>NC_135327.1:6325450-6934617 GCF_023851605.1 Tamandua tetradactyla | reverse complement strand
CTCAATTTATTGATTTCATTTTTGAAGAGGTTTTCCATTTCTGTTCGTATATTCAGCATTAGTTGTCTCAGCTCTTGTATCTCATTTGAACTATTGGTTTGTTCCTTTGACTGGGCCATATTCTCAAGCTTCTGAGCGTGGACAGTTATCTTCTGCTGCTGGCGTCTGGGCATTTAGTCAGATTTCCCTGGGTGTCGGACCCAACAAGGGTGTAAGATTTTTCTGTGAAATCTCTGGGTTCTGTTTTTCTTATCCTGCCCAGTAGGTGGCGCTCGTGGCACACATTTGTCTGCGGGTCCCACCAGTAAGAGGTGCTGTGGGTCCTTTAACTTTGGAAAACTCTCGCCATCCGGGAGGTTCGCTAGCTGAAGCGGCTTGGAAGAGTGCCAACCGGCCCGGGGTCCAAACGCGGGGAGGATCGCTGGCCGCCGCAGCCCGGGAAAGCGCCCGTCCGAATTTCCTAGTCGGCCCGGTGGCGGGAGGGCGCCAGCCGCAGCGGCCCACCCGGGAGAGTGCACGTTCCCGGGGAGTCACGGGTTTGGAAGGGCCCCCCTCCCCCCTGTCGCCGTTCTCCACGGCCTGGGAATTTCCAATCCAATTCTCTCAGTTGGTCGGGGGGGCCACGTGTGGTGTGGGCACCAGCCGCCGCCGTTTAAGGGGACCGCCTGTCCAATTCTCCCAGCCGGCCCGGGAAGGGGGAAGGGAGTGACTCCGGCCGCTTGCCGCCCCGCCTGGTGAAGTCCACGCCCCTCGGCGATCTCACCAGAGCGCGTTCTCTCAGCCAGCCAGCCGTTCCAGGATGGGGTACGCTGTCTTTTTTTTTCTCTGTTGTGGCTTTGGGAGCTGTTCTGTATCGTTTCTACTCCCCTAGTAGCTGTTCTGGAGGAGAAATTAAGATCCGCGCATCTTACTAAGCCTCCATCTTCTCCGGAAGTCCCCCTCCATTCTCTCTTTCACACAATGTTTTCCAAATCCCACCTAAAAGGCTGGAACAAGAATTTGAAAAATCTGTCTGCTGGAAATTGTTTTATTTATGCTTTTTAAATCTACAGCTAATTTTTTAGTTTAGAGAATTTTGGATTTTGTTATAATGAAGACAGGAAATTTGTGAAGTTTTATTTGTTAGTCTTGTTGATTTGTATGGATTTTGGACAATGTGAGAGATATTCAGATTTTACATGGCCAATGTTATATCAGTTAACATGGAAGTTTAGTAAACATTTTTGTGATGTTTGATTTGACAAAACTTCCCTAACTTTAGTAAAAATTTGACTTAATAAAAATGAAAAGCATTCATTGGGTGAAAACATTGCTTAAATAAAATAAAACAATAACAGCAAATACATTAAATAAATTTATTAATTCATATGACAAAATATGAATGTCCTGCATGTGAAAAAAAACTCTAAAAATCAATAACAGTAAAGCCCAACAGCCTAATAAAAAAATTAGCAGAGGTCCTGAAAAAGCAATTCATAGAAAAATGTAGTTGGCCAAGGAAACGGTGAAAATATATACCACCTCATTAATTGTTAAATACATGTTAAGACATCATCAAGAATCCATTTTCCCCTAAATAGTGGTTTTCTTATGAAAGTTTATGCAAGTTCATTCTCACCTCTGCTATGTCAATTGTAAAATAAAAGCCTGTGAGAGATTGTCTAGCAGGGATCTTTCCATTGTTGAAAAAGGCTCAGGGAGTCCATCTAAGTCAACCTTCTCAGGCGGTAGAAAATTTTGAAAAAAGGGGTAAAGACAAGGTGTTAAAATCATTTAAATTGTATGTGATTGTTCTGGTTTGCGAGCTGCCAGAATGCAACACACCAGGGATGGACTGGCTTTTAATAAAAGGGGATTTATATAGTTAACATATAGTTCTTCAGAGGAAAGGCAGCTAACTTTAGACTGAGGTTCTTTCTTACATGGGAAGGCACAGGGCGATCTCTGCTGGCCTTCTCTCCAGGCCTCTGGGTTCCAACAACTTTCCCTGGGGTGGTTCCTTTTTTCATCTCTAAAGGCCTGGGCTGTGCCGAGGGTGCTGAGATGAGGTATGCTGAGCTGCTTGGGCTGAGCTATGTTGAGTCTCTCATTTATGCACCAGCCAATTAAACCAAACGTCATTCATTGCAGCAGGCATGCCTCCTAGCCAACTGCAGATGTAATCAGCAACACATGAAGTTCATGTACCATTGGCTCACATCCACAGCAACAGAACTAGGCACGTTCGTCTGGCCAAGTTGACACCTGAACCTGACTACCACAGTGATTATCTTAGCCAAATTGCTTCCATTTGAAGCATTTTCCCAAGTCTAATTTCTTCTTGCTCCAGGCTTTAGTTTATGCTTATTCTAGCTTCCTGGGTTACCATATCATCCCTAGATGTTGGGGATTAAATCATGTCCCTCACAAAAGGCATGTTTGGGTCCCAACCTCTGGTCCCGTGGATATGTAAATAGGACCTTTGACTATCTTATTAGTTAAGGTATGCTCATACTGAATGAGGGTGGGCCCTAATCCAATATGCCTTAAGTTCTTACAACAGGGAAACTGGACACAGAAAGAGAAGACACAGAGAACGACTAGAAGCTGAAGTCAAAGGAACCCAGAAGAAAAAGAAGATGCTGCCATGTGCAATTGCCACGTGGAATGTGGTGGAAAGCCAAGGAACCCCCCAAATTGTCATCCAGCCAAAGATACTGACCCCAGGAGGAAGCAAGCTTTCTAGCCTCATGAGCCAAAAAAATCATGTTGCCAAGCCAACCTATTGCATGACATTTGTTTTAGCAGCTAGGAAGTTAAGATACTACGAATCATCCTTCATGGCCCTGGTCAAGGGACTTCATTAACCTGGCATTATTCAAAAGTTAGCTCCACAAACCAGGTCTGTAACAAGCATTACTGCTGGAGCACTCTGATTCTTGGACCTCCTCCACCCTCCTCTCTGAGCCTCAATTTTCTTTTCTTGTTATTTATTTATTTTTTTCTTTATTAGAGAAGTTGCTTTTACAGAACTATGTGCATAAAATACAGGATTTCACCAACACTGTTCACTGGTGGAACATTTGTTACAATTCACAATGACCCATTTTTATAATTGTGTATTAATTAAAGTCTGTGGTTTGACTTAGGGGTTCACTAGTTTTCTTATCTTCAAGATTAGGAAGTGGTTCACCTGGATTTCAAAGTGTATATCTTGTTCTCAATCAGTTGGAAGCCTGAGTGATTAGGTAAAATGCCAGAAGTTGTTTTTACCTCCCAGAGCTGGCTCCTGCCACCCCCCTCCCCGAGAGAGCTGACACTCATGACTGCTTGGAAGAGCCTTCGAGGCCCATTTCCAGACAGGGCATAAGGAGACCAGAGGCTGTCATCAGCTTACCAGGGGCTGCAGGGATGACTGTGGAGCCTCAGAGATGACCAGAGGGCTGCCTCACTCAGGGTCCGGTGAGGGCTGGATCCCAGGTGGTGGGAGTGAGTGGGGTGGGGGGTGGGGTGGGGGGTGCTGGGAGTGCTGGCCCTGGTACTGGGTGCTCGCTGCAGATCAACTGGAGTCTCAGAAAGTCTCAGAAAAACCTGCTTGCTTTTACCTGCCTCGTTTACAGATGCTGTGGCATCTGTTGGGAGGGCAGGGAACTTGTCCAAGCCAGTGGGGCGTACAAAGTAGGTCTGGAAGATGGCAAAGTATTGCCTGTTTCTGCAACCTAGAAGGGAATTAGGGAATAGAGAGAACAAGGAATAACTATGAGGTTGGATATCTGAGGAAAGATAAAGGAAGGGTTTTTTTCCATGCCCAGGGACATGAGTATCCAATATTTGCTTGGTCTCCAATGATCCCCCCTAGAATGGGCCATCTCTCATGTTGTGAGTGTCTTATTTATCTGAATTAATAATATTTCCTGACAATATAAATTTCTGTGCTTGGATATACTGATATTTTTATTTTTATAGTGGTAATATCATTTATTAATTTTTCAGAGTAAATTCCTTTTTAGTTTTTTTTATCTTCACAAACACTCTTCCTTCACCCCTTCCCCAGTATCCTTTAATCTGCTTCCTACCTCTGCAGATTTGCTAATTTCTAGTCATCTCTTATACGTGATATCATACAATTTTTGTCCTTATCTGTCTCGCTTGTTTCCCTAAGCATTAGGTTTTCAAGACTCTTCCATGCTGCAGTGTATCTCCTAACTTCATTTTTCCCTATGGTCAAGTAATATTCCGTTGTGTGTATACAACACAATTTGTTTATGCATTCATTTGTTGATGGACATTTTGGATGTTTGCAACTTTTGGCTATCATGAATAATGCTGCTCCAAATACTGATGTGCCTGTAACTGTTAGCAACCCGGTTTTCACTCTCTTTGGGTATATACCGAGACGTGGGATTGCCAGGTCAAATGATAAGTCTATATTTAACTTTTTGAGGAACCGCCATATTGCTTTCCGTTGTGACCGCCACATTTTAATTTCCTCTATACTTGAGTTCCAATTTCTCCACAACCCCTCCAGCACGGTTTTATTTTTGTTTTTTGTATGCTGTATGGTGAGGGTCACATTTCATTCTTTTTCCATGTGAGTATCCCCTTATTGCAGCACCACTTGTTGGATTTTGTTGTTTGTTTGGTTGGTTTTTTGTTTGTTTGCTTGTTTGTTTTTTGTTTGGGGAAGTGCATGGGCTGGGAATCAAACCCGAGCCTCCATCATGGCAGGCGAGAATTCTACCACTGAACTACCCCCAATTCTACCACTTGCACCCCCCCAAACATGTTTTATTTTCCATTCTTTTAATAATAGCCATCCTTTGGGCGTGAAGTGGTATCTCACTGTGATTTTTAAATGTTTTTTTTATTGTAAAATATAACATGTATACAAAGCAAAGAAAGAAATAAACAATAATTTTCAAAGCACACTTCAACAAATAGTTACAGGATAGATCCCAGAGTTTGACATGAGCTACCATTCCACATCTCAGATTTTTCCTTCTAGCTGCTCCAAAATACTGCAGGCAGTGTTGTGTATCCCACGATGCCAGGGCCAGACTCATCCCCGAGAGTCATGCCCCGCATTGTCAGGGAGATGTTCACCCCTGAATGGCTTGTAACACGTAGTGGGGAGGGCAATGATTGCACTTGTAGAGTTGGGCTTAGAGAAAGAGAGACCACATCCGAGCAGCAAAGAGGCTTCCTGGAAGCAACTCTCAGGCCCTGTTATGGGTAGTCTTGGCTTATTCGCTACAGAGATAATAGGGCTTGGCCTATTTTCTTGGGAGTCCCCAGTAGCTGAGAGGCCACCTGGGGTTTCCCAGATGGGAGAATTTAATTTAACATACAAATGTATGTATGTGTGTATTTTCCCCTTTCAGACCCTCAAGGGACTCGACCAACACTTATAAATTATCAGCCCACCATAATCTGAGATGTATCCTGGTAATATATTAAGTTATTCAGAAGTACAAGGCTTCATTCCCATTTGAGACTCCAGGTGTTTGGGTTGTTTAAATGAGCTATCCAGAAGTAAACATAATAAACCTCTCTGTCTTTGGTCTCACACAGTGGGGGCAGGTCTAGAGTGCACACACGATCATCTCTTACCCTGCAGTCTAATTTACCTTAGACCCAGCCAGATTGGCTTTGTTTTAAACTGTAATTGAGGTCGGATCTATTTTTGGTTACTTTAGTGATTATTATATATAGCTATGCTAACTTTCAGGGCTGTAACACAACATTTGTGGGCCTTAGATGTCACAGAGTTACTCAAAGTCCCAGGGAAGTATGAGCTGATACACATACTGCTCAGTGTCTCAGAATCTGGAAATACCTTTATAATGTCAGACAACGTGTAGCTGCTATAAAGGCTTACAATCTAGGCGCCCATTTTCTTATAAGTATTTTCTGAGAGAGACCTTAGCATATTTGTTCTTTTGTTTCTGGCTTATTTTGCACCACCATTGTCCCCAAGGTTTTTTCAGTTTGTTTTGTGCCTCTTGACATCCTTCCTTTTTTGTAGCCGCATCATATTCCATCATGTAAATGCATCATGTTCTCCATTCTGCTTCTCAGTCACTGTCCCCTTCAGCTCCCTCCATCTATGGGGCTTCATGGATAATGTCCAGAATGAAGAAACCATGTCTTAAAGTGTCCTCACTTGGTTGTACAGTCAGCAGCACTCTCAATTTTAGACTATTTTCATTGGTCCATAATGACAAAGAACCAGCAAACACAACATCACCAACTATCAAATCAAAACTACCCCTTATCCCTTGTCCCTCTCCTCCAATTAATTGCCCCTTGTAGTGCTGTGGTACCATTGATGTCTTCCTGTTAACTGTTGGCCATAGCATGCATTTTTATTTTCCCCCCATACCCCTCTACTAATGACTCTTCCTCCACTTTGACCCATTGAAATATTTCATGCAAGAACTTAATTATGATTGTAGATTCAATCAGTGGGATACATGGCACTATACATCCCTTTTCAATCATATTCACCTTTACTAAGGCACTGTTACTTATAAACCCACTAATTCGTTACCATCACTTCTATCTGTTCCCTTGCATTTAGATTCAACCTCTTCAGGTAGCCTTTCCTCTGCCTCCAGTTTTTATTTTACCTCTAGGTCTGTTATAGTCTACAGTGCAACCTCTGAGATTGCCTTTACCAGAGTCATCACAGTGAAATCATACAGTGTCAGTCCTTTTGTTTCTGACTTACTTCACTCAGCATTATGTCCTCAAGGTTCATCCACGTTGTCATATGCTTCAGGGCCTCCTTTATTCTGCTGCATAATATTCCATCATATGTAT
This sequence comes from Tamandua tetradactyla, assembly GCF_023851605.1. Lineage (NCBI taxonomy): Eukaryota > Metazoa > Chordata > Mammalia > Pilosa > Myrmecophagidae > Tamandua > Tamandua tetradactyla. The sequence continues at coordinate 6,927,816 of NC_135327.1, read as the reverse complement.
ATACCGTGTTTCGTTTATCCACTCGTCTGTTGATGGGCATTTGGATTGCTTCCATATTTTAGCAATTATGAATAGTGCCACTGTGAACATGGGTGTGCAAATGTCTGTGTCACTGCTTTCAGCTCTTCTGGGTATATACAGAGTATTAGTATTGCTGGGCCATAGAGCAACTCGATATTTAGTTTTCTGAGGAAGACTGTGTTCCATGGCAGCTGCAGTACACATTCCCACTAGCAGTGAGTAAGTGCTCCAATTTCGCCACCTCCCCTCCAACACTTGTAGTTTTCTGTTTGTTTAACAGCAGCCATTCTTATAGGTGTGAGGTGAAATCTCACTGTCGTCTTAATTCGTATCTCCCATATAGCTAATGAAAATAACCATCTCTTCAGGTGCTTTTTAGTCATCTGTATTTGCTCTTCAGAAAAGTATCAATCCATATCCTCTGCCCATTTTATAATTAGGTTGTTTATTCTTTTGTTGTTGAACTGTATAATTTCTTTATGTACACAGGCTATCAAGCCTTTATCTGATATGTGATTTCCAAATATTTCTCCCGTTGAGTTGCTACCTCTTCACGCTTTTGACAAAGTCCTTTGAGGCACAGAAGCCCTTGATCTTAAGGCATTCCCATTTGTCTATTTTTTTCTTTCGCTTCTTGTGCTTTAGGTGTAAAGTTTAAGAAGCTAGCTCCTATTATTAAATCTTGAAGGTGTTTCCCTGCATTTTCCTCTAGGAGTTTTATGGTACTGACTCTTATATTTAGGTTTTCAATCCATTTTGAATTAATTTTTGTATAGGGTATAAAGTAGGGGTCCTCTTTCATTCTTTCGGCTATTGACTTCCAATTCCTCCATGCCCATTTATAGAAAAGACTATTCTGTCCTAGTACAGTGGATTTGGCAGCCTTATCAAAGATGAGTCGTCCATAGATTTGGTAGTCTATCTCTGCATGCTCCATTTCATTCCACTGGTCAAAAATTCTGTCTTTGTGCCAGTGCCATGCTGATCTGACCACTGTGGATTGACAGTAAGCGTCAAAGTCAGGAAGCAATAACCCTTCCACTTTGCTCTTCTTCTTTTTTTTTTTTTTTTTAGGATATCTTTAGCTTTTCAGGATCTCTTTCCCTTCCAAATAGCTTTTCCAAGTCTTCAAAGTAGGTTGTTGGAATTTTTAGTGGTATTGCACTGCATCTGTAGATCAGTTTGGGTAGAACTGACCTCTTAATGGCATTCGACCTTCCTATCTATGAGCATGGAGTGTCTTTCTATTTAGGTCATTTTTAAATTTCTTTTAGCAATTTTTAAATAATTTTCTGTGTACAATTCCTTGACATCCCTGGTTAGGCTTATTCCTAGTTGACTGATTCTTTTGGCTACTATTTTAAATGGAACTTTTTCCTTAATTGTCTCCTCAGGCAGGTCATTGCTTGTGCATAGAAACATTACTGATTTTTGTACATTAATCTTGTATCCCGCCATTTTACTGAATTTGTTTATAAGCTCAGGTAACTTTATCATAGATTTCTCAGGCTTTTCCAAGTATGGGATCATGTCATCCGTATATAATGGAAGTTTTACTTCTTCCTTTCCTATCTGGAGGCCTTTTATTTCTTTCTCTTGTCTAATTGCTCCAATTGGTACTTCTAGTACAGTGTTGAATAACAGTGGTGACAATGGACATCCCTGTCTTGATTCCGAACTTCGGGGGAAAGCTTTCAGTCTCTCACTGTTAGCGATGATGCTGGCTATGGATATACGCCCTTTATGATAGCGAGGAAATCTCCTTTTATTCCGACCTTTTGAAGTGTCTTTATCAGGAAACGATGCTGGATTTTGTCAAAATGCTTTTTCAGCATCAATTGATATGATATGTGATTTTTCCCTTTCAATTCATTAATGTGCTGTATCATGTTGATTGATTTTCTTGTGTTGAACCACCCTTGCATTCCTGGTATAAACCCCACTTGATCATGATGTATAATTCTTTTAATATGTCGTTGGATTCGATTTGTTAGTGTTTTGTTAAGAATGCTTGCATCTATGTTCATTCAGGAGAATGATCTGTAATTTTTCTTTCTTTTAGCATCTTTATTCAGTTTTGGTAAAACCAAAACTGGTATTGAGTGATGGCAGCTTCATAAAATGAGTGAGGTATTGTTCCTTTTTCCTCCGTTTTTTGAAAGAGTTTGAGGAGGTTTGGTGTTAGTCCTTTGGCGAATGTTTGATAAAATTCCCCTGTGAGCCATCTGGCCCTGGGCTTTTCTTTGTAGGAAAATTTTTGATGACCGATTGAACCTCTTTACTTGTGATTGGTTTGTTGAGATCTTCTATTTCTTCTCCCGTCAGAGTAGTTTGTGTGTCTCTAGGGATTTGTCCATGTCATCTAAGATATCTAGCTTGTTGACCTATAGTTGTTTATAATGTTCTCTTATGATTTTTAAAATTTCTTCAGGATCCATGGTAATGGCAGCCCTCTTGTTTCTGATTTGGTTTATTTGCATCCTCTCTCTTTTTTACTTTGTTAGGGGTCCATAAAATGTAATCATTTTCTCAAAAAAACAACTTTGGTTTTTATTGATTCTTTCTATTGTTTTATTGGTCTCCAGTTTATTTATTTCTGCTTTAGTCTTAGTTACTTCTCTTCTTTGATTTGCCTTGGGGTTAGTTTGCTGTACTTTCTTTAAATTCTCCAGGTGAGCACTTAAGTCCTCAAGTTTTGCTCATTCTTGTTTTTTTGGGTTTTTTTTAACATGGGCGGGCACTGGGAATTGAACCCAGGTCTCTGGCATGGCTTGTGAGAATTCTGCCACTGAGCCACCATCACACCGTCCTCTTGTTTTTATAATATAGGCATTTACTGCAATAAATTTCTTCTTAGCACTGCCTTTGCTGCATCCCGTAAGTTTTGATATGTTGTATTCTCATTATCATTCATCTCCAGATATTTACCAATTTGTCTAGCAATTTCTTCCTTGACCCACTGATTATTTAAGAGTGTGTTGTCTATATTATTTAAGAGTGTGTGTAAAATTCCTGTGAGCAGTGGGGACAACCAATTCAGTAGACTGAACTCTCGATATTGGGATTCGACCCTATGAAACTTTTATTCCTGCAAAGGAAAAGCTAAGCCTACTGATAATTATGCTTGAGAGTCACCCCCAGAAAACCTCTTTTGTTGCTCATATGTGGCCTTTTTCTTTAAGCCAACTCAGCAGGTGAACTCACTACCCTGCCTTCACCCATACAGGACATGACTCCCAGGGGTGTAAATCTCCCTGGCAATGTAGGACAGGACTCTCAGGATGATCTGGGGACCCAGCATCATGGGATTGAAAAAGTCTTCTTGATTAAAAGGAGAAAGAGAGAAATGAGACAAAATAAAGTTTCAGTGGCTGAGAGATTCCAAACAGAGTCGAGAGGTTATCCTTGAGGTTAGTCTTATGCATTATATAGATATCCCTTTTTAGGTTATGGTGTATTGGAGTGGCTAGAAGGAAGTATCTGAAACTGTGGCGCTGTGTCCCAGTATCCATGTTTCTTGAAGATGACTGTATAATGATACAGCTTGTGCAATGTGACTGTGTGATTGTGAAAACCTTGTGTTTGATGCTCCTTTTATCTGAGTGTGGACAGATGAATTAAAAAAATAAGGAAAAATAAATAATGGGGTAGGGTGCAAGGGTAGTTCAGTGGTAGAATTCTCACCTGCCATGCAAGAGACCCAGGTTCAATTCCTGGTCCATGCGCTTTCCCCAAAAAAGAGGTAAAAAAAAAAATTGGATTGGTCGTAATACTAGTAGTCAATGAGAGGGAAGGATAAGGGGTAAGGGATGTGTGAATTTTTTCTTTTTTCTTTTTCTTTCTTTTCTGGGGTGATGCAAATGTTCTAAAAATGATCCTGGTGATGAATACACAGAGATGAGATGATATTGTGAGCCATTGATTGTATACCGTAGATGGACGGTATGTGTTGAAGATTTCTCAATAAAAAAATATTTTTTAAAAAGAGTGTGTGTATAAATACCCGTTAAAGTTCTTAAAGCACACAAAATTCTTGGAACTCCCCTCCCCTGAAAATATTTAAGAGCCAATTCAATGATGAAAGAGCTTGAAAGTTATTTTTCATGTAATTACATGCCAGAAAAAATCTAAACACTATAGCCCTGTATTTTCAATGCCTGACTAAAGAGGGCCTGTAGGTAGAGGGAAAACATAAATAATAAAGTTTTAGTTAAATAATCTTCAGCTCATACATTTTCCTTCCTGCTGACTCTGTGATTTTTGGCTATTCGAGTCTTTTTGTTTATGTAGGCAGAAATTTGAAGTTGACATTTGGGAAATTAAGGTTACAGATTGCTTTGGGCCTCTGAAATACTACATTGCAACTTTCTTCACTTTAGCACTGGATTTGCTGGAAAGGAGAGGCAGTATATAGAACATAGTTTTAAAGATGAAAACAACTCATTAAGAATCAGTTTTCCCTAATCTGCATAAATGAATTAGTATGAAGTATATAGAAAAACATCCAAAAGTTACTGGGAAACATAGATAAATTCAACTGGTTGTATTTTACTTTACAGTGTATGACTTTGTAGCAAACAGCAGTAGGTGGCATTTTCCTTTTTTTTTTTTTTTAATAAAAATATTTAGAAAATGTAATTTAACATTAGAAATAAAATACTTGAACCACAACAACAAAAAGAGTGTGTGGTTTAATCTCCACATACTTGTGAAAGCTCTGGCTCTTTGATGATGATTAATTTCCAGCTTCATTCCACTGTGGTCAGAGAAAGTGCTTCGGATGATTTCGGGTTGATTAAATTTATAAAGACTCAGTTTGTGTTCCAGTATATGGTGCATCCTGGAGAACGTTCCATGTGCACTAGAGAAGAATGTATATCCTGGTGTTTTGGGGTATAATGATCTATATATGTCCATTAGGTCTAATTCATTTATCTCGTTGTTTAACTTCTCTATTTCCCTGTTGATCCTCTGTCTGGTTATTCTGTCTATAGAGGAGGGTGGTGTATGGAAATCTCCCACTATCACTGTTGGATCATCTATACCTCCTTTCAGTATTGCACTGTTTGCCTCACATCCTTCAGAGTTCCTTGATTGGGAGCATAAACATTTATGATTGTTATTTCCTCTTGGTGAATTGTTCCTTTTATTAATATGTTATGTCCTTCTTTGTCTTTTATGTTATCTTTACATTTAAAGTCTATTTGTCTGATATTGGTATAGCTACTCTTGCTTTCTTTTGGTTACAGCTTGCATACATCTTTTTCCATCCTTTCACTTTCAATCTAGTTGTAATCAGCATCTAGATAGATTAAATTTTTAATCCGTTCTGCCAGTTTGCATCTTTTAATTGGTGAGTTTAGTCCATTCATGTTCAAAGTAATTACTCTAAAAGCAATCTTGAATCTACAATCTTATCCCTTAGTTTTTATTTGTCAGATCTATATATTCTTTATCTTTTCTCTCTTTTTATCCTTTAAATGACCATTGCTGGTATTCTTCAATTCTGTGCCCTCCTCCAGACCTCCCTCTCCTGTCTTTTGTTTTCAATTGATAGGACTCCCTTTAGCATTTCTTGTAGGGCAGGTCTCTTGTTGACTAGTTCTTTAAACCTTTGTTTGTCTTTGAAGATTTTAATCTCTCCCTCAATTTTGAAGGATAACTTGGCTAGATAAAGAATTCTTGGCTGAAAGCCTTTTTTATGATCTTAAATATATCATACCACTGCCTTCTTGCTTCCATAGGACCTGTTGTGTAGCCTGAAGTCTGTCTTGTGTTTCCCTTGTATGCAGTGGATTGCTTTTCTCATGCTGCTTTCAGGATATTCTGTTTCTCTTCAACATTTGGCAGTTTGATTAGCATATGTCTTAGAGTAGGAGTTCATTGGTTCTCTTTGATGTCTTTTATAAAGGTTGAGAAATTTTCCCCAATTGTATCTTCAACTAACTTTCCCAGGTCTTTACTCTTTTCTTCTCCTCCTGGGACTCCAGTGATTCTTATATTTGTGTGCCTCTTGTTGTCTATTATTTCCTTCAGATCCAGTTCCAGATTTTCCCTCTTTCCTGCCATTTGTTCTTTTGTGCACTTTAGTTCAATTTTTCTGTCTTCTAGCTCACTTATTCTTCCTTCTGCTTCTTCAAATCTGCTAACATGTGTCTCCAGGGTATTTCTAATTTGGTCTACTGTGTCTTTCACTTCTATGACATCTGTCATTTTTCTATTTAATCTTCAAATTCTTTTTATTGCTCTTCTAGTGCCTTCCTAATATCCTTTCTTTCTTTATAAATATCCTTAAGTAGTTGTTCCATATTCTGTGTCCCCTCTGGAGTTCTGATGTGGTCAATTGGCTGGGCCATTTCTGCTTGGATCTTCAAGTGCTTTAGAATTTTCTGTTGTGTTTGGGACATTTTATTGTTATTATTACTTTTTTTTTCACATGGGCAGGCACTAGGAATTGAACCCAGGTCTCTGGCATGGCAGGCGAGAACTCTGCCACTGAGCCACTGTGGCCCATCCGCATTTTATTATCTTAATAAGATTATATTACAAATTGGTTTCCTTCACTTATCTAAAGTTTTGTATTTACTTAGTTTTCATTGAAGGTTTCCTTTTGCACTTGGTTTGTCAGTTATTCCCTCGCCAGACCAAGGCCTGATCTCACGTAGAGGATAACCTCCACTTGAGGGTCTGTTAAAAGCTAGGCCACAGTGCACGGGTACTTCAGTGGTAGAATGGCTGCCCACTACGCGGGATACCCGAGCTTGATTCCCAGCCCATGCATCCCCCAAAACTAAAAACTAATAATATTAAAGTAAAATACAAATATAAAAAAAATGTGAAAGAACAGAAACAACAAAGCACATCTCCACAGTAGGAGGCCTCGAAGTCAATGAACTCTGAATGGTGCTCACCAAGGGGAGAGAAATTTAAGAAAATAATAATAATAAAAATATATAAATAAATAAAATAGAATAATAGAAAATATATTTAAAATAAGATATAAAATAATTAATGAAAATGAATATAGAGAGAAATTAAAAAGAATTTAAAATAGTAATAATACTAGCAATAAAAATATATATAGAAAGAAAAATACATTTTAAAAAAAAGGGGAAAATAAAGAATATTAGGAAAAAAATAAAAACCTAGGCAGTTGCACTTACCTGTTCCCACCAGCAGATGGTGATCCCGAGGTACCACCTCCCCTCGGGTTCCTCCCTCCCTGACTGCACTTACCGCCTCTCACCAGCAGGTGGCAGACCTGAGGATCCTGTCCCGCAGGCCGGCCCCTGCTGAACTTCAGCCTCTGGAAGACCATGTGTGCAGTGTGGGGGCTGCTCCTGCCGACTGTGGCCTGATGGTCAGTCCACACAGAGCCAGGGAGCTGACCGCAGCGTCTGGGGGATCAGCTGACCCGCAGCTCCCAGTGCCTGACATGTCTGCCAGACATCGCACCTCCTTGGCCCAGCTATTTCCTGCATCCATCCAGGGCTGGTCCGCAGGGGACAGTCCATCCACCTCCAGAGTCCCCACCGCGCTGTCCACTACTGCTCGGGGAGGTCTCCCCAGACCGCAGCTGGAGCAGGCTGGAGCGGAGGGAAGGTCAGCCCCTCCAATCGCACCCGTCACACGGCCGCCCACTCCTCGTGCTTCCCCGCCAGATCCCCCGCCTCTCTCCTTCCCAAAACAACCTAGAGACTCTCTACTCACGTCAGGACCGCAGTCATTTTCTCCCGGTCCCCTCGCTTGTTCCCCCCGAGCAGGAGCGATTCAATCCTTCCACTCCGCCATCTTCCTGGAAGTCCCCAGTGGGATTCTAATTTGCATTTCCCTAATGGCTAACGATGTTGTGCATCTTTGTGTATGTTTGTTGGACATTTGTATAAATTTTTTGGAGAAATATCTATTCAAGGCCTTTGCCCATTTTTGTAAACTGGGTTGTCCTTTTGTTGTTGAGTATTAGGGATTCTTTATGTATTCTGCATATTAAGCCCTATCTGAAATGTAGTTTTAAACTATTTCCTCCCATCCTGTAGATTGTCCTTTTGTGATGAAGACTTTTTAAAAGATATCTTTTGAGATATCTTCACGTATCACACAGTCCATCCAAAATATGCAACCAGTGGCTCACAATATCATCACATAGTTGTGTATGCATCATCATTATCATTTTTAGAACATTTGCATCACTCCAGAAAAAGAAATAAAAAAGAATAAACTCATATATCCCATACCCCCAGCCCCACTGCTCATCGACCACTAGTATTTTGATATTCAATTTTTTTCTATCTCTTATACCCCCACTATTATTTATTTATTTTCCTTATTTTTTTACTCATCTGTCCATACCTTGGATAAAAGAAATATTAGCCACAAGGTTTTCACAAGCACGTGGTCACATTGTAAAAGCTGTATAGTTATACAGTCCTCTTCAAGAATCAAGGCTACTGGAACACAGCTCAACAGTTTCAGGATCTTACTTCCCACCACTCCAATATACCATCAAGTAAAAAGGGTATCTCAATAATGCATAAAAAATAACCTCCAGGATAACCTCTTGACTCTGTTTGAAATCCCTCAGCCACTGAATCTATTTTGTCTCATTTCTCTCTTCCCCATTTTGGTCAAGAAGGCTTTCTCTATCCCATGATGCTGGGTCCTGCCTCATCCCAGGGGTCCTACCCCATGTTGCCAGGGAGATTTACACCCCTGGGAGTCATGTCCCACGTAGGGAAGCTGCCAAGTTGGCTTAGAGAGAGAGGCCACATCTGAACAACAAAAGAGGTTCTCTGGGGGTGACTAAGGCCTTATTATAAGTAGGCGTAGCTTCTTCTTTGCAGGAATAAGCTTCATAGGGGGGAGCCCTCAATCTTTGGGGCTCACCCTATTGAATTGGCTGTCCTCACCACTTGTGAGAATATTTGGAATTCCCCAGATGGAAAAGTTGAATATTTCCTCCTTTCTCCTCAGTCCCCCAAGGGGACTTTTGCAAATACTTTTTTATTCTCTGCCCAAGTTACTCCAGGATGTATTGACACATCACACTAACTTCTAAAACCAACAAGATCTCATGCCCTAGTCAAGAGTACATGTAATTATGGTGTTTGAACAAACTGACCATACAAGTTAAATTAGATAACGCACTACCCAGAATATAAATTTTGCACCAAATAAAAGTCTCTTCCTTTGGTCTCACACCGAAGTTGAAGTTTTAAAATAAAGACCATATCATCCTTTACCCTGTGTTCTAGTTTGCTAGCTGCTGGGATGCAATATACCAGAAACAGAATGGCTTTTTTTAAAAAAGGGAATTTAATAAGTTGCTAGTTTACAGTTCTAAGGCCGAGAAAATGTCCCATTTAAAATAGGTCTATAAAAATGTCCAATCAAAGGCATCCAGGGAAAGATACCTTGGTTCAAGAAGAGCAATGAAGTTCAGGGTTTCTCTCTCAAGTGGAAGGACACATGGCAAGCACAGTCAGAGTCTCTCTGTCATCTAGAAGGGCACATAGCGAACCCAGCACCATCTGCTAGCTTCTTCTCCTGGCTTCCTGTTTCATGAAGCACCCCGAGAGGCATTTTCCTTCTTTGTCTCCAAAGGTCATTGGCTGGTGGACTCTGCTTCTCGTGGCTGTGTCGTTCTGCTCTGCTCTCTCTGAATCTCCTATTCTCCAAAATGTTTCCTCTTTTATAGGACTCAAGAAATTTATCAAGACCCACCCAAATGGGTGGAGACATGTCATCACCTAATCCAGCTTAACAACCACTCTTGATTAAATCACATCATCCAGGGAGATGATCTCATTACAGTTTCAAACATACAGTATTGAACAGGGATTATTCTGACTTTATGAAATGGGATTTAGATTAAAACATGGCTTTTCTAGGGGACATCCATCCTTTCAAACCAGCACAACAAATGAGCTAAGGAAACTTGAACACAAATTCTCAGCTTTCTCATCTTTACAGCGGAGAAAACATTGTTCTACTTTGCAAGCGCAGTACAAGCTTCCACACCTTTGCTTACAGGCCAGGCAATCTCTGATGTCAGGAAAATGCTGTTGCAGGAGCATCAGAATCACATATCCTTTCCCTTGCTGCCCTCCAAACCTGCACATGAAGTAGGTTTTCCCCCAAAACATGAGTTTTTAAAATTTATAAGTGATACACGCACATAGCCAAAAGTGCTAGCAAGTCAGAAAAGGTATAATGTAAAGTTAAACCTCCTCTCTTTTTTCAGAAAATAATTTTTGTACCCACACATACATAGCAGATTATATACGTGTATTACATCTAATATATAGATATAGATACACAGAGAGACAGAATCAATGCTATAAGGTGTTCCATATCTTAGTTTTTTTCTTTATACTTTGGTGATTGTTCCATATAAGCACATTGAGATGCCTCATTTTTTTTTATTTATTCATTTGTTTATTTATTTATTTTTGGGTGCATGGGCCAGGAATTGCACCCCATGTGGCAGGCAAGCATTCTACACTGAACCACTTATGTATCGCCTTCTCCTTTTTTTCACTTTTATTTTGAAATTATTTCAAACTAACAGGAAAGTTGCAGAAATGATACAAAATCCATACGGAGAATTTCAATAACTGCTCCCCCCCAAGCAGATACCCAGGTCCACCAACTTATAACATTTTGCCACATTTGCTGCATCATTCTCTTCATCTGTCTGACTGTCTGTCTATCTACCTATCTATTTTTTAAACATTTAAGAGCAGGTTGCACACATCAGGCCCTTGAAAACTCAATACTTGCATGCATATTTCCTAAGAACAAGGATATTCAGGTGTGTAACCACCTCAAGTACTGTTATCAAGTTCAAGAAATTTAACAATCATGTCATAGGGAATAAGCTAGAGAGAGAGGAGGACAGAAGTAAGGAGCCATGGAAGCTGGGGTAAGCCTCTCCATCTGGTGAGAGGTGGCTTTGTGGAGGCTCAGAAGTTCTAGATGAAGTCCTCAGAGAGGTGCTGGCAAGTAGGGGCTCCAGGCCGGATCAGCTTCCACCCCTGAGCTGCCTGAGATCCCCACTCCCCCTTGCCGGCACCATCCTCAGCCCAGGACCTGGCTGCCCAGAGCAGTGACACCATCACTGGGCTTCGTGATGAGGGCGCAGGGGGCTGCGGAGGTCGCTGTCAAACTCACCCCTCTGGCTGCCGCCGGGGGCCACGTCCCGGCCATAAGTGCCCCGGACTCCGGCAAGCTGGAAACACAGGCAGGGGACAGTGACCCTACCACCCAGAGCGTCGATGGCACTTTCCTACCCCAAGCAAGAGCCTGGGTCCCAGAAAGAGGGAGGTGTCCCCAGACCTGAGGAAGCCATCCGGGAGAGGACCTGAGCCATCTGCTTCTCAGGGAGGAGAGGGGCAAAGAGGAAGAGGTCAGGGGCAGGAGGACATTAAAAGGAGCGTCTCAGGAATAAGCAGAGCTGTGGCCTCCCAGCGCGCCCGGACTTTCCCCCATTCCTGGGCTCTTGGGAACTGGGACCCGTGCTCCTGGATTGCCAGGGTCACGCCCTTCCCCAGCTCCAGGTGACACGTTCACACGCCCGCTCCCTCCTCACTGCTCCGGGGGCTCGGCGGCCACATGGGGCTCTCCGGAAATCCTGGCTGTGACCACGTGGAGGTGACACCTCACCTGGCCACAGGAGGGGCTGAGATAAAGGGGGAGGGACACTGGAAAGATGAGAGCACTGAGTGAAGTCGCTATGAAGCGAGAGTGACAGGATTGAACCCTTTTCCCGCAGATAAAAGGCCAGGGAGGGTCCTTTTCAGCAGTCAGTTTTACAGCCAGTTGGGAAAAGTACACCATTGAAAATGCTTCGAGAACTCCCCACACCCCGAAGTTTCCCCACTGTTCTTTCACGATTATGGCCCCGTAAATGAGAACTTTCATTATCATCTGCTTGTCAAGCAGTTTGTAGGAACCAGTTTAAATATCAAAAGAGAACCTATGAAAATGAAACAAAGAACAAATTCAGGGTTACCGGAGACAGAAAAAAGGGGAGAAAAGAAGGGCGGTCCCATGATGATGGTGATGGAAGATTCTGGAATGGCAGCTGAGTACAGGTCATACAGGGACACTGACACAGACTAGAGCAGTCACAGGGCTCTAGGAAATAACGTCTTCTGGCAGGCGAGAGTAAAGAACACCTGGCACATCTGAATACACGGAGAGGAGGTTTGGGTAACCGGGGAAGAATTTGTGGTTGAATGGCTGATGTGTGCATAGAAAACCAAGCAAACGCGAAACTGGACAATTTTTCACTTCAAAGAAAATGTTTAAAAATCACGCCAGAAAGGGAAAGTCATACAGTTTATGACATGGCTCAGCTGGAACAGGTGTTTCCATAGTCAAAGCAAGGGAAACAATAAAGCTGACCAATCACAATTAATTATACAGCGGGGCATGGAGATGGGAAGGAAAAGCCCATCTGCGAGAGGTTTAGAGAGCAAAGGCAGGAACCAAAAGCTCATTTTCAGTGGTGGGAAGCCAGCAGATTATACCTAAGACCGGAAAGTCAGGATGTGACACTGCAAGTCTCTTAGAGACAGGGAGGTAAGTGCCCAAATAGTCAGCTAAAAGTGGTGGCCACTGAGGAGAGCAGTTGGCAACTGCTGTTTGTCACAACAGCCCTTGTAAACCCCGTGTGGCTCTTTAGGTTAGTCGCTTGCATAACTCTGATAAAAATAAAGAAAAATATGGGACAAAAAAGAGAAAACCTACCATCCCACATAGCTCGTCCAGGAGGATATGAAGCCACACAGGTGAAGCACTAAGCTCTGATGTGTTTGGGTCCCCAGAGAGCGGAAGTAGGTTGCTCCCTACAGCACAGTCCCTAAGTACTTAAGGCTCCAGGGGAGGTGCCAGGCTCCCCCACAGCCTCAGATCTCTGGGTCTTTTATCTAAACATGTCCTCGCCCAGTCCTGACCCTCCTGGTTTGGTCACTAAGCAAGCCAGCAGTTCCTCAATCTTCACTTGATGCCTCCTTGGTCCTTGGCTGAAATTCCCTCAGTTTCCCTCCATCAGAACCCCCGTTTGCACTCAGAAGACCTGGATTCCAGGGCCTTGGTATGGCTCCTTGGACAAGCCATGGCCCTTCTCCGAGGTGAACCTGCCAAAGGGATGATCGGAAACCTTGACTCTGACAATCCTGCATCTCCAGGTGTCCCTTCGGCCAGCCTCCTCATGCCACAAATACAAGACCCATCCCATCCCTCTCAGAGCGCTGGGCATTCCTTCCCCCACGAGCCCTTCCCGGCATGCTCTCAGGCTAAGCTGCTGAGCTGTGGTGGGTGTTCAGCCAACTGCCAGAGCAAGGCTGCCTGCCCCGGGTGCCCTGTGGCCAGCCTGTGGCTAGGAGGGGCTGACATTCTAGGCCACGCGTCTGGCTGGTGCTTCCCCAGCGTAAGCACCCAGACAACTTCTGCCTGCCTGTCTCTGAGATGGGAGCCTCTGTCTACCTAGTTTATTGTTGTAAAATGCACTAAATTAGGTATACCGTTTTGACAAATGAATACACATTACCACTACCACAATAAAAATAGAGACCACTTCTACCATCCTCCCCACGCCCCCGAAATTCTCTTGCACCCTTTCTCAGGGATCCCTTCGTCCACTCCCAGCTCCTGGCAACCAGTGATATATTTTCTGTCCCTACAGCTTTGCCTTTTTGAGGGTGTAATATAAATGGAATTAAACACTGTGTAGCCTCTTGGGCCTGTCTCCCTTCACTTAGCATAATGAGATTTGAGATGCGTTGCTGCAGTGTCAGCGGTTTGTTCCTTCTCAATGCTGAGTAGTATTGCCTTGTATTGATACGACACAATTTGTTTATCTGTTCCCCAGCTGAAAGATATTTGGGTTGTTCCCACTTTGGGGTGATAATAAATAAAGCTACATAAGCATTTGTGTACAGGTTCTTGTGTGGCTATGGTTTCCATTTCTCCGGTAAATACCTGGGCATGAGATTGCTGGGTACTATGGAAAGCACACGTTGACTTTAGAAGGAGCTGTCAAAACTGTTTCCAAAATGGCGGTACCATTTTGTAGTCAACCTAGCAACTGTGTGAAAATTCTAGTTGCCTTGAATCACTGCTACGGCTTGGTATTGATGGGGTATTTTTTTTATTATTATTAATTTTAAAAAATTAACAACAAACAAAACAATGCGATATCATTCCATTCTACATATATAATCAGTAATTCTTAATATCATCACATAGTTGCATATTCATCATTTCTTAGAACATTTGCATCGATTTAGAAAAAGAAATAAAAGACAACAGAAAAAGAAATAAAACGATAATAGAGAAAAAAAAGTTATACATACCATACCCCTTACCCCTTGCTTTCATTTACCACTAGCATTTCAAACTAAATTTATTTTAACGTTTGTTCCCTCTATTATTTATTTTTATTCCATATGTTCTACTCTTCTGTTCATATGGTAGCTAAAAGGGGCATCAGACACAAGATTTTCACATTCACAGAGTCACATGGTGAAAGCTATATCATTGTTCAATCACCATCAAGAAACATGGCTACTGGAACACAGCTCTACATTTTCAGGCAGTTCCCTCCAGCCTCTCCATTACATCTTGAACAACAAGGTGATATGTACTTAATGCATAAGAATAACCTCCAGGATAACCTCTCAACTCTGTTTGGAATCTTTCAGCCATTGACACTTAAGTCTCATTTCACTCTTCCCCCTTTTGGTCAAGAATGTTCTCTCAACCCCTGGATGTTAATTCTCAGCTCATTCTAGGATCTCTGTCCCACATTGTCAGGAAGGTCCACACCCCTGGGAGTCATGTCCCACATAGACAGGGGGAGGGTGATAAGTCTGCTTGTTGTGTTGGCTGGAGAGAGAGGCCACATCTGGGCAACAAAAGAGGTTCTCTTGGGGGTGACTCTTGGGCCTAAATTTTAAGTAGACTTGACCTATCCTTTGTGGGGTTAAGTTTCATATGAACAAACCCCAAGACTGGGGGCTCAGCCTGTAGCTTTGGTTGTCCACACTGCTTGTGAGAATATCAAGAATTCGACTTGGGGAGGTTGAATTTCTCCCCACTCTCACCATTCCCTGAAGGGGGCTTGCAAATACTTTTCCAGTCACTGATCAAATCACTGTGGGATTCATCGGGGGATCACTCTGGACAAACCAACAAAATCTCATGTCCTACCTGAGATTCCAAGTACTTATGACATTCAATCAAACTATCTACATGAGTTATATTAGGAAATGCTCTAGTCAAAATCTAAATTTTGTAACAAATAAACATTTTTTGCTTTAGTCACACACATAAGGTGCCATTTTAAAATATTAATTACCATCTATTTTCAGTACCCTGCAATAATGACATTCCTTTATTCTTCCTCATGCAAAAACATTTTTAACACTTGTACATTGTACATTTCACTATTATTATACACTCCAGGCATTCCTAGATTATACCGTCTCGATCTTTAACATCTATCTTTCTTTCTGGTTTCATTTATGTCCCCAGCCCTCCTCCTTCTATCATTCTCACATGCAGCTTCATTCAGTGTTTTAACATAATTATATTACAGTTAGGTAGTATTGTGCTGTCCATTTCTGAGTTTTTGTATCCAGTCCTGTTGCACAGTCTGTATCCCTTCAGCTCCAATTACCCAATATCTTACCCTATTTCTGTCTCCTGATGATCTCTGTTACCAACGACATATTCCAAGTTTATTCTCGAATGTCAGTTCATATCAGTGAGACCATACAGCATTTGTCCTTTAGTTTTTGGCTAGTCTCACTCAGCAGAATGTTCTCATGGTCCATCCATGTTGTTACATACTTCATAAGTTTATTCTGTCTTAAAGCTGCAAAATATTCCATTGTATGTATATACCACAGTTTGTTTAGCCACTCGTCTGTTGATGGACATTTTGGCTGTTTCTGTCTCTTGGAAATTGTAAATAATGCTGCTATAAACATTGGTGTGAAAGTGTCCGTTTGTGTCTTTGCCCTTAAGTCCTCTGAGTAGATACCTAGCAGTGGTATTGCTGGGTCATATGGCAATTCTATTTTCAGCTTTTTGAGGAACTGCCAAACTGCCTTCCACAGTGGTTGCACCATTTGACATTTCCACCAACAGTGGATAAGTGTACCTCTTTCTCCACATCCTCTCCAGCACTTGATATTTTCTGTTTTGTTGATAATGGCCATTCTGGTGGGTGTGAGATGATATCTCATTGTGGTTTTGATTTGCATTTCTCTAATGGCAAGGGACATTGAGCATCTCTTCATGTACCTTTTGGCCATTTGTATTTCCTCTTCTGGGAAGTGTCTGTTCAAGTCTTTTTCCCATTTTGTAATTGGGTTGGCTGTCTTTTTGTTGTTGAGTTGAACAATCTCTTTATAAATTCTGGATACTAGACCTTTATCTGATATGTCGTTTCCAAATATTGTGTCCCATTGTGTAGGCTCTCTCTTTACTTTCTTGATGAGGTTCTTTGATGCACAAAAGTGTTTAATTTTGAGGAGCTCCCATTTCTTTCTTTCTTCAGTGCTCTTGCTTTAGGTGTAAGGTCTATAAAACTGCCTCTAATTATAAGATTTATAAGATATCTCCCTACATTTTCCTCTAACTGTTTTATGGTCTTAGACCTAATGTTTAGATCTTTGATGCATTTTGAGTTAACTTTTGTATAGAGTGTGAGATACGGGTCCTCTTTCATTCTTTTGCATATGGATATCCAGTTCTCTAGGCACCATTTATTGAAGAGACTGTTCTGTCCCAGGTGAATTGGCTTGACTGCCTTATCAAAGATCAAGTGTCCATAGATGAGAGGGTCTATATCTGAGCACTCTATTCGACTCCATTGGTCAATATATCTATCTTTATGCCAGTACCATGCTGTTTTGACCACTGTGGCTTCATAATATGCCTTAAAGTCAGGCAGTGTGAGACCTCCAGCTTTGTTTTTTTTCCTCAAGATATTTTTAGCAATTCGGGGCACCCTACCCTTCCAGATAAATTTGCTTATTGGTTTTTCTATTTCTGAAAAGTAAGTTGTTGGGATTTTGATTGGTATTGCATTGAATCTGTAAATCAATTTAGGTAGAATTGACAACTTAACTATATTTAGTCTTCCAATCCATGAACACGGTATGCCCTTCCATCTATTTAAGTCTTCTGTGATTTCTTTTAACAGTTTCTTGCAGTTTTCTTTGTATAGGTCTTTTGTCTCTTTAGTTAAATTTATTCCTAAGTATTTTATTCTTTTACTTGCAATTGTAAATGGATTTTTTTCTTGATTTCCCCCTCAGATTGTTCATTACTAGTGTATAGAAACACTACAGATTTTTTAATGTTGATCTTGTAACCTGCCACTTTGCTGTACTCGTTTATTAGCTCTAGTAGTTTTGCTGTGGATTTTTCAGGGTTTTTGACATATAGTATCATCTCGTCTGCAAACAGTGAGAGTTTTACTTCTTTCTTTCCAATTTTGATACCTTGTATTTCTTTTTCTTGTCTAATTGCTCTGGCTAGAACTTCCAACACAATGTTGAATAACAGTGGTGATAGTGGACATCCTTGTCTTGTTCCTGATCTTAGGGGGAAAGCTTTCAGTTTTTCCCCATTGAGGACAATATTAGCTGTGGGTTTTTCATATATTCCCTTTATCATTTTAAGGAAGTTCCCTTGTATTCCTATCCTTTGAAGTGTTTTCAACAGAAAAGGATGTTGAATTTTGTCAAATGCCTTCTCTGCATCAATTGAGATGATCATGTGATTTTCTGCTTTGATTTGTTGATATGGTGTATTACATGAATTGATTTTCATATGTTGAACCATCCTTGCATACCTGGGATGAATCCTACTTGGTCATGATGTATAATTCTTTTAATGTGTTGTTGGATACGATTTGCTAGAATTTTATTGAGGATTTTTGCATCTGTATTCATTAGAGAGATTGGTCTGTAGTTTTCTTTTTTTGTAATATCTTTGCCTGGTTTTGGTATGAGGGTGATGTTGGCTTCATAGAATGAATTAGGTAGCTTTCCCTCCACTTCGATTTTTTTGAAGAGTTTGAGGAGAGTTGGTACTAATTCTTTCTGGAATGTTTGGTAGAATTCACATGTGAAGCCATCTGGTCCTGGACTTTTCTTTTTGGGAAGCTTTTGAATGACTGATTCAATTTCTTTACTTGTGATTGGTTTGTTGAGGTCATCTATTTCTTCTTGAGTCAAAGTTGGTTGTTCATGCCTTTCTAGGAAGTTGTCCATTTCTTCTACATTGTTGTATTTATTAACATAAAGTTGTTCATAGTATCCTGTTATTACCTCCTTTATTTCTGTGGGGTCAGTGGTTATGTTTCCTCTTCCATTTCTGATCTTATTTATTTGCATCCTCTCTCTTCTTTTTGTCAATCTTGCTAAGGGCCCATCAATCTTATTGATTTTCTCATAGAACCAACTTCTGGTTTTACTGATTTTCTCAATTGTTTTCATGTTCTCAATTTCATTTATTTCTGCTCTAATCTTTGTTATTTCTTTCCTTTTGCTTGCTTTGGGATTAGTTTGCTGTTCTTTCTCCAGTTCTTCCAAGTGGACAGTTAATTCCTGAATTTTTGCCCTTTCTTCTTTTTTGATATAGGCATTTAGGTCAATAAATTTCCCTCTTAGCACTGCCTTTGCTATGTCCCATAAGTTCTGGTATGTTGTGTTTTCATTTTCATTTGCCTCAAGATACTTACTGATTTCTCTTGTAATTTCTTCCTTGACCCACTGGTTGTTTAAGAGTGTGTTGCTGAGCCTCCACATATTTGTGAATTTTCTGGCGCTCTGCCTATTATTGATTTCCAACTTCATTCCTTTATGATCTGAGAAAGTGTTGTGCATGATTTCAATCTTTTTAAATTTGTTGAGACTTGCTTTGTGACCCAGCATATGGTCTATCTTTGAGAATGATCCATGAGCACTTGAGAAAAAGGTGTATCCTGCTGTTGTGGGGTGTAATGTCCTATAAATATCTGTTAAGTCTAGCTCATTTATTATAATATTCAAATTCTCTGTTTCTTTATTGATCCTCTGTCTAGATGTTCTGTCCATTGATGAGAGTGGGGAATTGAAGTCTCCAACTATTATGGTAGATGTGTCTATTTCCCTTTTCAGTATTTGCCTCACATATTTTGGGGCATTCTGGTTCAGTGCATAAATATTTATGATTGTTATGTCTTCATGTTGAATTGTTCCTTTTATTAGTACATAGTATCCTTCTTTGTCTCTTTTAACTGTTTTACATTTGAAGTCTAATTTGTTGGATATTGGTATAGCTACTCCTGTTCTCTTCTGGTTGTTATTTGCATGGAATATCTTTTCCCAACATTTCACTTTCAACCTATGTTTACCTTTGGGTCTAAGATGTGTTTCCTGTAGACAGCATATAGAAGGATCCTGTTTTTTAATCCATTCTTCCAGTCTATGTCTTTTGATTGGGGAGTTCAATCCATTAACATTTAGTGTTATTACTGTATGGGTAGTACTTTCTTCTACCATTTTGCCTTTCATATTTTATATGTCATATCTAATTTTCCTTCTTTCTACACTCTTCTCCATACCTTTCTCTTCTGTCTTTTCGTATCAGTCTCTAATGCTCCCTTTAGTATTTCTTGCACAGCTGGTCTCTTGGTCACAAATTCTCTCAGTGATTTTTTTGTTTGAAAATGTTTTAATTTCTCCCTCATTTTTGAAGGACAATTTTGCTGAGTATAAAGTTCTTGGTTGGCAGTTTTTCTCTTGTAGTAATTTAAATATATCATCCCACTTTCTTCTCGCCTCCATGGTTTCTGCTGAGAAATCTACACATAGTCTTATTGGGCTTCGCTTGTATGTAATGGATTGCTTTTCTCTTGCTGCTTTCAAGATCCTGTCTTTCTCTTTGACCTCCGACATTCTGACTAGTAAGTGTCTTAGAGAACGTCTATTTGGATCTATTCTCTTTAGGGTGTGCTGCACTTCTTGGATCTGTAATTTTAGGTCTTTCATAAGAGTTGGGAAATTTTCAGTGATAATTTCTTCCATTAGTTTTTCTTCTCCTTTTCCCTTCTCTTCTCCTTCCGGGACCCCCACAATATGTATCTTTGTGTGCTTCATATTATCATTCAATTCCCTGAGTCCCTGCTCATATTTTTCCATTCTTTTCCCTATAATTTTTCTTTTTGGATATCAGATGTTCCATCCTCCAGTTCACTAATCCTAACCTCTGTCTCTTGAAATCTACCATTGTAGGTTTCCATTGTTTTTTTCATCTCTTCTACTGTATCTTTCATTCCCATAAGTTCTGTGAATGTTTTTTCAGAATTTCCATTTCTTCTTTTTGTTCATTCCTTGCCTTCTTCATGTCCTCCCTCAATTCATTAATTTGGTTTTTGATGAGGTTTTCCATGTCTGCTCGTATATTCTGAATTAATTGTTTCAGCTCCTGTATCTCATTTGAACTATTGATTTGTTCCTTTGACTGGGCCATATCTTCAATTTTCCTGGTGTGATTTGTTATTTTTTGCTGGCATCTAGGCATTTAATTACCTTAATTAGTTTATTCTGGAGATTGCTTTCACGTATCTTACCTAGGGTTTTCTTGCTAGATGAGTTTGTTGTCTATCTGTTCTTTGACCTTCAGTTCAGCTTTTTCTGGACCTCTAGCTTAGGTTTTGTTTAACAGAGCATAATTTTTCAGTTCTTGTTTCTTGCCCTGCTTATAAGGTGCCTTTTCCCTCCCCACCTTTAAGAGGGTCTACATAGGTAATACAGACTCCAGCCAGGTTTTCCCGGACTAAACTGGACTCCTATCAGGGGGAAGGAGTCACCTGTGTCAGTTTTCCCTGAGGGTGAGACTCAGCAGGTTAAAAGACTTTCCTGTGAAGTCTCTGGGCTCTGTTTTTCTTATCCTGCCCAGTGTGTGGCGCTTTTCTGTCTGTGGGTCCCACCAGCAAAAGATGTTGTGGCTCCTTTAACTTTGGAAGGCTCTCCCTGCTGGGGGCATGGTGGAGACAGAGGAGAGGTTGTAGGCTGGTTTTAATGGCTTCAAATTGCCAAGCCCTGGGTTCTGAATTCCTTGAGCGAGGGATTCCACCTGAGTTGGGCTTCACCCCTCCCCAGGGGAAGGCACATTTGGGAGACAGCCCTGAAAGCAGTCTGTTTCTGTCTATGCCTGGGGTAGTTGCAGCCTGAGTAGTCCCACCGCTGAATCCAGAGGCAGCCACGCCTCCATAGAGACAGCCACAAAAACCTGTTTCATCCCTTTTCCTCTTTTTTCAGTTAGCCCAATAAGCGACCTTCACCTTGACCAGATTCGCCTGATTGGGAGCCTATTTTTAGTAGTCAGAATTTGTTAATTAATGCCACAATTGGTGTTTGGTTGGACTCAGTCCCTGCTACTGTTAGAGTGTCTTTCCTTTCCCTCTGGGAAGCCGCCTGTAGGGGAGGGGCACCAGGCACCGCGGCTTGGGGAACTCACGGTTCCGGGGAGGCTTCCAGCTGGTCCAGCTGGTCCAGACTGGGGTACGCTGTGTGTCCAGTCACTGTCGTGGCTCTGGAAGCTGTTCTGTACTGTTTCTGGTTATTTAGTAGTTGTTCTGGAGGACGAACTAAAATGCACACCTTGCTAAGCCACCATCTTGGCCCCTCCTCTGATGGGGTATTTTTTGTTGTTGTTTTATTTTGTCTTTGTTTTTTGGCATTCATGTAGTTGTATCTCATCGTGCTTTAAATTTGTAATGCATTTGAGATTTGAGATACGTTGTTGTATCTCATCTGAAGGTATTGTAATGTACTTACTTGTCATCTGTATGTCTTCTTAAGTGACATGTCTATGCAAATATTTGATCCATTTTATTTATTTATTTATTTTTGGCTCATTGACTTTGGAGAGTTCTTTATATATATTGAACACAAGTCATTTATTAGATACTTGCTTTGCAAATATTTTCTCCTAATCTGTAGTTTTTCTATTTATTAAGTGTCTTTCAAAAGAAGAAGTTTTTCTGTCCATGACATTTCACCCATCAATTTTTTTGCTTCATCATGTTTTTGGGATTGTATCTGAGAAACCTTTGCATGACCAAAGATCACAAGAGCTTCTCCTTTTGTTTTCTTCTCACGGTTTTACATTTTGCATTTAGATCTCTGATTCTTTTTGAGTTAGTTTTTGTCTGTGGTGTGTGGTATGGATCAATCCATATTTTTATATACAGCTACCAGTTGTTCCAGCACCATTTATCAGAAAGACAGTTTTTTCTCCATCTAGACATTTTATGAGTCCCTGCACCATACCGTGCCCTTTATTGTGCCAGAGCTACACAAGGAACCAGAAACCAAGGGATTATTCATGGCAGAACCAAGGCTCCAACTCGGAAGGCCCAATATTCCAGGCTTATTAGGGAATAGACTCACTGGAGCACCCATGCCAAGAATCCTCAGCTTCACCATGCTGACAGGAAATGGGCTGCAGAAAGAGCATTAGGTCAGAGCTTCTGCCTATGAGCAGCTATCTTACCTCCAGGTCCTTCTCCTCAAGGAGAACCTCTGCCCATCTAAGGCCACTTGGAGCAGGACAGAAGAAACATGGAGTGGCAAAATTGAAGAATCACTGGTCGTGATGTCAGGACACTGATGACCAATCCCAGCTTTTCAATGACTCAGTATTCCTATCGAAAAATTCACAACACCAGCTGGATGATCCTTGAGAGGCCCCCAAGTGTGTGGTCCTGTTGGGTTTTGAACTAGATATCCCCTAAGTCCCAGAGAATCCAGCCGTCCCAGACAGTCATCAGGAAAGAACACTCAGGATGCACAATGCGTAGTTTACAAAGCCCTGAGTTGGATGTTGTTTTGATCAAGGTATTTATGTCCCTTGTACAGATGATAAAACTGAGGTTCAAAAAGATGGCAGTCATCCTTCATAGTCATACATCATCAGAAGCAGAGATTTTATTCCAAATCAAGGCTCCTGCACCATCCTGCTGCCTGCTCTTTCAAGGTCGTCTGCTTCCTAGGGCCTTCAGAGAGGTCTTGGAGAAAGCACTGTCCTGGGGAACCCTGTGGGAATTCTTGATTGGAGGACTGGGGTAGGGTGGTACTGAATGCAGGGAGGCTTCTCAGAGGTTCTGCCAGAGGTTATCAGGGTTACCCTGCCTCTTCCTGTGGGTCTGAGGTGCCAGGCTAGAGGACAAGTGGAAGATGGGTTGAGGGACTGATCTGAGCCCACTTCCTCCTTACCTCTAGTGGGGTAGGTTCAACTCTTCCCACACATGACCTTGCAACGCTTGAGGACACCTGAACACTGGTGGTCATTCTCACATACACCTATGCACTTGGGCCGTCCACACTTGGCGTGTATCACCAGATATCTCCCAGGCTTCTCCTTAACTATACAGAGCATGGCTCAGGTTACAGTTCGGAAGTCTCCCCCTGGCAACTCCACACTGCCCTCTCACCCAGGACCCATAACAAAGTGGTTTGAGATGGAAGCAGTACCCCAGTGGCTGTACTGACCACTGTTGGTGCCAGGCCCATGTCCCCTCAGTAGTCTTGACTGACTCTGTGTGCTCACAACCCAGCTTCATGTTTGTTTCTGAGGGCTCATCTGTGACCATCCTCAGACACTTGCCCTTGGGCTGGTATGGCTGCCTAATCTGGGTGGGGAATCGGAAGTGTCTGGGAATTTAAATCCCCTCCTCTCAGCTTTTAGCCAATGCCCAGCCTCAAGCGAGTATGGAAACCTTGCTTTATGTACCAAAGATACCTGTGGAATTAGGCTGAGGTTGGGACTTCACCTGAAATCACACCGTTGCTGGGCCCCTTTCTCTCATTCCCCTACCAGTTTCTCCTGGGTCTGTTTCTAGGAGAATCCCATCTAACATGGTGGCCCAGTGGTGCTCCTTGCTGGAGGACTGAAGGGAAGTGAGGTTGAAGGGCAAGTAAGCCTGGAAGAGATAGCTGTCCTTTCCCATGGGAAGAGAGAATACGAGATAAAGATGAATCAGAGAGCAAAAGGAACCCAAAGAGAGGGAGAGGTAAAGAGTAAGACAGTGAAGGAAGTATAGAGAATAGCAGAGTGAGAATAGGAGAGATGAGTGATACAGAGCTATGTCCTCAAAGGGTAATTTCTGGTGTTCAGACACTCTCCCAGATGGAGCCCTCATAAAGAACTCAGACCCTATTGATTAAAGACCCTCTCCCCACATGTGGGGTGACCACTGGGAGTAAGGCTTTGAGCTCAGGCTCTGGGGCAGAAAGAGTAAGGGACCCCTGTATTGGCAAGGAGTGCTCCCCACGCCTCCACCTCCTTCACTGCAGGAACAGGCTTGAACCCAGGGGCTTAAACTCCCCAGAAAAATACCACCACATTCCACCACCCACGATGAGGACATAAAAGTTCCAGGGATGGGGAGCACCATAATGAAGAAGCCACTGGACTTCATAGTGAAAACCTGTGAGTGATGATTCTGATAGCCGCTGCCAGGCCTTGCCATGTATGTCTTTACCAGTGGCGTGGCCCGCCAGAAATAGAGAAAGCCATGGGGACAAGTCAGAAGCCATATGTCCATGGAGACTGGAAGAGGAAGGAGAGGACATCGCCATGTGATGGGAAAGCCAAGGGACCCAAAGTTTGCTAGCTAACTAGAATGCCACCTGCAGTATGCAAGCCATTTGCCCTCTGAAACCATAAGACGATAAATTCCCTTTGTTTAAGCCAAACTGCTATGTGGCATTTGTCGTAGCAGCCAGAGCTAAGGCATTAATATCTTGATGTCTTTACTCCCAACTGTTGTCCTGTACATGTGTTATTTACAAAGTTGGATTTATGCTGTCTAAAGTAGCTCAAATTAATTTCTATTTTCATTAATGTAGTAATGCAGGTACACAGCTTTGAAAAAAGATTTTGTTAATGGTTGCTCTACATATTACATTATACATATATAATTTATCATGGTCTACCATGATATTGGCAATACATGGTATTGAAATTTTAGCAGTTGCGTGAAGTATAGAAACTCTTTAAAAACCCTTTTTGATTGTACAGTATAACATATACAAAGTAAAGAAACAAAAAAGCAATAGTTTTCAAAGCACTCTTCAACAAGTATTTATAGGCAAGATCCCAGAGTTTGTAATGGGCTACCATATGATTCTCTCAGATTTTTCCTTCTACCTGCTCCAGAATACAGGAGGCTAGAAGGCTTAAATTTTTTTATCATCACAATTGACTTTTTTCCTTCTTTTTTTGTGGAAAATAACACATATACAAAAAAGCGATAAATTTCAAAGCACAGCACCACAATTAGTTGTAGAACATATTTGACATGGGTTACAATTCCACAATTTTAGGTTTTTACTTCTAACCGCTCTAAGATACTGGAGACTAAAAGAGATTTTAATTTAATGATTCAGCAATCATATTCATTTTCTAAATCTTATCTTCTCTGAGAAACATATCTTCCTTTAAGCCCATTTACACTCTGTCATGTATAACATAATTGACTGAAATATTTTTTCTACGTATATTGTGAACACATTATACAATACTGCAATTTTTGTTTCAACCCTCAAACATAACTTAGGAGGCTCAAGATATGAAGAGAAGGCTATTGAATTTTACTCATATTTTTACTCTCTCTCATTCTTTATTCCTGATAACCCAAGATTCCTTTTTTTATCACTACCTTTCTCTTACAAGGACTTCCTTCAGCCATTCTTTAAGGATAGGTCTGCTGGTGAAAATTTCTCTAAGTTTTCCTTCATATGCACTGTTTTTATTTCCCCTTCATTCTTGATGGAAAATTTCTTTGCATATTAAGTCCCCTTTGGGGAATGGTGAGAACAGGGGAAAACCCAACTTCCCCAAGTTGAATTCTTGATATTCTCACAAGCGGTGTGGACAACCAAAGCTATAGGCTGAGCCCCCAGTCTTGGGGGTTGTTCATATGAAACTTAACCCCACAGGGGATAGGTCAAGCCTACTTAAAATTAAGCCTAAGAGTCACCCCCAAGAGAACGTCTTTTGTTGCTCAGATGTGGCCTCTCTCTCCAGCCAACACGGCAAGCAGACTCACCACCCTCCCCCTGTCTACATGGGACACGACTACTAGAGGTGTGGATCTTCCTGGCAGCGTGGGACAGAAATCCCAGAATGAGCTGAGATTCAGCATCAAGGGATTGAGAAAACCTTCTGGACCAAAAGGGGGAAGAGTGAAATGAGACAAAGTGTCAATGGCTGAGAGATTCCAAACAGGGTCGAGAGGTTATCCTGGAAGTTATTCTTATGCATTAAGTAGATATCACCTTGTTATCCAAGATGTAATGGAGAGGCTGGAGAGAACTTCCTGAAAATGTAGAGCTGTGTTCCAGTAGCCATGTTTCTTGATGATGATTGTATAATGATACAGCTTTCCCAATGTGTCTGTGTGATTGTGAAAACCTTGTGTCTGATGCTCCTTTTATCTACCTTGTCAACAGATGAGAGGAACACTTGGAATAAAAATAAATAATAGGGGGAACAAATGTTAAAATAGATTTAGTTTGAAATGCTAATGATCAATGAAAGGGATCAGTAAGGGGTATGGCCTGTAAAATTTTTTTTTCTGTTTGTTATATTTTTCTGTTGTCTTTTTATTTCTTTTTCTGAATTGATGCTAATGTTCTGGGAATGATCATGATGATGAATATGCAACTATGTGATGATATTGTGAACTGCTGAGTGTATGTGTATGTGTTGGGAATGTTTGTTTCTTGTAATTTTTTTTAATTAATAAAAAATTAAAATCAATAAAAAATTAAAAGTAAAAAATAAATGTCTTTGCATATTGAATTCAGGGTTGGCAGTTCTTTTCTTGCAACATTTGAAAAATGTCATGCCAATTCCTTTTGGCTTCTGTGATTTCTGCTAAGAAATCCTCTGTTATTCTAATTGTCTTTGCCTTCTAAGTGGGCATAATTTCTTTCTTGCTGGTTTTGAGCATTTTTCTTTGTCTTTGGTTTTCATAAGGCTGATCACAATGTGTCTTGGTGTGGATTTATTTGGGTTTATCCTTTTTCAGGGTTTGGTCAACTTCTTAATTGTGAATTTGGGGAATTTGCAACCCTTATTTCTTTTAATACACTTTCAACCCCTCATTCTTTCTTATCTGCTTGTGGGATTCCAGTGACATGAATGTTAGGTCTTTTGTTTATGGTTCCATAGTTCCCTGAGGTTTTGTTCATTATTTTTTTTCATTTTCTGTTCATTATTTTTGTTCAGTTTATTTTCTCTCTGTTGTTCAGAGTGGGGAATTTCTATAATTCTATATTCAAGTTCGCTGATTCTTTCCTCTGTCCTCTCCATTCTGCTCTTGAGCTCATCCAGTGAGTTTTACATTTTGCCTGTTATATTTTTCAGTTTTAAAATATTCATTTGATTTTTCTTTAAATCTCTTATTTCTTTGCTGATACGTTCTATTTTTTTCATTTGTTTCAAGAATGTTTGTAATTGTTCAATGAAGCATTTTTATGATGGCTGAATTAACATCCTTGTTAGATAACTCCAACATCTGTCATCTCTGTGTTTGATTATTTTTTTACTATTGATTATTTTTTCTATTAGAGTTGAGATCTTTCTGGTCCTTAATATGATTAATAGCACCTTTGTAAAGAGTCTCCCCAAACATGAACAAGTTAACTTCCCCATTTATGTGAGATTTTCTTTGTCCTTCAATACAGTTGTTGTTGTTTTTTTTTAATTTTTTTTTATTAACGGAAAGAAAGAAAAAAAGAAAAAGAAAAAAAAGAAATTAACACAACATTTAGAAATCATACCATTCTACATATGCACTCAGTAATTCTTAACATCATCACATAGATGCATGATCATCCTTTCTTAGTACATTTGCATCGGTTTAGAAGAACTAGCAACACAACAGAAAAAGATATAAAATGTTAATATAGAGAAAAAAATAAAAGTAGTAATGATAGTAAAAAACAACAACAAAAAAACCCTATAGCTCAGATGCAGCTTCATTCAGTGTTTTAACATGATTACTTTACAATTAGGTATTATTGTGCTGTCCATTTTTGAGTTTTTGTATCTAGTCCTGTTGCACAGTCTGTATCCCTTCCACTCCAATTACCCATTATCTTACCCTGTTTCTAACTCCTGCTGGACTCTGTTACCAATGACATATTTCAAGTTTATTCTCGAATGCCCGTTCACATCAGTGGGACCATACAGTATTTGTCCTTTAGTTTTTGGCTAGACTCACTCAGCATAATATTCTCTAGGTCCATCCATGTTATTACATGCCTCATAAGTTTATCCTGTCTTAAAGCTGCATAAATATTCCATCGTACGTATATACCACAGTTTATTTAGCCATTCTTCTGTTGATGGACATTTTGGCTGTTTCCATCTCTTTGCAATTGTAAATAATGCTGCTATAAACATTGGTGTACAAATGTCCGTTTGTGTCTTTGCCCTTAAGTCCTTTGAGTAGATACCTAGCAATGGTATTGCTGGGTCATATGGCAATTCTATATTCAGCTTTTTGAGGAACCGCCAAACTGCCTTCCACAGTGGTTGCACCATTTGACATTCCCACCAACAGTGGATAAGTGTGCCTCTTTCTCCGCATCCTCTCCAGCACTTGTCATTTTCTGTTTTGTTGATAATGGCCATTCTGGTGGGTGTGAGATGATATCTCATTGTGGTTTTGATTTGCATTTCTCTAATGGCCAGGGACATTGAGCATTTCTTCATGTGCCTCTTGGCCATCTGTATTTCCTCTTCTGGTAGGTGTCTGTTCAAGTCTTTTTCCCATTTTGTAATTGGGTTGGCTGTCTTTTTGTTGTTGAGTTGAACAATCTCTTTATAAATTCTGGATACTAGACCTTTATCTGATATGTCGTTTCCAAATATTGTCTCCCATTGTGGAGGCTGTCTTTCTACTTTCTTGATGAAGTTCTTTGATGCACAAAAGTGTTTAATTTTGAGGAGCTCCCATTTATTTATTTATTTCTTCAGTGCTCTTGCTTTAGGTTTAAGGTCCATAAAACCACCTCCAGTTGTAAGATTCATAAGATATCTCCTTACATTTTCCTCTAACTGTTTTATGGTCTTAGACATAATGTTTAGATCTTTGATCCATTTTGAGTTAACTTTTGTATAAGGTGTGAGATGCAGGTCTTCTTTCATTCTTTTACATATGGATATCCAGTTCTCTAGGCACCATTTATTGAAGAGACTGTTCTGTCCCAGGTGAGTTGGCTTGACTGCCTTATCAAAGATCAAATGTCCATAGATGAGAGGGTCTATATCTGAGCACTCTATTCAATTCCATTGGTCGATATATCTATCTTTATGCCAATACCATGCTGTTTTGACCACTGTGGCTTCATAATATGCCTTAAAGTCCGGCATCGCGAGACCTCCAGCTTCGTTTTTTTTCCTCAAGATGTTTTTAGCAATTCGGGGCACCCTGCCCTTCCAGATAAATTTGCTTATTGGTTTTTCTAATTATGAAAAATAAGTTGTTGGGATTTTGATTGGTATTGCATTGAATCTGTAGATCAGTTTAGGTAGGATTGACATCTTAATTATATTTAGTCTTCCAATCCATGAACACGGTATGCCCTTCCATCTATTTAGGTCTTCTGTGATTTCTTTTAGCAGTTTTTTGTAGTTTTCTTTATATAGGTTTTTTGTCTCTTTGGTTAAATTTATTCCTAGGTATTTTATTCTTTTAGTTGCGATTGTAAATGGGATTCGTTTCTTGATTTCCCCCTCAGCTTGTTCATTACTAGTGTATAGAAGAGCTACAGATTTTTGAATGTTGATCTTGTAGCCTGCTACTTTGCTGTACTCATTTATTAGCTCTAGTAGTTTTGTTGTGGATTTTTCCAGGTTTTCGACGTATAGTATCATATCGTCTGCAAACAGTGATAGTTTTACTTCTTCCTTTCCAATTTTGATGCCTTGTATTTCTTTTTCTTGTCTAATTGCTTTGGCTAGAACTTCTAACACAATGTTGAATAATAGTGGTGATAGTGGACATCCTTGTCTTGTTCCTGATCTTAGGGGGAAACTTTTCAATTTTTCCCCATTGAGGATGATATTAGCTGTGGGTTTTTCATATATTCCCTCTATCATTTTAAGGAAGTTCCCTTGTATTCCTATCTTTTGAAGTGTTTTCAACAGGAAAGGATGTTGAATCTTGTCAAATGCCTTCTCTGCATCAATTGAGATGATCATGTGATTTTTCTGCTTTGATTTGTTGATGTGGTGTATTACATTAATTGATTTTCTTATGTTGAAACATCCTTGCATACCTGGGATGAATCCTACTTGGTCATGATGTATAATTCTTTTAATGTGTTGTTGGATTCAATTTGCTAGAATTTTATTGAGGATTTTTGCATCTATATTCATTAGAGAGATTGGTCTGTAGTTTTCTTTTTTTGTAATATCTTTGCCTGGTTTTGGTATGAGGGTGATGTTGGCTTCATAGAATGAATTAGGTAGTTTTCCCTCCACTTTGATTATTTTGAAGAGTTTGAGGAGAGTTGGTACTAATTCCTTCTGGAATGTTTGATAGAATTCACATGTGAAGCCATCTGGTCCTGGACTTTTCTTTTTAGGAAGCTTTTGAATGACTAATTCAATCTCTTTACTTGTGATTGGTTTGTTGAGGTCATCTATTTCTTCTTGAGTCAAAGTTGGTTGTTCATGTCTTTCCAGGAACCCATCCATTTCATCTAAATTGTTGTATTTATTAGCGTAAAGTTGTTCATAGTATCCTGTTATTACCTCCTTTATTTCTGTGAGGTCAGTAGTTATGTCTCCTCTTCCATTTCTGATCTTATTTATTTGCATCCTCTCTCTTCTTCTTTTTGTCAATCTTGATAAGGGCCCATCAATCTTATTGATTTTCTCATAGAACCAACTTCTGGTCTTATTGATTTTCTCTATTGTTTTCATGTTTTCAATTTCATTTATTTCTGCTCTAATCTTTGTTATTTCTTTCCTTTTGCTTGCTTTGGGATTAGTTTGCTGTTCTTTCTCCAGTTCTTCCAAGTGGACAGTTAATTCCTGCATTTTTGCCTTTTCTTCTTTTCTGATAAAGGCATTTAGGGCAATAAATTTCCCTCTTAGCACTGCCTTTGCTGCGTCCCATAAGTTTTGATATGTTGTGTTTTCATTTTCATTCGCCTCTAGGTATTTACTAATTTCTCTTGCAATTTCTTCTATGACCCACTTGTTGTTTAAGAGTGTGTTGTTGAGCCTCCATGTATTTTTTAATTTTCTGGCACTCTGCCTATTATTGATTTCCAACTTCATTCCTTTATGATCTGAGAAAGTGTTGTGCATGATTTCAATCTTTTTAAATTTGTTAAGACTTGCTTTGTGACCCAGCATATGGTCTATCTTTGAGAATGATCCATGAGCACTTGAAAAAAAGGTGTATCCTGCTGTTGTGGGATGTAATGTCCTATAGATGTCTGTTAAGTCTAGCTCATTTATAGTAATATTCAGATTCTCTATTTCTTTATTGATCCTCTGTCTAGATGTTCTGTCCATTGATGAAAGTGGTGAATTGAAGTCTCCAACTATTATGGTATATGTGTCTATTTCCCTTTTCAGTGTTTGCAGTGTATTCCTCATGTATTTTGGGGCATTCTGGTTCGGTGCATAAATATTTGTGATTGTTATGTCTTCTTGTTTAATTGTTCCTTTTATTAGTGTATAGTGTCCTTCTTTGTCTCTTTTAACTGTTTTACATTTGAAGTCTAATTTGTTGGATATTAGTGTAGCCACTCCTGCTCTGTTCTGGTTGTTATTTGCATGAAATATCTTTTCCCAACCTCTCACTTTCAACCTATATTTATCTTTGGGTCTAAGATACGTTTCCTGTAGACAGCATATAGAAGGATCCTGTTTTTTAATCCATTCTGCCAGTCTATGTCTTTTGATTGGGGAATTCAGTCCATTAACATTTAGAGTTATTACTGTTTGGATAATATTTTCCTCTACCATTTTGTCTTTTGTATTATATATATCATATCTGACTTTCCTTCTTTCTACACTCTTCTCCATACCTCTCTCTTCTGTCTTTTTGTATCTGACTCTAGTGCTCCCTTTAGTATTTCTTGCAGAGCTGGTCTCTTGGTCACAAATTCTCTCAGTGACTTTTTGTCTGAGAATGTTTTAATTTCTCCCTCATTTTTGAAGGACAATTTTGCTGGATATAGGAGTCTTGGTTGGCAGTTTTTCTCTTGTAGTAATTTAAATATATCATCCCACTGTCTTCTAGCTTCCATGGTTTCTGCTGAGAAATCTACACATAGTCTTATTGGGTTTCCCTTGTATGTGATGGATTGCTTCTCTCTCGCTGCTTTCAAGATCCTCTCTTTCTCTTTGACCTCTGACATTCTAACTAGTAAGTGTCTTGGAGAACGCCTATTTGGGTCTAATCTCTTTGGGGTGCGCTGCACTTCTTGGATCTGTAATTTTAGGTCTTTCATAAGAGTTGGGAAATTTTCAGTGATAATTTCTTCCATTAGTTTTTCTCCTCCTTTTCCCTTCTCTTCTCCTTCTGGGACACCCACAACACGTATATTTGTGCAGTTCATATTGTCCTTGAGTTCCCTGATACCCTGTTCAAATTTTTCCATTCTTTTCCAGATAGTTTCTGTTTCTTTTTGGAATTCAGATGTTGTATCCTCCAAATCACTAATTCTATCTTCTTTCTCTTTAAATCTATCAGTGTAGGTATCCATTGTTTTTTCCATCTTTTCTACTTTATCCTTCACTTCCATAAGTTCTGCGATTTGTTTTTTCAGTTTTTCTATTTCTTCTTTATGTTCATCCCATGTCTTCTTCATGTCCTCCCTCAATTTATCGATTTCATTTTTGAAGAGGTTTTCCATTTCTGTTCGTATATTCAGCATTAGTTGTCTCAGCTCTTGTGTCTCATTTGAGCTATTGGTTTGTTCCTTTGACTGAGCCATATTCTCAATCTTTTGAGCGTGGACAGTTATCTTCTGCTGCTGGCGTCTGGGCATTTATTCAGATTTCTCTTGGTGTTGGACCCAGCAAGGTTGTAATATTTTTCTGTGAAATCTCTGGGTTCTGTTTTTCTTATCCTGCCCAGTAGGTGGCGCTTGTGGCACACGTTTGTCTTCGGGATCCACCAGTAAAAGTTGCTGTGGGTCCTTTAACTCTGGAAAACTCTCACCGTAGGGGAGGTTTGGCAGCCGAAGCATCTTGGAAGAGTGCCAGCCGGCCCGGGGGTCCGAACGCAGGGAGGGTCGCCGGCCGCCGCAGCACATGAGAGCGCCTGACCAAATTTCCTAGTCGGCCCGGGGCGCCAAGCGTGGCGGAAGGGCGCCAGCTGTCGCAGCCCGGGAGAGTGCACTGTTCCCAGGCGGACCGGGGAGTCACGTGTTTGGAAGGGATCCCCTGGTCACCGTTCTCCGCAGTCTGGGGATTTCTGACCCAACTCTTTCAGTTGGTCCGGGGGGCCTCGCGTGGTGGGGACGCCAGCCGCCGCGGCCTGAGGGGACCGCCTGCCCAATTCTGCCAGCTGGCCTGGGAAGGGGGAAGGGAGGGACTCCGGCCGCTTGCCGTCCCGCCCAGGAAAGCCCGTGTCCCTCGGTGTTCTCACCGGAGCTGATTTTCCCAGACAGTCAGCCGTTCCAGGATGGGGTACGCTGTCCCTTTGATCTCCGTCGTGGCTCCGAAAGCTGCTCTGTATTGTCTCCACTCCCTCAGTAGCTGTTCTGGAAAGGTGAGGGTGGCAAGGCTGTCGAGGCTGGTGGCGGAGGAGCCAGTGAAGGTGGGGGAAGAGGGCACCGTGGTGGTTGGAGAGCCGCCGGAGCAGGAGGGGGAAGAGGGGGGGAAGGAGGGCGGGCGGGTCGGCTGCTGCGGGGCATGGGCACCGCGCGGCGGGCCGGCGGAGAAAGAGAGGGGGGAAGGAGGGCGGGCGGGTCGGCTGCAGTGGGGTGTGGGCGCCGCGCGGCGGGCCGGCGGAGAAAGAGAGGGGGGAAGGAGGGCGGGCGGGTCGGCTGCTCCAGTTGTTGTTTTTTTCTAAAATTCGTATAAACTTTTAAAAGTTTATTTCTAAGTTATTTAGATGTTATACGGAATTTGCTACTATTGTGAATGAGATAATTTCTTCCACACTTTCCAAGTTATTTTTGCTTGTATGTAGGCATCTTCTTGATTTTAATAGATTGATTTGTATTAAGGAACCTTGATTAACTCTTTTTTTAATTCCATCAAGTCTCTTGGATTTTGTAGGTACCTAAACCATTAGAAAATAATGGCAATTTTGAACTTCCTTTCCCTGTTTGTGTTTTATTTCTTTCTATGTTCCTATGACATTGACTAGATCATCCTTCAAGAATGGAAGACTTAATACTCAGCTTCCAGCAGGCATCTCTTAGCCTTCAGCTCTCTTTGTGATTGGGTGCCAATAGGGAGTTTCTTTGCCTAGGATCTCATCTCTTTCAGGGGTGGCCCACACACATCCAATGACTGATCAACACAGGAAGTGACTGCTGTGAATGGTTCTCTCATCTTCAGAACCTTCAAAGTCATTTCAAGACTCTACAAGGACCGAAAAATCCGTGTCCAAGCTCACTGCATATTTGCTGGCCAGAAGCCTCAGTTGCTTATGTGGCCCACTCCATAGACTGCCTGAGTGTCCTCATGTCACGACCTCTGGCTTCCTCAGGAACAGGTGGTCCAGGACACGGTGCAAGCTCCCAAAATGGAAGCTGCAGCCTTCTTATCACCTAATCTCAGAATTGGCATAATTATCAATTCTTTATTGTCACTCAATATTTTACTGGTCACTCAGACCCAACCCTGCAAAACTGTGGAAGCAGACCACACAAGGCTGTGGGTTCCAAGAGGTGAGGATCAGGGGCAGGGAGGCAACTGGGACGGTGGCTACGACCCTCAAAATGAATCAAATAACTGTCCTTTTTCCTCTTCTCTGAAATGGCTAATTTAGTAGATCCAGCTGCTGCTCTGGAAGATTGGTAAAAGATGGTAAGGAATATTTTCTTAGCCCCTTGACTTTCTCCAGAAAAAAAAAATGATTACAATTTTATCTTATTTAAAAAACACTTATCATTTAATCAAGTTCTCTATTTCCTCTAGAGTGCAAAAAAGCTCAGAGATGTGGAGAGAGAGTCCCTTCCTGCTCCTTGCTCCAGCAGCTCAGCTCTTATTCTTCCTGCCCCATGGAATAGAGAATGACACCACCCTCATGTGGTATTGGCCAACAACATGTCATAAACATGACTCACCATGGCAGTATTCTTATTCAAAAATGGAAGAAATAGTGTCTTGGGAGAGAGAAGCAATTAAAGAGTTTCAGAATCACCCCAGAAGTCGACGAGTATCCACCATTTTTTGGAGAACCTGTTCTGGTCTAGTAACGTTCACACACATCACATGTTCCAATACTCAAAACACTGTGGGAAAGTGATTTTATTGCCACTTCGCAAAAAAAACTGAAATTTAGGAGATAAGGCCATTTATCCAAAAATCCCAGAGCCAGTGCTTTTACATCCATGATGCAAATTCACGTGTGTCCATCCTCTAAGCCTCTTCCTTCCACTCCATGTATGTAGGAGAGAGGTCTCAACTCCCTCATCACCTCCCTTGACACCTCCCCTCACACTCACACCCCCAATGAACCACAGAAGCAGGAAGTGCAGAGAGAAATATGTTTATATATTCGTTCACCAATAAACAGGCATTTCCTGAAAGCCTGCTGTGTGCTAAGACTTTCTCCAAATGAGGTATCGGTGATAGAACCAAGTCTTCACCTGGAGTGTCGCAGGGACCCAAGCAGGAGGAAGAAAGGGAATTCCCAGTCCACACAGAGTAGAACCCACAGCCTCCTCCAAATGGCAGGAATCAAGCTATAAGAGAAAATCAGATCAGAGCTTCACTATAGGAATCAACCAGGTCATCGCCACTTTCTTCCCACAGAGAAGCCCCTTGAGATAAGGAAAATGGCAAAGTGCAGTAGAGTTAAAAGGAGACTGAGTTCTGATCTCATCTTTACTGAGTCACTGTTTCAGTCTTTCTGAACTGTAAAACTGAGCTAGGTTATCCTCAAACTCCACTGACCCTTTGGACTTTCACCCTAAGACACTGGACATAAACTTAATAAATGCTTAATGTACATAGCGCCTTATTCAAAGCACCTTCCATTTCATTATTTCCATTTTACAGGTAAGGAAACAGACTCAGAGTCACTTGACCAAGGCCTTCACTTGAAGAAACTGAAATAGAATCAAAGCCACTAGTGAATCTCTAGAGACCTGGCCCTGAGGACGGGGGAACAGGGCTCTTGGAGGACAAGACTATTTTGCTGGGGGCAGGCGGCAGGCATCCCCAGCCGGTATGCCTGAACCTCCAGAGCGCTGAAGCCGAGAAGGGCTAGAGGGAAGAAGACCAGGCTGCCCCCTGCCCCTCTCCTTACCTTGTGTGGGGGAAACACAGGCTTTCCCACACATGCCTTTGCAGCACTTGAAGTTACCCTGGCACTGGCTGTCTTTCTCACAGTAATTGGGGGGGTTGAGCATCATACATTCTCCGTAGACCACAGGACACTTTCCAGTCTTCCTGACTGGAGAGAGTAGGGCCGAGGGTCAGAAGCCTTGAACTCTAGACACTACATCCCTGCTTCTTGGGTCCAGCCTCTGCCCCACACTGTGCAGTAACAGTCATGCCCCTACCCACCTCTCATCACCACCACCCCATTTCTAAGGCATGCGCATCCTGTGAAGGTAGGCTCCGGTTCCCCTCTAACATCAGGTCCTCGGTCAAAGCAGGTGACCAGCTGTCCAGCGCTGCCCAGATGGATGCCTGCCAACTGCTTGGCTATCTGATTGACCCGATGATTGCCTGATTGACCGGCCTCCTGATAGGCTGGCTGGCCAGTTGGGTGACTAACTTCCTGCTTGGGGCAGTATGACTCCATGGGCAACTGACAAGTGTGGCTCAGCAACTCTTGCAAAGGGAGAGAGCCGGAAGGACCCCATCACCCGGTCCCATTCTCCTACTGCTCTGTCTTCAGGTTCACCCCTCCCCACCCAGCTCTCCCACCTCCAAACCTCGGTTCACGATGGCAACAGGGTTCAGGCATTTGATGCCACACACATCAGGGCAGCACTTCTTCTTCCCTGAACATTGCCAGTCAGTTTGACACTGAGGTTTCTCAGCTCTGAGGCACTGGGCAGGTTTTCTAATAGGGCAGACTCCTGCTTTCAAGGCTTTTGAAGAGAAAGTCAATAAGTCAGGAAGGGACTGGGTACTGAGGAGCCATCCTGACTCTTCACCCAGGTGGCCACCCGCGAAGTCCAAAGAGAAAGGCCCAGCTGGTCTCCAGGTAGAGACGGGCTTCATAAAGCAGACACATGTGAGGAGAAGCCATAGACCCAGGGGAAAAGGCTCACGGCTCCCAGGGAAAGGCAAGGGCACACAAAGGCAGAATGGAAGGCTGGTAGTGATGAAGACAGTGAAAATTAAGCCTAGGTCAATATGGCCAACATGGTAAAGACTGAGTGCTAGAGGCAAAGGCAAAAAACAAGACAGAGACAAAAGGACAGAAATGGAGACAAAGGAGAAAAATAAAGAGTCAGAGGCTCAGAATGGAGAGTTTTGAGCTTGGTCAGAGAGTAAAGGAGATGAGGGCAGAGAGGGAAGGAGGGAGAAGAGGAGGAATAAGAACAGAGAAGGGGTGAGACCCTGGCTGCTGGGATGGCTGAGTAGAAGCACCTCCAGATGCCTAGGTGTACATGAACCCCACCCTCAGGGAGGTCTCCTGGAACTAAGACATAAGATCAGAGCCTAGAGGAGAGACCATCCCCACACCATGAGGAGCCCCTACCTCTGACCCTGCAGGGTGACTCCAACTCACCTTTTCCAGTACCTTCCACAGCCCACGGTACCAGGGTTCCCAGGGCGAGAAGCACTGCGATGGGGAAGAGGCCACTGGACTTCATGGTGAGGACAGGGGAGTCTCTGATGGCCAATGCTGAGCCTCACTATTTATATGCCAGTGGGTGTGGTCCCACCATAATTTCCTTGGCTCCTCCCAGCTGCTATTGCATAGGCAGGAGGCTCAGACAGAGACAAGCAATCAGACACCAGTGAGACAATGGCTCTTTCTTGTCTCAGGCAATTCCATGAGGCCGACAAAGCAGGGCCACGGAAGAAAGAGAAGAGGTTGGCCTGCAAGATGTCAGCAGGTTGATAAGGAGCCCATGCCAGCTGTCCATCGTGGGAGGCCTGGGCCCAGGAGAGTTGTAGGCTGAGACGGGAAGAAGTCAGTGGAGACGGTGCTACTTTGACTTGGTGCTGAAACCAGAGACACCGACGCGTAGATGAGGGCTTGTGCAATGCACCCTTAATGCTCACATTCCTAAAATGTGGGAATCCAAGGGCACAAGCTATTCTTTACCTCCTATATGAAGCAGGGTGTGCAGAGCTGCCCCCCACACTGATCCTGACCCTAAAAGTTTGGCCTCCCCAAAAAACCAGCCCCGATGGGATCTCTTCCTCTGTTTTGTGGACCCTTTGTGTTGTGTAAGTAATAAAGCTGTCATTTGCTGCAAGTTTCTGCTGGGTCTGCGCCTGTGTTTCCTCAACACACCGTGTAGCTGCTCACGCCACATCAGGGATTGTGAAACACGCTGCTGGACGGCCCACTGCAATTTCCTTCTTGAAAGTTCAGATATCATAGCACTCAGTAATGCTTATTTCCCCAAAATATTTACACCATTATATTCCAGTGCCTATTCTGTGCCTGAGATGGAGAAGGCATTCACTAAACAGCTGTCAAATGAAAGATGCAGAAGAAAGAGCTCTGCCCTCAGCGAATCTCTTTTGAGCTCACTTTCCCAGCTATGAAATTGGGTAATATGAACAAATGAGTCCTTCTCAGAGGGCTGTGAGGCAAAGGATGTGAAAGAAGGCTGAGAGGAAGAAATGGATTGTGTCCTTGCCCACCGCGGTGAACTGAAGTGAATCCGAAATAAAGGGATAAAGCAACTCACCTATCACTAATTCAACATTTAGTTGCACTGTGTAATTTAAGGTGTTATAGGAATGCATCTTATCCCAAGATCCCCTACAAACTTCATGGGATAAAAATTATGGCTACCATTTATTAAACCCATTCTCTAAACTACACAATCTGCATAGATTGCTTCTGATTATCAAGACAGTCATCATATCTCTAGAGTTCAACCCAAACGTGTCTGAATGCAAAGTCCAAATTCTTGCCCTAAGGTCATGTGGCCTTACTGGTGCCTGGGATTCCCCCATTCATTCCTCACAATGAAGGTCGTGGACATTCAAATAGATATGACGGAGTCACCTATGAGCCATGAACAGCCAGAGAACCAAACGATAGCAGATATCTCCATGCAGAAGTTTACATTTTGTCAGAGGAAGAAAATTGGTGTAAATTGGGTAACTATTTATGAGCCAGGTGCTTTTGTCCTAACTGGGTCACCCAATAGGGCAGGTAAGGGAGAGGTACAAGGTCTGACTTCCATAAGTGCATTGCAGCCAACTTGGCTGGGGTTCAGGATTGTAGTTCTCATGCCCAGGAGTGCCCGGTAGGGGGCAATTTGATTCTTCTCACCCAGGGATGGGGTGGGAGAAGCTGCCACATTTCCACTCTCTAGTCCTCCCTGTCTTCCTCAGAGATCCCCTGGAGTTTTCTATATGTTTGCAACTTCAAGAGTGAACAGGAGAGTGCTATAGCTAGAGTTTTCTATCTGTGATTAATAAAAGCTGACTCCTTTGTCATTGGGAAAGAGCCCTGTGATCAATTAGCAATGTCCACCATGGGTACCAAAGGGGCATGGTGACATTGTAGGGTCATTTCTGTCCCTGACTCAGTTGGTTCTAAGTCCTAAAATCATAGACTGAGAATTAAAAGGGATCTCAGAGGTCATCAAGCCAGGGGTTAGCAAACTTCAGCCTGTGGGCCAAACCCAGCCAGACGCCTGTTTTGGTAAATAAAGTTTTATTGGAACACAACCACATTTATGGCTGTTTTCCCACCATAAAGGCAAAATTGAGTACTTGGGACTGAGACCTAAAATATTTACTACAAAGCCTAAAATTTCTCTTTTACAGACAATGTTTACTGATCTCTGATCTAGACCAAACACCAATTTAAAGCAGAAAAGAACAAGGGAGGAGGGAGAGAGAGAGGGGGGTGGGGAGAGAGAGAGAGAGAGAGAGAGAGAGAGAGAGAGAGAGAGAGAGAGAGAGAGAGAGAGAGAGAGAGAGAGAGAGAGAGAGAGAGAGAGAGAGGGAGGGAGGGAGAGAGAGAGAATAAGGCTCTCAGGAGAAAGGGAAAGCCCAAAGTTGCATAGTGAGTGAATGACACAAAACCAGATTGAGCTTTTCTAAGGCTGGCACCTCCCATGCTGATCCCCAGAACCTGTATAATGGTGGACACCCTGCTCCAAACCAGAGCGCCACCTGAGATTTCTTCATTAAGCCTGCTTCACAGACTTTCTGCTGCCTTTATTAAATCCTATTTGTTGATTCACCCGTTCATCCAATTCATCTACACAAAAATTGAGTTTTCATCATGGGCCAGCTGCTGTGCTAGGACCTGCAGCTCCAGTGCAGATACACAGCGGCACTAGCTCAGGGGGTTGAGAGCCTGAGCTTTAAAGTCAGACTTACCTAGGGTGGGATAAAAATCGCAACCTCTCTGAGCTTCGGTCACCTCATCCTTAAAATAGGGGCCATTGATTTCTCCCATCTCATGTGGCGTCTGTGAGCAGCATCGGGCAAGCACTCAGCACAGCGTCCGGTCCACCATGTCAGGTGGACATAGTTCTCATTGAGCAGCTCCCTGCATATATCAGGCGCACGGTTGCTGTCAGGCTCCATCAGCAGCATTCATCCATGGGTCTGGACCTATCTTGGTCCATCTGTCCCATTAAAAGTGTGAATAGCTTAGCTCTGCACCTCCCCTGATGGATCCTGCTGGTCAGAGTGCCCCTAAGGTGTATGGGGACTTGGACAAATTTCTTTCACAAACAATTTGATTTTTTAAATAAGTTACAAAACTCTTGAGTCCATGTGAGGTTTCATGATTTGTCAGTGACGTTTTGGAATAAAATGCAGAAAGGAGGCGGTGCAGTATTTATTGCCCAACCAGGGCAGGCAAAGACTCTTCACAGTGACCAGAAATCATCTTGTGATCTCTATTGTCGGGTGTGCCAATCCCGGCTCGTTTCAGGAGAAAAGGTAGTGACGCTGTATTACCTCCCAGAGCTGTGGCTATCTGGAAGCTGTTTGTACTGAAGCAGTAGAGACCTTCTCGCCTTGCAGCCCCCAATGCCACCTCTTTAATGCCACTTCCACCGAGACTCATGAGGCTGCATCCCCAGCCGTGCAGCCCCTGAACATGGCTTCCAAGGGCTCTCTCAAAGGTCGTTAGTGCACTGTCTTGTCAGTGACCACAAATGCAAGTTTTGCCCAGAGTCTGCAGGAAGATGTAAATGAATGGCCACTTATTTTCTAGTCTTATTAAAATTTACCATTTGAAACATTATACCATAAATGTATTGTAAGGCCTCTTACAATAGTGT
This sequence comes from Tamandua tetradactyla, assembly GCF_023851605.1. Taxonomy (NCBI): domain Eukaryota; kingdom Metazoa; phylum Chordata; class Mammalia; order Pilosa; family Myrmecophagidae; genus Tamandua; species Tamandua tetradactyla. The sequence goes on along the minus strand of NC_135327.1, from coordinate 6,886,114 downwards.
CATCATTTGAACTCTTTAAGCTGGAACCCCATTTCCCCAGAATGCAATCCCTTTCGCCAGGGGATGGGTGAGGAGGGAAGGTGGGTGGGCTTCCTGGGCAGATTCCCAGGGCAGTCCCACAGCCCCCGAGCTCCCAAAGGCCTTGAGCTTGGGGTTTCGTTCTCTGAGTTCATCAGCTTGCTAACATTATCTCTGAGTCAGCACTCTGTAAGTGAAGTCAGATGGAACAAGGGAGCCCGAGCCGGGGACCTGCGGCCTCGGTCCGTGCCTGGTCCCGTTTCCACCACCTTCTCCTTCTGCGGGGTGAGCGCTGGCCACCTGGTCCATGCCTGGGCTGGCAGGGCCACAGCAGGTTTGCCAGGCAGTCCCAGACAGCGAGCTCCCAAGCCAGCTTCTCTCCAGGTAGCAGGTGCACCCAGGCAGGCAGGGGTGATCCCCTGGGAGGGGGAGATGGGTGTCCCCACCCCATGGCCAGCGCACAGCGGGTGGCCCAGTCTGGTGGCGGGCAGAACGGGGTCCTGTGACTGGCAGGAAGAGGGGTCTGCCGGAAGCAGCCGTGTCCATACATGCCGAGCAGCTGGGTAGGGCGCCAGGCACCTGTGAGGGAGAGCCACATTAAATTACACATAAAAAGCAGCATAACAGGTCGAGAGAGAGACTGCAGAAGAAAGGTAAACCTTCTTTTTTTTTAGCTCTTTCAGCAACAATTTTTTTCCTGCTTTTGAACAAGAGGCCCCACCTTTTCATTTTGCACTGGGTTCTGTAAATGCTGAAGCTGGCTTGGATGGGCTCATGGATGAAGTAAGAAGATATCCCATTCTCACGAGGAGTGTCCGTCCCTCAGCCTGAGAGGCTCAAGATTGACCCAAGAGAGCACAATGTTACCACTAAGTCAGAGAGGCGAGAAGAGAAGTGCCGGCCTGGAAAGCCCCCGAGGAGACTGTGCAGCCAACCCTGGGGGCCTGCAGAGGCAGCACGGTGAGTTCTCTGGATTCCGGCTATGCAGGGCTGAAATGAGCTGCAAAGGAGAGGACGGAGAACCAGAATCCATGCAGGTCTCAGTCCAGGCACCCATGGCTCCCTGCATGGCACTGCAGGTCCTAGGTGGTCCCAGGCAGGAGAGGTGGGCGTAGAAAATTCTGAGGAAGGCACTCCAAAGCCCAGGGCCCCTGAGGACTGAGGCCACAGGCAGGAGCCGGCTGCCCAGGTCTGAGGGTGATTCTGGTTCATGTCTCTCCATATTGACAGACACTATCTTTCCGTTGGCTAAAATTCACTTTGTTTCTGTGTCTCAAAATAAAATAATTTTTAAAAATTTTTAAAAGAAGCCTTTTCAAAATCAGGTGATCAGGAGACCAGGTTCTCATGGCTCATCCCTATGATGGAGGCAGTCACGCCTTTCTCTAGCCCTCAATGTCTCCATCTGCTCCCAAGATGGCAACTAACTGTGACTCCAAGAAATAACTTCACCCTGCTTCCTCCCAGGCTATAAACAACACCTCAAAGCATCCATCCTTTTCTAACTTTTACAGTTGCCTTTGTAACTGAACTTGAAATAGTCCCTTGAGCAAAACACAAGATAGTTGATATTGACCAAAGCACACTGGAGACACAGAAACCAAGATAAGTAGCCAAATGTGGTGACGAGAGTATCAGGGGAGAAAACCAGTGAGCCAGGGCAGGCAGAGAAGCCTGAGAAGCAGATGGAAATGAGGGATGAGTGGTATCATTAAATCATCTCTGTAGATCCACAGGTGGCAGATGTGGCTGCCTGAGCTCTCCACACCTTAGCAAGAAACAGATGGTACAAACGTTTCCTTCTTAGGGTTTCCCCATTCAATAAGGTTTTATGAGGTTTGAACTTCCTTCCCAGCTGCTCATTACATTCTTCATAAAACTGGGAAAAGTAAACTGTTCTTTTAGACTCAGATGTGAATGGGGTAGGGTTAGGGATTGTCAGATAAAAGTCGAATCTGGGGAGGGCAAAAAATACCCATCCATCAAAGTAGGAGGAGAAGGAAATACCCAACAATAGTGGATGGTAGACGTATTCCCCTCTTTATTTAGCCAAGAGATGGATTGATCCATGGATCAAGTTTCTGAAATGCATTCCTCTAAAGGCAAAATTGTCTCCCTAGGGGAAAGCATCCACTTACCACGAGGTAATGAAACAGAGACTGTGGTAGGTCATGAGGAAATATTTTAGGGGTCTCATAAGACAAATTGAAAACCAAAGGTTGGACATACAGGACTGCCAGCAAGACTGGCTGTGAAGAACCCAGAGAAAGGAAAACGGGATCATTCAACTATAAAATAGAGCTGGAAGCAATATGGGAAAAGCTTTCCCAGACCACTATATTCCAACTCCTTATGCCTGGGTTGGAGTATGCTATCTTGCAAACATTACAGGCTTTGCTTTGGACACTATAAACTCACCATGATTAACACTTAATGCTCTTTCTGTAAGCAAAGCCCGAAGTGATCTCTGAAAATGGTTCGCTATTCACTTGGCCCAGAAAACCCCACAAAATCATGCAAGTCAAGAGATTCAAATCTTCATGTTCACTTTAAAAGCACCCCAGAAACTGTTCAGGCCATCAAGTGTCTGAAAGACGTCCCTTTACAGAAGCAATGGGTGCCATTCCGTCGTTATAATGGTGGCATTCATAGGTGTGCCGAGGCCAAACAGTGGGGCTGGATGCAGGGTCAGTGGCCCAAAAAGAGAGCTGAACTGTTGTTGCACATGCTTAAAAATGCAGACAGTAATGCTGAACTTCAGGGTTTAGATGTAGATCCTCCAGTCATTGAATACGTCTAGGTGAGCAAAACTCAGATGCGCTGGGTGACTTAACAGAGCTCAGGGGTGGGTTAACCCATGCATGAGCTCCCCTTGCCACATTAAGATGGTCCTTACTGAAAAGGAACAAAATGTTCCTAAACCAGAAGAGGAGGCTACACAGAAGAAAAAGATATCCCAGAAGAAGCTGAAGAAACAAAAAACTTATGGCTCAGGAAGAAATTCATCATAAAGTAAATGCAAAGGAAAGCTCAAGTAGGAAAAAATAACCACACTTATTGGGAAAGCGTTAATGAGCCCATCCCAGAGTTAAGTGGTTTGTGTGCTTTATCACATTTAATCTTCAAATGACACGTGGTAGGTAACACTGTCATTTCACTTCAGAAATCAGGGGAAAATGAGTCTCAGAGAAGATCTCCTTGCAGTATGACAGGCAGTGGTAGGGTCTTGGGTGGATATGACACATACATGGCTACTTGATCACTACAGCTATAGGGCTCCATATGTTTAAGCCCAGCATCAGTGGGGAGCACCACCACGAGGGCATCTCTGTGGCCTGAACAGAGCAGAGCAGGGTGCCTGAAAGACCAATGAGGGCTTTTGATCTCCAGGGCCCTGTCAAATGGACAATGCTGGACTCAGGAGACTTAGCTAGACTCCAGCTCTACCCTCCTTGCTGCATGACCTATTCTTTCTCTAAGCCTCAGATTTCAGGTAGGATTTGACCTTAGAAAAAACTCTACCATTCCCAGAACCCAGACAGCTCATCCTTCCTGGAGAGTAATCATAGAAATATACCTGAGGCATGTACCCAGAACCCAGAAATGGGCCAAGCACACACACATCCCATTTTAAAGATAAGGAAATGGAACGTAAAAGAAGCGAGAGCACTTGTCCAAGGGCTCACAACAAATCAGGGCAGAGTGATACTCAAATCCAAGTCTTCAAAATTCAGCTTCATTCTGGTCCCTCCAAGAAGTCTTCATTTCCAGACCGAGGCTTGGAGATGGATGGAATAGAAGCACTCCCAGCACTGACTGCAAAGCCAAGAGAGGATGAGATCTGACTGTATAGTTCCTTTCCCACCTAGTCCACAGAAATAACTCCCCCCCTTCCACACCCTAAGATGCAGATCCAGCCTCCCTCCTCCCTCTTCAGGATCTAATCACCTGGGTCTAGAATGTCAGAAGGATCCTGACATTTAAACCACAAATATAATGATGATTTTTCTGTTCCTCAAGCTCTTCCCATCACTCCAGTTGTTGAGGGTACAATAACTCCAGGGAAGTAGGAGCAATTTTTTGAACAAGGCAATCAAAGATTTAAGGTGGCTTTAATGCTTTTAAGTCACCAAATCTTGACCCAAACAACAGGACATACCTCCAGGAGGGAGAAGGAGTCAGTGGTTGGCCCCAAAGCCAACAGATGGACTAATCATTGGGAACTCAGACTCCAGGGAAGGAGGAGCTACGATCAGCCAGTCACAGGCAGGTGTTTCACCCCAGGAAGGGGCAAAGACTCACAGAGCCAGAGAGAAACAGAAAAAGAGGAAGAGAATGGAGGAAAGTCAATCAAGAAAATGAAAAGTTAAAAAAAAAAAAACAACCAGAAAAATGGAGACTGAGTTAGCATCAAAGCCAGTCAGACAAAGACAATGAAGGAGAGAAAAAAGAGAGAACCAGTGAGTGATCAAGACCGAAAATGGGGCAGATCTGGAGCCAGAGACAAAGTAAAGATATAGAGGGAGAGAGAAAAATCCAGATTTAAGATCTGTTAGACGTAGGCATCTGGGAAGACCCGCAGGACAGGTGAGTGAGACAGGTACTTCTGGATGCACAGAAATGCTACTAGCTAAATCAGTAGGTGATCTCAGCCTGAGGGGCTGTGAGGCAGCAGAAAATGAGCCACCTCTACTCTAGCCGGAGACTCTTCCATGCTCTGGCACCCATGATCTGTAATTTCAATCACCCTAGATGCCAGGGTTTCAAGAGTGAGAATCCCACTATGTGACAAAGTTGCTGGATTTTATGGTGGGGACCAACATGGAGGCTGTGATGACCTCTGCCAAGCTTGTAACTTATCCATTCCTTACCAGATGTAGTGCCCTCCCCTTTCAGAACTGAGCCTTTCTTAGCTGCTGCTGTGGAGTCAGGACACTCAACCAAATACCCAAGGTCCTCACACCTAGAATTATAATAGCTTAGCTGTTCCAGGGAGGATCCTGTGGCCTGACAGAACAGGATTTAGGAGAAATGGCAAATATTTAAGTGGGAGGTGTCACCAGAATGGGCAGAATGCCAGCTTCAATGTTTGAGTTGTGAGATGGAAGAGAACTGTGTCAGAATTCATTCCAGCTACACTTGAAAGAAAAACTTAATCCAGGAGTTCTGGTCAACGAAGATGGCAGCATAAGATGCTCCAGGGTGCTGCTCCCACAGAACCTTTGAACAACTAGCAAAAACAAACAAAGCCATCTTCCTCCAAACTCCAGAAACCAGTTAAAGGGTTGCAGTAACTAGATTAATGTCAAATCAAGAACACGGAGATTAAAAAATGGTGGGCAAATCTCAAGGCACCCTTCTTAGCCTCTCCCCTTCCCAACTCCTCCCCAGCACAATGTGGAGTCTGCCTGCATTCCCACAGTTCTGTTCTGGAGGGAGGAGAGAAACCCCTAAGCACATACTCAGATGCCTGTATGTCAGTGCCAATCTGAGGAGAAGTAGGAAAGACTGAACCAGGAAACTTGTCCCAGGCTCACCCTCCCAGAACTTGTCCTGCAGGAAGCAGCATCTTGAAAACAGCTAAAGCAGTGTAAGAAATATTTAAGACAAAGCAGCCTGGGGCAAAGGATTACCTGCCTTAGGTCATACAATAGAGGACACAGGAGAGAAGAGTTAGGTTCCAAGGATACAGTACTATTGGGTCTTGCATTCATTTCCTTCACCCTTCTTCATACAGCTTCAAGTCACTATCTCCTCTACCTTCCTTTCAACCTGAAGAACTCCACTGAGCACTTCTTGTAGGGCAGATCTTTTCATTACAAATACTCTTGCTTTCTGTTTATCTGTGAACGTCTTAAACTCTCCCTAATTTTTAAAGGACAGTTTTTCCAGATAAAGACTTTTTGGCTGGCAGTTTTTGTGTTTCAGTACCTTAAATAAGTCATACTACCACTGCCCTCTCACCTCCATAGCTTCTGATGAGAAATTGGCACTAAGTCTTATCGAGGATCCCTTGTATGTAACAAATTGCTTTTCTCTTGCTGCTTTCAGACTTCTCTCCTTATCGTTGGCATTTGATATTTTGATTAGACTCAGAGTAAGTCTATCAGTGTGTTTTCTGCGTGTAGTACATTATACTTCTTGGATATGTATATTTATGTGTTTCATAAAAGTTGTGAAATTTGGAGCCATTATTTCCTGCAATAATCTTTCTGCCCCTTTCCCCTTCTCTTCTCTTTCTGGGACTTCCATGATGCCTGCTTGGTAAAACGTCATGCTGTCCAACAGGTCCTAAAGCTCTGCTTGCTTTCTGCAGTTCTTTTCTCTATCTGTTCTTCCAACTGTATGATTTCAATTGTCCTATCTTCTGGCTCCTGATTCCTTTTTATACCTGTTCAAACCTGCTGTTGTATACCTCTGATATATTTTTAATCTCCATTATTGTGTTTTCAACCCCACAAGTTGTTATGTTTCTTTTTAGACTTTCTAATTCTTCTTTGTGTTCACACACTGTCCTCTTAATATCCATTAGCTCAATATCCAATATCATTTTATTTCCATCCATATTTTCCTTAAGCTCCTTGAATTGATTTAGGAGATTTCTTTAGAACTTCTTTGATGAATTATTCCAATGCCTGTGTTTCCTCTGAAGTTTTAATTTGTTCCTTTAAATGGGCCATATCACCTTGTTTCTTTTTATGGCTTGTGACTTTTTGCTGATGTCTGGGTATGGAAGGCAGTGTCTCTCTCTTGCCTAGAGTTTGATTGTAGAGTGGCTGCATATTAAAGCTTCTCTTTAATGATTGTTCAGTGTATACTGATCCTTTAGAACAGCCCATGTTTAACAATTCAGATTTTCTCAGGTCTTCTGCATCTGTCTCCTGCCCTGGGCTTGTGCTGCAACTTTTAAGATTACCTTATCATGTGCAACTATTTCACCTCCAAGAGTTGATTTCCTTTCCTCTGTTCTTCCTCCGGGGGCTCTGTGTTTTTATGCAGATTTTCCTCCCCTGCTGGTGTGATTAGCTCAGCTGCTTGCCATCGCTCATGGCTGCCTTTTCACTATGGCTTTCAATTCTGGGTCTGCCCTGCCTTAGGACAGTTCAGTTTCCCTCTTCTTTTTCCCCACATGGCTTTTCTGTCTCCAATAAGGTCCATTTTAGGATATCCCACCCAAAAGACCAGACGGAGTTGCCATCCAAAAATGCCCAATTTTCATTTAGGCACATCAGCAATTAGGGACCGGGTTGGGAACGTGCCCCATTTGCCAACAGTTCCACTGCGTGTTGCTCTTGTTTCCTGTTTCCTGGGGACCGCTTTGTAGGTGCACGCTTGCTCACGGCTAAGACCCGCCCCCTTGGTCCACGTGGCCTGGGGTCCCTGTGGCTGTCACGCGCCCCTGAGTCACGGCCGCGGGTGGCTCTGTGGCCTGTGACCACAGCAGGAGGTGCCTGGGCAGGAGAGCTGCCACTGTGGAACTCTTAAACTATGGGGGACCACGTGTGGGGGAGGGACCCTACTGGCCTTACTTTATTTTTTATTTTTTTCTTTTTCCATGCTTATGGAGTTTTCTCCAGTCTCTACGGGCCACCGGGGTTCCAAGTGAGTGGAATGTGCCCTTTTATTTTGTTGTTTCTAAGGCGAAACTTTCCTGGGGATGTCATGCCACTATCTTAATGATGTCACCCTAAGATGGACTTTTTTATCATGAATGAACATTGACCGTTAGAGAATCATTTTTATGAACTGATTTTTATGTGCATAAGGCTTTTCTTCTTTCAACTTTAGATTTTCTTAATCACCTCCATAGATTTTCTGTTCTTGAACTACCCTTGCATTCCTGGGATATACTCTATTTATCTATGAGATGTCACTTTTTTAGCATAGTAAGGAAACTTATTTCCTAACATTTTTATACTTGTCATTTTGAAATAATTTTATATGTCAAGAAAATGTTGCAAGAGTAGTACAAAGAACTGCCATATACATTTCACCCAGCTTCACCAAATGTTAACATTTTGCCACATTTATCATTCCCTTTCTTTTTTGTGTGTGTATGTAATGTTTTATTTTGACTGCTGAGATTAAGTTGCATACATCATGCTCCTTCATGTATGGAGGCTTCAGTGTGGGTTCCCTAAGAATAAGAATGGCCTTTTGCATAATCAAAGTACAAGTTATCAAGTTCATCAAATTTAACACTGACGATTTCCTAACATTTTATCTAGGGTTTTTCCCATCTATCTTCATAAGAAAAAAACGGTCTATAATTATTTTTTATACTCTGATTATGACATCAAAGATACACTAGAAGACTTGGAAGCATTGAATGGAAAAGGATTATAATGTAAACATCCTACTCTGGAAGGTAAAGAAAATAGATTAAATAGGTAACAGATGATAAGTGACAGATAAATAGATAGATAGGTAGGTAGATAGAGGCTGATAGAGTAATACAATAAATGTAGCAAAATGTTAACATTTGCTAAATATGGATATCTGGGTAAGGGGTATACTGGAATTTTTTGTATTATTTTTGTATCATGTTTGCAACTTTCATGTAAGTTTGAAGTTATTTCCAAATAAAAAGTAAAAAAAAGATGCACTGATCACAAACATTTACATCTGTGCTCTTCCTGTTTTAGGGTGAAGTAGTTTGTGGGGGATAGAAATTATCTCTTTCTAGTAACTTTGCTAAAAAAATGAAAACATCCCAACCCATTTCCCTTTTTGAAGGGAGAAGTTTAATGACCAAATTAAAGAATCTCAACCTGTTTCCTTTGGTGAAGGGACTCATTTACTTAATCACCACTTCAAATCCTTTAATGACTATGGATTTATTCCAGGGTCAATTTCGTTTTGAACCCAGAAAGGTTCAAGGCAGGAGAGGACGCTGGCATCTGGTTCCCAGAGGAGCAGTTCATACCCTCCTTACAATTCCCACTAGATGGAAACTAGACGGCCCCCACCCTGGGGTGCTGCCAGGATTGATGAAGAATGCCCCAAATAAAAAATGCTCAACCTGGCCAACAGCATCCATATTCCAAACTGGAGATGAGGACTGGCTCAGGGAAGAGCCTGAAGTCCGTCCAAAAGGAAAATAAATATTGACCTATTTTGAAAGCCTACCTGAAATCATTGTGTACTTATTTCACAAACATAATGTCCTTTAATCCTTACCAATTAATAAGAAAAGAATTATTATTATCCTCATATGTGGATAGATAGAGGCAGATAGTATAACAACATATATGGATATGTGGAAACAGAGGCTCAGAAAGGTGAAACCAAATACCCAGGCAGTCAGAGCTAACAACTCACAACTGTGATTAAAGCTATGATCTGTCTGACGTAAAACCCCCATTCTTTCCACTCCACATGCTCTTAGAGAAGGGCACAAACTCTGGCATTACTCTCTCACCTCTCTCCTTTCCTGCCATCTCCTCCATGCCCCAAACCAGACTCGTGAACAAAGAAGTCGAACATGCAGAAAGAAGCACAGGCGTGGTTTGATTCATTCCTTCACTGAACTGAGCTGAGGGCTCGGGGGACACAGAAGACTCCAAGCCAAATTTATCCCTAAAGGATATGCCCCCCACCAGGGACACATCTACTTCTCCACCCCTGCGAGGAATAAGAATCTTTGGACCACTACCCATTCATCCATCCATTCATTCATTCACCAAATATATGGTAAAACTTGCCATCTGCCAGGCACTCTTCTATGCATTTAGGATTCAAAAGTAATCAAGACAATCAAGGCCCCTGTCCTTGGGAATCATATACAAAATGGAGAGATTACATCCTCATGAGAGAGGATTACATTCCAGTGAAGGAGTTTCCATTCTCTCCTCTTTGTTGTGGGAATAGGTTGCGGGAGGAAATCCATGCTTCAACATTGGAGACCGTCCGTGTTTTCTCCCCGCTCGCAGGGGATCCAATGGGATGGAAGGAGATTCAGCATGGAAAGGGCAATCGCATGGGGTGGGGAGGAGCCCGTTCAATCTTGCACCACACCCCCTCCCTGCAAGAACTCCTGCCCCTGGGTCTCATCTCTCCATTCGCAGTCAGAGAGTTGAGCCTCATCAGTGGGGCCAAGTGACAGGGCCCCCAGGGGACTTTTTGGAAAACTTGAATGTGTTTGGGTTTAAAATGATTGAGGAGTCCTACTGGGCTCTACTGAATGAGGGCTCGGGATACCAGATCCCATACACTATGCGAGGCAATCCCCCACACCTAGTAAATATCTTGCATGACTTTCAAAATGTCCCACTGGACATTTAGAAGGGAAAAAATCTGTTTATCTGAGCCTAGCACCAAACTCATTTTACATATAAACACAAATTATTCTATGCTCAGTTATAATAACCACTGAGTTTTTGTTTTTGTTTTTTTTTTTTTAGGAATACAACTGCTGTGTAAATCGAGAGAGGACTCTATTTTGCTTTATCAAGAGATGGTCACCATTTTGCAACACAATATCATCATAAGCAACACTTTTCATGATCTCTGGGTTTGCCGCTACTACCATCTGCATATTCATTATGCCACATTCACATATAATGCAAGTTCCTGGCAACTTACATCATTTACAGTAGTCCCAATCAAGCATTTAAATATTGGAATACATCTCATTTTACTATCAATCTTACTTTTATTTTATCTTATTGGGCTTTATGGGGTTTGAGCGTCAGCTCTGCTTTCAGTTGGCTAGCTGACCTCAGGCAAGCCCTGTATCTCTCTTATCCTCTATACTGGTTAAAATGCCATTGCAAAACCAGGAACTACTCCAGCTAGTTAAAGCAGAAAATAATTGTGCCCTACAAAATCTCCTCTCTGACTATTTTCTCCTCCTATTCTAGGACTCTAGCTGGATCTTTGTCACACCCTCCTATTCTCTCCATGGATCTTAACTTCTCTTTCATCTTCTTCTCCTTATAAATGTTGCCCATTTTATCTCACTTATTTATTACATATATTTTATTTTCATTTTTTTACTTTTATCCCTTTTATTTCATTTTCAATTACTGTGAGAACATTATATTGATTTTTTTATATTACATGTGTTGGGAAGTTATCAGGCAGGAATTTCATTTTAGATTAGTAAAGAAGATGGGCAGATGATATGCTATTTTAAGAGAGGGCAGTAGGTTTAAGAGAGTTGAAAACCACTTGCCTGTGAGCCCCCAGTCTTGGGGTTTGTTCATATGAAACTTAACCCCACAAAGGATAAGTCAAGCCTACTTAAAATTAGACCTAAGAATCACCCCCAGGAGAATCTCTTTTATTGCTCAGATGTGGCCTCTCTCTCTCTCTCTCTCTCTCCAGCCAACACAACAAGCAAACTCACCACCCTCCCCCTGTCTACGTGGGACATGACTCCCAGGGGTGTGGACCTTCCTGGCAACGTAGGACAGAAATCTTAGAATGAGCTGAGACTCAGCATCAAGGGATTGAGAAAACCTTCTCAACCAAAAGGGGGAAGAGAGAAATGAGACAAAATAAAGTGTCAATGGCCGACAGATTCCAAACAGAGTCGAGAGGTTAGGAGGTTATTCTTATGCATTAAGTAGATATCCCCTTGTTAGTCAAGATGTAATGGAGAGGCTGGAGGGAATTGCCTGAAAATGTAGAGCTGTGTTCCAGTAGCCACATTTCTTGAAGATGATTATGTAATGATATAGCTTTCACAATGTGACTGTGTGATTGTGAAAACCTTGTGCCTGATGCTCCTTTCATCTACCTTGTCAACAGAAAACATATGGAATAAAAAAAAAGGAAACCACTTGCCTGGATAAACTCTAGAGGGACTCTATGATACCAGTTTGGACTTGACTTGATTCTAGGCAGCAGTCCCTCTCCCCACCTCCCCCAATTCCCAACACACCTGGAAATCCTAGCCAACCTGGGCTTTCCCAGCAAACCACTGTAGAAATGAGGAATGAAGGCTATGGAAGAATCCATGGGTTGGCTCACCCAGCATCTATTCTGACCTCTTTTATGTGTACCGCTATGGTGCAGAAGAAGCTAAAAGCTACATTTTCAAGACTCCCAGAAGCTAGGGTTCTGTTGGGATTTAAGTTTCACTGACCGACCAGATGTGCTCTCCTCGTTCTTGAACCAGGACTAAGTTAAGAAGGGAAGCAGGTGTGGGGCTGCTGGAATGGTCACAGCAGAAACAGTGTAGTTCCACCTGGTACCTTACTATGCTCTGGCCAAGGCGGTGTGACTGGGGGAAGACATTTTTCCCAGAAGCTCAGCTTAAAGCCTGATTTTTCTAGGACACCCAATCCAGGTAATAAATCACTTTCTGATTAAACTAGTTCAAATGGTTTCTGGTTTTACAACTGGCCCTTAACCAATCTAGAGGATAGGAGAGATGGAGGGGCTTGTGAGGGCAATCGATGATAACGCTGGGGCTTGAACCCAGGACTCTTCAGGATGTGACCTTCTGCTGCCCCAGCCCCAAGCAGACCTTACTTCCTTAGTCAGAGGGGCCTAGATGAAAGCACCCCTCAAGGAGATCCTATGGGTGCCTTGCCCAAAATGTTTGAGGTGGTGAAAAGGGGGGATGACAAAACGCCAGGCAGATGCTTCGCTTACGGGGTTGGCCTGGGCACCAGGTGGTCATCAGTGGGCTGAGTGAGGTGAGTCTCCTCTGTCGGATATTTCACAGTGGGGATACACCCTGTGCTGGTTTGAAAGGATGTATGTCCTCTAGAAAAGCCATGTTTTAATTAAAATCCCATTTCATAAAGGTAGAATAATCCCTATTCAATACTGTATGTTTGAAACTGTAATCAGATCAGCTCCCTGGAGATGTGATTTAATCAAGAGTTGTTGTTAAGCTGGATTAGATGATGGCATGTCTCCACCCATTTGGGTGGGTCTTGATAAGTTTCTGGAGTCCTATAAAAGAGGAAACATTTTGGAGAATGAAAAAGATTCAGAGAGAGCAGAGCAGAATGACATAGCCACGAGAAGCAGAGTCCACCAGCCAGCAACCTTTGGAGATGAAGAAGGAAAATGTCTCCCGGGGAGCTTCATGAAACAGGAAGCCAGGAGAAGAAGCTAGCAGATGACGCCGTGTTTGCCATGTGCCCTTCCAGATGAGAGAGGAACCCTGACCGTGTTCACCATGTGCCTTTCCAGATGAGAGAGGAACTCTGACTGTGTTCGCCATGAGCCTTCTCATTTGAGAGAGAAACCATGAACTTCATCAGCCTTCTTGAATCAAGGTATCTTTCCCTGGATGCCTTAGATTGGACATTTCTATAGACTTGTTTTAATTGGGACATTTTCTTGGCCTTGGAACTATAAACTAGCATCAGATCAAATTCTCCTTTTTAAAAGCCATTCTGTTTCTGGTATATTGCATTCCAGCAGCTAGCAAACTAGAACATACCCCTTCCAATATAGCCTTGCAGCACTTGAAATCTCCTTCGCATTGGCCTTTCTTCTTGCAGTTGTCTAGGGACTGACTATCACTTACTGGCCTCTGGACACTTCCAGGCCTTTATTACAACAGGAGACACTAAGGCCACAGGCCATCCCATCACTGTGCCTCTGCCACACCACTTCCAGTCATTGCACTGGGACCTGAGGACTGCCTTTGGGAAGGAGCAAGCATTATTGGCCAGTGTTGGGCTTTTCCTGGCACTACAACCCATAAAATTTTAATCGGCTTTTAGGCTCCTTGTTACTGGTCAATGCCAAGACTCAAAACCAATGCCAAGTATCTTGTTGCATCATAATCTTTGGTAGTTTATTCATTCTGCTTAGCACTCGATACTTTCGACCTGAAAACTCCCTTTTCCTTCAGTTCTGGAAAACTCTTCCCTATTATTTCTTTTAAAATCTCTTTCCTGACTTTTTTCCCTTTCATTTTAGAACTCCAGAGGAATGTATGTCACACCCTCTTATTCTCTCATGCCTCTCTACCTCTCTTTCATCTTCTTCTCCTTATAAACCTTTGCCACATTCAGTAGTAAATTCTTCGGTAATATTTGATTTACTAATTGTTTTTTGTTTTGTTTTTTGTTACTGTGCTGGTTGGAAGCTATTATGTACCCCAGAAAAGCCATGTCCTTTAATCCTCATTCAATATTGCTGGGTGGGACCTTTCTGATTGTTTCCATGGAGATGTGCCCCACCCAGTTGGAGATGGTAACTTGATTAGATGGTTTCCATGGAGATGTGTCTCCACTCATTCAAAGTGGAGTGGCTTACTGGAGCCCTTTAAGAGGGAACCATTTTGGAAAAAGCTTTAGAGCCACAGGAAACGACAGAGCCCACAGAATGGACAGAGCTCTGGGGAAGCCACTGAAGAAGCCTGCAGAGAAATCTATCAGACGTCGCCATGTGCCTTTCCAGAAAGAAACCCTGAACATCATCAGCTTTTATCCTTTGTGAGGGAGATAAAAGACAGTAAAAGGCTAGAGGGCTCAGAAAGAAAGTGTCCCCAAGGAGAAGCAAGAAGGACCCGCAGGAGCTGAGGGGGACAGTTGGGAACCAGAACCAGTGGAGAAGAACCAATAGACTTGGCCATGTGCCTTCCCATGGGACAGAGGAACCCTAGATGCCAGAAGCCTTTCCTCAGAGAGGGTATCCTCCTCTTGACGCTTAATTTGGACATTTTCATGGCCTTAGAACAGTAAATTTGTAACCTAATAAATTTCCATTGAAAAAGCCAACCCATTTCTGGTATATTGCATTCTGACAGCTTTAGCAAACCAAAACACAGAATTTCCATTTTTCTATATTCGTCTGTTCTTGATTCATATCTGCCTATTTTTATTTTACAGCCACTTGATCTCATTCTATAGATACTATTCCTTTTATTACTTTAAGGGTCTTAAAATACTTATTTTGAAATGACTATGAGATTAGGCTGCTATTTGCATTTTGTCTTAAGTTTGTTGACTGTTGTTTCAAGGGATCCTTAATCAAGTGGTTGTTAAGCTGGATTAAGTGACGACATGTCTCCACCCATTTGGGTGGGTCTTGATTAGTTTCTGAAATCCTGTAAAAGAGGAATCATTTTGGAGAATGAGAGAGATTTCTGAGAGAGCAGAATGACATAGCCACAAGAAGCAGAGAGCCCACCAGCCAGTGACATTTGGAAATGAAGAAGGAAAATGCCTCCCGGGGAGGTTCATGAAAGGAAGCCAGGAGAGAAAGCTAGCAGATGATGCTGTGTTCACTACACGCCTTTCCAGATGAGAGAGGAACCCTGACCCTGTTGGCCATGTGTCTTCTCACTTGAGAGAGAAACCCTGAACTTCATTGACTTTCTTGAACCAAGGTATCTTTCCTTGGATGCCTTTGATTGGACATTTCTTATATCCTTGCTTTAATTTCTATAGACTTGCTTTAATTGGACATTTTCTCAGCCTTAGGACTGTAAACTAGCAACTTATTAAATTCCCCTTTTTAAAAGCCAAAAATATAAAAAGAGAGAGATCCTTAATCAAAATGATTTTTATAAGCCTGGAACCCTCCAACACTCACAACAAAGCTATTTTCCTCTCTGTTATGGGTGGAGTGGTGTCCCCCAAGTCCTAATGACCCCATTCTGTGAGTGTCACCATATTTGGAAATAGGGCTTTTGAAGACGTTATTAGTTAAGAGGAGGCCAAAGTGGTTTAAGGTTAGGCCCTAGTAAAATATGACTGATGTCCTTATAAGAAAGAGAAATGTAGACACAGAGACACATGGGAGAGTGCCATGTTTCAGCTTAGGCAGAACCTGAAGTCCAAGCATCATCAGCAACCGACAGAAGCTAAGAAGAGGCAAGAAAGAATTCTTCCCTCCAGATTTCAGACTTCTAGCCTCCGGAGCTGTGGGAGAATACGTTTCTGTTGTTTTAAGCCATCCAGTTTGTGATACTTTGTTACGGCAGCGCTAAGAAACTAAAATACTTTCTCTTGGTTGCAAAATTAAATTAAATTAATAGAGTATAACAATTAAGCAAGTTATACCAAGATCCATATACATTTCTCAGGAATATAATTTTCACATGTTGCAACAGAGACCATGAAATGATTACAAAGTACCCAAGAGAAGTTTCTGCCTGAGCAAAGTTGTGCCAGCTGGCTGTTTTGTTTAATATTGCTGGGCAGAGACCGATGCGTCATAGAACTTGCCTCAGGGGAACTAGTGGAATTAAAATAGGTCTCACCACTGCCAACCATTTGTGCATCCAGCAAGGTTAGGAAATGAAACAGAACACCTACCTTCTTAAAGATAAAGCTGTAAGAAAATCATTCTGTGTTCCTCTTCCCTTCACTACCCATCTCCTATGAAAGTGGGTATCTGTATGGATTTTTGCAAAAGAAAGTAGAAAAAGAAATCTCTCACGCAGAGGGCTGAAATCAGGGTAGTGATAACTAAATATTATTTTGGGAACAGACTAAAGGGACAGCAGAAAACCCATTTAATTGGTCTCTGGGTTCTAAAACTTCTTGAATAAAAATAACCAAAATGAACCCTAGCTGAGGACAGAGTCTCCCTGGATTTTGACTGATGCCTAAAACAGCTCGCTTTCTCTAATTTTCATGTCTGTGGACTTACAGAGGATAAAAGGGTCTCCCCCCACCCCCCGCCTTCTCTGTGCTCACCTTTCCTGGTTCATGCGTGGTTTTATCGTCTCCTGCCTCCAGGCCCTAGGATCCTCACGCCAGAACCGGTTTAGGGTTCTGACCAGGTTACAATTACTTCTAAATCCTAAAATCCAGAATCATACTATTAGCACTGGAAGGGGTGTCAAACCTGGTGTGTAGGCCCACCCAGGAAGAAAAGTGAGTCTCTAAGAGGAGGGGTCTTGCCCCGTGTCATCCGCCGTTGGTCAAGCACCCGTCTCCATGCACCCCCCACCCCCGCCCCGGCACGCCATGCCAGCTCCTTGGAGCCACTCCCCTCTTGACCTGACCTGGATCCCGGACTTCAACCGAGGTTTCTCCACCCAGCTCCACCACCTCCTCCGAGTCCTGTTTCTTCGTTCAACCCCTCAAAGGGTCCACTGGGAGCCCAGCACTGGGGACAAAATTATGAAAGAAAATTACATAGATACGATTCAGCTAAGAGCGGAGTGTAGTGTGGGCTTGGAATGAACTGAACTCATAGTCTGGTTCTGCAATTTGTGTCCTGTATGATTTCGGGAAAATCAAGACACTTCTGTTATTGGGCAATGTACGTGAAATGCGCTTTATTTGGGACTACCATGGGCAGCCAATGGCAGGACAGTCACAAAGCGCCCAGCCCAGGGCCTGGCATGCGGTGAGCGCGCGCAAGGAGTAGCCACTGTCATTATTGCAATGCCCGCCCACCTGGAGGTCAGAGGGGACACCAGGTTCTCCTGCCAACTCAAGTTCTTATCTCTGGGAGATCAGCCCTGTCTGGTCCTGGTCTCCTCTGAGTCTGCAGTCCTCCCTCCGCTGGCCTAGCAGAGGCTGTCCTTAACCTTGTCTGGAACCTGTCTACCTGCTGCCCTCTCCGGAGACCTGGATTCTTGGAGCTTTGTTGCACTGACTCACTGAGTAACCTTGGCCAAGGCAATGCCCCTCTCTGAGCCTCAATTTCCCCACCTGCACAAAGAATGTGTTGAGTTAGATCAAGGAGGATCCGCTCTCAACACCGCTGCTGATACCCGAGGAAGTCCTATGCTCTCAGCCTCCTCCCTGGCCTCCGAGAGGCGAGCCCCTGGGCCCCTGGGCCTGTCTCCGCCAGGTTCAGACAGGTAGGTTTCTTAGGGGTGAGCAGGAGAAGGAACCCTTAAGCAAGGATTCTAGCTCACCTCTGATTCCACTTGGCCCTGAGACTCTATCCCTCTGCCAGAGCTGCTTTACCTGGAGTCCATGGACCCTGGGCAGGCCCATGAACACCAAGAAATGACATGCAAATATTCACATGCACACCTTCAGGGGAGTGTGCCCACACACCTACAGCTTTCATCGGAGTCTCAGAAAGGTTTGGACCCCAAAATGGTTACAGCCATCGTGGGAGTCTGCCTTGAGCTTCTGTCTGATTGGCTCTTTCTTAGCCTCTCATTTCCTGGGGCTCCACTGTTCCCCAACCTCCCTTTCTTTGGTGCTGCAGGTTACAGTTATCTATTAGCCTGTATCTCCCTGCACCAGCCTGAGAGCCCCTTCAGAGTAGGGACTTGCTCAGTCTTGTTTACCTCTGCAATCCCAGCAACCCAACTCAACACCTGGCACCCAGGAAGCATTCCGTCATTATGGGTGTCAGCTCCATGAGTGTGGGTCATATTTTATCTTAGGCCCAAGGCATAAGACCCAACATCTACTAGCTACTCAACAAATAGTAGATGCAGGAAATACTCTGTGACTGCCCAAATGGGAAAGGTTGGCCCTGAGGAATCTGCCCTCTCTGCACCCATCCCTGGGGGTCCCTACACCATGACTGGGGCTGTAAGTGATTTGTGGCTGTTGTCGTTCTGAATTGGTAAAAGTCCTTTGAGAACTGCTGACCCACACTAGGTGTGGCTGAAAGGTTTGGAGGAGCCCCCAGCCTGGGCGAGCGGCCAGATGCCCACGGGATGGTGGCAGTCACTGAAAAGAAACCTCTGCTGAGCTGGACAAGGAAGCCTGGGAAAGGAGTGAAGACAAGAAAGGATCATTCTTTCAAATCACCCCGAGGATCAGGGGTGACAGAGGTGACCATGAGGTCTCCTCCTCCTTGGGAGATGGGTGGGGTGGCCCACCTGGGATCCCCCTGAGCCATTCCTCACCTGCCCTTTGATTTTTTTTTAACCAGGAGAAAGTACTCAGTGCCTGAAGAGTGCCTCTCCTCTGGGGTGAAATCTCAGCAGCGAGGAGCCTGAGGTCTGTCTGGAGAGGAGCCCTGAACCCGTGGGCCCCGGCAGGCCACATCCACGCTTGCGGCAGGAGGCCGGAAGCAGCCAGCAAGGGGACAGCTCCCCCCGTGACCGGTGAATATGTCGGGGATAGAGCAGGGCGGCCTCTGGCAATCCCTGGAGGGCTTAGAGGAAGGTATCCCAGTTGTCAAATCATTGATGGAGGAAACTGCAATCTCATGAGGAAATGGTTTGAGGCCCTGGCAAGACCTTGAGAAAAGAGCAGTGGAGATTAAGCAGCAGTCCTCATTGCTGAACGCCATCCGCAGGGCCAGTTACTAAACAGAGCTGGACTCATTTAAAATCTTTTCTTTTTTTTGGCATAATTTACATCCAGTAAAATGTACACATGTGAAGTGTACTGTTTGATGAATTTTGATAAATGTGTACACACTTGTAACCACTTCCCCAATAGGATTCAGAATATTTCCATCATCCCTGGAAGTTCCCTCCTGTTCCTTGAAAACCAATTTCCCCATCTCTCTGTCCCCTGTCCTAGACAGCCAGTGACCTGCTTTCTCTCACTCTGCATTCACCGTGCCTGTTCTAGAAGTTCCTATAAATGCAATCATTTGATATGCAATCTTTTATGTCTGACTTCTGTGCTTTTGCATTACGTTAAGATTCATCCACGTTGTTACCTGAATCAATAGTTCATTCCTTTTCTTTTCCTTCCTAAATAGTATTTTGTATGTGGATATACCATGGTCTGTTTGTCCACCTCCTGCAGGTGGGCATTTGGACTCTTTCCTTTGGGGGGCTGGAGTGAAAAGAGTTGCTATGAACGCTCTTTTTCAAGGCCTTTGGTGGACGTGTTTTCGCTTCTCTTGAATAAATGCCTGGGAAGCACAGGCCGTGCAGGAGGTGTGCTTTATTGGAAACTGCCAGTTTTCCAAAGTGTTTGTACCAGTGCCGGTCCCAGCAGCAACGTGTGAGAATTTCAGTGGCTCTGAGTTGTCATCTTTTCATCTTACCTAGTGGGTGTGAAGGGACAGCTCCCTGTGGCTTCAATTTGCATTCTTCTGGTGATTAATGACCCTAACCATGTTTTCATGTGCTAATTTGCATTCATGTATCTTCTTTTGTCAAACGCCTGTTAAAGTCTTTTGTCCATTTTATCAAGGTTTTGGTCTTTGTATTATTGAGTTATAAGTGCAGTTTTATGTTCTGATTATATATCCTTTGTCAGATACATGTATTGTGAATACTTTCTTCCCAGTTCCAGAGATGATTCGTTTTCTTAACAGTTTCCTTTTTAACTTAGAAAGTATTTTCAAGGCTCTACCACAATCTGAAAAATAATAGCTCCTGAGACCATCTGGCTTTCTTTGCCCCAGTTACAAAGAAAGGACAGGCCCTGGGGTCAGATCCCAACTCCACAGACCACCTCTCATTTAACCTCACAAGGGGCATATGAGGTAGGTACTTTTACGGTCCCATTACACAGATGAGAAAGCTGAGGTTCAGTGATGTGTTCTCATGCCGCAGTCTCAGAGATATCTTGGACTTGAGGGTGCAGTGAAGGTTTCTGTGCCACATCTACGGTCACCACTGAGGGAGGTATTGGGTAGGTGGAAATTCCTGACATCTTCCTGAGGCAGATAATGGACGGCTGGCTGCACTGAGAGCTGCGCTGTGTACCAAAAAGAACAAGAGTGACCACTAAGGGCTAAAGACAAGGCTGTTTCTCTGTTTTGAGGGATTCTAGTGAGCCTTAGCTTTGTGTAGAATTCAATGGAAATAGGTAAGGGGGGGCCCAATAATGTAAGTAATTTATATACTCCAAGAGTAAGTGGGGAGGGAGGGAGGGATAAGAACCTGATTTATTTTGAGAAAAGTATCAAGGCGGTGCAATGGTGGCTCAGCAGGTAGAATTCTTGCCTGCCATGCTGGAGACCCGGGTTCAATTCCCGGTGCCCACCCATGCAAAAAAAAATAGAAGGAAGAAAAGTATCAAATGAAACATTTCTTACACCCAAATATTCTAGAACAAATTCACATGTGTTACTCTTTTAAGCACAGTCCAACGTTATTATGAGCTCCCCATAAACATCACTTTTATGTCCACATGATATTCCATCCAGGGAAAACATACACCCGGATTTATTTAGCCAGCCTCCTGTTACTGAATGCTCACATTGTTTCAAGTTTCCCCACTTTAAATAACCCTGACATGAATATCATCCCGCAAAGAAATTTTTTTCCATGTTTAATATATTTCCATCAGTCCATACTTCCTGGAATAGATGTTCAGAAGTGAAATTATTTGGTCAGTGAATACCAGCATTTGTAAAGTTCCTAGTGCTTGCTGCAAAAATATTTTCCAGGAAAACTGTAGTAATATGCACGCCCATCTGCATGCAAGACTAAAACTAAGTAACACTCTCAGTAATTAATTGGGTTTCCTAGGTACCTTAGTAGAAGGGTAGGCAAGGGACAGGCTCTGGACATCGTACTTGAGTGCTGAGGACACTGGAAGGTAGAGATTCCCTATGATAAATGATTACATCATCTTTCACCAGGAGTAGTGAGAACTCTGGACTTAACTTAAACTGATCTTGATTCTAAGACCCTGCCCTGCTAGTTACAGGACCTTTTTCAACCTCTCCATCTACAAAATGAAGACAATGATGTCAGCATCTAGGGAGGATTGTAAAGGTGAAACGAGGTCACGACTGTTCTCAGCGTGTTATGAACTGAAAGCTCCTCGGTAGACTTTAGCTTGTCTTCTCTGTATTTGGTTGAGGACTCAGTTCCCAGAACACAAACATTTCTGAGGAAGCTGATAAGATCAAGTTTGGGAACTGAAAATATTGAAGGCCCAGCCCTAGACCCAGGGTTGAGCCCACACAAGCCCAGCAGATACCACAAAACCTGAACTCCATTTCTCCACCATCTCTTTTCTTGGTTCAGAAAGCTCTGACCACTTCCTGCCCCTCACTCCACCCAGGACCCTCTCATGGGCTTACTATTTCGGTTTTAGTGCCTCTCCTCCGTTTCCAACCTTGCCTCCTACAGCCTGCTGGAAAGCAAGAGGCCCACTGCTGAGTCTTCTGCTTCTCCTAACAGCTGCTGCCTGAGCCTGGCTTAGTCCCAGCCCAAAGACTTAAAATGACCTCTTTTCATGGCACTTCACTTTTGTGGTCCTCCTCACAAAAACCCACAGCCCTGGTCTACTCATGAGAAACCATCAGTCAATCCCCAATTGAGGAACATTCTACAGAGTGCCTGACCAATACTCCTCAAAACTGTCAAGGTCATTAAAAACAAGGGAAGTTCCAAAGAACCATCTAGAAAAGTCTGAGGAGACACGACGACTACATGTGGTATCCCGGATGGGATTCTGGAACAGAAAAGCACATTAGGTGAAAGAAAATATGGAATAAAGCCTGGACTTTAGTTACAATAATGTGTCAATGTTAGTTCATTAGTTAGTGTCCCATACTGATGTACTACTATCTTCACAACTTCTCTGTAAATAGAAAGCTATTCTAAAACAAAAAGATTTTCTAAAAATCACCTCTTTACAGACCCAGTTAAATTTCTTAGTGAAGAAAATAAAACTCTCTGCAGAATAAAAAAACTCTCAAAAGAGTTTTGTCTGCTAATTCCTTTCCTTCCATCTTCTCCTACGCTTAATTCCAATTTGCATGCTCCCCTGCCCCACCACATTCCTCCACTGATATCATGACCTTCTCAAGGTTGCTAAATGCAATGGTCGATTCTCAGCAATCAGCTTCGTTGATCCATCAGCAGCATTTGGCATATCTGTTCACTCCCTCCTCTTGGTTTTGCTCCTTCCTTTGTTCAGTTCCCTTTGCTGGTTTCTCCTCTTCTCCCCAACTCCTGAAGGTTGGAGGACCTCAGAGTTCAGTTCTTACTCCTCTTCTTTTTCTTTATCCACACAGTTGTTTCCTTTGCGATCTCGTTCAGTACATCTCACCCTTAGAGCCCTAACTTTTATGTTCGACCCAGACCTCTCTCCTAAAACTCCAAACTCATATATTCCATTGCCCACCTCATGTCTCATCTTAGATGCCTCATCCACTTCCCAAACTTAATAGGTCTAAAACTGAAGTCCTGCTCTTACCTGTCAAAATAGCTTCACCCACCACCTTCCTGGTCATGCTTGGTGGCCACTTGGTCCTTCATTTGGTTCGGTCATTCAGATCAAAACCCTTGGAGTCATCTCTGGCCTCTCTTAATTCTGTACGCCATTTCCGAACATGAAGGAATCCAGTTTGTTCCACCTTCAAAATACGATTATGAAATTGAGTATGAAAGTACCAGTCGTTTCCTAAATTGCAGTATTTTTAACGGACAGAGTGAGCGCTGGGATCGACCTTGCGCCATCCTGGGTGATATGAAGAGCCAACACGAACCCACCCTGGGTCCGTCCCAGCTAAGATGCGGCCCCTTCCCGGCCTCCGATCCTCTAATGCTCTACCTCCACCCTCCTAACTGCTAATTTCTACACTCACCCCAATGTGCCCTCCATCCTGCTCTGGCCCAGCAATCCCTCCCCCTCTCCTGCCATCCTGACCCCGCTCTTTTATTCCGGTCCACTCTCCCATCTCCACAGCACGCACCTCTCCAGCGTCACCTCTGCTGGAGGAAGTCTCCCCGCCCGGCCCCGGCTATCTATCCATCTGCGCCAGGGTCTCTGCATCCTTCCCACTGTCAGGTCCCCAAAAAATCCCTCTGTAAGATCCTAAAAAGTCATAGAGCGAGGCCCTGGCCCTCAGGTCCTAGCTTCATCCCTCCCTGGCTGTCAAGTGAGGAAAAAAACACCACCTACTTCATGAGCCAATTCTGAGGATTAAATAAGATAATGAAGGTCAAGGGTATGGCACGTAACAATTACACAAGGGCTTGCTCTTGTTACAATACTACCTGCTATTGCCACTGCCTTATGAGCAGTGCCCCACGTGCAAGCTCTCATTTAATCCCTGCTTTGGGGCTAGGCATGTACAAACAGGAATGTTCCATTACTATCTCTATTTTGTGGTTAAGAGATTTGAGGGTTAAGCCTCGGAGAGTTAATAAGTGATTTTTCCAACACCACAAAGCTAGAAAGTGGCAGGACAGGGATGCAAACTCAGGCCTGCCTGGCCCTAAAAACTATGCTTTTTCTATGGGATACACTGTGTCCTTGAAATGACTTTCTCTGTAGGAAGTACAAATTAGTAAAACCCACGCACGCGCACACACATAGATGCATATGTATGCCTTCTAGAAAGCAATATGGCAACATGTATCAAATGTCTTTAAAATGTTTATACCTTTCATAAAACGCCTGGTAAAATGGCTGGAGTTACATATAACAAAATCGTATTAGTTATTTTGGGGCTAGCAGCTAATTTTTTGTGGTCAGTTATTGATTTTATTTTTGCTCTCTCAAGACCATTCCTTTCCCTGGGTTGCACAGGATAAGAGATCACAATGGATATACAAGACATTAAGAAACGAGGAGCCCCACAACTCCTCTGCTCTCTCCCAAGAGGCAGCATGGCCCAATGGAATGGATGTGGCATCTCCCACCTTCTTGGTGGTGAATGTAACAAGTGCCTTGGCTTAGTTTTTGCACTGTGTTGTCACACAGTCTTTCCAATAACACGCTGCCCCTTTGGGATCACTACACACACACACACACACACACACAGCCACTTTGTCTACTTGTTTACCGTCTGTTTTTTCTCTTTGTGTGTGGCTTCTAGGTTTGAATCAAACATTAAGTCAGCCATGGGGGGGGTATGTGTCAGGGCTTTGGGAGCACGCCCCCCCTCCAACCCACCCCCACCCGCTGCCCCTTCAATAGCAACACGGGCATGTTTTAGCAATGATTTTTAAATAGAAAAGTAAGACAAGAACTTCTAATTAAAGATGGCAAAATTAAGGTACTACAGTACCCCCTTACCTCTCTGAAACCCATAAAAAGCAAAAGAACAAAAAAAGAAAACACAAAATTGCATCTTGGATGAAATTATAAAGCAGTGTCAATTCTGAGTCACAACTGAGGTTTAAAATGGGTTAGGGAGGGTACTGGGGAAAATAAAACCCGGCACAGAGGGCTGCAGCGCAGCTTAAGTGAAAGTGAACCCTCTCGGCACAGACTCTGGGATGTAATAGGTGCTCAGGGAACATTGTTCGCGAGGTGGGCTCACTTTCTCCAGACAGGGAGCTAAGCTAGGCTGACAGCCAGGGGATGGGAGGGTGTGAGCGAGGGCCCTGCCGGGAGAGGTGGTCGCACACACTCACACACACACACTCACACACACTCACAGATACAGGCTGGAGTGCATTCCAGGCCAAAGCCATGGCAGGGCCCACCCACAGCTCAGCCCGGAGTGGCAGGTCAGGGAGGCCTGGAGGACGCACAGCTGATTGAGGGGGTAGGGTCTGGCCCCAAACTCCAACCAGACCCCTGTGTGCTCTGGGATCCCCAGCCCTCAGTCAGGACTCTGTGTGACATCCATCCTGGAGCTGGGAGGGGTGGGCTGGGGCTGCAGCCCTAACGAGGCCCCCCTCTTTCTGGGCGGGGGCTGGTCTTCAGAGAGCTTAGCCGGAGGCTGGGCAGGGCTGGGGGTGGGGCCAGGCCCGGGGCCCTGGGGGGCACAGGGGGCAGCCTGACATGTCAGCTTGGGCGACAGTCCCTGAAAGGGCTCAGGACCTCGGGTCGGCCTGGCAGCTGCGATGGACAGTGAGTGGGGGTTGATCCCCTGCTTGGGTCTGTCCCGCAGCAGAGGGGTCCCACGCACACCCCTTCCCTCTGGCCCTGCGCACGTAAACCTCCCCGGACCGGCTGCACCTGCTGGCCTCCATCCTGGCCGGGAGGGGACACACCTTCATTGCGTAGCAGATGACAGCGCCCTGTGTCAGCCGCGGGGGACAGACACCACGAGGTGAGGCTGGCCTTGCTTTGTCTTTTCTCCGACGCGGCTCCACCCTGTGCCTCCCTGGGTCACACACTGCGGGCCGCCCCGACCCCTGAGACCTGGGGCGGCTGTTCCCGGTGACAGGCTCCGTTCTGCCCTCTGCACCTTCCCGTGCGCGTGCCCAGACGCCCCCCTGCAGCTGGTAGAGGGGTCTCTCCTGCCCCACAGTTGGGCACAGCAAGCAGGGGCGGACGCTCCCCCCACGAAGCCCTGAGCTCCCCCTCCCGCAAACCGGGACGGTGCCAACCCCTTGGGCGATGAGACATGGGAAACGGCTCCGTGAATCACCCAAAAGAGGAATTATTACCGTCAAGTTTGCTCTTCAATCGTGTACCTACTGCCCTCAAGCCCCTCTCCTCAGAACCTTCTGGAATGCGGCTAAATTGGCACGGAAGGGCCCCCCAGCGGCCGCCCCAGTCCTTGCCGACTCCTTTCCTTCCGCCGTCTGGGAAGGTCCCCTGCTTCCCACCCTCCCGCCAGCCGACCCTCTGGAGGGGTGGGGAGCGCCCTAGAGACAGATGTGCTCCCTGCAGGACTTCCGCACATTTCTCCCCCTTTCTGACCTCAGTTTCCTCATCTGTAAACTGGGTGTGATGAGCCCAACCCACGGAGCTGCGGTGAGAAGAGCTCTCCCTACGCAGCCCTGAGCTTTCCTCCGGGGAAAGGGAACAGCCACCTCCCCAAGTCCGCCTCTCAGTGGGTAGCGGGACAGGGAACCCACCGCAGGGCCCAGGGACCGGTGGGCTGAGGTAACCGGTGTGATGCCACCACTAAAGGAGCTGCCTCTGCGTTAACCCTTGCCCTCTTCCTCCGAGGGCTCTTTTCAGGGGCAGATACCCCTGGGAGGGCCCTACGGGTCATCATCCCTCAAGGCATCAGAGATCTCACAGGTGTTTCCTGCACTGGGTGTCAGGTGGCGGAGGCCAGTGCCAGAAGGCAGAGCGGGCTCAGTGGGGCAGGGGACTGAGCCCACGGCACCCTGGCCAGCCACTCCACCCGCCCCCCACTCCAGAGCCACCCGCCTCTTCCTCCTGGCCCCCGGAGCTCTCTGGTATTCTAAAACCTTTGGTCAAGCAGAAATAGTCTCAACACCTGGTCCATGGCAGGTGTGGCCGTGGTCTCTGCCCTCTCCACCCATCTTAGTGCCTATGGGGGTGGGTGGAGCCACTGGCAAAGTGGACAGAGTAAGAAAATAGGCTCTGAGAAGCATGTCATTGTCTCTGTCTGTGGAGTGTAGAACAGCTGTCAGATTACTCAGCATCAATAATGGGTGAC
The DNA here is from genome assembly GCF_023851605.1 of Tamandua tetradactyla. Lineage (NCBI taxonomy): Eukaryota > Metazoa > Chordata > Mammalia > Pilosa > Myrmecophagidae > Tamandua > Tamandua tetradactyla. The sequence goes on along the minus strand of NC_135327.1, from coordinate 6,859,012 downwards.
TAATTGAAACCATGTAGATGACGCGGGAGCAGAATTGCATGCAGCCCTTACAAAGAAGGACGCGGTGCGTGGTCAGTGTTCTTAGGTGAAAGCAACAGACACTCCAATCCTGGCTGTGCCAGTTTAGAACTGCTATGCACCCTAGAAAAGCCATGTTCTTTAATCCTGATTCAATGTTGTGGGGAGGATCTTTTTGATTAAGCTGTTTCCACGGAGTTGTGACCCGCCCAATTGTGGGTGGGACCTTTTGATTACATGGTCTCCATGCATCTCCACCCATTTACGTTGGGGCTGCCTACTGGAGTCCTTTAAGAGGGAAGCATTTTGGAGAAAGCTTCAGAGCTGATATAGATAGAGATGTTTGGAGATGTAGAAAGAAAACACCCCCGGGGAAGCTATTTGAAACTAACAGACACAAGCCACGTGCCCTCCCAGCTGACAGAAGTCTGGATGCCACCAGCCTTTCTTGAGTCAAGGTATCTTTTTTTTTTTTTTTGGATGCCTTAGTTTGGACATTTTTATAGCCTTAGAACTCTAAACTTGTAACTTAATAAATTCCCTTCATAACAGTCAACCCATTTCTAGTATATTGCATTCCAGAAGCATTAATAACCTACAGCACTGGCTAACCAAGCAGAAAAGGCTGTACTGGAGGGATATCAGGAGACTATTTCACAACTCTAGGGGGCACCATTTAACACCGAATTCCATGTGAATGAGAGACCCTTGTGCCTCCTAAAATCAGGGCAGCATGAAAGCCTTGCAAGGTGTCGGGGGGGGGTTCATAGAAATAAAGGTTAGAAACCAAGAGAACCAGACAAGGTCACCAGCAAGAGTCATCTGGCTAGGAGCCCATCACTGGACCCTCACCACCACCCTCCATGAGTTCCTTTTCATCCCTCCACCTCCGCCTTATTTCCTCAAGATTCACAGCCCCACAGGGAAATCATAGGATTTAGTAAACCTCAGCCACACATTTTACTTACAAGCACTCATGTTGTGTACATACTTATGCACCAGGCACTAAGAATGCTACATGGATTATTTCACTTAATCCTCACACTAACCAGTGGCATAGGGAATATTATCATCTCCATTTTACAGATGAGAAAACAGGCACAAAGGCTCTCTGCCTTTGACAGAGGCACAGAGCAATCAAGAAACTTGCCTAAGGACACACAGCTGATGACGGGGTGAGAATTGAATAGGCAGCCGTAGCTCCTGAGTCCGTGCAGCCATGGGATGCTATTATGCCCACATTCCAGCTTCCAAGAGGAGAAAAGAAGTAGAGGCCCTTTAGCTTCCCAGAGAGACTCAGGAGGAATTCCTCCTTCAGGAAGGATGGCGAGACACAGGGCGGAGAGAAAGACCCATCTTCCGCGTGTGGATTTACGTGTCCTTCCAGGAGAAAGTGAAAACAGGAAGTCGCAGGTTATATGTAGAGGACGATTCTGTTATTTAAAAGGAAAATTATAGAAAACACAGGCCGTAATAGGGAATGCGTACACGGTGCTGCCTGCTGCCCATAAAGGTTGCCCAATTTCTATGAGGTTGGTGACAACTTTTTTTTTCACTGCCTTCTATGCACTTCTCTCTTTTTAATGTTATTTATTGTGGAATATAACATATATACAAAAAAGCAATAAATTTCAAAGTACATTTTAACAAGTAGTTATAGAATAGATTTTAAAGTTTGGTATGGGTTACAGTTCCACAATTCGGGTTTTTCCTTCTAGCTGCTCCAAGATACCGGAGAATCAGAGAAATATCAACAGAATGATTCAGCAGTCACACTCATTTGTTAAATCCTATCTTCTCTGTCATAATTCCTCCTTCTCCTTTGACCCTACTTCCAATCCACAGGGGTCCTTGGGCTATGCACAATCTTAATTTTTTGGGTTGAAAAGGGATGTCAACAATATATAGTGGGATGGAACTAGTTGATGTTCCTGGAGAGGCTGGCCCCTCTGGGTTTCAGGACTTATCTGGCCTAGGAACCATCTGCAGGTTATAGGTTTCTGGAAGGTCAACTTAGTGCGTGAAACTTTTGTAGAATTTCAGACAAAGCCCTAGATGTTCTTTAGGGTTAGCAGGAATGATGGTGGTTGGGGGTTGGCAAACCATGGCAATTAGCAATACCTAGCTGAAGCTTGTATAAGAGTAGCCTCCAGGATAGCCTCTGACCCTATATGAAGTCTCTTAGCCACTTGTCCTAGTTTGCTAGCTGCTGGAATGCAATATACCAGAAACGGAATGGCTTTTAACAAGGGGAATTTAATGAGTTGCTAGTTTACAGTTCTGAGGCCGAGAAAATGTCCCAATTAAAACAAGTCTATAGAAATGTCCAATCTTAGGCATCCATCCAGGGAAAGATACCTTGGTTCCAGAAGGCCAGTGAAGTTCAGGGTTTTTCTCTCAAGTGGAAAGGCACATGGTGAACACAGGGCTTCTCTCTCATCTGGAAGGGCACGTGGCGCACATGGCGTCATCTGCTAGCTTTCTCTCCTGGCTTCTGGTTTCATGAAGCTCCCCGGGAGGCATTTTCCTTCTTCATCTCCAAAGGTCGCTGGCTGGTGGACTCTCCACTTCCTAGTGTTGCTGTCTCTGACTCTCTCATTCTCCAAAATGTTTCCTCTTTTATAGGACTCCAATAAACCAATCAAGACCCACCCAAATGGGTGGAGACATGTCGTCCCTTAATCCAGTTTAACAACCACTCTTGACTAAATCACATCTCCAGGGAGATGATCTGATTACAGTTTCAAACATACAATATTGAATAGACATTATTCTACCTTTATGAAATGGGATTTATATCAAAACATGGCTTTTCTTAGGGGGCATACTTCCTTTCAAACCAGCACACCACTGATTCCTTATTTTTTACATTTCTTTTCCCCCTTTTGGTCAAGAAGTTGTTGTTGATCCCACAGTGCTAGGGCGGGGCTCATCCCTGGGAGTTATGTCCTTTTGTTGCCAGGGAGACTTTTACCCCTGGATGCCATGTCCCACATAGGGGAGAGGGCAATGATTTTCCTTGCAGAGTTGGGCTTAGAGAGAGAGAAAGAGAGAGAGAAGCCACATCTGAGCAACAAAAGAGGCTTTCTGGATGTAACTCTCAGGCATAATTATAATTTGGCTTAGCATCTCCACTATAGAAATAAGTTTCTTAAGAGCAAGCCTCAAGATCAAGGGTTTGGACTGTTAACTTGGGAGTCCCTAATGTTTAAGGAAGTTTCAGGGGTTTACCAGGTGAGAGTTTAACAATTCCATATTTTTTTTTCTCTTGTCCCTCAAGGGATTTGGTTAATACTTTTAATTATCTGCTCAACATACCCCGGGACGCATCTGGGTATTACATTAGTCTATACAGATTGCAAGCCCTCGTTCCCATTCTGGGCTCCATATGTTTGGGTTGTTTAAGGAGATATTCAGGCAGGTTGTGTTAGATGGCGTTACAGAAAATTTAAGTTTGGGACAAAAAAAAACCTCTCCTCCTTTGGTGAAGCTCTATAATCAATATCATCCTTTGCCCATATTCTAAGGTAAATCTAAGGATTTACCTTGGTCCCAACCAGATCAGCTTTGTTTGCATCCCTAATTGAAGCCTGATCTCTTTTTTTTTTTTGGCACGGGCAGGCACCGGGAATTGAACCCAGGTCTCCGGCATGTCAGGCGGGAACTCTGCCTGCTGAGTCCCCGTGGCCTGCCCTTTTTGTTTGTTTGTTTGATTTGTTTTGTTTTGTTTTTTCTTCTGATCTCTTTTTAGGTTTCTTTAACAGTTGTTGTAACAATGGTTGCAACATCTTTACCTTCAGTTTACAGATGAGGAAACAGAGGCAACTTGTCCAAGGTCATTTGGCAAGGTGCCAGAAGGCAACCTGGCACTCGAAACCATGCAAAGCTGACTGCAGAGCCCAACAGCAGCGGCCTCTCTGAGCACGGGAAATTTCCGGAAAGAGTCACAAGAAACCACTGTCCCTGGGTTACCACTGGGCAATGGGATTAGGGGTGCCAGGTGTTCTTTCTTCCACTTGAAAAAAGATACCCTCTGAGCTGTTTAAGTTTCATTTTAACAATGAGTCTGAGTTGCTTTCATAATAAAAAAAAAAAAATTCTAATACGAACGTTTTATTTACCAAATTAAAGAATAAAACTTGTGTGAGTAGAGCTGGTGTCTGAGTCATCCCAAGGAAGAGGAGGGCAGGAGAGAGGAGCACTGCATCTTCCTGGCTCTGCCATGCAGGAGCTTAGTGGGGGGAGGGCACGAGAGGGACTGGGGGAGGGGGCCGTGAATGAGAAGGAGGGGGAGGTGATTGCCATCACTCTTCCCGGTTCTCAACCTCCAGCAGGCATCAGAATCACCTGGAGAGCTTGTGGAGACACAGACTGCTGGGCCTCACTCCCCCAGCTCTCAACCAGGGTGGAGCCTGGGAATGTGCATTTCTAACAGGTTCCCAGGTGACGCCGATTCTGGACGTCACTCAGAACCACGGCTCTACCCTCCTCTTGCAGGCAGCATTTTACAACTTAGGAAGCATTTGCACAACACCTCATCTCATCAGGTGGCCATGCCCCCACTTCATTGCTGAGGAAACCTGGAGGCCCCATGTTCTAGTTTGCTAGCTGCTGGAATGCAATATACCAGAAACGGAATGGCTTTTAACAAGGGGAATTTAATGAGTTGCTAGTTTACAGTTCTAAGGCCGAGAAAATGTCCCAATTAAAACAAGTCTATAGAAATGTCCAATCAAAGGCATCCAGGGAAAGATAGCTTGGTTCAAGAAGGCCGATGAAGTTCAGGGTTTCTCTCTCAAGTGAGAAGGCACATGGCGAACACAGTCAGGGCTTCTCTCTCAGCTGGAAGGGCACATGGTGAACACAGCATCATCTGCTAGCTTTCTCTCCTGGCTTCTGGTTTCATGAAGCTCCCCGGGAGGCATTTTCCTTCTTCATCTCCAAAGGTCGCTGTCTCGTGGACTCTGTGCTTTGTGGTGCTGCAGCATTCTCTGCTCTCTCTGAGTCTCTCATTCTCCAAAATATTTCCTCTTTTATAGGACTCCAATAAACCATTCAAGACCCACCCAAATGGAAGCATTTGCATGGCTTTTCTTAGGGGGCATACTTTCAAACCAGCACACCCCAGAAGCACCAAACGGAGCTCGCGGGGCAGCGATGGACACATCTGCACCCTTACCGCAGCCTCTCAGGCCTGTGCTCCAGGGTCCCTGCTGCCTCCCCACCATCAGCTCCCCCACCTACTTAATTCCAGCCACTCAGGCTCTCTTTGCACCCTTGGAACACCGCGCCTCTTCCCAGCAGAAGGCACTCTCTCTCCCTAGGACGTGGGAAGGCTGGCTCCTTCTCGTCGTGTGGACCTCACTTCCAACATCACCTCCTCAGAGCCCATCCCTCCACCCCATCTAATCACATTCCCCTCTCCAGGTGCTCTCTATACCGGTGCTGTCCGATAGAGTAGCCCCTAACCACATGTGGCTATTAAATTAAATTAAATTAAAATTCAGTTCTTCAATGCTAATGATCAATGGAAGGGAGGGGCAAGGGGTATGATATGTATGAATTTCTTTTTCTGTTTTCTTTTTATTTCTTTTTCTGAATTGATACAAATGTTCTAAGAAATGATCATAATAATGAATATACAACTATGTGATGATATTATGAATTACTGATATATACACGGAATGGAATGATCATATGATAAGAATTTTTGTGTTTGTTGTTATGTTTAAAAAAATTTTTTTAATTAATTTTTAAAATAATAATAATAATAAAAAGATTCAGTTCTTCATCACATTGGCCACACCCCAAGCATTCAGTGTCCACATGTGGACAGCGGCTGCCAGATTGGTTAGGGCACCTACAGAACATTCCATCCCCGCAGCAATTTCATCACACAGCACTGTTCTAGGCCCTGACCCAACTTTATTCAACTTCGCAGCACTTATCACTATTTGAAATATCATTTATTTTACTTACTGTCTTCTCCTCATAGAACATTCTCACCAGCACCTAACACAGCACTTAGCACATCCCAGGAATAGGCATTCAAGAAATACACACTGAAGGGTGGCGCCATGGTGGCTCAGCGGCAGAGTTCTTGCCTGCTATGCAAATTAAAAAAAAAAAAAAAGAAAGAAAAAGAAATACCCACTGGAGAGGTTTTTTTTTTTAACTTTTTTTATTAATTAAAAAAAATTAACAAACAAAACATTAAGATGTCATTCCATTCTACATATACAATCAGTAATTCTTAATATCATCACATAGTTGCATATTCATCATTTCTTAGAACATTTGCATCAATTTAGAAAAAGAAAAAGACAACAGAAAAAGAAATAAAATGATAACAGAGAAAAAAAAGATTATACATACCATACCCCTTACCCCTCGCTTTCATTTACCACTAGCATTTCAAACTAAATTTATTTTAACATTTGTTCCCCCTATTATTTATTTTTATTCCATATGTTCTACTCTTCTGTTGATATAGTAGCTAAAAGGAGCATCAGACACAAGGTTTTCACATTCACAGAGTCTCATTGTGAAAGCTATATCATTGTTCAATCATCATCAAGAAACATGGCTACTGGAACACAGCTCTACATTTTCAGGCAATTCCCTCCAGCCTCGCCACTACATCTTGAACAACAAGGTGATATCTACTTAATGCATAAGAATAACCTCCAGGATAACCTCTCGACTCTGTTTGGAATCTCTCAGCCATTGACACTTAGTCTCATTTCACTCTTCCCCCTTTGGTCGAGAAGGTTCTCTCAATCCCTTGATGTTAATTCTCAGCTCATTCTAGGGTTTTTCTCAGTCCTTTGATGCTGAGTCTCAGCTCATTCCAGGATCTCTATCCCACGTTGCCAGGATGGTCCACACCCCTGGGAGTCATGTCCCACGCAGAGAGGGGGAGGGTGGTGAGACTGATCATCATGTTGGCTGGAGAGAGAGGCCACATCTGAGCAACAAAAGAAGCTCTCTTGGGGGTGATTCTTAAGCCTAAATTTTAAGTAAACTTGACCTATCCTTTGTGGGGTTAAGTTTCATATGAACAAACCCCAAGACTGGGGGCTTAGCCTGTAGCTTTGGTTGTCCACACTGCTTGTGAGAATATCAAGAATTCAACTTGGGGAAGTTGAATTTCTCCCCACTCTCACCATTCGTCGAAGGGGGCTTGCAAATACTTTTCCAGTCACTGATCAAATCACTCTGGGATTCATCGGGGCATCACTCTGGACAAACCAACAAAATCTCATGTCCTACCTGAGATTCCAAGTACTTATGACATTCAATCAAACTAGCTACATGAGTTATATTAGGAAATGCTCTAGTCAAAATATAAATTTTGTAACAAACATTTTTTGCTTTAGTCTCACACATAAGGTGACATTTTAAAGTATTAATTATCATCTATTTTCAGCACCCTGCAATAATGACAATCCTTTGTTCTTCCTCATGCAAAAACATTTTTAAAATTTGTACATTGTACATTTCACTATTATTATACACTCTAGGCATTCCTAGATTATACCATCTCCATCTTTACCATCTATCTTTCTTTCTGATTTCATTTATGTCCCCAGCCCTCCTCCCTCTATCATTCTCACATGCAGCTTCATTCAGTGTTTTAACATAATTACATTAGTTAGGTAATATTCTGCTGCCCATTTCTGAGTTTTTATATTCAATCCTGTTGCACAATCAGGTCTGATTGGACCTTCAGCTCCAATTACCCAATATCTTACCCTATTTCTATCTCCTGATGGTCTTTGTTACCAAGGAAATATTCCAAGTTTATTCACTAATGTCAGTTCATATCAGTGAGACCATACAGTATTTGTCCTTTTGTTTCTGGCTAATCACACTCAGCATAATGTCCTTAAGGTCCATTCATGTTGTTACATACTTCATAACTTTATTCTGTCTTACAGCTGCATAATATTCCATCTTACGTAAATGTCACAGTTCGTTTAGTCAACTGTCTGTTGATGGACATTTTGGCTGTTGGAAAGGTTTTTTGTTGTTTCGGTTTTCTTTTTTTTTTTTTTTTTTTAGCCTCTCAATGAGAGAAAATATTCAGAAACTACCTATCTGATAAGGGTTTAATATTCAGAATAGATAAACAGATCCTACAACTCAACAACAAAAAGACAAAGAACCCAGTTTAAAAATGGGCAAAAGACATGAATAGACAGGTTTTCAAAGAGGAAGTACAAATGGCTCAAAAGCATATGAAAAGTTGCTCAACCTCACTAGCCATTAGGGAAATGCAAATCAAAACCACAATGAGATACCATCTCACATTTACTAGAAAGGCCATTATTAAAAAAACAGAAAACGACAAGTGCTGGAATGGATGTGGTAAAATAGTTACACTTATTCACTGGTGGTAGAAATGTAGATGGTGTAGCCACTGTGGAAGGCAGTTTGGCAGATCCTCAGGAAGCTAAGTATAGAATTACCATATGATCCAGCAAAACCATTACTAGGTATGTACTCACAAGAACTGATAGCAGGGGCACAAATAGAGATTTCCAAGCCAATGTTTATAGCATCATTGTTCAATAGAGAGAAATAGCCCAAATATCCATCAACTGTTGCATGGATAAACTGTGATATATGCATACGATGGAATATTATGCAGCTTTAAGACAGAATAAAGTCATGATGTAAACAACAGTGTAGATAAACCTTGAGGATGTTATTTTGAGCAAAATTAGCCAGAAACAAAAGGACAAATATTGTAGGGTCTCAGTAATATGAACTAACTAAAATAAGCAAACTCTGAGAGTGAAATGCTAGAGCATCAGTATTAGGAGATAGGAAGAAGGTATAGATTTGGCAATTGAGCTTAAAGAGTACAGATTATTTAATAATGTTGATTTTAAATGTTCAGAAATGGGTATCACAATACTGTGTGATGTTAGCACAAAACTGTAAGTGTAATTAACAAAGCAAAGCGTGAGTACTACCGAAGGAGGAAGGCTGGTGCCATGCACACATCAGCAGAAGGAAAGTTAGAAGATAAAACCTGGGACTGTGTATCTTAGAGAGAGTTAGCGTGCATGTTACTAGTGATTAATTGTACAAATACAGGAAAGTTTTTACACGGATGAGAACAAATGTATGTCACTCTTATAAGGTATTAAAAATAGGTTGGTAAATCAAAAAATACAAGTAATGCAAACTAAGGTCTACATCAACAGTATCATTTTAATTCTTTCATTAACTGTGACAAAGGCAGTATACCAAAGCTAATGTCAATAAGAGGGGACATAAAAGAGGAGTATGGGATTTTTTTCTCTTCTTTTTGGATGAAATGGAAATGTTCTCCTATAGACTGAATACATGTATAGCGGTGAATACATAATGTGATTACAGCAGGAGCCACTGATTGTACACTTAGGATTGACTGTATGGGATGTGAATAAACCTGTGAAATCAAGAAAAAGAAAGGAAGGGAAGGGAAGGGGAGGGGAGGGGAGGAAAGGAAAGAAAAAAACAAAACAAAACAGTAGCTTGTGGAACCAGGGAGTTTTAAATGAGCCTGAAATGAAGGTACGCTGCCACAGCGTCTGTTTCTATACCTTGTGTCTTGCTTTTGTCTGTCCCTTAAGTTTCCTCCAGTAAAAGGCTCTTGAAAAGTCCAAATTTGTCCCTGATGAACCGAAGGGCAGGAGTTTAAAATGGACATGCTTAGGGATGGAAATGCCCCTTGGAGGTGGCAGCTATGCCTGCTGGAGAACCGGGAAGGCCTGTGAGCTAGGACAGGAGAATGTGGGGGGGGGGGGGCAGGGGGACACAGAGAACCAGGGAATATAGAAAGAGGTGAAAACGCAGACGGGAGCGGGGGCCGGCGGCGGGGGTTGCAGGCCCTCCCTGCCTTTCACTGTCTCGAATGGTCTGTGTCTAGCGCTGGTCAGCCAGTATACGAAACCGCTTGATGCCAACCTCTGCTGCAGATACTGTCCTTTAGTTACTCACCATCTCCACGGAGCCGAAGGCACTGAGTTTCCTGCCCTCCTTGCCCCCTTAGTTGCCTTCAGGGTACCTGGGCTCAAGACTCCCCAAACTAAAGGTCTCCTGTGCCAGGTCTTTGGCTCTGAAAGTCCTGCAACCTCCCCGCTTGCCTGGGCCCCTGTGCTCAGCCCCTGCACCCTCTCTGGGCCTCAGCTTTCTCGGCGATGTCACTTTACTCCCACTGCTACCTGGCTTCTTACCCTCTGTGCTGGGATGATCGGTGGGTTTCTTTTCCTGACTTGATGAGTCCTTTGTAAGTCTCCTCCTGTCCTCTGGAGTAGAAGGGGGGTAAACAAAGAAGCAAGGGCTAGCTCCCCCTATGCAAGACATAACTAGGGATCAGGAATTCTGTCTCATACCAAGGGCAAAGGAGAGAAGAGGAAAGGGAAATGTGGGCGAGAAGCAGGAGATGGCAGGGAACCAGCACCTTGTCAACACTGCACCCGCTGGTAGGTAGCAGGGCTGGTCTTCAAATCCAAAGGGGCACCAGGGGCACCAGCAGCTCCTAGGCCGGGGGTGGGGTGGGGGGGGTCTTATGGAGGACAGGCTGGCACATCAGTCCCAGCGTCAGTGCCCAGTGCCTGCAAGGGCTCTCCAGGACCCTCCTCAAATCAGAGCTCCAGACGCCATCCAGTGGCAAGTTGGGAGAGTGCAGGTGAGAAGAGAGGAGGTGAGAAACCAGCCCGAGAAGGTGGTGCTGGGAGGAGTGAATGGGGGAGGTTTGCCTCTGCCCTCAGTGCCTTCTCCACGTGAGGACCCTACTCCAGTCAGACACCCCAGGCTGCTGCCTGGTCTACCAGGTATTCTCCGACCGTATGATCTTGGGCAGACAACTCTGTCCTCTAGGTCTCAGTTTCCCAGACTGTGAAAGGGGTTGGCCGAGGTGGGGTCCTAGACCAATATGGGGACTCTGCGTAGCACTTTAGCTCGATCATCCTTACCCCCGAGCTCCAGTCACTCTTGTCCTTACATCGCTCACCTGTTCAACCCTTCACTGCCACCTGCAGAAAGTCCAGCCATCTTTTAAGGCTTGGCTCAAGGGATCCTCTGAGATATCTTCCTCCTTACCTGCCGTCTGCTCCACCCTCTCTCCTCTTTTTGTTAGTCGTGTCTCCCTCCTCGCCACGCAGAGCTCTGACAGGCAGAGCAGGGATGTCCACACCTGAATCCCCCCACCCGAACCTGTGACTCTGTTCCCTTCTACCACAGAGGGCCTTTGCCGCCTGACTGAGTTAAGGTTCTTGAGATGGAAGATTATCCTGGATTATCTGGTCAGCCAGAAAAAAGTCAGAGGAGGGTCCGAGTCCAAGAGGGAGCGATGACAATGGAGGCAGAGGTCGGGGTGATGTGGTGCCACAAACCAAGGAATTCCCACACCTTCGAGAAGCCAGAACAGGCAAAGCCACCGACTCCCCAGGGCCCCTAGAAAGATTGCACCCAGCCGGCCCCTTTTAAACTCCTGACCTCCAGACTGTAAGGTAGTAATTTAGCATTGCTCTAAGCCTCTCTGCATGTGGAAATCTGGCACAGCAGTCATGGGAAACTGAAACATGGTTCAACCATGTACTATTTATGTGACTTTGGGAAACGTATGACTCAGTTTCCTCATCATTAAAATGGGGATGCCAAAGGCAATAATTCCTACCTCACAAGGATAAAATTGTGGGGATAAAATGAAAATCCCTCTAAACCACTTTAGAATAATCCCCAAAACTAACTCTAGTTTAGCTATTATAGGAATGATTAATAGCTACCATTGATTCAGGGCCTACTGTGTACAGGCGCAGTGTCAGATGCCTTAGAATAATCTCGATTCTCATTACAGCACCAGAGAGAGAACATCATCCCATTTTACAGGTGAGGAAACAGGCTTGAGTTATTTGCCTGAAGTTACCCTAGGACTGTAACCATTTCCATCTTTGCGCTTTCTCGCACTGGCCTGGGAAATGGAACGTGTTTGTGTTCTAAGGTTCGAGGGGGCGGGGTCACAGGCTGGGCACTGGGGCGGGGGTCCTGGCTGGCACCTCCTCTTTTCCCACCAAGTGCAGGAAGGAGATAAAATCCAGGCGAAAACTCACCGCCCCGGCCCCCGCCGCCGTCCATTTGTGGGTCGAATTACCACCTTCTCCCTCCTCCACTTCCCCCCGCTCAGCGCGAGCCGCCAGCCGGGACCGGCTGGAGATACGAGTGTGCAACCCGCCAGAAAGCGTGTGCAATCCGCCGGAAGATGAGGGGCCGCAGACCTGCTAGACCCCAAGAGATCCCGTTGAGCCCCCTCCCTTCCTCGGTCTGCATAAGGAGCCATCTGTTCTCCGCTAAATAAACAAGCAGTGGGGAGCCGCTCCCGCGCCCCGGCCCCCCAGCCCGACCCCGCACAATGCGCCTTTCTCCGCGGAGACGCCGCCCGGGCGCCGCTGCCGCGCGCCGGATCTGGCCTCCCCTTCCCTTGGCGGCGCAATAAGATCCACAAATAAGACCCCGGAGAAAACAGATTTTTTTTTAATAAGAAAAAGAAAACAAAAAAGAAATCGCACAAAGAACCGAGGGCAGCACGCGGCGCGGCAGTGCGGATGTAGCGCGTCGCCCGCACCCGTGACCCACGCCCCGCCGTGCGCCCCCACCCCACCCCACCCCCAGCTCCCCGCTGTCCCGCTTCTGGTCCAGGCGAGGCCAGCTCGAGCGCAGCGCTGTGAGCCCGCCAGCGCCTCCTTCCCGACCACCCAAGCCCGAGGGGCTCGAGCTCTGCCGGGCCTGAACGCCCCGACGGCGCGCGAGGGGACACGGTCCCGTGGGGACGCGTCAGCCCCGGCCCGGGCTCCCGACGGCGCTCACTTGCGGCGGCCCAGTTGCTGCTCCAGACCCTCCAGGCGCGCCGTCAGCTGGGCCAGTGCGCCGTTAAGGAAAGCCCTGGGGGGAGGCGGGCCCCTCACCTTCCCTCCAGCCCGCGCCCCCGGCCCCAAAGGATATGGTTCTGGGCCAGGCTCTCGAGCCTCCCCAGGGTGCGGCCCTGGAACTCCACGAGGCTTTCGCACTCGCAGGGGCTCCGCAGCTCGGTCCCGGCGCCGAGGCCCTCCTCTGCAGAGTCGTGGGATTGAGAAACGGCAGGAGCCCCCCCACCCCACCCCCGACATGTGGCAGAACCTCTGCCCTTCAGATTCAGGCAGACCTGGCCTTAGCCCCAGCTCTGTGACTGTGAGACAGGGGGAAACGCGCTCAACCGTCCTGCACCTCAGTTTCCTCATTTGTAAAGTGGATATAATGAGAGTGCCTATTCACAGGGCTGTGGCGAGCACTCACTGATTTTATTGCGTTTACATCTTAGAAGAGTTTCTCAAGCATTAACGCTCATTGGAACCACTGGGAGACATGGTTAAAATGAAGACTCCGATTCAGAATGGAGAGGGGGCTGAGTCTGCATTTCTAGTAAGTCCCCAAGGGAGGCTGATGCCACTGGTCTGTGGGCCACACTTTTGAGTTCCAAGAGTACAGAGAAGCCCTCTGCAAATGAAACGTTCTGCCATGGTGGAATGTTCTGCATCTCTAATGTCTAATGCGGAAGCCACTCGCCATATGTGGCTATTTAACACTTGAATTTAGTATGCCTGAAGAGGTAGTTTTTTATTTTAATGAATTTAGATTTAAATAGCTACATGTGGCTAACAGCTACACAGCTCTAGAGCACTGCCCTGGCACAGGAAAATACCATCAAGTCTATTTCCAATGGTTCTCAAAGTCTGCTTCTTGGACCAACATTATGTGGAAATTCATTAGAAATGCAAGTTATCATATCAGTTTATGCCCCCAGGTGTACTAGGTCATAAACTCTGGGATTGACGCCCAGCCAACTGTTTTAACTAATATTTAAGAACCACTGATGCAAGTCTACTCCCCCACCCACCCACATTTCAACATCTCTGAAATCAAAATAAGTGCCTTAAAATGAAATGTCAGCTCCCCCCCCCCCCAAGTGGTGACTCTTGCATTGGATGGCACCTTGGCTTCACTGCAACTCTGGAGACATGTGTCCTTCTCGCTATTACAGGCAGAGAAGTGGTAAGCAGCATGCATGGCCCTCAGCCTTCAACAGAGTTACTGCTATGATTGAAAAGTTGTTTTTTCATCTTGTATGTACCCTTGGCAAACGGCTGTATGTACGGCTGCAGTAATGGTATTGATGAGCCAAGTCTTGCAGAGACCCTTAACTCTACAGTTGGGGAAACCAAGGCCAGAGGAGAGATGGACCTGCCCAAGGTCATACAGCCAATTGGGGAAGAGCTGCAACCACCGAGCCCACAATACTCTGAGAATATTCTAGCGCCTGCACCCTTTCATTATAGAAAAGAAAGGTTAAGGTGCAGGTGGAAGTAAGCTATTGTCCACAGTCACACTGCAGGGGACACAGTGAAAGAGCAGCCAATCTAGTGCTTCCATAATACCCTGGCTAATTATTATATTAGCACACACAGATCTACATATTTATCTACAGATTCCCCAGGTCCCAGCCCCTGCCTTGATGAACCTATCTTCGGAGGTGGGGCCTGGTAATCTGAAAGAAGAGTCACATCTTAAACCTGGATAGTCTAAAGACTGTGGTAAAGGCGGGCCACGGTGGCTCAGCAGGCAGAATTCTCGCCTGCCGTGCCAGAGACCTGGGTTCGATTCCCCGTGCCTGCCCATGCAAAAATGAAAAAAAAAAAAACAAAAAAAAAACAGGAAGACTGTGGTAAAAATTACCCTCAAGAAATCACCTATCTCACCTAAAATGCTCAGTACGCATAATTGAACAGCCTGTTACTCCTCCGCAGACAGAGATGAGCCCTCTTTCCTCAGGTGGGCACTAGATGAAGTGGGTGGATTGCATTTATGGGCTATGTGGGTCAGGAAAAAAAAATGCATGTCATTGTGGACTCGAATACCCTCAATCCTGCCACCTTGTCAGGTTTTCAAGTTGAATTCAAACAACTTCAAAGGGCAGATGATGCTGTGGGGGGGAGTGCTTTCGAAAAGTTCCTCCAGATAATTCTGAACACCCACTAACTTGGGGGGTGGATGGCTAGTTGAATGCTTCTTGACATTAACACGCGCACGAATTGCCCGAGGGCAATTGTTACAGTGCAAATTCTATGTCATCAGGTCTGGAGCCCTCCAGACACGGCAGTTCTTAGGAGCTCTCAGGTGACCACGTGCTGCTGTTCCGCGGATCACACTTTGAGTAGCGAAGCTCCTAACACCACGAAGCGGGTTAGGGGCGAACAAGGTAGGGGAAATATCGGTGGTCGGGCATGGAGAGAAGGGGAGGGGTCCCGAGACAGATGTGCTCACCTGGGCAGATGCTGCCTTTGAGGTTCTCCAGCAGGTGCGTCATGGTACTGAAGTCCGGGGAGTAGGACACGTGCAGCTCAGAGGGCTGCGAGGCGATCTCCCGGAGCTCCTCCTCCACGGCCCTGCCCACGCCCACGGCGAACATGACGATGCCTACCGGGCCGGGGGAGTCAGGAGGCGCCCTGCACCTCGGGAAACCCGTGTCCCCGCGTCCGGCCCAACCCCAGCCCCGTCCAGCCCAGTCCGGCCCGGCCCGCGCGCCAAGCCCACCTTCCTCCTTGGCCCGCGCCGCCCACACCGAGACGTCGTCCTGGGAGCGGCCGTCGGTGAAGACGAGACCCACGCGTGGCACGTTGAGAGCGCGGGGCCGCGCACCCTGCGCCTCGGAGAAGCTGTGCTCCACCAGGTGCCGCAGCGCCAGCCCGGTCATGGTGCCGCGCTCCATGTACTCCACGGCCAGCACCGCCTGCTTCACCTCGGCGGCCGTCCCGTAGCGGCCCAGCGGGAACTCGGTGCGCACGCGGCTCGAGAACTGCACCAGCCCCACGCGCGCGCCCTCGGGGGACACGTCCAGGAAGTCCACGATCTGGTTCACGAAGCGCTTCACCAGCTCGAAGTTCTGCGGGCGCACGCTCTTGGAGCCGTCAATGAGCAGAACCAGGTCCACGTGGCCCTCCCTGCACCCTGCACGGGGCGGAGAAGGGCTTGGAGGCCCGGGCGGCAGGGGACCACAATCACCTATCACAATAACCTAACCACAATAGCTACCATTTATTAATCATTTACTATGTATCCAGCACAGTTCTCTGGTATTACTGATATTAACAATAATAACAGCACTGCTTACTGACCATTTACCATGTGCCAGCCACTGGGCTAGGTGCTTTATAAGTAGTTTCTTAAGCCTGCCAATAACCTTGGGTATTATCCCCATTTTATATAAGCCGAGATTCTGAAGGGGAAGGTGATTTGTTCCAGATTCCACGGCTAGTTGTGCTGAGCCCACATCTCTAGACAGGTCTGTCTGAACTCAAAATCCATGCTCCATGAGGAACTCAGGATAGAGCAGAGCAGTCAGACATGCCACTGCTACATTTGAGGAAAGTGCTAGAACAAAAAGGTCTGCAGAGTGGGGGCAACCAATTCAGTAAGCTGAGCCCTCAATCCTGGGGTTCGCCCCTATGAAATTTTTTCCTACAAAGGGAAGGTTAAACCTACTTATAAATGTGCATAAGAATCACCCCCAGAGAACCTCTATTGCTGCTCAGATGTGGCTTCTCTCTCTAAACCAACTTGGCAGGTGAACTCACTGCCCTCCTCCCTATGTGGGACATGACTCCCAAGATGAGCTGGGACCTAGCATCATGGGATTGAGAAATCCTTCTTGACCAAAAGGAGAAAGAGAAAAATGAGACAAAATAAAGTTTCAGTGGCTAAGAGATTTCAAACAGAGTTGAGAGGGTATCCTGGAAGTTATCCTTATGCATTATACAGATGTCCCTCTTTAGTTTGTTGTGTATTGTCGTGGCTGGACAGAAGTACCTGAAACTGTTGAACTGTGTTCCAGTAGCCTTGATTCTTGAAAAGGATTGTATAACTATATAGCTTTTACAGTGTGAATGTGTGATTGTGAAAACCTTGTGTCTGATGTTCCTTTTATCCAGGGTATGGACAGATGAGTGAAAAAACAAAACAAAACAGAACAAATTGGGTAGATGAAATACTATGGTCAATAAGAAGGAGGGGTAAATAAAAGGTATGGACTATATGAGTTTTTTATTTTTTATTTCTTTTTCTGTAGTGATGCAAATGTTCTAAAAATGATCCTGGTTGTGAACGCACAAGTATGTGAGGATACTGTGAGCCACTGATTACACACTATGGATGGACTGTGTATGTGTGAAAAGTTCTCAATAAAAATATTAAGGAAAAAAAAGGCCTGCAGATATCCATGGGATCCCAACGTATGAAAGACTCATCATTCCTGGAGAAGTTGGGGAGACTGCATGGAAGTGGGGGCTTCAATTTGTTCTTAAAGGATGAGCAGGAATTCTGCAAGGCAGGGAGAGCCCTTCTAGATCATGGCAAGCAGCCTGTGCAGAGGCAAGGAAGCTGGAAAGCTACTGACCTATTCCGGAATGGAGCCCAGTATGGCTAAAACAGTAAAACATGGTGGCAGGAGACAGGATGGTAAGGTCGGCTTTATAGCTAGACTGAGATGAGCTAAGATGGTGCTTTCAAACTTTTGACCACAGCCCTCAGTAAAAATATTAATTATACAAACAACATGTCATGATTCACTTACTGCACCCACATAAATAAAAGTAAAGCTGCATGAAACCGTTCTTACTCTTTCTACACTCACTAAACCCTATTTTCTCTTCCATTTAATTCTGGCTGTAACCTACTAATTTGATTTCTTTATCCACTGGTGTGGTTGCAACCCACAGTCTGAAAAACCCAAATGCCTTAGCATTTAATCTTCATTCTGCAGGCACTGGTGAGCCACAGAAGGCTTTTCAGCAAGGGAGGAATATGGTCAAATATGTATTTTTGAAATTAACCGTGGCAGCAGGATAGAGGACTGAAGGGAAAGAGACGGAGGGAGGGCGGGGCACATTCTCCAACCCCGGCTCTAACGCACACACAGACATTGACGACACAACTCGGGCCACAAGGACAGAGCCACGGATGCTCAGAACGCAGGCAGAGGTGCAGGGACAGACACAGGACCTCCCGCCCGCCACTCACGCGTGCAGCTCTTGCCGTCTGCCTGGAGCTGCTGCCCCGAGGGGCACAGGCAGCGGTAGGACAGCCCCTCGCTCACGCACTGGAACTCGCAGCCATGGTCCACACGATTGCAAAGGTCCCGGACTAAAAGGAGAGAAAGAGGTCGGGACGAGGCAGGGGAGACCCATCCACCAAGGTCCCTCGCGCCTCTGCACAAACGCAGGAGACCCCTCCTCACGCTGACAGCTCCTCCCATCCGGCAGCAAGTCGTGGCCCTCTCTGCAGTGGCAGCGCGGCCCGCCGAGGGTGCTGACGCATTTGTGCTGGCAGCTGTGGTTCCCAAAGCTGCAGTGATCAATGGCTGGTGGAAAGGAAGAGACAGCGAGATGCTGCTTCTGATCGGTGCCGTCCAGGGGTAAAGGGGCTGGTGGCAGGGGCTCACTCACCTCTGCAGCTCCTCTGGTCCCTCTGGAGCACAAAGCCAGCTCGGCAGCGACAGGAATAGGAGCCCGGAGAGCTGAGGCAGTAGTGGTCACAGCCAAGGGTCCCCTCAGCGCACGGGTCAATTGCTGAGGAAGAGGTGGGGTCAGCATATGCCCTGGGGCTACATTTGTCAGCCCTGAGAGCTCGGCCACCTGGCAGCTTTTAAAAAATACGTATGTCTGGGTGCCAACCCCAGATCCTGGTTTAATTGGTCTAGGGTAGTACCCAGGCATCTGTACTTGCAGTACGCACAGGCTCCTCCCTGCTGGGCCTGCTGACCCCCCAGCTCCAGCCCTGGGTGCATCCCAGGGCGGCGAGGCCACTACTGAGCCAGGCCTAAGAAGGAGAATTTGTGATGGTGTAAGACGAACCCGCTGCCCTCCTGGTACTCATGACATAGGGGAGGCCCCGACTCTGTCCCTGTCCCTAGTCACAAATGAAAGTGTAACAGAAGAGAGAGAATAGTTATTCACATCTCCCTTCTGAAAAGGGCGGAGACCTACTGCCCTCCTGAGCATCTTGACGGTCTGGATGTGCAAAATGGCCTGAAGCTGAGTCGGAAGTAGGGACTGGAGAGAGGGGAATTGTCTCCCATAAGGAAGTGAGAGGGATTTGGCAGAAAAATGGCGGAGTAGGGAGAGGAAAAAAAAAAAAGATCGAAGTTGTTTGAGGATGGATAGCTTTGTGGATTGAGGCTGCCAGGGAAAAATCCCCGCAGTGGGGCGGCTGGAGACTTAGGGAACAGGGCGTACTGGGTCGGCTGGTGCTCTCCTCCCCCAATCCACGCCCACCCGGAACCCCAGAGTGTGACTTTATTGGGAAATAAGATCTTTGCAGATGTTATTAGTTAAAGTAAGATGAGGTCATTTTAAATTGAGTAGATTGAAATACTAGTGATCAATGAAAGGGAGTGGGAGGGGGTACTGAAAAAAATAAGGGAAACAAAGGTTAAAATATATTGGGTAGAGGGAAATACTGGTGGTCAACGAGAGGGAGGGGTAAGGGGTATGGTATGTGTGAGTTTTTTCTTTTTTCATTTTATTTCTTTTTCTGGAGTGATGTAAATGCTCTAAAGAATGATCGTGGTGATGAATACACTACAGTGTGATGATATCGTGAGCCACTGTGTGTTGGTTTGATAATAATAAAAAAAAGTAAACATTTTAAAAATACTATTAAAAAAAGAACAAGAAAATACTATATAAAAAAAGATGAGGTCATTTGGGATAAAGATGGGTCCTAAATCCAATCACTGGTGTCCTTATAAGAAGAGGAGAGGACACCCAGAGACACACACAGAGAAGGGGGTTTTCCCCAGAACCTTCAGAAGGAGAGTGGCCCTGACGACACCTTGATTTCTAACTTTTGGCCTCCAGAATTGTGACCGAATAAATGTGCATTGTTTTAACCCACCAAGTTTGTGGCAGTTTGATACAGTAGCCCTAAGAAACTAATTCGGAGAGTGTCTGATAGGCAATTATAAATGACAGGTTTTTCTTTCTTTGTAGTGTGTAAGTCATGCCTTCTTTAGTAAAAAACACAACTTTAGTAAAATGGACATGTGCGCACTTACATACACACACACAGACAAGTGTGTAAACCGAGGAAGGGGCTGATTTACAGGCATGGAACAAGAACAGCACGTGTGAGATCAAACCAACATCGTAAATCCAAAGAATTCAGCAGAAGCTCAGAGCCAGAGGCGACCAACTAGTATGTAAGCCCTTGAGGAGCTCCCAGAAATCTTTGGGAAGGCCTGGAATGCCCACAGGTCATCCGTGGGGGTTCAAGCCAACCTTTCCTAAGTTTCTAGAAACAACAAGCCCCCAGTTGGCATCTGACTTACTGGGACAGCAATACCCTGTTCACAGGTTGTAGGGAGGTTGAGAGATTCTGTATGTAATGCTTCTAGACAGTGTCTGCTCCTAACTCGGACTCAGTAAATGGTAGCTGCTGTTATGATCACAGAGTGGAAACACATATGCATGAAAAAGAAAAACCCAATTGTATAAGCAAGGCATTGCATGCCATAGCTTTTCAGAAAGCAAAAATGAAAACTAGGCCTTGGAAGATTTGGAGAGACAAAGAGGAGTGGCAAGGGCAGCTCAGGTGAGGGGCAGAGAAAGAGCTGGGGTGCAGAGGCAGGAATGAGCAGCGTGAATTTTGGGGTGGGGAGAAGGGGGGGAGCTGTATGGAGCCCACCCTAACTGAAGATCCCAACAACGTCTCTGGAACAGAAACTGTAGGAACATGCCTGTGAGAAGACAGAAACAGGTCTGAGAGGTAGATTGGAGGCAAGTGAGAGACCAACCCCACCCACCCACTTAACTGGGGGGAGGAGAGGGTGAAGATTTTTAGCCCTGGTCCCACTAAGGAGTTTTGAATTAACCTTGGCTAAACCTTCCCTTTCTTAGGCCAGTAAAGTAAGGGAGCTAGATTTTTGCCTCTAAAGGCCCTTCCAGAGACTTTCTGGACTGAGGTCCAGGCAATGGGGAGCCATAAAAGGGTCAGGATTGCAGGGCAAGGGAAGCTCTCACCCAAACAGCTCTTGTTATCTGCCGCTAGTTGGTACCCAGGGTTGCAGGCACAGTGGAATGTGCCCCAAGCGCTGACACACTGGTGCTGGCAGCTGTGTCGCCCCTCAGCACAAAGGTCCTTCCCTGCAAACACACTTACTAGAATCACCAGGACAGAGATAGACAGGACCCTCCACCAGAAAAGTACTGGGTGGGAAAGGGGTCAGAGGCAGGTCCTGGCCTCAAGCACAGCCTTAGGTGGGACAGGAATCATTTGGGGGACGGAGGGCTTAGGGACAGATTCAGGTAGGAGGACTTAGGGAGAGAATAGGGTCCAGTAGCTCCAGGGTAGAGGATAAGAGCAGGGGTATCCGAGGCTAGATGTGCCAATGGGATAGGGGTAGGGTGGAGGAATGGAGGGGTGCTAAACCAAAGCGGGTGCAAATGTCACTAGGGCAGGTTCTGCAGCCCGCGTGGGAGGAGCTAACAGTCGAGTGGGTGGGGCCATGTCCATGTGGGCGGGGCTTGGCCCTTTCTTTTGTTCTCGGCTTTGAGGAGCAGAGCTTCAGGTGGGTGGGGCCTGGGTGGTGTGGGAGTCTGACTCTACGCCCATGGTAAACCCGGAGAGCTCGTCCTGTTGCCCCCTCTCCTCCCCCCCCGCCCCCACCCCGCCACCCCGCCACCCCATGGGTAAAGCAAGCTAAAGTGGACAGAGCTGGCATTTAAGGGGAGCGCCTAGGTCCGGGATTCTCAACTGCACCTGGCTAAACTGGACTAGGCGGGGCCACACCCTGGTGGGAGGGGATTTCGGCTCGCAAGCGGGAATCCGGGGCGCTGGCGAGGTTGAGGCCAGCCCCACATATGATTCCAAAGCTCCTCACTCACCACACAGCCGGCCCCGGAACTGCTGGCCGAACTCCCGGATCAGGTCGAAGGACTCGACGAGGAAGACGTGCTCGTCCAGCGGGGGCGACGCCATGGTGCGCAGGGAGCCCACGTCGGCGCGCTGCACCCCCACGGCGTAGATCTCGATGCCGCGGGCGCGCGCCTGCGCCGCCACCTCGTCCACGCGGTCCTGCGGCCGCCCGTCGGTCACGATGACGGCGACACGCGGCACGCGCGCCTCGAGCGGGCGCGCGCCCTCGGCCACGCTGAAGGCCACATTCATGGCGTACTGGATGGCCAGCCCGGTCATGGTGCCCTGCGCCAGCGGCACCAGGGCGCGGATGGCGCTCTCCATGTCCTCGCGGCGCGAGAAGGCGCCCAGCGGGAAGACGCGCTGCACTTGGCTCGAGTACTGGATCACCCCGACGCGCGTGGCATTGGGTCCGACGTCCAGGCCACGGAGAAGGCCCACGAGGAACTGCCGCATGGTCTCGAACTCGAAGGGGCGCACGCTGCGGGAGCTGTCAATCACGAACACCAAATCCAGGGGCCCAGTTCGGCACCTGGGACCTGCAGGGAGACCCGGGCAGATGTGTTCCTGGGTCTGCAAAGCCCCACCCGAGGGAAACTCTGGGGGAAGCGGCGATCCCGGCGTTACAGCGCCCACCACAGGATTAACCTAGCAAATGCAGGTTAGGGTCGTTCATTGATCCAGCATTTGCTGAGCACCCAGGCTAGCGGATTTCGCAGAATCTCTAACCACTGTGGGGCAAACTCAGATGCCTGCAGCGGCCAGGCGGGCAGCATCACTGGGTGAACTGGTTAGGTGGACACCTGGAGAGCCCACTCCCTCCTAACGCGGGCGGTTCCAGACAAAATTTCCCTGTGGGCAAGCGACTGCTATGAACGGATCCTTGGACTTTTCAAGAGAACCAAATCGGGATTTTTCTGTAGAATCTCCTGATTTTCCAATGTTTTACATTAATTTTCCTTTTCTTTTACTTTTGCATGGACAGGCACCGGGAATCGAACCGGGTCTCCAGCTTGGCAGGTGAGAACTCTGCTGCTGAGCCACCGTGGCCCGCCCTTTAATTAATTTTTAAAAATTAGAAACCGAATTGCAGTTCTCTGTGAGCCCAACCTTGTTACCTCTAAAAGCCACATCCTGCAGATGAGAAAACTGAGGCTAAAGACGTGAATTGGCGAACTCCAGCCCAGCCCCGTATGTGGGTCCAAAGCCCTTGCTTTTCTCTCCCCAGCAGGCCTGGCTGGCTGCAGAGGGAGGACGTACTGCGGCTTCCCTCCTCCTGCTGGGGGCGGGGCGCTCACCTGCCGCCTGGAGCTGGGCTTCCCAGGGCCCGAGAAGGAGCAGCAACGTGGAAAGTGGCAAGCATAGGACGCCCCTCATGGCGCTGGGGGGAGGAAGAAAGGGGTGTCAGCCTGGAGGGAGGAAGGAGAATAGTAAGATCATCGTGTTTAGTGTTTAAAGAACTCCAATTCTAGATGACGGACACTTGGAAGGAGGTGGTGTCATGGGTTTATTTTATTAATCTCTCTGCTTTTGCGTATGTCCAACATTTTCCATGATAATAAGAAATTCACAGTGGGATTGCTGGAAAACACAAGGAATCCACCTTGTGGGACCTCAGAACAGTGAATACACAAGCAAATTGATTAAAATATGCAAATTATAAAAAGAAAAAAAAGCCTTTCCTAAATGCCAGGCACGGGGTTAAATGTTTTGCCGCACGGGAGCATTTAATCCTCTTGGCAGTTCTGGGAACAGCTGCAGTGCTCAGGAGTACACGCATCGTACACATAAGGAAACTGAAGTTCAGAGAAGGTACACGCCGGTGCCCGGAGCTAAACCACGAGGACCTGACGGTGCCACGCGTTCCGACTCCACGCCTATGGGATCCTGAGGGCCAGACCCCGCGCCCTCTTCTCTTCCGAGGTAAACCTGTGCGGAGAGGACCCATTCCTTGCTTCGGCTCTCTGGGCCCCGCGCACAGGGCGCCTTCTGTCCTTCTGACCGCCTGCCCCACCCACACAGAAACACCGCGCCGGGCCACAGCCCGCGAGGGAGGGCGGCGCTCTCACCAGCGGCCGCCAGGGGGAGCCCGCCCGGGCCTGCTGCCACGGCTGGGGTGGCTGTGGGAAGCCCACAGCTGCCCAGCAGGTGCCCTTGCCTAGAACAAATAAGGGGCTGGCAGGGGCCTTGGAGATAAGGCCCAGGCGGGATATATCCAGCGCGAGCGCCCCGGGACGCAAGGGTGCCCAAGGGCCCGGGAACAGCGGCGTTGGACGCGCGCGGCCGGAGGACTGCGAGAGAGCGGAGGGGTCAGGGAGCGCAGCCATGGACCCCGTGCTGGCAGCAGGTGAGGGCTTACCCTCCCGTATCCCCCGGCAACCCCCTCTAAAAATCACGAAGGACCCCGGATAGGAGATTGAAAGTCAAGAAGATGGCCCGCCCAGCTGCCTAGGCAGGAATGGATCCCCGCCTCCTGGCTCCGCTGCCCCCCTCCCGAGCTGCCTTGCAGCCCAGGGCCTCGAAGTCACAAAACCTCTTTTTCTTCCATTCCCTCCCTCCCTCCTCCACCCCCGCGCCCCACTCTGAGGCTTTTAGCCATTTTCCTGTTGCCATTTCATGGCAGAGGGGCCAGCCGCCCCTAACCCAACCGCAGCCCCGCCTCCCCCCACCCAATTCCGTGAATGGGCCTATTCTGAGCAAGGTCGGGTGGCTGCCCCTCACTCTGGGGGCCTCTCATCCCGGATTCTACTCCACTTCCCTCGCCTTCCAGGCCTGGTTCCCCTAGTCTAGGAACAAAAATACCTTTGGGCAGGCTGAGGGCCAAAAGGTGGGAGGATGGCTGAAGCCAGATGTGTCAGCGCTGGGGTGGGGGTGGGGGCTGGAGGAATGCTTTCTCTAGCTTAGGCCAGAACAGAGACCAGCACTCCTGGGGAGCGCACAGGTAATGGCACAGTGGCCCCAGTCCTTTCCAATCTGCAGAAGCCTCTGAGGTCCCAAATCTTAAACCTACATTTATCCTGCTCTTGACCCAAAGCAACATCTCACCTGGCATCCCACCCCCAACCCAGGGATCCTTGAAAATCAGTATAGCAACTGCATCAGAGTTCATCACTTTCCCAAACCCTTCTTTCTACAGAGAAAGGAACTAGGTCCAGAGAGGGTAGTGTCTCACCCAAGGTCACACAGCTACTTGGTAGCTGGACTGAGGCTAGAACCTGCAACTCCTCTTGATAGTGAATATTTGTGTTAAAGAGAAAGATTCAGAATTGCCCTTAGGGTGGGAAATGTGGACTCGCCAAGAAGGGGAGGTCCATAAGTAAATTCCTCAAGAGTTAGCTGAGGAATGAGCTCCCTGAGGACTTTTCTTGGGGCTCCTGGAGGGACAAGGTTAGGGAAGCGCTCCCCACTTTGGCGGCCTTACTTAGTTGGAAGGGCCCCGACCAAGGTGGACGCGACGGCAGGTCAGGTGGGTGCAGCCCAGAGGTTGAATATAGCTGCCGGATCTGGCTGGACGCCTGACCCCCAACCCCCCGCAGGATCCCCAGGGCCCCCGGGCCCTCTGACTCACCTGAGCCTGCCGGACAGCTCCGAGGCGCGGCTGCACAGCGGAGCCGACGGGCCGAGCCTCCCGGGCGGTTGGACCAGGTAAAGGCGCGGGGGCGACGCGCGCTGGGTGGGAAGTGGCGGGCAGCTGGAGCGAGCGGGGGCGACGGCCGCATTTAACCCAGGGTTGGCGGGTGGGGAGGGGGATCTTGGGCTGCGACCCCTCCCACTGGCAGGGAGCGACCCACTCCTCTTCTTCCGTGGGCTGGGGCGGGGCAAGCGCCCCTGCTCCGCCACCCTCCCCGCCGCC
Source organism: Tamandua tetradactyla (assembly GCF_023851605.1). NCBI lineage: Eukaryota > Metazoa > Chordata > Mammalia > Pilosa > Myrmecophagidae > Tamandua > Tamandua tetradactyla. The sequence goes on along the minus strand of NC_135327.1, from coordinate 6,833,145 downwards.
GACGCGAGCTGCGGAGCCGGAATTCGGGTGCCGCGGGCGGCTGGGGTGGCGATAGGCGCGGTGGCCGGAATGCCTTGGGACCCTGAGGAGAACCCGAAGGGGTGGAGCGGGGCCGGCTGCGGCCGCCCGCTGCCTGGCCCCACTTGCGAGGGCGCCGCCCGGCTCCAGCCCGCCGCTGCCCCCCTCCAGCAGTGAGCGAGAGGCTCCGGACCCGGAGCCTGCCAAGGGATCAGACCCGCAGCCTCAGGGTTCACAGCTCTCCGCGGGCTCCACCTAAGCCAGTCCCCCAAATCTCTCCCATCAGGGACGACTTACACGTCCCCTGCAGTTACTTAGGCCTTGGGCCTACCCACCCCACCCATCAAAACCCCAGGCTGAGAAGCCACTGGGCCTCTAGGCTCTGACGTGGCTCACTCCTCCATCACCCCCAAGCCGAGGGAAAGAAGCCGGGATGGGATGGCAACTGGCCCCTTCTCACGGGGAAGGAGGGAGTGAGTGTTGATTTAACCCCAAAAGGGCTCAAACGCAACCCTCCCCCCCCCCCCCCAGGGGACCTGGGACCCGGGTTCCGGCGCCTCTCCGGGTTTGGAGACACCTGCCGGCAGGAGGCGAGAAGGCGCCGGGCCCAAAGCCCAGCAAAGGCGCTTCCCTGTCGGGTGTCCAGACCTTGCTGGGGTGTGGATGCTTAAATCGACCAACTCCTTCCCCTCAAAGGAAACCGTGCGCCTCACATTTGGCCGCCCCCATCCCAGGGCCGGCACAAGTGCGGCCTTTGTGTCGCGGCCAGGGCTCCCCAGCGCGCCAGGCTGCAACCGGCGCGGAGCCAGACGCGTGGAGCCGAGTCTGGGTGGTCTTCGTGGGCTCCATCCAGGCCGCCTCGAGCCCCGCGCAGCCCAAATATTTAGACCACGACATGCCGCCTGTGTCTCCTCCGTTCCCTAACACTTCCTGTCCCTGACCCTGCGGGGCACAACCGAGAGCCTCCCCCGTCCCCGGGTTCATTTCATTCACCCTGCGCGCGTCGGGCCCGCCCCGCTCCCAGGGCATCCCCAGAGCGCGCCACGGTCCTGCGAGAAGGAGTGCGCCGGTGCCTGCAGCAGCAGTGCGAGCAGACGGTGCGGATCCTGCACGCCAAGGTGGCCCAGAAATCGTACGGAAACGAGAAGCGGTGGGTGCCTCCCCCAGGTCCCGGCAGCCCTCAGCGCTGGGCGCCCCTGACCGGCTTAGTGGCGTTTAGACGCCGGGCGTGGTGGGGGGGTGTCCAGGGGCCGAGGAGTCAGCTATTGGGGGACCTGGGGCCTTTCCCCGCAGCCACCGCTAGGCGGCGGTTTGGTCTCTAGCGGAACATCCCTATGAATCTCCAGTCCATTCCTTCAACAACTACTTACTCATTCATTCACCTACTTTCTGAGCACTTATCATGCGCCGCGTGCCCACTGGGGATACAGGAGAACACGGCAGATGATACGGTCCCTGCTCTCGTGGCACTTTCATGCCAGTGTGGGAGAGACAGAAAAACTCCACACAAATCAGTAGGGAAGATACTTCCAGATTATGATGCGGGCTAGGGAGGGAAATAGAGCAGGGTGATGCGAAGGAAACGGATGGGGGGAGGGGTACTTCAGCTGCAAAAGTCAAGGAAGACCCTTGTTAGGGGGTGACACTTAAACGGAAACTTGAATGTTAAAATGGAGCCGGACATGGGAAAATCTGGGCGAAGAGTGTTCCAACTAGAAGGATGGGAAAATGCAAAGACCTTGAGGTGGTACCAATTTGGCCTGTTTGAGGAACAAAAGAAACCACTAGGGAACAAGAGGGTGAGCTTAAAAAGTTGGAGAGGTAAGCTGGGGCCAGATCACGGGCGGACTTTGCATTTTAAGCCAGGGGAGGATTTGAAGAAGGGAAGTAACAAGATTTGATTTGTGCCTTTATAAAACCACTCTGGCTGTTGTGTGAAAAAGAAACTCTAGGGGGGAGGGGAATGGGAGCAGAGAGACAAGTTGGATGGCTGATGCAGTGGCCCAAGAAGGCAATCTGGGAAGGTGGTTGAGACTTCGGTGGACATGGTAAGAAGCCAATGGATTCCGGATATGTTTTGAGAGTGAACAGGACCTACTAATGGGCTAAACGAGAGGTGTGTGTGTTGGGGGGCACATCTGGATGTTAATGGGGTTCACTGTCACGAATGAGTTTAAATGGGGTGGTAAAGTGGCGGGGGAATCAAGGGTTCTGACGAGTCCACGGTACTTGGAGATGCCTTCAAGTCTGCCAGGGCTGAGCTGGGTATCCGATTGCAGCGCTCACGCGTCTCCGCAGGTTCTTCTGCCCCCCGCCCTGTGTCTACCTGGCAGGTCCCGGCTGGAGGGTGAAGGCCGTGCAGGGGAAAGGTGAGGGCGGACTGAGCCCCGCGGGGTGCCTGCCGGCCGCCTGCCCAGTGGGGACGAGCTCGCAGCAGGGCCCGGGACGGGGTGGCTCTCAGACTCAGCCCGGCCGCGCCCTCTGGCGGCGAGAGCCGAGCTTGCGTGGCACCTGGGTGCGCCCTGAGCCCGCCCGCGTTCCTTTGCAGCCCACCAGGCCGGGGAGACGGGGCCCACGGTGTGCGGTTACATGGGGCTGGACGGAGCGTCCGGCAGCGCCGCCGAGACGCAGAAGCTGAATTTCGAGGAGCAGCCGGACTCCAGGGTGAGCGCTCACGGGAGAGGGTCCGACTCCTGCTCCCATCCCTGCCTCGGCTTGGAGAGGGGTGCTGCATTTACTCCCCTCGGGACAGCCAAGAGCTAGGAAGGAGGAGGTGAGCGAAGCCGGGGGGCCGAGGTGCCGCCCTGGGGGCGAGCTCCACCGCCCGTGGAGCTTCTGGTGCGGTGGACTGCGGGTCGCTGTCGCGGGGAGGCTGACGCCTCGCGCCGCCGAGGCTGGAATGAGACGGCCTCCTGTCCCCGAGCCCGCTAGGAATTCGGTTGCGCCAAGACCCTGTACATCTCGGACGTGGACAAGAGGAAGCACTTCCGGCTGGTGCTGCGGCTGGTGCTACGTGGTGGCCGCGAGCTGGGCACTTTCCACAGCCGCCTCATCAAGGTCATCTCCAAGCCCTCGCAGAAGAAGCAGTCGCTGAAAAACACCGACCGTGAGCGGGGGCGCAGCCGGGCCGCCGGACGGGGCGCGGGGGAGCCGGGAGCTGAGTCAGGCCAGGAGCCGCAGGGATTGGCGGGGGGGGGGGCGGGAAGGCTGGGCCCCGGGGCGGGGTCCGCGGGAGCAAGGCGGGGTCTGAGGGGCGGGGCCTGGGTGAGTGGGTGTGGCTTAGGCCTGGCGATGGGCGGAGAGGGAGCGAAGGGGTGGGAGGTGGGGGCCCAGAGCTGACAAAAATGGCAGGCAGGTGATGGCCCGGGGGCAGATTTAGAAATGACGAAAAAACAGCAGAGGAAATTCAGTTTGAAATATTTATTAAGTACCTATCGTGTGCCTGGCGCTGCTAGGTATTGGATCTATATAAAATGAGGGCAGGTGTCTGTAGTGGAGGAAAGCACAGTCTAGCCGGAGAGACGCTGATCAAAGACGCCAGTTTGAGATAAACACTGCCCTAGATGTCAAGTGACAAATCCCAGGGCTGGGGGCTTTCAGAATCTGTATATTTATTATACAGTGGCATCCCTGAGGGGTGGGGGGAGACGGAGGAGAGGCTTTCCTGGCAGGCCCTTCCATATATCACCTGAGTTGATGCTCAGCGTGTCCTTGTCAGGTAGGTATTTCATAGATGAGGAAGACAAAGGTTTGGAATGTTCATCCATTCATTCAAGTAACATTTATCAAGTGCCCATCACATTCCGGGTGCTTGCCTAAGACTGCCCAGTAGGAAGTGGCCCAGCTGGGATTTGAACTTGGGTGGGTGTGACTCCAAAAGTCAGTTCCTACTACTAAACCACACTTGCCTTCTTCTATTAAACACCCGGGTAGTGCCTCAGATCCAGGCAGGATCAGGAAAGAGCCAAGGAGGTGGTAAGCGGGAGAGTGCCATAGCTAGTGCAAGTTCTGGACCCTGGGTGGCAATACTGGCTCTGCCACTTGCTGGCTGTGACCATGAACATGTTGCTCTCTGTTAAGTGGAGAGAATATTATCCACCTCACAGGGCTGTTGAGGGAATCAAATGAGCTATGACATATAAAGTATTTAGAACAATACCAGCACACAATAAATCTTAGCTATCATTATGATTCAATGGTTCAAACCTTGCACTAAGGATAAATTGAGCACCTACTGTGTGCCTTGCCGTATGAGGGAATAGGGTAGATGATCCTGTGCTTTCTCTCTGGTGATCACAGTTCAATCAGAAATCATCAAACTGTGACTCTGAGTATGCCCGAGAGGCTGGAAGAGATAAATATCAAGCGCTGCACCATCTTTGCTTATGCAGTCCCCTCTGCAACTTCTGCCTATTTCATGACTCATTTGAAAGTATGACCTCCTACAGGAAGCTCTCCCTGGTCACCAGCCCTTTCACAACATACTGAAATTTTATATTTGTGTCCTTGTCTCAAGACCGTGAACTCATCCAGAATAAATCTGGGTCTATATTCACTCTTCATTGCCTAAAGAAAGTGGGCTCTCGGTGATTACATGATAAAATTCTGTTTGTTGAACCAAAGAATACTTGGGCAGCAAAAAGGCATACTCAAAGAAAGATAGGGAAGCAGCGCTGGAGCAGGTATTGAATAACTAGCTGTTGTAAATGAACGTCAAGTGGGAACAGTAGCCAGGCTGGCAGTGGGGGCAGAGGATTGGAAATTGTCCAGCAAATCCAAGGGACCAAGCCAGGCCGGGGCACTGATTCCGCGTCCCCTCACAGTGTGCATATCCTCGGGCTCAAAGGTCTCCCTCTTCAACCGCCTGCGCTCCCAGACAGTCTCCACGCGCTACCTCTCCGTGGAGGACGGAGCCTTTGTAGCCAGTGCACGCCAGTGGGCAGCCTTCACGCTCCACCTGGGTAATGACGCCCGCACGCACGGGGCTGGGCGCTGTCCACACATCTGCTGCCTTACTGCTCACCCCAACTCCTTCCTCAAGGAGGAAGCTCAGAACTGAGCTTCTGTAACTGAAGCTCAGAAATGCAAAATGACATGCCAGAGGTCCCAGGGAGTTAGTGACAGTTCACGCTATTCAGACTCCAACACCCATGCCTTTCCCCTAATCTTGATTAAGCTGCCTGTCCCAAACTCCCACCCCAAGGGGCAGACATTTGTGGGGACAACCACAAGTGGCCTCTCCAGGCTCAGACCCTTGAGCCTTAGCTGCTTCTCTTGCGTGCCAAACCTACCCAGAAGGGTAGGTGTCAGAGGCAGGAAGGGCAGAGTTTGGGGCAGAAGCCTGTGGCCCCTGGAACCCTCTTTCCTTCCTTCCTTCTATTTCCAGCTGATGAGCGCTGTTCCCAAGGGGACTTCCCACCTCGAGAGGGCTACATCCGCTATGGCTCCCTTGTGCAGCTCGTCTGCACTGTCACCGGCGTCACCCTCCCTCCTATGGTACAGAAAGGGAGAGAGGTCACACCTGGGGTGGGAGGCCCTCCATGCAGAGGGTCCGACCCACATGAGCAGGACTGGAGGGTGGGGGACCAAGGTGGAAAGAAACCTATTTTTATTCTGGGGATTCTCTGCTTTGTGGAGCTGTGCAATGAGGGAGCTCAGGGAAAATCTCCCAGAGCCTGCACAGCTCCGGGAGGGCAGAGGGCTGGCCGGGAGGGCAGCCTCTGGGTGTCTGGGCTCCTTGGTGCCAATCTTCTGGCACCCTTCTTCTGCAGATCATACGCAAAGTAGCCAAGCAATGTGCACTGCTCGATGTGGATGAGCCCATCTCCCAGCTGCATAAGTGTGCGTTCCAGTTTCCAGGGGGTCCTCCAGGAGGGTGTGGCACCTACTTATGCCTCGCCACAGAGAAGGTGGTGCAATTCCAGGTGAGAGGTAGAGGATATCGGCACCGAGCTTCCTAGAAAATCAGAACACGGAGAACCAGAGAGCATAAGGTCACCATCATCATCTTAGCTGCTCCTTATTGGGCAATGCCGTCTCCCATGGACTGATAGAAGCATTCACTGTTGGGACACCAGCAAACAATGGAGGAAAAATATGAATAATTAATATGGTTAAGCAATACTTCTTCCCCAAAATAGTATTATTGGACAGTATTACTCCCAAGGGAATATTAAGTCATAGAATCATGACATGTAGAAAATAACTGTCATTATTATTGCACAATATTAGTTCCAAAGAATAATAAAGTTGTAGAACGTTAGGACATAGGCTTGCACAATGTTAAAAAAAAAAAATAGAATTCTAGAACCCTAAGAAAACAAGACCTTTGGAAAACAGTTGTCTAAGGAGCTTATCTGACTCTGAATCAGAAAAGTTCAGGGTTTTATCCGAGCTCACAGGACAGTTCAACCTAGAGCCAAGGACTGGGCCCCTGCTGGGCCTAATGCTACGCCCAGGCCCCGTGCTGGCCCCCGCGCCCCCTGGTGGCCGCGGCCGGAGCTGCTGCCCCTCCCTCTGGGGTCTCCTCCCAGGCCTCCCCCTGCCCCAAGGAGGCGCACAGGGCGCTGCTCAACGACAGCTCTTGCTGGACCATCATCGGCACGGAGTCGGTGGAATTCTCCTTCAGCACCAGCCTGGCATCGTGCACGCGGGAGCCCGTCACCCCCGTGCCCCTCATCAGCACCCTCGAGGTGAAATCGGGACGCTGGGAGGCTCAGAGGGGCACCGGCGGGCGTCGGCCCTGCCAGATCTGGGGGTGGGGTGGGGGGAGGGGGCGGAGTGCTGGCGTGGGAGGGTTGCAGACTTCTGGCCCCCCACCCCAGCCCAGCCCCAGCTTGCCCCACTCTCCAGCTGAGCGGCGGGGGCGACGTGGCCACGCTGGAGCTCCACGGTGAGAACTTCCACGCGGGGCTCAAGGTGTGGTTCGGAGACGTGGAGGCGGAAACCCTGTACAGGTGTGGGGGTGCCCCCAGGCAGCGGGCGTGCGGGGGCGGCGGGTGGCCAGCGTCACGGCAGCCCCGACCCCGGCCCTCTGCCCGCAGGAGCCCGCGGTCCCTCGTGTGCGTGGTGCCCGACGTGGCCGCCTTCGGCAGCGACTGGCGCTGGCTGCGCGCGCCCATCACGGTGCCCCTGAGCCTCGTGCGCGCCGACGGGCTCTTCTACGCCAGCGCCTTCTCCTTCACCTTCACCCCCGAGTACGGCGCGCGGCCCGGGCCCCCGGGCGTCCCCGAGCCCGCCGCCGACGCCGACGCGCTCCTGGAGAGCATCCACCACGAGTTCACGCGCACCAACTTCCACCTCTTCATCCAGACGTAGGCGCGGCCCGGTGTCCCCGCCGTCCCCTGCCTGCTCCGGGACTGTCGCGGGGCTGCTCCTCTGCGCCCGGGGCCCGCCTGCCCACCCCTCCGCCGCGCGGGTGACGCCCGCGGCCTGGGCCACGGAAGGCCCACCTGCCCTGCCCACCCGGCCCTGCGCGGCTCATTTGGCCTTAGCCACTCGAGGACACAACCCGAGTGCTGCGTTCTGCGTCCCGTGTGTGGTGCTCCCCGCCTTTGTTTCCATCTCTAAATGATTCCCCTTCTCCATCACTCGTTAGTCTGCACATCTGTCTCTCGGCTAAAGGCTCAGTATTCCTCTTGGTCTCTCTGAGCCTCTCCCTGCGTCTCACATGCCGTTTCACAGATCTGAGGCGCCCAGCCTGGGGCGTGTACCCGTCTGTGTCTGTCGTGAACGGAAAATACAGTTGTGCACACTCAGTCACGCGGCACAGGTTGGTGAGGCCAGGTCCAGCCTGGAACACGGGGCCTACCTGGAGCATCGAGTCCCGCCTGGGGCCTTGGATCTCTCCAGGGGCACCTGTCCCTCCGGCCCTGGAGTACTGGGTCCCACCCTGCAACACTCAGAGCTGCCCCTCCCTGTGTGCTCCCTGCCTGGAGGCAGCACCATGCCCCTGCCCCGGTTTGATCTGTGAACGTTGGGCAGGTTGCCGGGACAGCAGCCAGGCATTGCTGTCAAACTGTCCACCCAAGCCCAGCAAGAGGCTGGTCCTGAGGATGGGATTCCTGGGCTGGGTTAGAATCAACTTCTGCCCGAGGCAGAGTCTGGTCTGTATGGCCCAGTCCTCAAGCAGGAACGTTCCCCAGTCCCCTCCACCCCACCCCACGGAGAAAAAGGAACCACAAATCTGGTGGAGCAGAAAAAGCATCTTTTCAACCCACCTAACAGGCCTGGGAATGACTGACCCTACAGCGTCCCCTCCATCCCAAACAGGGCTGCACCCCAAGGCAGAGGCCAGGGCAGGAGCCCTCCACACAGACGTTCCCAGGGCAGCGTGGGGGAGGACGGCCGGCCTGCCTGTATGCTCCCCTGGCTGACAGCAGCTTCCCTGCTTTGGGCCCAGGAGTCAAAACAAAGTCCTTTCCCTATGGACCTGCCCACCTGCCTAGGCTGTGCTTTACATGCAGGCGGAAGAAGAGGCAGGGCTCTGCCTTGGGCCGTTGGAACCAAGGATGCCCTGGCACCGTGGGTGCCAGCTTTCTGGGCGAGCTCCTGAAGGTGCTGAATGGGAAGGCCTGATCTGAAACGTGGGTTCAGGCCTCTAACCACCTGGGACCTTTTTGACGTCTGCGGAGAGGCTCATTTCCTGTAACACTCCACCCCTCACTCCCAGAACACGGAAAGCCCCATGAGAAAGAGGAAGCTGTTTCCCAGAGGGGAGGAAATGGGGTTTGCTCACGAGGCTCCAAAGTCTTGGCGAAGCCCTGCCGTCAGCAGGCTGGAACCCACCATGAGGGTTGAGGAAGGGGCCTGTTCAAAGCCCGTTCTGGCCCCTGAGGGTGAATCATGGCTGAGGAATGCAGGAAACAAATTGAATGAGAAATGTGACCTAAATGACTGCCTTGGGAGGGTACGAGCTCACTGTCCCTGGCCATGTTCCAGCAGGAAGCTACTTCCAGAGAGGCTAAAGAGGGTTTTCATAGCATAGTGCATGGAGAGTTGGGGGTGGGGGGGTGGTCCATCCAGCACTGCCTGCAAGAAGTAGCCTCTGCTACTCCCCAGGGCAGGCAAGTTCTTTCCAGAAGCCAAGAACCTAGCTCTGCCTGAACCCAGCCATGCAGCTTTACCTGCTTCCACACAACCCTCAGGCCTCCCTGTGACCCTTGGTCCCACCTCCACTCTCACTTGGAGTCTGTGACCCCAAAGCCTCAGGCCTGGCCTGCTTTCTTAGCTCCAGCTGCTGGACTGTTCTTGGAGTTCCTCTTCAAAGAACTGAGTCCATCTGACCTCAGACTCATCTTCTCCCCACCCCCATGTAACCCTGACCGTCTGTCTCCTTCCTCCACTCCGCTCCAATCACCACGTGCTCAGCGCTCCACCTCTTCTTCTCCCACGGGGCTATGCTTCTGCCTTCCCTCCAACCTCCACCTCCACCTCCGTCCTGCCTTGCAGACCCAGATTGAGCTCACTTCCCTGACTGCCCAGGCAGGACCGGCTACACAATCTGTGGGACCCAGAACAAAATGAGAAGGCAGGGCCCCTTGTTCAAAAATGATTAAGTTCTTTAAAATAGCGACGGCAGAGCAGTAAACCCGCCCCTGAAGCCAGCCGGGCCCCGGTGCCGCCTTGTCTTCCCACAGAACCTCACTGGGACCATGCCACTGCCCTTGGATCAAAGCCCTTGGATCAAAGGGCTTTCCGTACATGTCCATTGTCCCGTCCAGACCCTGGGCCCACGTGGGTCGCTGGGTGTCCTGGAGGGCCCAATGCCCTGCATGTGGGGTTGGCACTCAGATAGCCTAGTGCATTGCCTTGGCAGGTGTTTGGATATTGCAATTGCAAAGTGGCACCAGCGGGCGGCCCCATTCCCCACCTAATGATTATTACCACTTGAAAGACCAGCCTGTTAGGGCCCTTAGAGATAATCCTAACCTTTTCCATGGTCTCAGGACCCTTTGGAGCTTGGCACCCACAAGTTTGAATATTTCCAGGGAATTATCAAACACCCAAAGGCTCATTTATGGATTGAGTCAGCCGTCTTCACGTGAGAATCACCCACAGAGCTGTAAAAAGGATCAGTGTCCAGGCCATGCCACAGATACTGATCCAATCCTCCACTGAATTGGAATCTCTGAGGGTACAGCCCAGGCATCTGCGTGATGTGCAGCCTCTCCCAGGGTCGACAGTCCTTGCTGCAGTACATGGTTCCTCCTCATTTTACAGATGGCGAAACTGAGGCTCAGAGAGTGGAGGGGACTAGGTTTGGGTCCGTCAACAGGTTGATGGCAGAGCTCACTGCGGGTCCTCTGCTCCTGGTGTCAAGTCCAGGGCTCTGCCGGTGTTTCAAGTTCTCACTCTACCATACAGGTAGCTGAAGCATGCTCGTGGCTTTGTTTTGTTTGTTAGTTTGTTTGTGTGGGGGAATAGGGGGCCGGTGGAGTGAGGATATGGGCAAAATTTCTGTTTCCAAATCTCCAGACCTACCAGCTCTCCTGCTGCCTGAAGTTCCACCCTTAATAAGCTAGTCTCCAGGTCTGGGCGTTGACCTTTGGGATTCTCTCTCTCTCTCTCTCTCTCTCTCTCTCTCTCTCTCTCTCTCTCTCTCTCTCTCTTTTGTTTCTCACGCCTGTGAGGGTGGTGGGAGAGGCGGTGGGTTAAGGGGAACAAAGCTAACCAGACCAGATCAAAGTTCAGTGGCCCGTGAGCATACTCACCACAAAAAAAGTAAAAAGTCCCCCCATCAGACTTGGCCCCAGAGGATGGAGGCTGGCGGGGCGCTCGTGGGTGAGGTGGGAAACAAACTGCCACAGCTGGCTGCCCCCCACCGCGGGGGTACGCGAAGGGCGGGCAAGCCCTGGGGAATGCGCTGGCCCTGGTTAAAGAGTGTTGAAGTGGGGGGCACCCCACCAAGCTCAAGCCCCAAGCCCCGGCCTCCTCCCAAACATCCTACCCCCTGCCGCTGGCTGGTGTCTGAAATTCCATGGTTAGCGCTCACCCAGCCTGGGGACCTGGGGGCCTGTTTTGTCAACTAACCGCCTGTTTGCCCTTAGGCAAGTGACATTATCTCTAGGAGCCTCAGTTCCCCTGCCTCTAAACCCTGCCTTAGCATAACAATACTACTTAAGGATTCCTCTGCTCGCACTCCCTATCCATCTATACTTTCAGAGGGGTCACCTTTAGATGAGCTAATAAGGGCTTTTCAGACAATCATTTTGGAAGCAAAGCTGCATGTACCGGCGGGGTGAGCTTGGCAAGTCACCCGGCTTCCCTGTACCTCAGTCTCCTCTTTCGTAAATGGGCATCCTGTTCATACTTGTTTCACAGGGTGTTCTGAAGATTAAAATAATTAATAAGGCACTTTCCGAAGAGCCCGGTCCACAGCACCATTTAAAGGGCCGCCAACTGCCTTTGTGTCGTGCTCCCCCAGCACTGATGTCTGGCCTCTCTTCCAGGTCACAGATGGAGGGCTGACAGCTCCTGGAGGGGGAAGGAACCACCCTGTATTTGTTTGCTAACAAATGATCACAAAGGCAGCAGCTTAAAACGACACACATTTATCAGTTTGCAGACACAGGGCCCTCTGTTCCGGACCTGGGAAGCCATAATCGAGGTGTCGGCCAGGGCTGCAGTTTCATCTGAGACCCCAGATCCTCTTCCAAGCTCATCGGTAAAATCCGTTTCCTTGCAGCTGTAAAATTCATGGCAGCTTGTTTCTTGAAGGCCAACTCGGAGGGCATCACTCTTATCAGGAACGTTCCAGGCCCTCTTTTAATCAGCTTTCACCTGATTAAATCAGGTCCTCCCAGGATAAACGCCCTTTTTTTCAACATCAGCTGAATCTAATCAGGAGAATGACATCATATTTATAAGGTCCTGCTCAGACTTAAGGGGATTATGTGGGGTGTGCACAGTGGGTGATAAAAATCTTGGAGACCATCTTAAAATTCTGCCTCTGCTGCTCCTCAAAATCTCTTACTGGTAGGGGGCCATCTATTTGGCCTGTGGGCCGGACCATGTCCCAGGCAGACTCGCCCCATGCAAAAATCACCACCTCTGAGGCCTCAGAAGATTGCAGGGTCTTGACAAAAATGGCCCAATTTTGTCCAGAACCCACTGGACAAAAAACTTTTCACATTATTTCTGCCCCTTCTCAGAAATAATCCCAAGTGTGCCAAGTTCAACTCAGCTCACCAAATAAATTAACCCATGTCCAGCGTTAATTAACCCACGTCCACGACCAGTCCCCAAGGTGACTCGCAGTGAGCCTGACCTCCTGACATTCCTGCCCCGTGTTGTCCCCTCGTGGACCTCTGTGTGGCCAGTAGGTACTTTGGAAGTGGCTGATGTATGGCTTCCAAGCTTTGCAGCTTCCACCTTGTTCTCTTGGCTCATTTACCGTGGGAGAAGCCAGCTGCCATATCATGAAGAGACTCGACAGCCCTTTGGGGATCCACATAGCCTGAACTGAGGCTTCCTGCCAACAGCAGCACCAGCTTGAGACATGTTGAGGGAAACTTAGAAGAGGATCGTCCAACCCCACCCAAGCTTTCAGATGCCCTCAGCTCCAACTCACATCTTCACTGCAACCTCATGAGACCCCGACTCAGAACCACCCAGCTGAGCTGCTCCCAAATTCCTAATCCAGAGAAGCTTCGTGGGATATTATTTATGTTGTTATCAGACCCTAAATTTGGAGGTAATGTTACACAGCAACAGATAACTAACTCAGGGGTCTCCTAGCCCCTCTTAACCAAAAGATGGTGCAGTACCCCTTGCGGAGCCCTTACTGCGGGCAGGGCGCTGATCTACTTCCCCGTAGGCTGGTGGGGCTGGTGGAAAGTGAAAACAGAACCCTTGGTCTCATCCCAGCCCACACAGCCTGTCCCACAGGAGCTTCAGCAATACTGGAAATGTTCTCTCCCACTAGGCACGTGTGGGCACTGAACACTTGAAATGTGGTTCGTAAGACTGAAGACCGGAATTTTTATTTGATTTTAATTGATTTAAATTTAAATAGCCACACGTGGCTAGCAGCTACTGCCTGGGACAGCACAGGTCTAAGAAATGTGACACTCTTTTGCAAGATGCGAGTTACAAGGAACAGAGACCCACTCGAGACTCATGAGACACAGGAAAATAAAGTGCAACAGGGGTGTCTGGAGGTGTTTGAGTGGGCACGGAGAGCAGACTCACCTCTTGAAGGCTGAAGGGGCTAAGAAACCTCCAGTGAAGGGGCCCGAGGCAACATAAACCCTTTCTGGCAGACTCTGGAGCCTGACTGCTGCTGGGATTCAGATTCCACCTCTGTTCTAGTTTGCTAGCTGCTGGAATGCAACACACCAGAGACAGATTGGCTTTTAATGAAAGGGGATTTATTTTGTTAGTTCTTCAGAGGAAAGGCAGCTAACTTTACACTGAAGTTCTTTCTTATGTGGGAAGGCACAGGGTGATCTCTGCTGGCCTTCTCTCCAGGCCCCTGGGTTCCAACAACTTTCCCCGGGGTAATTTCTTTCTGCATCTCCAAAGGCCTGGGCTGAGCTGCAAGTGCTGAGATGAGGTATGCTGAGCTGCTTGGGCTGTACTACGTTGTGCTCTCTCATTTAAGCACCAGCCAATTAAGTCAAACGTCATTCATTGCAGCAGGCATGCCTCCTAGCCAACTGCAGATGTAATCAGCAACAGAGGAGGTTCACGTACCATTGACTCATGTCCACAGCAACAGAAACAGGTGCCTTTACCTGGCCCAGTTGACAACTGAATCTAACTACCACAACCTCCAACACTTGTAAACTCCATTGCTTTGGGCCCCCATTCAACCTTTAAGCTGACGTTTTCCCAACTGTGAAACGGGGATACCAGCAGTACCTGCTCTGTAGAGTTGATGTGGCATTCAAATGGACTAATGTGCAAAGCACTGAGAATGATTTCCTGATATGCACCAGCAGGGTTTGCTGTGACCACTACCGGTTCCTCTTTGCATCCTTCTCGCCACCCCAGCAAAGCACTGGGTCGCAAGGGAAGCCAGCCAAAAACCCGTGATGTGGAAGTAAGCTTCAACTTTACAGAGAGGTGGAGGGCAGGTGGGTAAAGAATCTTACCCAGCACACAGGTTTTATGAGGATCGAACAAGAGACGCCTGCCCAGTACAACACCTGCGAAGGCCCAGCAGGTGACATGCGTCACGTGGGCCATGGACGGTGCCGGGCAGTGAGCCCGCATCTCGGTGGGCCTCTGCCACTTCGCAACTCCCGGGGACCGCCACGTGGGCCAAGAATTGTCAGATCTTGATTTTTTTCCTTCTCTCCAAGAGAAGCAAGAGAATCTGGATTTTTATGGGAAACATCCTGAGTTTTACAGTTGGTGACCAATATGTTATAAAATTAGGGATTTATGTGCGTTTATGCTTTAAACATGCGGCAGGCGAAACAAAACCCATATGCCTCACATCTGTCCCGTGTCTATTACCCCAAAGGGGTTGGGTTGGGGGAACGCTCTCCTCCACTTTGATACAAGGAGTACAAAATCAGAGGATGACATGTTACAAATGTAAATGACACAGACAGGCGATCTAGAAAGTACCAGGTTTTTATTATCTTTTTATCAAAAAATTGGTAATAGAAAAGTGTGAGAGGTGGCTACAGAAGAGACGGTTTGCTCTCAACACAGCCTGAGAAAAAGGGCTTTGGGGGGCAGAAAAGGACCCAGCCAGCTGGGACCCGAAGTTAGGGATAGCGAAGGGAGCTGACGACCACCGGGGTGCAAGACAGGTGAGCCCCCACTCCAGCCAGTGGGGCCAGGAGCTCACGGCCTGTACAGAATAAGCCACCAGGCCTCTCCTCTCCGGCGAGGAGGAAGGTCTCCCAGGGAGCTGTCTCCAGTTGGGGCCTAAATCAGCCCCCAAACACACACACACACAAGGAGACAAGTGTCATTCCAGCAATGCTGGAGCTATGACCTTGAGGCCAGTTGAGTCCTCTAGAGCAGCGCTGTTCATGGATGGAACACTCTAGAACATTCTAGAGTCACATGGTCAACCACATGTGACGACCCAGCACCTGAAATGCCACTAGTGTGGCCTGGGAATGAAGGTGTAACTTCAGGTCATTTTAACTGATGTAAATTCGAACAGCCACATGCACACATCAGGCAGTGCAACGCTGCAGCTTGAAGAAGGCAAACCAAGGACCACCCAGCTATGCCCAATCGGAAGAAGGTACAGGAGTGGGGCAAGAGGACGAGAGGCCAAACCACCAGCGGCACAGAATTCACTCGCTCAATCACCAGCCAACTTCAAATGGGAAATATCACACTACTTCCTGAAAAAATATATTTATCTATTGTTCTAAAACCAAGGAAGAATAATAATATATTACAAGAAAAGAGACACAAATATCCCACCGTCCCCAACATTATATTTTGGGATCTGCTAGAAAACTATATTTCAGCAAAAGCTACTTCTTAGAGGAAGGAGCCTCAGAAAGGGCCAAGTTCATGAGCAGGGGAGTGTGAAGTATAAAAAAAGGGGGGGGGGGGGCGGGGATTAAAGAGAAGAGGGAAGAGGCCCTGTCTGAAGCTATAAATAATAAAAAATATTAATAAAAGTCATATCTCCGGCTCTTCTCTCATTTTCGAGACACAAAAACAAAACAACATTAAATACAGACTCAGCAGGTGCCGTGGAGGCCTGCGAGAGTGGGAGGCGTCTCTGCAGTAAGGAATGAATCTTCTTGTTTTCATTTTAAACAGCCCACTAAAAATAGGTTTACAAATATCGAGCAGATCCATTTCGGTGTGTACTTTCAGTTACTTCTCTCCCCCCTCAACCAAAATAAAAAAGGTCGGTTTCCAAAAGTCACTTGAAAGAGCCCAGAACGGCCCAAGGTCTCCCACCTGTGGTGTGATCACACGACCCCACCGAGACTCAGTATGCAGAAGGCTCTGGTTGCTCTCCCAGCTCCCCGCAGAGGGAGGAAGGCCGCCGGGTGGGGGGTGGAGGGCTGTGGCAGGAGGTGGCAGGAGTCACACAGCACCCCTCCACCCCGAGCTCTGCATGGGGTGGGATTCAGGCTAGGCTGGAAGATTCAGAAATGATCCAACCCCAGGGTGGCCTTTGGAAAGGCCACGTGTCACCCCATTTTTCTGCTGGGACCATCGAGGCCCAGAGAAATCAAGAAGAGCCGGGCAGTTACCACGGAAGACACGAGGTCTCTTCTCCTGACACTAAACTAGAATCAGAGCTGGAGATACTGGAAGGTCAGTATTAGGTTGCCCACCCCCTCCCCTAGCATCCACCCTTCCACTCCCGCAAAGTCCAGGCCGGGGGGGGGGGGTGCCCGTGGGGGGGCTTCACGCGTAGAACTCGTGGGTGGGCGCTTTCTTGTAGATGGGCTTCTTGCCCAGGTCGTAGCTGCCCTCATCCTTCTTTCTCATGCGGTACACCAGCAGCAGCACCAGGAACACGACAAACAGGAGACCCACGATGCCGCCTGCAACCAGCGCTGCGGGGAGAGGGGAGAGGGGAGGCAGGGTTAGGGCGGCTCCACGGGTCCAGGGGACACACACACCCCCGCCACCCTCTCAGCGGGTCCCCTTACAATCGGGCATCCTCGCACCACCAATGTGTGACAGGCTGTATTTTAATTCGATCCTTATTTATGAGAATAATGCCCAGCCCAGAGAGTTTAAGGCGCTGACAACCGCGGGGCTACGGTGGGAAAACCGCGGTTCCAACCCGCGTCCGCCTGAGGCCAAAACCTCAGGCTCTTTCCAAACCCCAGGCGGACTCCCAGCCACAGCTTAGCACTGAGCCAGGAAGATCGCAGCTGTGGAAATCCCCAGACATAATCTGCCTGCTGTCCTCAGCTCGGGGGGTGCCGTCCAGCGTCGCCTGTGTGTGTTTACACCCCTCTACTGGCCTGGGCGTCTGTATACAGGAATGCACGCTCCACACGCGATCACACGAGGATCCATCTGCTATGCTGTATACAGCCACACAGAGTGGTTCACGTCCCATGTACAGCTTGGTGGCTGAAGCCAAAGTTCCCTTCCCTTCTCCCCACTCAATCACTATGTGGTCTTGGCCACGTTCCTTGTCTCTCCCATGACAGAGCGGAAAGCGGAGCCATCTCGGTTTGTCGTGAGCATTAAAGAATGTGCTGAGGACAGGGCCTGGTGCACAGAAATGTTTAACATCCATTGAGTAACCTTTGTGATTACCTGTGTCCCAAGCATCCTGAATAGGGCCTGGCACAACAGGGATGGTTTATAAATCTCAGAGAGGGCAGCCGGCTAGCACTTCCAGCCCCCATGTTCTCTCCACTGAGATAGGCAGCCTGAATGGCTCATTCTTGCTTGTTGAGGGGGCAGGGGTGTCTCGCCAGATCCTTTCTGTGGCAGACTGAGTCCTCTAATTCGGTCTTAGGCTAAGAAGATTAATTTCCCATCTCTGCACACACTCCAAATCTATGTACAGAATGGGGGCAGAGTGGCAGGCACAGAGGAGCCAGGCAAGGGTCCTTCTGAGCTAAACTTCTATGGAAAAGCAGCAAAGTGCTCCCCAAGTACCCCCTGGAGTAGCCAGGAAAAGCACCTGGAATACTGGGTGTCAGCCTTCCCTCCCACGACCCCAGCTCCTCAAGATTACATAAAGCACAGGCTTGGAAATGAACGTGGGCCTGGGTAGGAATGCCAGATCTGCCACCTCTTGGATGTGTGACCTTGGACAAGTTACTTCGCTTCTCTGAGCCTCAGTTTCCCTATCTCTGAGAGCATCTATAACCAACCATTGCTGCCTGATAGGGTTGACGTGGATTCTCAGTGAGGAGCAAGTGAGTCCTATTGTGTACAGCAAGACCCCTGAGTGCTGTTTAAAAACTAGTAACACAGAGAGCCCCAGCTCAGCTAGTTCAACAACACAAAATTTTCACATGGGGATCTTCAGTTGTGACCCGAAGATAGAAGAACCGCCCCAGCTTCTGTTCTGTCTATTGCTACGTCTCCTGCCATGTGACCCTAAGCAGGTGGTTTGCTTTTTCTGGACCTCCATCTCCCCGTGTCTCAGAAACAGTTGCTTGGACTAAATCAATGGTTTTTAAATTTTTCTTTAGATGTAGCAGAACTCTTTCTTGTTGCAACAAAGCCTCATGCAAATCCCAAATATGCCAGCTAAAAGTGAAACTCTGTGGTTAAATTAAGATGGGGGAGGAGTACCCCTAGAATACTTCCACGAAATGCTGTGAAAACCTGTTAGGACTAGAAGGTTTCTAAGGGGCCCCTCTAGCTCTGATAGCACCCCTCCCCAGGTGCACCCCACACAACTTCAGGGAGTTCAGGGAAGGGCTCAGAGAGGCGAAGCCCAGGACTCAGCAGCCCGAGTCACCTGCAACCGTGCTCCCAGGGAGCCTAATCTGCAAGATGCAGGTGTCACCTGCCTTCAGTGGAGGTGGGTCACTAATGTTGAGCCCAGGATCTTTCAGCTTGAGCCTCTGGAGCCTTCTCAGAGCTGCTGGCCCAGCTGGTTCCCAAAGACGGAACAAGGCACTCAAGCCATCCAGACTGGCCATCAGCTGTGGTTCTCTGGCCACCCCCAACTTTGGAGACCAAACCAAATCCCAGGCTGCTGGGAAGAAGAGAGGAAGCCGCTCTCCACCCCAGTGAAAGGGCCCACAGGCGGCTTGATGCAACCCCTCCTGAAGCCCACTTGCAGACAGAGCTTTCCCCACAGCAGCCTGGAAGTCCACAGCACTGCCGCTCTCTCGCCTGAGGCCAAACACGTAGCCTCATTAGCTCTCCATTTCTAAATCTGTTGCACGAACACACTTTGAGCCCCACCCACCTCAAAGTGTCAGTGAGGCTTAAGTGACAAATAATGTTGCAATCTGGAATGGCCCTTTACAGTTGGCAAGGTTGCCTTATATTTTATATTTTTGTGGAATCATTATACCCACTAAACCAGTAAGAAATGACTGTATCCATTTTACAGGTGAGAAGACAGGAGCCCAACAAGTTCAAAAGATTATTGGTCAAGGATATAAGGTGGCCAATTGACAGAGCCAGGGCGGGGTGGGGTGGGGAGAATGCTAGCCCTAGCTTGCAAGGAAAGTTAACTTTTAATGATTAACTCCCTTGATGCCAAACCCAGATTGTGAAAGTGCTTTGAAAAATAAAGGCTCTGAGGCAAGTGAATGACTCCCTTCCTATTGTTTAGAAGCCTCTGATCTGCAATTCCCAACCCCTTCACCCACGGGGCAGCACAGGGCCAGAGCAAGCCCTGGTGGGCACTGGTCAGTGCCCCAGGGCAGCCAGAGTGGGGCTGAAATGCAGCCCTCCACGCTCAGAGTAGCTGAGAAGGCGCAACAGGATGCCTTACGGGCTGGAGGCGCCCCTGCCGGCTGGCACATCCCCTTCCCAGAGCCCTCTTCCCTCTCCAAGATAGCTTTTCCCATCTCTGCAGGCTTCGCCGAGGAGCAGGTGAGCTTACCTGCCAGGACCTCCATCCTCTCGAATAGGCTGCCGCCCTGGCCCGTGCTGGACATGGCCACCTTGTTGGACTCATCCTCGCCCCCTTCAAAGGGCGACACCCTCTTGGGGATGACCTCGTTCTCTTCCAGTTCCTTGGATTCGGGGGGAACCCGGCCCCCAGGCCCTGCTCCCTCAGGGATGTGGTTATCCAGGGGTTCCTGGGTGGAGAAACGGGGAGAAGGGGCCTTCGGTCAGGGGGAGGCTGTGCTTCTGCCATCTCCCGGGCCGAGTCCCGGAGCAGAAACTCGACAGCAATCTCCCCCAGATTACTGCTGCTGACTCTTTAATCCCTTCCCGGGATAATCTGCCCCAAATAAGGAAATGAACGCATTCTGTGAGCAAGGGTCCAGGGCAGCAGGCGGCCGCCCCACTGCAGGCTGGCAGCTGGTTTCGAGTAACCACTCTGGTGGGCAATTTGGAAAACCTTAAAAGCTGCTTGCCCTCTAAGGCAGCAGTTCTGCTTCTGAGACTTTGCCCTAAGGCGCTAATCAGAAATACTATATATCCGTGTAAAAGGTGCTTACTGCAGTGTTATAACTTTAGGACACCAAAAAATTATAAACAATATACAATTTTTCCATAAATAAGGGGAATCAGGTGAAGTGTGATGTGTAGTCAATGAAAAGGAATAGGAAGAACATTTACTAATGTCGGGAAATACTCATGGCCACATTAAGTGAAAAAAGCAGTACAAAGAACTGTATAATAAGCAGATGTGAAGCTGGAAGTTATCTATATATGCACAGAAATGCGGAAATGGAGACATGCCCAGTAAACATGGCGCTTTATCCTGTGGGGAGGATGGATTCTCTGGGACCCATAGCTGTGCCCGGGTCGCAGATAAAAGCCTTTTTGCAGACTGGGGTCGGCTCCCCCACTTACTCTGCCCAGGGGGCTGTAGTTTCTGCCCCTCCCATCAGGGGTGCTATAGAGGAGCAAGAGGGAACAGGCAGGGGCGGTGGCCACTTACCAAGGGCTGGGTTACTCTGGGGAAGGTATCAGGATCCTCCGAGTCATCTGCAGAGTCAGAAAAGCTGAGTGAATGCCAGGCCGGTTTCCCCGGGTAAATGGCCCTGAACTTATTAAACAGCCCCCAACTGCCCAGCGTCCAGAGTGACCATTTCAGCCCCGAACCAGCCTCGGTGGCCCCATCTGTAAAATGGGACTTCTAAGACCCGCCTCCCTGGCTCTTTCGCAGGGATGTGTGAGCTGTGGCTGGGCTGATGTTTTGTCAACTCCAAACCCTCGCTCTGAAGTGTGGACCAACAGCCTTAGCTGGAGGAGCTGGTCAGAAATGCAGTTTCAGGGCCTACAGAACCAGAATCTGCATTTTAACAAGATCCCTAAGGGTTGGTTAAAGAGAAGCCAGGCTCTCAATTACAATCCTCATATTAAAACGCTTTTGAAGTGCTTGGTAAGTGCCGAGAGCATTAACCCCAAAGAGGTCTCATTATTCCCATTTTACAGATTGGGAAACTGAGGCACAGAGGTTACCCAGAGCAAAGGCTCGAGCCCAGTACTATGTAACGCTAATTTCTCAGTAGCCTTCTCTGGCCCACAGCCAGGGCCAGGTGGTCACAAGAGGACCACAAAAGGCACCTGCCCTTGGACTGGCCCCAAGAACCCTCCATCCCTCCATCCACTCCCCACCCCGGCCACTGCAGCAGGGCCCTGTTCCTGGCTCCCCACCCACACCCTGTCCACACACACCCCCTGGCTTCTGAGCTGGTCATTTTCCTTCCCAAAGGAAGAAAAACACTCTTCTGGAGCCTTGTTCCCCACTCCCAGCCTAGACTGTCACCCCCCTGCCCCACACCGTGCCTCCGGCCAAAGGGAGCAGCCAGGGGGACAGGTCCAGGCTCGGGCTCAGAAAACCCGAAGCTACAAACAGGCTGCCCTGGGAAGGCCTCAGGGATAGAAAAGGTTAGCCCAGCACCTTCTGCTCCCCACCTTGAGGGGAAGGACGGGCACTGCAGGAAAATCCCCACCTCGAGTCTCCAGGCCTGGCCACCCCCCTGGGAAGTGAGGCCCCCCCCTCCAACCCGCAGTTGCCTGGCACGCCCACCGCACCCAGATCTCCGGAGCCGGACAGCTCAAAGTCCTCGGGCTCCGGCCCGGGGCCCCCCACATCCTCGTCATCCGGCAGGGCTCCGGAGAAGTAGCGGCCCTCTAGGAGCTCCTGGGGGTCGA
Source organism: Tamandua tetradactyla (assembly GCF_023851605.1). NCBI lineage: Eukaryota > Metazoa > Chordata > Mammalia > Pilosa > Myrmecophagidae > Tamandua > Tamandua tetradactyla. The sequence continues at coordinate 6,811,419 of NC_135327.1, read as the reverse complement.
TGACTTCTGTCTCCCGGATCTAGGGGTTAAAAAAGGAAACACATCAGGGCGGTGCGACAGTGGCTCAGCAGGCAGAGTTCTCACCTGCCATGCCGGAGACCCAGGTTCGATTCCCCGTGCCTGCCCATGCCAAAAAAATAAAAATAAAAAAGAAACACATCAGCCAACAGCCCTGAAGTGGTGAATTAGATATTCAGGAAGACAGGCTGGGGTGGTGGGAGGAGAGGCTGGGCCCACTTGGCCCCTACCTTGCTCTGTGTGATCTTAAACAAGTCTCCTTCCTGTTCTGCTGTAATAAAAATATCGATCCTGGGCACCCACTCAGTTCCAGGCTAGGACATGCCGCGAACCCTATTTTACAATTGAGGAGGAACTCGGCATTCGGCACATTAAATTGTTTTTTTGGGGGGGGTGACACAACCAGCAACTAGAGTGAGGATCAGACACAGGGCTACCTGGCCCCAGAGCCAGCAGTCTCCCCTCCTCACGGGCCAGTTCAAGCAAGGGCCAACACTCGAGGGTTCTATGATGGCTGCAGAGCATCCACCCCGGCACGGAGACGGGTGCTGCCTCTGGTCTGGTCCAGCTGGGGACAGCTTTCCCAGCTGAGTCAGACTGGGCTGGGACACACAGGGCCAGCTCACGAGGCCCCAGGACAACCCGAGGCCAGGGCGGGGCCCAGGCCTGGTGACTCAGGCCGTGCCTAATCTCACCCCGGCACTCAGACGTTTACACACCGCCTCACACGGATCCATTCCAGGACTCACTGTGCAGGGCACAAAGGAGCACAGTCCCTGCCCTCATGGGCCACCTGCTACTGCAGCCGCCAATGGTCGCTCAGCCCCCTACGCCACGGAGACCCAGCTGGTTGTGGCAGGATCTCCAGTTCGTCCTCAAGGAGAGGCTTTTAGGTGTAAAGTATCAAAGGTTCAGGAGGCAAAGGCACGAGCATGCATTAGTGACTCCACTCCCATCCTCTAGCTCAGAGGAGTAGAGGACAAAGCTCCTCCAATACTCAGAGAGTAGGAGAACTTCAAAGTGCCCTCCGCCCTGCCTCTGGCTCCTGCGCTCCAGCTTCCTTCTGCCCACAGATCTGCAGCCCCTGGCAAGGTCCATCACTTCAATTTTGATGTCCCTACTGTTACCGGAAGAGCTGGGGTTTGTGGTCAATTCAATACATTGAATGTCCCAAGACATTCTCTTCTTCTCCCTCAGACCCCATGAGTGCGGGACTCAGCTGCGGATGGTGGGGCACAGCTGGAGAGACCCGAGAACAGCTGGACCTGCCCTCCGGACTCCCACAATTTCAGACACCTGGCAGGGACTTCTCCATCCTAACTAGGAAGGAACCTGGGTCTCTGACTGCCCCAGGCTGCCCCCACCCAGCTGCCTCGGTCAGGGAAACGGGGAAGGGGAGAGCAGTCTGAGAAGGAATACCTGTTCTCAAGACAAGGTTAGGCATCGCCATCGCTGGAGAGAACCAGGAAGCCCCCTCCTGTCCTCGCCACCCCCCCCCCCCCCCCCCCCCCCCCCGGCGACCAGCGCAACCTATCACGGGCCCGTTTCCACCCGCACAAGGGCGATCCTCGAGTCCCGCAGGGAGCAGGGTCAGGCCTGGAGGCAGGCAGCGGGCAGGCCCCTTCCCCTGGGGCGGGGGAATCTCTGCTGACCGCTCGGCACGCGTGGGGGAGGGGAGCCAGCCGGGTTAAGCCTGATTGGGAATGACTTCACGACTCGGGAATCAGGAGCCGGGGAGCTGCTGGCGGAGGAATTCCAGCCCCCGCACACGGCCCTGCCTGCAGCACAGAGGGAAGGCTCCCGCTGGCACGATCTGCTTGTGCCGAGGGCGGGGTCCCGGGCTCCCACCCGCATCATCTGCTGCAAATCCCCGCAGGGCCCAGAGGGGACCTCAGCGGCGGCTCAGCAAATGCTAGACCCTGGCTGAACGCTTAGCAGAATGGGTCCTCTTGAAAGACTCCACCCCGTTGCAGAAGTGGAAAAGGGGGTTCAGAGAGGTAAAAGTCACTTGTCCGAGATCGCACAGGGAGAACGGACCTGGAGCTAAGGTGCTCTTAACCCATGCTTTTAACTGCATGCACACCAATGCGTGCATGAGCGTACTGTGTACACACAGCTGCAGCCAGGAGGGAGCCCTGCTAAGTGGGGGTGTCCAGGGAGGGAAAGAAGGGACTTTGGTCAGGCCTGGACACCAGGCTGGGAGCGGTCAGGATTCAAAGTCCTCAAGGCAGGGGCCAGGGACTCCAGCCCTGGGCGCCTCTCAGGTAGAGAGACCCTCCCCGGCCCTCCTGTTGACCCATCCCGCCTTCTTTCCATGCGTGAAAGTGCTAACCAGTTCTGAAACACCCATGGGATTAGCATGTGGATTGGCTGATGATCATTACCCTGTTTTACATCAGACAAATGGAGAGAGGAAAGGGGCCGTGGAGAACTTGCAGCCAGTGGGCTGAAGCCAGGCTCTTCTCGCAGGGCAGCAGCCTCGTCATTCCTGCCCTGTGTTCTTATGGAGGGTTCACCGGAGAGGATAAGGCCACATCGGGGTCAGAACCCCCTCAGACACCTGTTCCCGGGCTCTGATTGGACAGGATCTTCAAAGGCGGCACTAGGCGAACCTAGAAGCTTTCCCTCCTACCGCAAGTCACGGGGCTTGGAAGGAGCTTTCCGAGATGGAGCTGATGGGAGCAGACAAGGAGATGAAATTTTCCCCGAGGTCGTGCCGAGGGGACCTCCCAAGAGCGTGGGGGCCCTTTAAGACCAGGCCAGCAAGACAGGGCCAAGCTCTATGGGATTGTGAGCAAGCTCCCTCTTTTTTTTTTTCTGTAGGGGTAAGCAACGGCCCTCCCTCCTCCCGCCTTCTTTTCAGACAAGGCCCATTCAGCGTGGGGCGACTTTGAAGAGAAAGGCCACCCAGCAGTCAGGCTCAATGCTGACCAGAGAGGGACCCCGCCCTGCTCTTGGCTGAAGACGTGGTCTGCTCTCCTCAGCTCACCCCATTCCTGCCCGGGCACGTGTGTTCACACGTGTGTGCATGTGTGAGCACGCTCAGGTACCCTCTCCGGGCCCTCAGGTCTCCATGCATCTTTGCTCCTTTCACAGACACGCGACAGAAATCACCCACTGAATAAGGCAAGGGCTGGGGGCTCTGACCCCGCTGGCCCCGTGCCTGGTGGACCCGTGAGATTGGTGCCTGGGGGTTAAAGAGATTCTGGATGCTTCCTCAGACTAGTTAGGGAAAAGAAGAGAGGGTTGGTGTTGTTTTGTTCCACAGGCACTAACAGCTGCCAGCAGAAGGTACATCTGAGGCCACAGAGACCAACCCTCTCATTTTATGACCCGGCAAACAGAACAGAAGATGGGAGGGACTTTGCCAAGGTCACCCAGGCAGCTGGCGGCAGAGCTGGACTTAGAACCTAGTTCTCCCTGTTTCCAGGCCAGAGTCATTGTCCCTCCTCCTCAAGAGCCTTAGCAAATCCAAAGGCAGCAGCCCTCGCTCCAGGTCTACCCACCCGGCTGGTCCTCAGATGTGGGTATGGGGCTAGGAAGACGTCATCCACCCTGTAAGTCCAACATCTTTGGTCATCCCAGGCAAAGCATGGGGGCTGGGGTGACTGTCAGGAGCCCCCACTACATGCCAGGTGCCATACGGGGTCCCTTCTCTAAACAGCACAACCCCGGTCAGGTGCTCTCCCCATTTTGCAGATGAGAAAGTTGAGGCTGAGTTGAGTCCCTTATCCAAGGTCACAGAGCTAGAAAGCAGCAGATCTGGGATTCGATCAAACCTAGATCTTTCTCAAGTCCATACCCCATAACCACAAGGGGGCTTCTCACTGCCGCCTGCTCTTTACCTCTCCACCCTAATCCTCTTCACCTCTCCACCCTCGCCCCACAGTCCACAGCACCCACCTTCCCTCACCAGGGCTCCAGGGCACCCCTTCCCGGGGCCCAGGAGTAAACAAAGGTGAAAGGGAGTATTGCTTAAACAAAGGAACAGAAACTTGGCGGTGGCTCGGTGGGGAGGAGTTCAGGGTCAGGGCTTGGTTAACTGTGAACTGGTGGGAGGATAGAAAGGAGAGGGCAGGAGAGCCTCCTCCCCCCCGCCCCCCACCTGGCTCTTCCCCCAGGGACACACTTGACACTGGCTTCTTTCAGGAGGCGTGACCCAAACGGTAACTGGTTAAGACAAAGTTGGGTGGCAAGGGGAGACAGTGAGCCCCTGGGTTCCAGCTGCTGAACCCACTAGCGTGATCCGAGGAGGTCCCAGCAGAGGCCATCGGCCTCAACCATCCCTCTACTAAAGCGTCAGACTCCCTCTAGAATAAGCAAAACCTGGGGCCTCCATCAGGGCTCCCCACTTTGGGGGGTATGAAGCTTCCACTTTAGGGGGTACATGTAAAACCACTTCTACACACAAGTTGCAGTCCTGCTAACTATATGAGCCTGGCAGTGTAATTCTTGCCTTGAAGCCTCAGTTTCCTCTTCTGTAACCAGTGCTGGTAGCATCTGGCAGGGTCGTGAGGATTAAATGAAATGCCTGAGTGCGTGCACGAGCCGCCTGGCACATAGCAGGTGCTCAGTGGGTCGTGGCTATTACCATTCACCTGCCTTGCCTCTGCTTCCTTGCTGAGGGAGTAATGCTCAAAGGGCGGGAGACATGGGAAAAGTGGCGGAAGCAGTTCCACTGCTGGAAAGAAGCTAGGCGGTAGAGGGCAGGTGTCCTGCCAACCCCACAGGAACAGATAGTATTAATGGGCTATTATTTACAGACCGTGCAAGAGAGACAGACTCAGAGATGGGCAGAGAGCTGTCCAAGGTCACACAGCTTTGAGCACCTTTCTTAAGCAGTTAGAGGTAGGGGAAAGGTCATTTGTAGTTTTACAGAAGGAGCCAACAGCAGTGACTACAGAAACCTGAAGTCTGCTTAGGGACCTGTATCCCCAGCATACTTCCTGGTCTGCCTTGGGAACAAAAGAAAAATCTAGAAAACGAAAGGGAGCCGCACATCATTCCATGGCCTGGTGCTCTGGTACCTGAAGAGTTAAGCCAGGTCTGGGGGTTCAAATGGCCAGTTCTGCCCCTTCGAGGTCAGGTTACTTTGAACACAATTACTCCAGAGAGAGCCAGGCCTGGCACTGCCAGAAACCAGCCTTTCACCATCCCCCAGGGCAGCCCATTCCCAGAGCAAGGGCTCCAGGATCCTGGGGTGCCAGCTGGGAATGTGGGGTGGGGGCTTCTGGAGCCTCTGAACATTCCCCTGCGAGGAGTAATCCAGGACCCGTGTCACTAACTCCCCATGTGACCTTGGGACAGTCCCTCTCTGGTCCTCAGTTTCCCCACCTGTAAAAGATGGTTCTGAAAAGACAAGCCTCCCTCTGTCTGGAGGCCTGTGAGCCAAGCAGGGCATTGGTAAGTGCTCTGATTACCGATGGAGACAGCTGGGAGGGGGCCGGCTCCCTGGGGGCCGCAGAGACAGAGGTGCATTGAAGCTGGGGCTCGTAATCTAGGCAGCGGATCCGAAATCCCTGCTGGATCTGTGGCCGGGGAGGCTCTCAAGTCGCAAACAAGCCTCCTGTGTTCTCAAGAGCGGAGTGGATAGCCTGCGCCGCGGCCCTGACTCGGCCGATTAGATCAGCCCTGGCTGCTGGCTTCCTGCCCCACCCCAGCACCCCTCCACCACCTGGGAAGCCTCTGCTCCAGGCCCAGTCTGTCTGTCCCACAGACGTCTCCCGGCTGGGCCTGCCCGGTGCCAGGAATGTCCTCACGCTGAGTGACGGCTCCAGCCACTCGCTGCCCTGCCCCCACGCCTGCAGGGGGGTGGGACAACCGGTCCTCACAGGCCCTGCCACCGACCCACTGGGGCCCCCGAGTCACTGTTTCCACACATACCAGCTGCTCCCTGCCTCCCCTTTCCATTACCCCAGGTGTCACCTGACTAGCAGCCTCTTCCACTCTGTGCCAGAGAAAACTGGGGCAGCCGAGCAGGCCGGGCTGAGGGCCGGGGGAGGGGGAGAAGCCGGGTAAAGGCTTTCCAGTTACCCAGTTTCCAGCAGACAAGGAAAGGCTAGGTAAGGTGCGGGAACGCAACCAAAGGTCACCAGAGAGTTAATCACAAACCAGCTCAACAAAGAAGCCAGGCTTCTTGTGCACTTAGGGTTAAATCAGGCCCCAACTGTTGACATTCACCTCCCTCTCCTCCCCCCAAGCTAAGGCACCCGTGACAAAGGAAAACTGGCTTTTCAGAACACCCTGCCTTTTCTGTCCACCATCAGCCCCCTTCCCCGAAGCCCCGGGTGGTATGTGTAATTCATTCTACCTCTTTAACACTGCAAACTGCCCCAACTCCTACTGAATGCTGTCCCCAAGCTCACAGCGGTGACCCCCGAGTCCCAGGCTATGTCCTGGGTATCCCTGTGCCCTGTGCAGCTGTCTGGGCCCCTCTTCTCCAAGCTGCAGCTGGTCAGCAAGGGTTTCCTGGTGATCCAGGTGAGGGGTGGGGCTTTAGGGAACTGGTTCTTGTTTAAATACAAACCCATCAGATAATTAGCCAACAACCCACTTCTAAGATCAACAAATAGGAGATCTGGGCACCAAGGGCCCCACCCTATACTCCTGCCTTCCGGACTCACAAGGCGGGAGGGGAGAAAGTTTCCCGGGTGCCCTGGGGGTGGGACCTTCAAAGGTGTGGGACCACCTGGCATCACGGCGGTCTGGGCAGGGGCACTGCCACCAAGGGACATCTCCTTCCCACCAAGCACGGTACCGGGTGTCCTTTTGTGCAGCCCTGTTACCCCTTTAAGCCTCACTACAGGGGGTTTATGACCTTATAGACAAGGAAGGTGAGACCCCAAGAGCTCGAGTACCATGTCCAGAGTCAGGCAGCTCGAATAATGAGCCAGCATGTGTGCCAGCCCCAGGAGGCGGGTGGGGTGGGGGTCACATCAGAATATCAGAGAATCCTGGGGTCGACTCAAGTCAGGCCTTTTCTGACTTTGTCCTAAGAACTCAGACCAGCTGCAGCCTCAGTTTTGCTTAAAAAGAAAAGCAAAGCAAGTGCCACTTGCTCTATGGAGGGATGAAGCCCAATTTTGAGGACTGACTGAACTCTCCATTGTCAAAGTTCCATACCCAGCCAGGCTCAGGGCCGTGCGGGGTATGGGGCCTGCTACAAATGTTCCCTCAATGCCTCTGGACACCGAGACGCTGACACTAGCTCACAAGAGAAGCCTATTCCAACTCCCCTACCACAAAGCCAGCCTACTGACCAAGGGGTCGAAAGGAAACGGGTGCCTGAGTCACCCATTTCTCCTCCAGTGACTCACAGAGCTCTGTCCAGCCTCTCTCCCCAATTCCAAGCATCCATTTGGAAATCACACCCCTCCCTCCTTCTCCCACCCCTGTCCAGTCCAACCCCTCCCAAGAGGGAGCTGGGGCTGGGTTCCCAACTCCTCATTCAGGCCCAGCTCTGTACTCCACGTCCTTGGAAAAGCCCTCTGTTTCTAGGAGCTCGGGATGGCAGGAGCTGAATGCCCCTGCCCCCTTCTCTTCTGAGACTGGGACTTGTTTAGAGTCTTTACCAAGGAGGCCAAGAAAGCTCTCCTCCCATCAATGAGCTCTCAGAGCAGGAAGTACCCTTAGAGGGCATTTCAGAGTTGGGGACATTGAGACCCAGAGACACAGCATGATTGCTCAAGGTCACTCAGCAATTCAGAAGTAGTATCCAGGGCATCGACCTTCCACCCCAGCAAATTTCCTCATCTGGAATATTCCCTGAGGATGCTCAAACCAGACACACCTTGCTCTATCAGTATGACCTGGTTCTGACCTTGGGCAAGGGGCTACATTCCTCGTGCAGCAGTTTTCTATGAAATGGAGATAATACCCACCTTACAGCATCATTGGGAGACACGCCCACTAGTAATAAATAACCCCAATGCACCTTTAGGATGAAGTTACATGCATGGATTTCCCATTCTTACAAACATATCCTGAGTCCTAATTACAGGACAGGTATTTCACTAAAAAACAGAGCAGAGTTCCTGCCCTGAGTGAGTGAGTGGGAGGGGCACCCAGCGCGTGTGTGGGGGGGGTGGTATATGAATTTCATCATCAACCTTAGATTTCTGCAAGGGAGGGAATGCTTTAGATTTCTTCACTGTTTCCATAGTCTCATGTGCATAGTAAGTTCTTAATTATTAATTATTAATAGACTATCAGAGCAGGAAAGGTCTCTGGAGGCCATCCATTTTACAGATGAGAGAAGGAACGAGACCTTCTCCCATTCTCCCATCTCGGAGAGCCCTCCAAAGAGCAATCCAAATATTCCCCAGGGGGTTGTTAACTCTCCCCGCTCTCAGAGGTTCCAAGAGCTCTCATGGGCCACTCAAGGATTCTAGATCTCCCCTGGTCTTCCGCTCCCACTCCAATTTTGTGCAGTCAAGGAGAGAGCTCTCAAGCAGACCAGAAACATCTTTAAGCTTTAAGTACACCCAGTGGGCAGGAGACACTTCTCCGGAACTGCCTGGGCCTGGTGCCAAATCGGTGGGCTGTGCCCTGGGCAGCACTTTGGGTGGGGGTGGGGGCACCCAGCTCCCCAAACAAGGCTGCCTTTAATTGGCCAGTGAGGGAGTGGCAGGAAGGCAGAGTAGGGGAATGCTCCCAGCTGGACAGGAAGAACTGGTTTAGGGTGGCAACTCCCCACAAGGCAGGAGTGCAGCTGGGCCGGGAGCCTGGGCTCCCTTCCCAAAACCTGTGGCACCAAAGTGGAGATGAAGGGACACCACCCAAGGAGAGGGCAGGCCTGTGGATGACATCTAAAAATTGGGGAGGTGCCCCAACAACCCTTTTGGACGGTGATCAGATGGCAAAGATGCTCCCTGCTTCCCCAAGGTGCCGTTTTACCTCTTGTTTCCCCCCATCTGTAAAGTGAGTTTTAATACAGTCCCCACAAGCTCGAGTTTGGGGGAGGATGAATGCAGCACCCCTGCCACACAGAAGCACTCACTCAGTTGCAACTGCGAGTAGGAAAGCCCTGCTCCCTGGGCCTGCAAAATGCAAAGGGCAAACTAGATCATTTCGATCGTGGATGCCAGCTGTAACTAGGCCACAACCCAGGCAGGAAGGGGGAAGGGGACTGAAAGGGAAGCCCAGTGAACCAATTAGAGGTAGAGGTCTGTGACAGTAGTGGGGGGGGGGGGGCGGTGCTGAGGTCAGGAAGAGGGAGAGAGAACATTTCCAGGGAAGCAGCTGGCCAGGGCTGACTTTGCCCGTGGCTTATCACCAAAGGTGGGACTGATAAAGCCCCGAGCCCCCAGAACCACACCCCTCTGACTGCCCCCAGGGCACAGCTGTCTGCTCCTCACCCAGAACCAGGTCCTGAGCTGAAGCTGGCATGTGACTGCCCATGCGGTGAACTCAGTCACCTGCTTGGGTCCTTTCCTCTTTTCTCACGCTGTCTGGGCTGTCTGCTGGAACCTCACGGCCCCCTCGGCACTGGGTGAGGGCGCCGCAGCAGGGGGATAGAGGATTTTGTTCTAGTGCCGGCTCAGCTACCAGCCTTTCAGCAGGATTGCCCTGGGCTTAGGGAAGTCTCCCGGCTCAGGGTCTGTGCTTCCTTCCACCTTGGAATTCCTTGTGACCTTCCAGGCCCAAATCTCAGCAGATTCTAAACCAGCCTGGAGGTCCCGCGGGGGAGGGAGATAACGGCAGCCACACGCACAGCAGGAGAGAGGCTAGCAGTTAGGAGGTGAGACTTGGGAAGCCTGGCTGCTTATGTTTGAATCTGACTCTGCCCCTCTCTAGCTGTGTGACCTTGGGTGAGTTACTTAACCTCTTGTGCCCTAGGATCACGTTCAGTTTAGGAACGGTAATCGGTAAGGTTGTTGTGGGAATTAAGCAAGGTGACAGATTTAAAGCCCCTAGAACAGGCCCAGTGTATGGCTCATTCCTCAACAGGAGTCTGACGAGCAGAACTCACTTTTCTCTAAGTAAACTCTGGGGTGTAGGAGCCCCAGGGCTTTTAGAGGAATTAACATTAATGACTAAACTCCAGGGACTTGCTCCCCCAAAAGCTGGGGCTAAAGGGCACGAAGGGGGCACAAAGCCCAGGCTCTTGGCAGGCAGGTCATGTCTCCCAGAAATTCCTGCACCCTCAGCTTCCCAAATGAGGTCACCTCCGTGCTCCCCAGAGGACACGGGGGGCTCCTGCCGGGGCCAGGTCTTTGAATGCCATCAGCTCCAGTGGGTGGTGAGAAGGAAGGGCTTCTCTCCCCCAGCCCCCTTGACGCTACACAAAGTTGACATTTTAATTTCCCCATCTGTGTTCAGCAAAAAGAAAACACTCTCCTTGCAAAAAATGCAGAGACTGGATACCGCCGGGCAAGTGCTGAGCCTAAAGCCACTCCTCCCATCCCACCTGGGAGGATTCGAGTTTCAACTAGTTGCTGGGAGGGACTAGTCACCTCCGCCCCCATCCCCAATATCTTTTTTACAGGTGGGGAAACTGAGACCCAGACGGGATAGGGCTTGGTCTAAATCACAAGTCAAATGCTGGGCCGGGGCGGGGGCTGAGGCAGAGCTCGGTCCTCCACGCCGCGGGTGGGAAGCAGGGCCCCGCAGAGTCCCCCCCACCCCAACTGCCTTCCTAGGACACGCGACGCCCCCCTCATTCTCAGGCCATCTGATTCTGGAGGTGCCCGCTCTGGGAGCCCGCAGACGGCGACGGGGCTGATTCAGGGCACCGCAGCGTGGGTGGGGGAGCTGACACCGGCTTCGTCACGTCCGAGCCTGGAGCCCGCGGCGGGACTGCGGCCGGGGGTGCGGCGGGAGGGGCAGCAGATCCGGGGCGCACGCCGAGCCCCGGATCCTCCCTGGGACCCCGGAGCAAAGTTTCCAACAAAGTTTCCCGGGCCTCGGCGGGGAGCGCAGCGCTCCGAGCAGCCCCCCTCCCGGGCTCCCAGGAACAAAGGAGGCGCCGCGGCGCCGCTCCGTGGCCCCCCGCCCCGGTCCCCCGGGGATCTCCCCGCACCTACCGACTCGGCGGCGGCGACAGGGACGCCCACGAGGAGCAGCAGCAGGAGCGCGAGCTGGCGGGCGGGGGCCATCCTAGGACAGTCCGGATGGGGCGCGCGGGCGGTGGCGAGTGGCCCGGGAGGGCGCGCGGCGCCTCTTATAGGCGGTGGCCGGCCCCGCCCCGGCCCGGCCCGCCCCCCGCCCGGAATTCCCCGGCGAAAGCCGGGCCTCGGGGCGCTGCCCCCGCCCGCGGAGCTGGAAACCCCGAGAGGCCCGCCGCGCGCGCCCCGGCCGGCTCCCACCCAGCCCCTCGTGCCTGGCCGCCGGCTCGCGGCCCCTGCGCCCTTCACTCATTTCAGTCGCTGCCCGGCAGGGCCCCGGAGATCGCTGCGTCCAGCTCCATTTTAGAGTGGGGGAAACTGAGGCCCAGCGTCTTCCGTGGGGAGCAGCGCTCTTTAAACCGGGCGCGCCCCCCTCCAAGTGGGACGTGAACGCGGGAGGTTTTAAGGCAGGGGCGGCACACTTTTTCTCTAAAGGGCCCGCCGTTTATTTGGGCTTTTGTGGGCATAGGGGCTCTGTCGAAACTGCCCAAACTCTCCCATTGTAGCTCAGAAGGACAGAGACAATACTTAAATGAGGGAGGCTGTGTTCCAATGGAACAGTTTTTATGGGCACTGACTCCGAATTTCATATAATTTTCACATATCGCAAAATATTCTTTTGATTTTACCGTCTAAAAACGTAAAACACACACAAATTCTTAACTGTGGGTGGTACCAGAACAGGTGACAGGAGGGACTTGGCTTTCTGGTGGCTGACTCCTGTTTTAAGGGATTCAATTTCTAGACTTTGAGTTTATTAAAAAGTTTTATCTTTCCGAGAACTGGTGGGCTAGTTGGCTTCTGCGTTGTCTCCAGAAGAAAGAGGTGTGTCCTTCTTACCCAATCCTTCATCTCCCTATGCTGCAATTGGGGGTAGGGGTGGGGTAAAATCCTTTGGGGCTCCGCATATAGGTTGAAATGAGGGGGCAACATCCTCTGATAAACAAAGCACCAAAGCTTCCTAGCCTGGCCTGTCCCTAACTGGTTGAGTGAAGCTGCTTTGGAGCCAAGGTGTCCTGGCCTCAGCATATCCTGAAATCACATACTTTGCAGAGTGTAGAGGTGGGAGTGAGTTTCCCTCTTCCAACCCCTGATTACCATCGGAGAATGAAGTCTCCTTAGGCACAGAGACTTGACAAAGCAAGATTCAACCGCTGATCTTAGTTTCACCACAGATTTAAAGGTATGTGGTATTTTCAGCTATTCTCAGTACACATCCCTAGGATTCAGAAAGAAAAAAAGAAAGAAAACAGAAATGGAGAAAATGAATAAATGTCATATCAGGATAACAAATCCTTTTGCAAGTCAGATGATGTGCCAGCTTTGCATTCCAGAGAATGGGGGAAAGATCCAATGTAGTTGTCAGTGCCTAGATCATTAGAGAGCACTTTTGATGATGGGTCACCTTGGGCAGATTTGTACACTGACAGCCAGTGGTAGGCTTCAACTGTCCCAGGGCAGGTGGGTGGGGAGGGCTCTCCTGTAGCTTTTTGCCAGCTTCCTTGGTGTAACTAATCCCACCATAACTGATTTCAAGCTCCCAAGGTGATGTCACTGAACGTGGAATTGGGAAGAAATGGGCAGTATTTCTACCACACAGATACGAGAGGTGTAGATAAATTCAAGAGGAACTGATTACAGTAAAATGTGAAATAACTAAGAAGTGCAGTGTTTTGAATATTTATTTTCTTTGCTTTTAATATAATTTATTTAATTGTAAGTTGATATAATGTAATTTTTAGTAGTAGTCATGTTTAACAATTGGCTCACAAAACTCATCTAAAAACTGACTATCATGAGCCAGTAGAAACTGCCATTAGCATGCCACTGCTGACAGCTACAAAAATGAAAAACAGGGATAAAATTATTGCTAAAACTTATCTCATTCTAGCAAAAACAGTATTCATCAGGGGTTAGGTGAACTCATTGGGGAAGAAAAATTACCCTGTCCACTTCATTAAAGCAGGTACTTCCAACAAAATTCTACATTTTCTGTTCAAAAATATATCAAAGATTGTAGGACTGCTTTCACAGGTGTATAGACTCCAATGTCAAAATTATCAAATTGTACACTTTTATGTGTAATTTATTTCATGTCAGTGATAACTTGATAAGTTGTTTAACCTTTTTTTGTACAGCCTGTTTAAAAATTGTAGTATAATTACGCTATTTTGATTGACTGGATGGATTATAACGATAATTGTAATGATAGAAAATTGTAATACCAGTCGTACGGCCATAGAAACTAAAATAATCATTATATATGTGTATATATATATGCAGATAAATATAAAAGGATCATTGTTAAGTCTTTAAGGCATAAAGATATGATACATTATGATAATATTTTGTGGTGAAGCACAACATGCAAAATTGAAAAAAGAGAAAAGAAAGAAGTAAAATTTCTGGCTGTAAAAGAAGAGCCTGTTCATGTATTTTTTAAATGGATGGTTGTGGGTATCAAATTCCTAGGGTGTTTAATTCAACTGGATCCATTTAAAAGAATGATGTAACTGTTTTATTTTTAAGTGCATGCGCTTCCAATATGCAGGAAATTACAGCCTCTGCAACTATTTAAACTTTTGATGAAGAATGTTAGATGTCACCTAAAAGGGTTCAAGAGAGTACATCGTGTTTTAATAATCCTTTAGCGAGCACACTGGCAAAAAAGATTGAAGACTGCTGGTTTCGAACAGTTTGTGGAAGCTCTTCTCTAAACTGATCCCAACCCCCTGGAATTTAGGGATTTAATTTCTTCCTTTCCAAGTTCTAAGGATCTTTCTGAAGGGATATAACAGCTTCAATGTGGTTATGTGTGGATTTGTGGGCTTTGAACCTGGGCTTTGAACCAGCCTTGGGCTGGGCACTGAGGGGTTGGAGGTGGCCAGGGTGGGTAGGAGCAGGGTCTATGAACCACATGAAATTTTATGCACGACAGAGGGTTCCTCTGTAAGAAATGTGACTCTATGTATATTTTTCTGGGGCAGGAAAACTTTGGATTCTCTCTTTAGATCCTCAAAGAAGTCCTGACCGACCACAAAATGGTTATAAGTAATTGGACGAGATCTCCAAGACTCTTTGAGTTTTAATGGGTTCATCTTTGGCTCCCAGAAAGCAAATTGTAGTAGTAGTAGTCAAAGGTTTGTAGACCTGAACTGGGGTCCCCAATTCTCTGCATAGGGTTGAAATGTAAAAAAAAAAAAGAAAGAAAACAAAAAAATACAAGTTTTAAGGTCAGGAGTTCTTGGTTCAAGTCCTGGTCCCAGCGCTTAAGTGCAGGAAATTTTGCAACTGCTGTCCTCCTCTGTACATAGTGGCAAATGCCTACATCTTGGGGTAATTAGGAGAATAAAATGAGGTGACGTGGTGGGCACACAGTGTACACTCACCTGTGTTGGCTCTCCCACCTCTTCAGTACTCTCTTCCCCTGAGATGGAGTAAGTCTGGGGGATGTCATGGGCCAAACACTTTATATCCTCCCTCTAGCTTCCTTTCAAGCAAAGGGAAGTGATTCACAGAGTCAACAGGCAGTGCCACCCCAAAGCTCAAAAAGAAACCTGAAGCCCAGCCTACAATGAAGGGTGAAGCTGCCCCTCTCCCCACTCTCGGCCTTCCTCGGCCAGAGCTGACCAAGGCTAGGTGCACACCTGAAACATCCGGATGTCAAGCCTGTGGTGCTATAACCAGTCCCATCCAGCTCAAATGCCTCCTCCTCCTGGAAGCCTTCCTGAATCTCTCACTCTCTTCTTCTAGCTCTCATCTCTTCCTTTCGAGGGGCTCCCAGTGCTCCATCTGCCTTTCTTTGGATAGCATCCCCTTCTTCTTTATGTTAGACATGGAGATTAAAACCACAGACTCCAAGATCACAGAGATTAGGGCTGTTGTCCTGGCCGTGTGACTGGGGGCAAGGCACTTTAGTCTCTCAGAGCCTCAGTTTCCTCAGTTTTAACTTGGGGGGTGAGGAAGGTCTTTACAGTTCTTATATCGGAAGACTGTTGCACCCACCTGGCACGTAAATGTTAGCCATTATTATCATCCCACAGGTGTCCTCTATAAGAATCTTGAATTATTCCCATCCCCGGCAGCTCCTCACACACGGTACATGCCGGGTCCAATGCCACTATGCTCAGAACGGCTGATGGATTGGGATGTGGGGCTTTCTCTTCCAGGATGGCATTAACTCTCTGTTCTTCCTTGCTCTATGCAAATCTCTCTCCAGTTCCAGGAAAGGATGGCCCAGAGTTTCCAGAGGCCCTGGGAACACCTAGCCGCTGCCTTACATAACTGTAGGGGCTGACAACACACTCGGCTCTGCAAGAACCTCTCCGCACCCCTATTGCAAGATAGGCAAACCCTAGCCCAAGGGGTGAGTCAGCTTCCACCAGAGCTATGTTAAAGACTGCTAAAAATAGTCCCACCCACTCCAATCACTCTTTCCTCTTGCTTTGCTTTAATTTTCGTATAACGCTTTCCTTGCCTGACATCATCTATTTATTTATTGCTTATCGTCTGTTTCTCCTCCCAGATGTAAGCTCCACCAGGGCTGGGGCACAGTCTTGTTCATGGATGAATATGCCTGGCATTCGGCCCAAGGTCTGGCTCAAGTAGATATTTAGTAAATATTTGCTGTATGGATAAATAGAGGAAGGCCGTTTGGATGTTTTTCCTTAGAGGCTCAGACTTAGCAATTTGCTTTTTTGGTCCTTTACCCAATAAGCATTTGATGAACACCTTCTACGTGACAGAACTTTTGATAAATCCTGGTGACGAAGACGTTGTCTTTGCTCTCAGAGCAGCTCCTTGATTAGTGGGGAAAAGTATAATAGCTGCCAGTGGCTACGGGCCTCGTAAATGCCAGCCTGTGGGCAGGCACTGCAGGCATCTTCTCTGTTTTAGAACAGCTCTTGCGATTGCAAGGAACCAGGTCTCACTTAGGACTCCTTAAGGGGTTGTTCAGAGATTGGGGGTGGGGGAGGGGGTGCTCAGAAAGGTTAAAGACAGAGCCAGGGGCTGGCAGACTTACCTCTATCTCTTGAGGCCTGCATGGTCTTTGTTTGACGCTGTCTCAGCTTCTTCCTGGATGTGTGTGTCTCTCTCTTTTATTGATTTACTGGCTTTATGTTCTAGTCTAAATCTGGGAGACGCCAGTCCGATTGGTTTGGTTAATGGCTTTTGTTATCTCCTGGAGTGGAGTGAGAGCCTTCAGGCCAGACTCCTTGCAGTACTAGTTGACCCAGAGAGTGAGGCCCTTCTAGTTTTTAACATATGCTGAGCAGAAGGTAACATGTGGTTAGAAGGGAAAGTTGATCGTTGGCCTCACTCTGGCCCTGTGAAGTTGCTAATATTATCCCCATTTCACAGATGAGACAACTGAGGCTCACAAGGAGGAATGATAGCAAAATGGTAACAAGGCTGCCTCAGCTGAACCAAAAGCTATTGCTGTTTGCCACTGAGATTTTTGGGTTTGTTTGTCGTGAAGTAAAAGCTGATACTCCCCACCCACTCCCCACCCCCCCCACCCCCCCAAAAAAGCTGACTGATACAGGATTCCAACTCAGGCTTCATTAATTCTGTCTGCATCACTATGCTGTCCCACTGAGCTTACAGGCCTGATTCCTACTCTCTTCACCAAAACATTCCGTAAGTGCTCTCTCCAGAGAGGAAGCCTTTGGAGAAGAGGATGAGAGATCTGTCCCTGAGAGCCTCTCGCACACTTAGGCCCCCCTTTCTCTTCTCCTCCAGTCCCCCATGCTGGCAGCTGGAGAAAGGCATAGGTAATAAAAATCCCCACTGTTCACAGGATGCTGTATGGTTCTTCAAAGAGGTTTCATCTCGGTTATGGCATCTGCACACCCCACACAGTCCAGAGGGTAGTTAGGGCTGGGGCTGCTTTACAGTTGAGGTGGCAGACTCAGAGAGGTTGACATGACGTGTCTGGCTTACAAAGCTTCATCTGAAACAGATGCCCTGGTTTTCTAGTCTTTCCCCCTGGCTCGACTGCTGGATGAAGACCTTCACCTCGCACTCATGGTATGGCCTGCACAGTGCCATGTGCATTACATGCCGGTGCTCCTGGGGGCTGGAGAACAGCAGGTAGGATGCTTTGAGTCTGTGCTCATCACTCCACTCTACCAGGCCCTCTACTGAGCTTTGCTTTTCCCCCTAACTTTCCCTGCTTCCCTGAGGTCCCTTTCCCCAGCCATACACCAGCATCTGGGCCAGGTGGAGACAGTGCAGATGCTTTCCAGATGCCGCAGAAATCAGAGTCTGCTCTTTGCAAACAACAAACGCTTTTGGCACAGCAGAAAGTCAACAGGGTAGGGAGGTAAAGGACCGAGGTCAGAGCCTGGCTCAGCGTTTGGTTTACACGTGTCCATGAGCATTTCACTTCCCACGTCTCTGGAGCGCGCTTGTTTTCTCATTAAATAAATGAGAATCATTATGTGATGGCATAAGAGTGGTCACAAATACTCTATGTCCACTCTGCCTGGTACACACTTCCCCTGGCTAATTCCACTCATCCTGTAGGTTTCAGTGTACATGGTTTTTCCTCGGAGACACCTTTCTCAGAGGCTACACTATGTTCCTGCCCAAATTCTTTTCCATAGCTCTTCATAGCATCCACTACACTTTCATGTTTACAATTATTTCCTTCTTTTCTTGCTTATTGTGCATCTCCCCTCTAGATCATGAGCTCCCTGAGCAGCCCTCTGGTTTTTCATCACTGAATGCTCAGAGCCTATCACAGTGCCTCCTACAGATAAATGTTTACTGACCGAATGAATGAATGAACAAATGAATCTATCCTGCTCAACTCCCGGGGGGCTTTGTAAGGGGATAATGAACTGTAAGTTGGAAATTCTTGCACCAGAGTTGATGGCTGTAGGCTTCACTCCTCCCTCCCTTTGCTCATTCCTGCCACACTTGCCTTTTTGCTATTCCATGAATATGCCAATCTCATTCCTACCGCAGGGCCTTTACACTTGCTGTTCTATCTAGAATGTTCTCCCCAGATAAACAGTCGGTGCAATCCTTCACTTCCACAAGATCTCTCCTTAAACGCCACCTCTTCAGGGAGGTCTTTGCTGAGTGCCATTTCTGAAGGACTTCCTCTCGTCCTCCATCCTCCATCCCCTTACCCAGTTTCATTCTTCTTCCTAGAACTTCTCATTACTTGAATTAAATTCTACATTGTTGAAGTGACTTGTTTATTTATCAGTCTCTTCCAAGAGGATGTAAGTTCCATGAAGTCAGAATTTTTCTTTTTATTTACTTTACTCATTTATATCTGCACCATCCAGACCAGTTCCTGGCACACAGCAAACACACAATGAATATTTACCCAATGAACCAATGAATGAATGAAGGGGAAAAGAAAGATGAAGGGGACAAGCTTCTCTTCTGAAAACAAAACTCTAAGTCTTTCAAGGTCAGAGTAAGGAATGAATTCTAGGTAGGGGAAGGGGTTCCGGTATGGTACGTGATAGGATCTAGAATCAAGGAAAGATAATCTGAAGGGGTGAAGCAATTGTTTCAGAAAATCTCGCCATTCTCCTTCCTCTCCAGGGAGTCTTAGACCTGAGTAAGCAACCCCTGGAAAAGAGATCTTTATTTAAGAGCAAAGATACACTGCTCAGAGGCTCAACCCACCACCCAACATCTCGTAATGAGTGTGAGTCACTTCCTTCCCTGAGCCTTAGTTTCTTCATCTGAAAATGGGGAAAACGTTCAGACCTACCCAGGACCACTGGGAGGTTAAAATGACATCAAGTAGATGTGAGCTGCATATAAACTGTAATGTCCTGTGTGCATTTTTTTTTTTGGCATGGGCAGGCTCCGGGAATCGAACCCAGGTCTCTGGCATGGCAGGCAAGAATTCTGCCACTGAGACACTGTGGCCCCCTCTGCCCTGTGCGCTTTTTACTGTACATTGGGAGGAGGTGTGGAGCCCGACTGACCTGGGTTCAAGTTCTAGCCCTAAACGCGCTGACAGTGTGAACTTGGGTAAATTGTGTCCCTTTGTAAGCCTCAGTTTCCTTGGCTGTTCATTGTATCTATAGCTCACAGGCTTGCGGTAGAAATTAAATAAGGATTAAATGAGGGAATGTAAGTATCCATCCACAAGGTATTAAGTAGATCTTCTTCTCAAAACACAGATGCACATAGAGCGCATACAACAGGCTGGGTAATAAAGGGATCCCAGTCTGGGAGAGTAAACAGGCAGCCCATGAGCTCTCTCTCCAGTTTCCTTCTAAGAGAGGAACTCACTGGCCAGAGCCCTGGATGGTCACCAGTAGGCAAGACAGGCAGCCAAATGCTAACCTCCCACATGGAGTTTCCATAAAATGCAATCACGGAGTTGCATAACCTGTCCAATGTTTTCACCAAACATTCCCCTGCGGGAAGTATGTGAGCAGGCAAGCGGGGGGGCGGGGAGCCTTGGGGGGGTGGGAGGGTAGGAAGAAAGGAAGAAGGGAGGGTGCTGAGAAACTATGAAAGTGGGGAAGTGGGTTTGGAAAAAGAAGGCAGGACATCCCTGAGCTCCTACTGTGTGCCAGGCCACAAACTGGGTCCGTTCTGACACCTAGTTAGATCCTTGCCCTAACTCTGAGAGATCAAGTATTACCACTCCTACATTCCAAGGGAAGAAATAATAATAATAAATATTGCTAAAGTTTACATAGCAGTGACTGCTTATCAAGCAGTGAGCAAAGTACATCACTCCTTGAGACAGCCCCGACCTGGGTTCTATTCTGACCCCCATTTTATAGAGGAGGAGACTGAGGTTCAGAGAGAAGCGATTTCCACAAGGTCACTCAGCAAGGCAGTGATAGAGAAAGGATTTGGAGGCAAGCAGGGCTCCAAAGACCATGGACCTGTGCTAGGACATTTCTCAAGGGACTTATCGGGGTGTGGGGGGGTAGATCTGGAAAGTGGCCACAGCAGGGGTTATCCTTACGTGCTCACAGCAGGGGCCCAGTGTAGGAGTGACGTGAATAACCCAGTGAGCAGAGGCACAACCCTCCCCTTCAGGCAGAAGACAGTTTGTCCCAGCCTGTGGCTGTTCCTCATTCTGCCTTTGACCTAAAGTTTAAAATTTCATTCATAAGTTTGGAACTACAGACTTGGCAGTGTGAGAAGGGCCCTTGGAGACCAGCTATTCTAGTCCAACCCCCTCATATTACAGATGGAAAAATCCCTGAGGCCCAAAGAGGGCCATAGACATGCCAAGGTCACACAGCAGTTTTCTGTTAGACAGAGGAGTTGGTTTGGGGTCAATTACAGATCATCTTGTTCCACAGTTACCAACTGTAGCTGCATCTCTGAATTACTTGGGGAGCTCTTTAAATACACAGATTTCTGCATGCAGCTTCTGGAAACTTTGGTTTGCAATAACGCCTCGGAATTCGAATATATAAATGTCCCTGGGACGATTAAGATGGCACAGGGCCATTTGCATTTGGAAATCGGCATTCAAGGCCCTTCTTTCATTTTATAGTTAGGAGCACTAAAGCTACGTGACTTGTCCCAGGTCACATGGCAAGCCAGTGAGACTCTCTATCCCTGGCTTTGTGGTCTGAACCTAAAATTCATTATCATTCTCCAGACTTCCCACAGTCAAATTTCCAAAAAGCATTAAAAGGGCTGGCAGAGTTGCTGTGGTTTTCCCCAACTCTTGGTCTCCTTGTTCGACCCAAATTGAGACATAGGATGGCGTCCATTTCCGGGGCTCAGCATGATAGGAATGCAAGAGCTAAAAACCCAAAGGGTAAAGGAAACACCAGGAGGCTGATCTGCTGGCCTGACGGGGGTTTCCCAGAGGTGAGCTCCAGGCTCCAGGCATGACATCAGACAGCAGCTAACCGGCCGGCCCCGGAGCCTGTTGGCTTCATGCTCCCTTAGTTTTCCATTTTGGGGGGGGGGGGGGGATGGGGAGAGATAGCCTTTCTTGTGGCGGAGGAGATGGAGCGCAGACTCCAGGAAGAGCCACTTGTTCCAGCACAGAGCAGGAAGGCAGAGCAGCTTGCAGAAATTAAGTCAGATCTCTTAAGCACTGGAGTCACTTCCCCCACCTCTCCCTAATCCCTCGCTCCAGGGCTACCCTAGCATAGGGACTCACTGCTCTGATTCCACTTCCCGCTACCCTACCACCTGACTAATTCATTGTCGCCTTCCTTCCTTTCTTTCCTTTTCCTCCTGTAAGGGCATCTTGATTTTTGGAGTGTGATGTCCTCAGTTGGAATCCCAGCTCAGCTTCTTATCCCAGCTCAGCTTCTTATGAGCTCTCTGACCTAGGGAGAGTCACATATCCCTCTATGAACCTTTGTTTTCACACTTTTAAAAAGGGGATAATGTCTACTTTCTGGGATTGTGAGGATTTAACAAGATCATGTAGGCACTTATTAAATAACAGCTGTTTTCTCAGAAACACTATAGCAAGTGAGCAATCAGTGGACCAGAGGGATTTGGATATCTATTTGTTGAACTGACTTGAGAAGGCCAAAAGAACTGTTGAACTGGAAAGCACCTCAGAAATCTTTGAACCCTCATAATTTCCAAACTGGAATCCAAGCAAACTGTTTACAGTATTTCCAAATGTTAAGAGAAATCACATACTTTCCTTGATGAAGTCTCAAATTTCTTTATTTTTTAATTAACTTTTAATTAAAAAATATATAACAAACAAACACAAACATTCTTAACTTACAATCATTCCGTTCTACATATATAATCAGTAATTCACAATATCATCACATAGTTGCATATTCATCATGATCATTTCTTAGAACATTTGCATCAAATCAGAAAAAGAAATAAAAAGAAAACAGAAAAAAATTCATACATACCATACCCCTTACCCCTCCCTTTCATTGATCACTAGCATTTCAATCTAAATTTATTTTAACATTTGTTCCCCTTATTATTTATTTTTATTCATATGTTTTACTCATCTGTTGATAAGGTAGATAAAAGGAGCATCAGACACAAGGTTTTCACACTCACACAGTCACATTGTGAAAGCTCTATCATTATACAATCATCTTCAAGAAACAGGGCTACGGGAACACAGCTCTACATTTTCAGGCAGTTTCCTCCAGCCTCTCCATTACATCTTGGCTAACAAGGTGATATCTATTTAATGCATAAGAATAACCTCCAGGATAACCTCTCAACTCTGTCTGGAATCTCTCAGTCATTGACACTGTTTTGTCTCCTTTCACTCTTCTCCCTTTTGGTCGAGAAGGTTTTCTCAATCCCCTGATGCTGAGTCCCAACTCATTCTAGGATTTCTGTCCCTCTTTGCCAGGAAGGTCCACACCCCTGGGAGTCATGTCCCATGTAGACAGGGGAGGGCAGTGAATTTGCTTATTGTGTTGGCTGGAGAGAGAGGCCACATCTGAGCCACAGAAGAGGTTCTCTTGGGGGTGACTCTTAGGCCTAATTTTAAGTAGGCTTGACCTACCCTTTGTGGGGTTAAGTTTCATATGAACAAACCCCAAGATTGGGGACTCAGCCTATTGCTTTGGTTGTCCCCTCTGCTTGTGAGAATATCAAAAATTCTCCACTTGGGGAAGTTGAATTTTCCCCCCTTTTCACCAATCCCCCAACGGGACTTTGCAAATACTTTTTTTTACTCGCTGTTCAAATCACTCTGGGATTTATTGGGGCATCACAATTTCTTTATTTTTGGCCAGAATTGTATCAACGCATGCTATTCAGAAGTTCTGATTGGCAGTTACATGTCTTTGCTAAGTTTTTTTTTTTAATGGGAAAATAATTAGTGGAGAGTGGATTAAATGTTGGAATATGCTACACTTGTCCAACTCCTCACTTCTTAAACAGGGAAGTAGAGGCTGAAAGAAGGAAGTGGTGTGCTTATAATCCAGCCAGTGAATGATAAAAGCAGATTCCAAAACCTAGGTTCTTTTTGTAGAACCAGCTACTTCCTCTCTATTCAAGAGAGGGAGAACCTAGGATCAACGAAGTCGAGAGGTTTTGGTTTGCTGGGGCACGAATGAAAGTGACTCATTAATTTACTGTTCCCTTTTTCCTTTTCCTGTTCTTGATTCATTCAGCAAATATTTACTGACTGGCCACACTATTCAGACTCAGAATAAGGCAGAGATAAACCAGTCACGACTTCATGGAGTGATGATTTGCACCCTTGACTTCATAACCTGTGCTTTTTCCACTGGATACCCACGTTACAAGACCCACCAAGCTGCCTTCCTGATGTAGACTGGAGGTGTTTGGGGGCAAGGTTTCATTTTATTCCATTTTATGTGTCCTAACCTTCCTGGCCCAAATCAATGCTGAGTAAACTACTGCGGTGTTGGAAACAACCTTAATTCCAATTCCAACACTGCCACCAACTTTATGTCTTTGAAGGAATACATGGCTTTCTTCCTCTAGCCCTTAGTTTAATCATTTAAACGGGGTACAGTAGCGAGTCGTGTCTGTGAAAGAGATTGTAGGTTCAAGTAACCCCGGAATCTAACTAGGAGAATAAAACAATGGGGATCTAGGCTGCAAGTAAAGCCAACGTTTATCACCTAGCTAATTCCCAAACACCGCTTGCTCTCGCACGGCTGCTCTCCTTCCCTCTTCTCCAGCCATCGTCCTTTTCCTCAAGATTTCCCTCTAGAGGGCATACAAGTTCTACAGCTTTCCTGCCTCACTTCCGCTCGTCTTCACTCCTTGTTCTGCGCATGTGCACACTTCGTTTCCAGGCACACTTCGTTTCCAGGCACACTTCATTTCCAGGCAGTGTTGAGACAGCTTAGCTAAAAGTTGTACCCCACTACGCCTGCGCAATATTAGTCCCGCCCCCGCCCCTACCCCAACTTCTGTCCCCGGAAACGCTTCCTTCCTACGCATCTGCTACTGCCGCCGCGGTCGCTGGCGCTTTGCCTCTCTAGGCCGATACGGCCTCTCCTTCATGGTCCTGTCTGTCAGCACTGTCTCGGGGACCAACGGGGGTGTCCCGGCGGTGCTCGGTCACGTCTATCCTCGAGCCCGTCACTGGTGAGTGAACCCCAGAGGAGTCTGAGTGCCGGCGGAGGCCGAGCAGTTGGAACACACAGGATTTCCCCTCCCCGGAATGGTTCTGTCCGTCCCGCCCCTCCCCCTCCCCCCGGAATGGGTTCGTCCCCTCCGTTGCAGTTCCTCCTCCCGGGCGGGGCGACGTTGTCATGGTGACGGCCGGTGGCCGTGGCCCGGCACTTGTCCCCGCAGGTGCCGGGACGTCCCAGGGCTTATGGCGCGGCGGCGCTGACGGAGGCCCGGGCGGCGGCTGGGCCCTGCGGGACGGCATGGCGGGCCAGTTCCGTAGCTACGTGTGGGATCCGTCGCTGATCCTGTCGCAGATCGTCCTCATGCAGACCGTCTATTACGGCTCTCTGGGCCTATGGCTGGCGCTGGTGGACGGGCTGGTGCGCAGCAGCCCTTCGCTGGACCAGATGTTCGACGCTGAGGTAGGGTCCCCGGGATGGCGCGAGCGGAGCTCGCCTTCACAGAGTGGATTTTGTGGTCCGGCATTACTGGGCTTCCCTCCCCGTTGGGCCCCCTTCTTGCTTTGTGGCCCTGGGAATGTGATTTCACTTTTCTGAGGCTCAGCTGCCCTATCCATAAAATGGGTTAACTGATAACAGAGAGGCAGGTTAGTACAAAAAAAAAAGGGCCAGGATGTTATAAAACAGGCCTGCTTCCAGGCAACTCTGATACAGTGACTTCACTCCCCTGAGCCTCAGATTCTTGGCTGCCAAATTGGGGAGGGGCATATACAAGAGATTTCATGGGGGGACGTGAAAACAGCCTGGTCTTTGATGTGGGGTAGGCCTACGTTTTAGTTTCAGTTACTAGCTGTGTGACCTGGGGTAGGTGTTGTCACCTCTCTGAACCTGTGTTCCCATCTGCAGAATCATCAAAGAGTGGTAGCAGAGGGGTCATGGGCTGCAGTACAAATAGCTTGTGCTTTGGATTCACAAAGGCTTGGGGTCCTATCTAGGCTTAAACATACAAGCTTTGGGACCTTGGGCAAGTTGCTTTACCTTTCTGAGCCTGTTTCCTCTTCTGAATATTGGCAGAACAGTCCTGCTGTGTTATAAGACCAAGAGCATCCTAGAAATATTAAAGCATATTATACAGTAATGCAAGCCTAAGAAGTTGTTGCCTCTGAGGGACAACTGTGGTGTATGGTGATTAACAGAGTTGTGGGAGTCAGGAGCTCTGGGGTGGAGTCCTTGCTTCTGCTACTTATTCTTTTGTGTAGCTCTTGGGTAAGTTATTGTCAAAAAAAGGATAACAATAGCAACAATAAAAATGGTTTTGCAAGGTTGTAAGGATAAAATGAGATAATGGAAGTCAGAGAGTTGTGTAGCTGAAAATGTTGTGCCTATGTTTGACATTCAGTAGTATCATGTCAAGGGTACTATGAAATTGTGCACCACCAGGTGCCCAGTAGTGGCCTCCTAGCAATCTCTGTCCTGTTGGGAAGGGCATGTGGGAATTTAGGGCATTGTTGAGAGCCAGCTGATGCACACAACCTGATTTCTTATAAATCTTTTCTGAAAGGGCAAAATAGTAAAGATTTTAGGTCACAACTATTTAACTGTGCTTTTGTAGCACAAAATGAGCTGTAGACAATCTATAAACAAATGAGTATGGCTGTGTTTTGATAAACTTTATTTACAAAAACAGATGCATGCCCTGCGGGGCTGTAGTTTCCTGACCCCTATTCTAGATCTTACTCTTGTTACTTTATCACTTTGGGCAGGTTACTACACTTCTCTGAGCTCTTGTTTCCTCCTCTGTAAGTGAGGATGATAATCCTTCCCACCTGCTATGAGGGTCAAATGAGTTCCATAATGGATGCCTGTGAAAACGCCTTATTGACAATAGATGGAGGGGCCATTGTCTTCTGTGCTTTGGGAAGAATGCTTGTTCCTTAGGAGGCCTGCTGGGATCCTGGAGCTCTGCCAAATCACTTCTCCAGCATATTTCCATTTGTGATTCTCCCTCAGATCCTGGGCTTCTCCACCCCTCCAGGCCGGCTCTCCATGATGTCCTTCATCCTCAATGCTCTCACTTGGTGAGTATCACCAGTTTTGCTATCCAGCTTTTTGAGTCTTAGCACTGGGACTGATTTCCAAAATCTGGACATGGCTGGGCATCTGTTCTTGAGGAGTGGTGGACTAAAGTGGGTAGCAGAGGCCGATTCTGGAACCAGCCTCATCTTGGGGCTCCTTCCATAGCTGTTTTGACTTTGCTGGAAAGTTCTTATCATTATGTGGTTGCTGCCTATGGGTCAGCATCCATCTCAGATTGCTGCCTTGAAAGGGAATTGCACCGGTAGTCAGGAGAACAGGGTGTTATTCTTGCTTCTTATGTCAGTGGCCAGGTTACTTCCCTCCTCTCTGGACTTCACACTCCTCATCTGTACATTGAAGGGTTGAACCAGGTCACCTCTGAGATCACTCACAATCACTGCCTGTCTCTTGAGAGACAGTTTAGCACAGTGATTAAGATCTAGGGCTCTGGAGGGAAGCTCACCTGGCTTTGAATCTCTGCTTTACCATTAGTCTGGTCACCTTGGGCAAGTTACTTAATGCCTAAGCCCCCGTTTCCTCATCAGTAAAATGGGCTAATAATATTACCTACCTCGTAGTTGCAAGGATTAAATGCATTAAAACACAGTGACTACTTAGAACAATGTCTCACACATCATTACTAATTCTGATCTCCACAGGAGGTTGAAAACTGGTGGACTAACTTTGACTTAAATTTGGCTCCTAAATATGTTCTTTTTGGCTTACACAGATGTCAGCCCACACGTGATGTTTAAAACATTTTTTCACTTAGTTGAAAATCAGGATATCTCATATAAAAATCCAGACTTTGGGCTTCTTTTGAAAAGTGGGAAGATCTATTGATTCCAGGCCAACCTTCCAGCATGACAGTATTTGCCTAGAAGCAAATAGCTGTTATTCCCTTCCTTTCAATGAAACATGTATGCTTCAGGGTGCTACAATCCCCTCAGATCCCTAGGATCCCTGTGACAATTATCCTTTATCATCAAGCTTGTACTTTTGTTTTTCTTCTACTCAGCCTGATGCACTTTCAATATTCCCTGCCAGGTTCCTCTAGGCACCTAATATTATAACCATTGCTTCTCATTTTTCCTTGCTGGCTTATGACTGCTGTGCCATCGTTGTTATTATCCCCTCCCCCAAATAATGTACACTAAGACCAGGACAACCCAGTGACAACTCGCTGCTGTCCTCTCCCCACAGTGCCCTGGGCTTGCTGTACTTCATCCGGCGAGGGAAGCAGTGTCTGGATTTCACTGTCACTGTCCATTTCTTTCACCTCCTGGGCTGCTGGTTCTATAGCTCCCGTTTCCCCTCGGCGCTAACCTGGTGGCTGGTCCAGGCTGTGTGCATTGCACTCATGGCAGTCATCGGGGAGTACCTGTGCATGCGGACGGAGCTCAAGGAGATCCCCCTCAACTCAGCCCCTAAATCCAATGTCTAGAATTGGGCCATTTTGCTCATACCCTCCAGATGAGGTCCAGCCCAGGTCTGAGAGGAACCCTGGAAATATGAAGTCTCTGTTGGTATGGGAGAGGTAATGAGGTCCCAGCAAGAAGATAGGATGCAGCCAGGATCACAGCTGCAAGAATGGCCTCTGTCTGCTGAAGCCCTTGGTGTCTGGGACGCCAGGAAGGGGTCCTCTTTGAAGGTAATAGCAGAATTGGAACTGTGTCGCTCTTGAGCCACTGAACCTGCCACCAGCTTGTTATTTAAAAAAGAAAAAATCAAGGATTTCTGATTGGAACAAATCATTCTCCTAGTCATCTATCTTACCTCCCTGGGACAGCTATTACCTTCGCCATGTGGCTGAACCACAACTATTCTGTTTGGAGAAATACTTGGTTTCTGGATCCATAGCCACAGAAAGTGATGTAGGTGCAAAGTAACAGACTGCTGCCAGGGAGAGGATGGCAGATGGATGCATTAAGCACAAGGAAAATGCATAACCTGTGCCCTGCCACATGCGTGTGTGCACACCCATGAACCTGGGACTAATTTTCTTCTAGTTTCCTTGACTCCCCACCCTGCTGCCAGCTCATCCTAGCAGGCCATAGGCCCCAGAGAAGAATCCCAACATTGTCACAATTTAACCAAGTGTCACTTCCGGTTCTCTGGGAATGACCAGGCACCCTGGCTCCCACTGGATCTCAGTTCTGGCATCAGTTTCCTTCTCGTATTTGCAGTTCTGCAGTGGGAAAGGTATGATGGGGATCCAAAGACAAGAATCCCAAACCTTCTAGTCCGGGCTGTGCTGATATGCCGAGGCACAAAGGAATTTGCCACTAAATTTTTCCTTTGAGGTGGAGTTTACTCTGTGAGGGCTTGCAGCTCTCCTTCCTATGTACATAAATACAGTATTTTCCACGGTTTTGTCTATACTCACTTTTTAATGTCATGGTTGGGACTGTGAAAGATCAGAATAGCCAGGTAAGGGAGCTGATAAGAATTATTAGGCCACATTTTCCTTGCTTGGGCCCTAGAGTTAGACCTCCATTTGGTTAAAATACTTTAAATGCAGAAACTCTTCAGTTCACATGCCTTCCACCTGCACCTTCTCTGCTGCCCTTTGGGTGAACTGCTGTGACCCTCAGGGTTTCTTCTGAACACGTGTCCATGGAACGCTCCGGTCCAGACCCACTTCTTCATTGAAACCATCAGTGTTCCTCTCTGTTTCCTCTAGAACCTGCCAAGGAGAACTGACAGCTTTCAGCTTTCGGTTTCATTATGACTTCTCAGATGAGTGTTTCTAGCCTCCTGGCTCTCAGCACTGCAGATTAGGGAGTTGAGGGTGATGGAAAGGTTTGAGAATGAACATGGCTGGGCAGAGGCTGGGGAAATGCTAGCAGGAGGTACCTTAGTAATTCAGGGCGCTTGTTAATGGAGCTCTAATTCTGGTTGCAGGACTCAGGAGGTAAGACCAGCTGGGTAATCCCCTAGGTCAGCGGATTTCCTCCCAGACACCACAGAATCTAAAGGGATGTGACCAACTTTATTTTTAAAAAGGCATCAGAACATTCCCATCTTGTGGTTGATGCTTCCCTTGATAAGCTGTGATGGTTGCTCCAGTTGTGGCTGGAACACCTTTGGGAGTTTGCTTCAAAGGTTTTGCCCATTCTTCTGCATATCTTCTGTGATGGCAAATCTTTGTCCTTTGAGTGTTATTTTTATTTTGGATACTGCCAAAAGTTAGGGAGAGCCATTTTTCCCTCAACAATATAGTGACTGAGTAAGTGAAACTTGGGCATAAAAAATGTGACCTTCATGAAATTTTTATGACTTCTAAAGTGACAAAACAGTTTCTAGAGGAGAGTTCCAAAGATGACTGGGCAAAAGCAGTGACATATGTTTGTCATTTTAGTATGAATAATAAATAAAGTTATTGAGTGTTTAGTAGGCATCCAGCACTGGGCAGAGTATTTTATGTCTCCTTTCTCATTTAATCCTCACAACAGCCTTTTGAAGTAGAAAATATCCATATTTTACAGATGAGGAAACATTACCTTAGAATGCGGCAGAGCTGGGATATGGGCTTTCGTCATTACATTAATAAGTTCATTATTATGAAGAAGACGGGGAATGTATAAGGTCTGATTGGTTAAACAATCTTTTATAACATCCCTTTACCCTCTGGTATTGTTTTATATACTGAGGATATATAGCACTTTATGAGCATTACTGGCCTAAGAAAAGCTGATCTTCAGGACATTAAATATGGTCACAGGTTTCCAAGTAAAGGTGAGAGTGTAGGAAATGTCTTTATTTCCAAAGGGTAGAGGATGGTGCCTAGATCAGAAAGCTACTTCCAGCCTGCTACTGAGCTGGCTTTCCCAGGGGTCTAAAATTTGGATGTCCCCTCATCCCTCCCACCTTCTGAACTGGGGCCATTTAGTTAAAGGAGTGGAGACCAGTGTGTAGCTTAAAATAGTTTATAATCCTGAAGGAGAACAGGAAAGGAGGAGGATGCCTGGCTCAGATGGTGCTTCTTACTCCCGTCCTAGGCAGCCCAGTTCTGGTCAGAGCCAAATGAGGCAAGTATGGCATCCAGCAGACACCAGGGGGTGAAGTGGAAAGCTCCCCTGAGTCTTGGGAGGTACACAGTTCTGGAAGTGGGGTTTCCTGGACTCCTTCTTCAGTGATCCGTAGATCTTCCTTCTGGCAACCCCTGAGGGCTATCAGTGCACAAGTGTGGAACATCTCCCACGTCTATAGCCCAGGCTGCCGTGCTTCAGGGGTAGGCATCTGGGGATCTGCGACAGAGGGCTGAGGGGTAAAATCAAGGCACAGAAGAGGCCCTCTGTGGAGAGGGAGTTACAGCCCCTGTCTTGCTTGGGGTTTTCTGTAGGAAAATAATAGAGAGTGGTGAAAACAGTACTGAGCCAGGTGGGAGGTAAGAGGACTTGAGTATTTTTAGTTTCTTTTTAACTTCTTATTGTAGAAAGATATATACAACTCAAAATTTCCCACATTAACCACCTTCAAGTGTACAATTTAGTGGTATTAATTATATTCAGAGTTTGGGCTACCATCACCAAAATCCATTACCCCAGTTTCTTATCGCTTCAAACAGAAACTGTACCCACTAAGCAGAACTGATTTTTAATCCCTGTCCTGCCATGCCTAGACAGGTTAGTGAGAATTATAAAGGTCCAGTGCTGGAAGGCTTGGAGAGGGGGTTGAGTCCAGGCTGTGAGACATCGGGTAAGTTACTTAACCTCCTGGGACCTCAGTTTCCTCATTTATAAACTGAGAGTAATGACAGTACTTATTTCCCTGCGTCATTATGAGGATTTACTGAGATGCTTTAGCATTGTGCCTGGCGCACAGGAAGTGTTTTATAAATCTAAGCAGTTACAGCTATTATGCCACCCCCCTTTTATGGAAGAGGAGACCTGTCCTCTAAGCCTCAGTGTTTTCAACTGTTAAATGGGGAAATATGCTCGCCTGTGATCTAATATCAGGTGTTGAGCTTCTATGTGCCATGCACCACAAAGTAACATATATATATATATAATATATATACTCATTAATCCAGTGAGATAGACACCCTTATTTTCCTCATTTTGCAGACAGAGAAATTGAAAATTGGAGCGTAAACTTTCCCCAACATCCCACAGCTGATAAACTGGGCCTGTCTGGCTCAGAAGCCTCATACTCTTCATGTTCCAGCCAAGTTTGAGGGGGACAGTCTCGGGAATCCAGATGCATTTAAGCAAAAGGTCGTGAATGTGAACATAATCCTGGCTTGTTAGCAAGTAGCTAGTCCCTAAAGGTGGGTGGCTACTCATTAGGGAGCAGCCCTGGCCTTGGGACTTTATTATGGCACAGACCCAGGGAGGAGGCATGCAAAAGGCCAAACATTTATTCAGTACCATACAAATGCTTCGCCTACATCAAGCCTGTTTGCTCACAGCTCTGTAGTATATTATCCCCATTTTATAAACAGAAAATGGACGTAGGCTCAGAGAGCGTGTATCATGCATTCAACTCTAAGCTCAAATCCCAAAACTTTAATCAATGCCCCCCCACCCCCCGCATCCCTCCCCCTCCAGTTAACTGTTAGGGGATCCTTCCTTGGGACAGTCTCCTCTGAGCTGTTAGATCTGCTGCAGCCTTCTCCCCAAGCGAGGTTCTTAGTGACCCCAGAGGAGGAGCCTCTGATTGAAGAGGTTAAAAAAGTGGAGGGTAGTGTGGTGAAGAGACCCCAATTGTGGGTTTGTGTGGGCCCAGGTCTCCTGAGTCACAAGAGCCAGAGCATGTGGGGTAAGGCTAGGAGGAGTGCACTGCTGGAGGTTGCTCACCCATAGGCTGCCGGCTGCCCATAGCCCTCACTGGCCAGGCTGCACCCTGATCACATTGTATCTCAGCCTCAGGGCACAGGCAGAGTGGCCCCTAGATAGCCCGGAAACATGGGGCAAAGCCGAGAGGTGCCAATCTCAGCTCAGGCCCACGCCTCTCCGGCCCCTACTCGCCGCTCCCTGGGAGGTTTCCCACGAGGACTACTGTGGGAGAGTAGTGTGTGGGAGAGCCACCAGAAAGAGTTTGGCTTTTTGACTGGGGGCGCGCTGCTCTGATAGTTCGCGCAGAACAGAAGCTCACGCGGAGGCAGATGGAGTAGAAAATGCCCGGAAAGGAAGATCGCGTAGAGGTTATTTACGAAGGCTGATGAGAACAGTGATGCCCAGGAGGGGGGCAGAAATGGCGTCTGCCCGGGAAATGGGCTGGAGTGCAAGCTGAGCGGGAGACAGCTTGAAGTGGAGGTTCCTGGGGCGAGGTGGGGCGGGGGGAGGCGCACACCGAAAGAGAGCGCGGCGCGGACATGACTCCCAAGAACTCGGGTCCTCAAAGGAGGGGGCGGTGGGGGGCCCCAGTTGCCTTGGAGACCCAGCGGCTGCTGTACCGCGCAGAGCAGTCTCCGCAAGCTGTTCGGTCCGACTGCTCTGCGTGGCCCCATGCCCCCGTGCTTTTCGTTTTCTGCTGGTACCCTCCGGGCGAATGCTCAGCCAGGGTGCTGAGCACCAGTGGGGAGGAGCTGTGCGAGCGGGCGGGTTAAGGGGGAGCCTGTCCCTGCATTCCCCTCCCTCCCAATCTGTTGTTCTCTCGTCGTCACTGCTGTGACTCCCACCTGGAGAGCTCCGCGTCCGGCAGGGGCTCCGCTGCTCTCCAGATGCGCCCACCCGGCGCTGCCTGCCTCGAGGAGGAGTGTGGGGAATTATAGTCTGCCTCGGGAGAAACCCGGGGCTCCTCGGCCTCTTTCTTCCCCACCGCGTGTGCAGGGCCTATGGCTGCTGTCCACAGAGGAAGACCCGGGTCTCCGAAGGAATGACGCCCTCCACCCCACCCCGCGGCCCTGGAGGGCAGGAGGGGTCGAGCAGGGCTTGGAGGGTGAGTTACACTGGGGCAGCAGGGGCGCAAGACCCACTCCCCGCCTGACAAGGTGCTGACGGTGATCTGGGACCCAGGCGGGGCCCATTTGGAGGCCCAGCTGACCCCCGTTAATTAGCACCTGAAGCCGCCGTAATCGGGGAGCAATCGATAGGCGTGACGGTGGGATGCTCGGCCACTCGGCCGCTCGGCCAGGCGACTTCTGGGCAAGCTCTTATTGCACCTTCCCCCCTTTTTCAGGCCCCGCTACTACCTAATTGTGTGGCCCTGGGCAAATCACTTCCATCTCTGCGTAGCATTTTCCTTGTTCCCTTGGCTCACAGGGACTTGTGAGGCGCCTGACACCCAGGAGGCACACGACAAACCTTCCCCTTCTCTGACGTCATAGGGGAGCGTGAGCCGCTCGGGGTACCAGCTCGGGAGGTCGGGGAGCAGGTACAGTTCAGGGGCTTCTTCTTTCGGAATTCTAGGCTGACCCTCAGGACCTGGGGGTGCGGACCTCCTTTTCCCCTGTGTCCCAGCCCCGGACAAACAGGCAGAGCCACGATGGTATTCTTCAGTGCCGTATGGGAGATTTAATTTGAACTCTGGAGTTTTCCCGCCCATCCCTCCCTTTCAACTGTTTGCGCGATGATCTTTGCCCTCTACTCGCACCTCTTGCCCGGGTCTAGGGTCACACCACCTGCGAGCAGAGACCTCGGTGTTAGGCGCCACGGCCGCCCCCAGGGGGCGCTAGCGAGGGCAGAGGAGGAGCACCTGCCGAAGGGAAGCCTCCCTTACAGCAGGTCCGCCCAAGCCCACCACCCCTTCTTTTTTTGGATCTCACTTCTCCCATAAGGCAGTTTGAGTATTTTCTTCCTCTTTTGTTTGGTTTGCTAAGGCACTTTTGTTTAGAGAAATGCTATTTGAAAAGCATGAATAAATACAACACAAATGGAGGGTGGATTTGGTCTAAGAGGGAATGGGACTCCTTACTGACCACTCTCATCCCCCCACCCCCCAATTTGGGAATTGCTGAACCTCCTACTTTGAGTCTATGAGTCTTTGCAGTTGGGGCTCCTCCTGAAGCTTCCAAGCAATGGGATGACCCACTTTTGGCCACACTCGTAGCCTTTCCCGTAGCTCTAGGTTGGATCTGAGAGACCCCAGCCCAGCCACTGCCCTGCTGCATGGCCTTGGTCAGTGACTTCCTCCTTTCTGAGCTTCCCTTTCTGGGCTTGAAGATGGGGCTTCCCAGCACTGCCAGCCATTGCCCCAAGACTCAGGGATCCTGAGCCCCCAGACTCTAAGGCCCAGCTTGGGGCCAGCATCTCACCCTGGATTGAGAGCAGCTGTAGTCACACCCTGTATGGATGGCACATAGGCAGCTCCAGTGAGGCAGAGCAGAACCGGGTGCAACAGCGCTTGACCCAGCGCAGGGCAGAGGCTCTGCACATCACCCGGGGCCCTGGAAGATGGACTCGTGTGGGCAGACCCTCAAACCAGATCCAGTAGACAGGCGCATCTAGCTGCATCATGTTCCCCATGGGGGTTCTGTGATGTTGGGTCTTCAGGAGGATGATCCGGGGCTCCCCAGTGGGTAGTTGGCTCCCTGAGGCGTCAGAGTAATTGGTCAGGCTATGATTCGTTGATGTCCTTGGGACCTCAGGTTCCACCTGCTCTTCTTGTAGTGGCACCTCTTTGGGCAACGTCTGTGCCTTGTCCCCTACCCCCGACTCCTCGAGCTTCAAGTTCTTGGGCTTCACCTCCTTAGGTTCCCCTGTGAGCTCTAACTTATTGGACTCGAGTTTCTCCTTGGGACACTCAGCCTCCTGGAGCTTTTCATTTTGTTTTCCTTTATTGCAGACATCATCCCTAGCAGGGAGAGGAAAGGCAGTCAGCAGAACAGAACTAAAGTCCTTGTCCTCTAACTCTGAGACAGTTGCTCAGAGGAGCCTGTTAAGAATGCTAGAGAGTGCTGAAAAGAAAATTCTCCACTACTCAGTGACCTGTGTGCCACTAGGTCAGGGTGCTGGCTCTCTAAAGGTCAGTTTGAGAGGGTGAATTACTCCAGTGGTTTGTTTTGTTTCAAAAATGTGTTCTGAGAAAGCTTAGGGGTTCTGAGGAGGTGCCTCAAATCCCCACCTCCACCCCCAGGGGAAGGAGAATGACAGCAGGGTACCTCCCTCCCTCAACAACACAATTGAAGTTTGGGGACAGGTATTTGAAGAGGTTTGGCTGTTTTTTAAAAATTGGAAAAGCGTGGGACAGATGACCCTGATTCTTCCCGCTCAGTGTTTCCTAATGGCCTGAGTCTGAAGCCCACGAGATAGAGTTAACCAGAAATATTCAGTGCAAGGAGGAGACTTTCCAAAGGGTGTCTGCAAGACATTGGTTCCCCTGCAGAGCGCCCAGTGACAGCACTGGCCTAGCCGAGTGTGTACTGAGTGAGGTGAGGCCTGAGACTCAGAGATGATACTGATGATGAAAATGCCAACATTGCTCGGGTGCCCCCTATATGTCAGACCCAGTGTCCTCATAGCAGTTCTGCAAAGTGGGAGGCAGTGCAGCGGCAGAGTGGCTCTTAGCTCAAAGGCTTTGGAGACAAAGTGGGGTTCACATTCTGCTTACATCTGTCTGATCTGGGGCAGAAAATACAACCTCAGAACCTTAATTTCCTTACCTATAAATTTGGGATAACTCTGTCTACCTAATAGGATTGCTGTGGGGGAATAAATGAAACAGGAAATAGTTGTCAATTGCTTAGCACAGTACTTGACACCTACGAGGTGCCTAATAAAGGTTAGCTTTCTCATTGTTCTGATATGACTTATGAGGAACTGAGCCTCACAAGGTCAACTAGTACTCAGACCTTGGGAGCCAGTCTGCAGGTTGTGTGGCTGTGAGTGGGGGAGCTGGAGAGACCCCTCTTGCTCAGTGCCCCAGGTTGTGGGATGATTATGACCATGGTGTCATACAGCAATGGCTTCGAATCCTAGCTCTGCCATTGACTAGTTGGTTTGCTAAGACAAGTTCATTTTACTTCTTTGAGCCTCAGCCTCCTCGTTGATAAAATGGGGTCAGTAACTATGTTCCTCACAAAGCCTCTAGAAAATTAGACCTGTTTTCTCAATCCTTTAGCACAGTGCCTGTCCCAGTAAAGAAGATATCGTGGTCATCATTGGGTCCGTGGTAGGGGCCCATTGGACTGAGCTCACCTAGAGGAGATGTGGAGGATCTTTGGAAATCTGAGCAGTGAATTCCAACACTTTCTGGCCAGGCTATGCAGTTCTTGGATCCGGGGGTTCGAGCTCTTGAATAACTTCAAGAGTGACAAGTTTTTTAACACCTGCCGGGGTGGAGACACCTGAGAAAAGGTTTGGCTCTCCTGGGATAGCCTCCCACTCCCCACCGTGCCTCTGACTCTGCTCAGCTCAGGCCTGGGCCTGGTGACTCCTTCTAGCTCACTCAACCTGGTGACCAGGATCAGCACTGTGTGCGTGCTCAGGC
Organism: Tamandua tetradactyla; assembly: GCF_023851605.1. Taxonomy (NCBI): domain Eukaryota; kingdom Metazoa; phylum Chordata; class Mammalia; order Pilosa; family Myrmecophagidae; genus Tamandua; species Tamandua tetradactyla. The sequence continues at coordinate 6,774,833 of NC_135327.1, read as the reverse complement.
TCCCCTAATTTGGACCCACATGGCGCATCTCACCAATTTAAGTCGGTTCCGCTCAATTGCTTTGTTGATGGAGTGATGTACTATGTCCTGTGGTTCCTCATATTGCATCTGTGGGACAGAGAGAGCGCTAATGCAGGAGGAAGCCCCCTGAACACCTCCATGTGCCTCTCCATTTGACTGAGCATGTTTTGACCAACTCTAGATAGGGGAGTTCTTGGCACCTCGGGCAGAAATGGGGAGATCATTCTAACTTTCTGGGTCCCCCCTTCACCCTTCACCACTCCCTTCCCCCATCCCCAGGCTGAAAGGCCCCTGACTTTGGTGTGGTTTGACCCTAGGGTCCAGTCCGAAGTCTAACCTTGGAAACCACTCGACTCTTGGGCCTCTTCTTTGCTGATGGACTCATGCTGGATTGTGAGGCCTCAGTGGCAGATGGAGCAAGACTGGTTCCAGGCACTATCTGCGCCCTCCCTGTCTCAGTTCAGCCAGCACTCAGGCTGGGCATCAGGATGGTTGTGCCAAAGCTCCCAGAGAGGGGAGCTGTGACATCACTGAAATGTGTGACAGCAGCAGGGCTGGGTCTCCAAGGAAGATGTGTGGCAGGGTGATGGGTGAGGAGGAAACTCCCACTGGTGGAGAAACCTTGTAGGGGCCAAGCAGTGGCACACATTGTCATAATCTCTCTATGAGGTAAGAAAATTGTCCCCTCTTTTTAAAATGAGTAAGCCAAGCCTCAAAGCAGTTAAATAATTTATCCAAGGCCACACAGCTGGATAATGGTAGAGCTGGAAACCTAGCCCAGGCCTGATATTCCAAAATTCAGGGGTCCCCAAGCTATGTTTCTCTGTTCATTCATGTCACTTGTTGACTGCCTGGTTCCTATGAGGGGCCGCTGTCCTAAGTGCTGGAATAAAAGAATCTGGCACGTAACTGGCAACCAGCACATATTTGTTGAAAGATGAAATGAATAGCATCATCTATGATAAGGATAATTCTAGGGACCATGGAGCACAGAGAAGGAGCCCTCAACCCAGGCTAAGGAGGTAAAGGAGGTCTTCCTGGAGATGATGAGGAAGAATGAGGGCAGGCAAAGGGGCGTGAGGGGGCAGGGCATTCCCAAAAGAGAGGATCAAAGAATATGGTTGTGGGAGGGAATTATGGATAGTCGTATGTTGCTGGAGCAGAAAGTAGGAGCCAATTGTGGCAGGAGTTGAAGCTGGAGAAGTGATTTAGGTCACCAAGGGCTGGGAAGCCAGCTGAGAAGCTTGGGGTTTGTCCTGAAGGTTCTGGGGATCTCTAGAAGGACTCAGTCAACTAAGGCAGGGGGGCTGCGTTCTGAGCTGAGTGCCTGCCTGGCTGGTACTGCCACTCGTTCTAGTCGGTACTTGTCACTGTTCACGGAAGCTGCACCCCCCCCAAGCAGTTCATCCCCCATGACCTAGGGAATCTCCACGACCGTAGTTAGTACACCAGCAGAGGCTCACAGAGCAAGTTTCCATATTCCATCTCGTTAGGTCCTCCACTTACACAGAGGAAAACCCAGCGTTCATATTATATTTTAATTTGTTTTAAAGTCAGGTTTACTGAGGTATATTTTTATACAAAAATTCACCCTTTTGGTGTATAATTTTACATGCTTGCCAACACATACTACTGTGTAACCATCACAATCAAAATATAGAACAGATATCATAACCCAAGTCCCCTCGCACTTCTTTCTCGTCAGCCCCTCCTCGCCGCCCCTCCCCCCCAGCCCCTGGTAACAGCTCGTGGATTTTCTCTCCCTTTGGCTTTGCGTTTTTGAGAATGTACTCCTACAGTACAAGGGCGTTTGACTCTGGTTTTCTTTCGCTTAACAAATGCATTTGAGATTTGGTTTTTTCATTGTAAGTAGTATTTCATTATGTAAATATTCTACTGTTTGTTTATTTAATCATCATTCTAGGGACATCTAGATTGGTTTCCAGTTTTGGCAATTATGAATAAAGTTGCTAAAAATGTTAGTGTACAGGTTTCTAGTTTGATTCCATTGTGGTCAGGGAATACACTATGTATGGTTTTGATTCTTTTCAATTCCTTCGGTTTATTTTTTTTTATACTATAATGCCTTTTATTTTTATATTTACCATTTATCATGAATAAAAATGACTGAATAAAATTTAGAGTAAAAATTACCAGATTAGACTTTAAACTCCAAGTGATATGGAATCTTGAAATGATAAGATGTAATTTCCTTCAGTAGTGCAGCATTCCTGATGCCCTTTAATTCCCTCATTAATATCCCTGATGACTTTTTCATCATGCCCATACCTCAAGAAGGACAAAGGCTAATGTTTTGTTGTTTGCTGGCTGTTATTTTAAATTTTTATCTGTGGTTCTATCATTAGACGAGGATATTTATCCATTTTTCTTTTATGTTTTACAACTAACTATCCTGCTTGAGGTTTTTTAGTTAGGAATGGACTGTATGTATGTCCTGCAGTTCATGGTATTCATTCTCATGGAAATTATCAATCTTGTAAATGTTCTTTATATGGTGCAGAAGGTAAACTAGGACTGTAATAAAAAAGCATTCCAAAGGATGCTAAACAAATTAACAGGCCAGTCGACCATGCTTTACAATTAAGGGCAAAATGGTCAAGTAGAAAGCATAAGCTTTGGACTCAAACAGACCTGGTTTGGATCCCAGTACTGCCACCCACTGCCAGCTCTGGGACTGAGGTCAGGTCACTTTAACCTTTTGGAACGTCCCTGGGATATGGTCTGTCTTGGTGAATGTTTCATGGGTACTTGAAAATAATGTATATCTAGGTATTGTTAGGTGTATTCTCTAAATAGATGGTTTTTGTTGATATTGTTAAGTTCTCACGTCTTTGCTGATTTTCTGCCTAGTATTTCTAGCAGTTGTTGAGAGAGATATGTTGACGTCTCCAACTATAATTGTAGATTTATCTATTTCTCATTTCAGTTCCATCAGTGATTTGATCTTGAAGATCTGTTGTTTGATACATGCACATTTAGGGTTGCTATGTCTTCCTCTTGGTTTGACTCTCTCATCTTCATATAATATCCCTTTTTGTCCTTATTTATTTTGCTCTAAAGTCTACTTTATCTGATGTTAATATAGTCAACTCTGCTTAATTTGAATTGATTAGATGGCATATCAATTTCCATCCTTTTACCTTAAATTTACCTATATCATTATATATCTAAAATGAATTCTTGTAGACAGCATATTTTTGTTTTTTTTAAAACCCATTCTGCAAGTCTCCAACTTTTAATTGATACATTTAGACCATTTATATTAATGTAATTATTAATATGTTAAGGCTTAAATTTGCTTGTTCCCTCCATTTCCCAGTCTTCTGTTTCATTTTTCCAACCTTCCTGTGGACCACTTGAACATTTTTTAGAATTCCATCTGGATTAATTTATGGTATTTTTAAATGTTTCTCTTTGTATAGTTTTTTTAAAATTATTATTATAGGAGTTGTAGGTTTACAGAAAAATCATGCATAAACCACAGAGTTCCCATATATCAGCTGTGCTGTTTGAAACTGTTATGTACCCCAGAAAGCAATGTTCTTTATCCTAATCTAATATCTTGTGAGGGCAGACTTATTGTTTGGGTGGGATCTCTTTGAGTAAGTTGTTTCCATGGAGATGTGGCCCACCCAATTGTGGGTGCAACCTTTTGATTAGGTGGTTTCCATGGAGATGTGTCTGCCCATTCAAGGTGGGTCTTAATCTGCTTACTGGAGTCCTATAAGTTTTTGGAACTTAAACTTTTGGAAAAAACTTCAGGGCTGACACAGACAAAGACGTTTGGAGATGTGGAAAGAAAATGCCCCAAGGAAAGCTGTATGAAGCCAGAATCCAAAGGACTAGCAGACACCAGCCAAGTGCCTTTCCAGCTGACAGAGGCATTCCACGCCATCAGCCTTTCCTGAGTCAAGGTGTCTTTTTTCTGGATACCTTAGTTTGGACATTTTTATGGCCTTAGAACTGTAAACTTGTAACTTTATAAATCCCCTTTATCCTATTTCTGGTGTATTGCATTCTGGTAGCATTAGCAAACTAAAACACCACCCTATTATTAATATCTTGCATTAGTGAGGTGCATTTGTTACAATGCATGAAAGCTCAGTTTTATAATTGTGTTAACTGAGGCCCATCATTTACAATAAGGTTCACTGTTTGTGTTGTTCAGTTCTATGTGTGTGTATTTAAAAAAATTATTTTCATGACGTATACAACCTATAACCCCTTTTAACCACTTTCAAATGCATAGTTTTTTTAGTGTTTACTCTAGGTATTAGAGTATACAAACATATATTATCAGTCTATTGGTATTGACATTTTGCCAATTATCAGTCTATTGGTATTGACATTTTGCCACTTTGATTGAAGATTAGAAACCTTCCATCTATTTAGGTCCCTTTATCCTCCCCTGTTATAATGGAATTGTTTTAAATATTTCCTCACTATACTTTGGGTATATCACATCAAACCATGTTATAAGTTTTTCTTTTCACCATCAAACATAATTTAGAAACCTTAGGAGGGGAAAAATAGTCTTATATTTAGCTATATTTTTATTCTTTTCCTTGTTCTTTCCTCATTCTTGATGACTTTCAGGCTTCCTTCTTTTAACATTTATTTTATGTTTGAGTAACTTCATTTAGCCATTCTTTTAGGGTAGGTCTGCTGGCAACAGATTCTCTAAGTTTTTCTTTCATCTGAGAACCTATTGATTTCACCTTCATCCTGGAGGATCCTTTTGTTGGGTATAATATTTTGGATTGACAGTTTTTTCTTTTGGTTCTTAAAAATATTGTGCCACTTCCTTCTGGCCACTGTGCATTCTAATAAAAAAATATATGTAATTTGAATTGTTGTTCCCCTATAGGTAAGGTATAATTTCTCACAATTTTTTCTTTGGCTTTAGTTTCAAGAATTTGACCACAATATGTCTTATCATGGATTTCCTTGGGTTTATCATGTTTTGGGTCACCTTCTTGGATCTGTAGGTTTATGTCTTTCTCCAAATTTGGGGAAATTTCAGCCATTATTTCTTTGAATATTTTTTCAGTTTCATCTCTTTTTCTTTCCACTTGGGACTCCAATGACACAAATATTAGATCACTTTTTATTGTCTTGCAGCTTCCTGATAGTCTATTTTTGTTTGCTTGCTTTGTTGTTGTTTTAGGCTAATTTCTCTTTGTTGTTAAGATGAGGCAGTTTCTATTGTTCTGTCTTCAAGTTCACCAATTCTTTTCCTCTGTTATCTCCATTCTTATATTGAGCCCATCCAGTGAGTTTGAAAAAAATTTTGGTTACTTTAATTTTCAACTCTAAGATTTTCATTTGCTTCTTCTTTATATCTTTAATCTCTTCACCGAATTTTCCTTTTATTTCATTTAGTTCACAAATGTAGTTGCTTGTTGAAGCATTTTTTTAATGCTTGTGTTAAAATCTTTGTCAGATAATTCCAACATCACTGTGATCAATGTTGGCATCTATTGATTGTTCAAGTTGAAATTTTCCTGGTTCTTGGTATGGAGAGTTATTTTTTATTTGTAACCTGGAATTTTTGATATGAGAATCTGGATCCCATTTCAGTCTTCTCTTTTAGTAGGGCTCTGCTGAAATTGAGCCAGTGACATGGTTGGGTAGGGGGCAAGCAGGATGGCTAAATTTGTGCTAACTCTTTACAGTCAGGTGGGAGTTAGAGTCCAGGCTTCCCATGTGTTCTCCACTGACACCTCTCTGCTGGGAGAGGAAGGGTTGCTTCATCACTACTGGGCAGGGGTGAAAATCTGGCACTGCACTTGGCCTCCTTTCCATTGTAGGGAGGGAAGGGGTGCCTTGTTACTGCCGGATGGGGGTGGAAGCCCATGCTTCCCACATGGCTTCCTCTGACACCATGCTGGTGGTTAAAGGAAGGGGTACCTGGTGGCTGCCAGGCAAAAGTTGAAGTCTAGGCTTTCCGCTTTGCCCTTGCTCATGGCTGCTTGCATTTTGCTGCAGCGGAGTGTTAAATGTCAAAAAGATTTCTGACTTGCTAATGGTGCCCCTTTCCTCTTTGGCAAGAGAGAATAGACATCATTTGGGGACAATTTTTGTCTACACCTCCTCAGCATTTTCAGGTTATGTGTTTCTCTCTCACCCTGGAGAAAAGAAAACCAGGGACCTCACTGCGCTATCATTCCCTAAGTACCAGAGTCCCTAAGAGGTCCACCCTCTTTCTACCTTTCAGAACCCCATGAAGAATAAAGAGAATGCATACACTTCATCTTGTCCAGAACTAGAAATCCTCTTTTAATTCTGTCCTCTCTTTTATCCCCCTAGGGCCAAGCAGGTCATGTTTCTGGTTATATAAACTTTTAAAATTTGTGGGTTAGTGAATTTACAACTGCTCTTAAATAAATGAAGTTAACTTAAACAAACAAACAAAACTCTATTAGACAAAAGCTGCACCCACAATTTTCTCTGAGATAAGCCCTTCTTTACTTTTGCCTTCTGCTGAGATGGCTAAGGAACCACACCCTTAAGCTTTCTAGACTCACTTTTGTATGATTCAGAGGCTCTATGAGGTACATCCACAATCTCCTTAGAGGTCTTTTATCTGACTAAATAAGCTCTGATGCTTGCCTTAAATCTTTCTAACATGTTAACAAAAGATTGTACAGTTACTCTCAGATCCACGTTTTTTTGTTTGTTTGTTTGTTTTTGCATGGGCAGGCACTGAGCATCAAACCCCAGTCTCTCTGGCACCGCAGTGCTGAGCCACCATGACCCGCCCTCAGATCCATTTTTAAACCATATTTTACTGGCAGTGCCCTGGATTTGAGCTTTTCTCAGAAGCCATTTCTTACTTTTAGCATCATTTGTCACTTGGATAGGCTGAGAATTTCTGGATTGAGCTGACTCTTTCTTGCTGAACAGTCCTTTCATTAGCTCAGGATTTCTCAACCTCAGCTTTGTTGACATTTTGGATAATTATTTTGGGGCTGGGGGGTGGACGTATGTCCTGTCATTATAGGATGTTTAGCAGCATCTCTGACCTGTACTCAATAGATATCAGGAGCAATCTCCCCAATTTTGTCAACCAAAAATGTCTCCAGACGTTGCCAGTCATCCCTGGAGGCAGTAAACCTGTCGTTTGACAACCAGTGCTTTCCTTTCTCCCTCAACATACATTTCACTATAAGCAGCAAAAAGAAGGCAGGTTAACACTTCCTTGGAAATATACATGCAGTGTGTCAAATCATTAGGGACATTTTCTATTTTCCATTTTACTGTAGGCAACAGGGTTGCTGAATTTTGTGCCACGGCGTTAACAGGGATCTCTAATCCTCCAGTTTGTGGTAACACTTACCTTACTTTCCTGCATGGCTTCCCCTGCCCGTGGCCATAGGCTTCTGTTAAAAGCTCCTTCCAGACACCGTAGGCTTTCACAGGGTCTTCCCAAAGCCCACTATCCTGCCTACAGCCACTCTGCTCTCCTGTCCCAGCCGCACTCGACCTTTGCACCAAAATCTCTGTATGTTATCCATTGCTGTGTAACAAATTACCCCACATTTAGCAGTTTATTATTTATTTTCTTTCCAAATTTAGCAGTTTAAAAAAAGAAACTTATCTCAAAGTTTGTGTGGGTTAGATATCCAAGGGTGGCTTAGCTGAGCGGTTCTGCCTCAGTCTCCCACATGGCTGCAGGCAAGCAGGCGGCCAGGGCTGCCTTCATCTGTGGGCCAACCAGGGCTGGCGTGGGCACTTCCCCTCACTCGGGGCTGCTGTGGGCCTCGGTTCCTCACCCACTGGTGGCTGGAAGCCTCAGTGCCTTGCCCCATGGACCTCTCTGCCCTCTTTGCAACCTGCTGCCCGCAGAGCCAGTGATCAAGCAAAAGAGGGAGCTCACACCCAAACAGAAGCTGCAGTTTTTTAAGAAACCCTATACTGGACGTGACATGCCCTCATTTCTGCCAATTGCTGTTGGTCCCATAGATGAGCCCTGAAGCAGGGTGGAGGGGACTGCACAGGTGGGACAGAAGGTCCTGAACCTTGCAGGCTGTCTGGAGCTAGCTGCTGCGTTCCAATTTTATTCAATTCAGAATTTTTAAAATTTTCCCTTTGGACTTCCTTTTTGACCCATGGCTTATTTTTGAAATGTTGTGTTTAATTTCCAAGTATTGGGGTGTTTTCCAGGTATCTGTCTGTTATGATTTCTAGTTTAGTTCTATTAGGTCATAAAACATATTTTTTGTGCAATTCTAATTCTTTTAAATTTGTTAATGTATGTTTTATGACCAAGAAGATGGTGTATTTTGGTGAATATTCCATGTGTCATTGAGAAGAATCTGTATACTGCTGTTGTTGGGGGGGTGTTAGAAAAATGTCAATTAGGACAAGTTAGTTTGCTGTATCCTCACTTTTTTTCTGCCCACTTGTTATACTGATTTCTGAGAAAGAAGTGTTGAATTCTCCAGGTATAATATAGATTTTTCTATTTCTCCTTTCAGGCTTATTTTTCTTTCTTTCTTTCTTTTAGCAGTTTTATTGCGCTATAGTCACATACCATACAGTCCAGCTGAAGTATGCAGTCAGAGGTTCACAGTACCATCACGCAGTTGTGCATTCATCACCACAATCAGTGGACGTTTTCATTAATAAAAAACAGAACATCCCATACCCCCATCCTCCACTACCCCATCATTGATCCCTAGCATTGGTGTGGTGTGTGTTACTGTCAATGAAAGAATATGAAGATATTACTGTCAAGTACAATCCAAAGTTTGCAATAGGTGCATTTTCCCCCACATAATTCTATTAACTCGTAATAGTTTCATACATTTATTCTAGTTCATGGAGGAAATTTTAAATATTTGTACTGTTAATCACAGTCATTGTCCACCACAAGATTTACTGCTTTATACAGTCCCATGTTTAAACCTCTGCCTTTCCTTCTGGTTACAGATACGACTCTGCACTTCCCCTGTCAACCACATTTACACACAGTTCAGCACTGTTAAGTATACTCCACTATCCATTTCCACATATTTAAATTAAACTTAGTTAAAAATTTTGCACCATTAACCATCTGCTCCCCATTCTCTACCCTCATTCTATCTCCTGGTAACCTATATACTAGATTTCAACTCTATGAATTTACTTATTACAATTAACTCATATAAGTGAGATTATGCAGTGTTTGTATTTTTGCATCTCACTTATTTCACTCAACATACTCTCTTCAAGGTTGTCACATGCTTCAGGACCTCATTCCTTCCTCCTGCTGAATTACGTTCCATCACATGTGTATGCCACATTGTGTATACCCATTCATCGGCCGATGGGCACTTGGATTATTTCCATCTTTTGGCAATTGTGAATAATGCCACTACAAACACTGATGTGTAAATGTTTCTTCTTGTGCCTGCTTTTAATTCTTCTGAGTATTTACCCAGTAGTGTGTATTGGTTTTTACTTCTTTTTTTTTAAATTTGTATTAATAAAACCAATCAATATACAATATGAACATTCTTTTTTATCACATAGTTGTATATTCTTCAGCATGATCATTTCTTAGAACATTTGCATCAATTCAGAGAAAGAAAAAGAAAACAGAAAAAATTTCATACATACCATACCCCTTACCCCTCCCTTTCATTGATCACTAGCATTTCAATCTACTCAATTTATTTTAACATTTGTTCCCCCTATTATTTATTTATTTTTAATTCATATGTTTTACTCATCTGTCCATAAGTACATAAAAGAAGCATCAGACACAAGGTTTTCACAGTCACACAGTCACGTTGTGTAAGCTATATCATTATACAATCATCTTCAAGAAACAAGGCTACTGGAACACAGCTCTACATTTTCAGGCACTTCCCTCCAGCCTCTCCAATATACCTTAACTTAAAAGGTGATATCTATTTAACGCATAAGAATAACCTCCAAGATAACCTCTTCACTCTGTTTGGAATCTCTCAGTCATTGACACTTTATTTTATTTTTTTTTCATCTATTCCAACCTCTTTTTTTTTTTATTCAACATAACAATATACAAACACAAACATTCTTAGCATATGGTCATTCCATTCTTGATATATAATCAATAACTCACAATATCATCACATAGTTGTATATTCATCATCATCATCATTTCTTAGAACATTTGCATCAATTCAGAAAAAGAAATAAAGAAAACAGAAAAAAATCATACATACCATCTCCCTTAGCCCTCCTTTTCATTGATCACTAGCACTTCAATCTACTAAATTTATTTTAACATTTGTTCCCCCTATTATTTATTTTAGTCCAACCTCTTTATTGTAGTGCAGGTGGGGAAATATGAGGCAAGGTCAAAGAGACCAGTAGCCTCAGAGCTGGGAGGAGAATCATCTTCCTGGACTCCTAGGCCCCTGAATTTTGATCTTTCACCAAAATACTATCCTTTCTTTCTCAACCCTTTCTTTCCTCACTGCTTTTTACCTTGCACATAGAAAGTGATCATGAATGTGAAGGGATAGATGACCGAATCATCTGCCGATTGACACTTTATTTTGTTTCATTTCACTCTTCCCCCTTTTCGGTTGAGAAGGTTTTCTCAATCCCTTGGTGCTGAATATCTCAGCTCATTCTAGGATTTCTGTCCCACGTTGCCAGGAAGGTCCATACCCCTGGGAGTCATGTCCCACGTAGACAGGGGGAGGCAGTGAGTTTGCTTGTCATGTTGGCTGAGAGAGAGAGAGAGAGAGAGAGAGACCACATTTGAGCAACAAAAGAGGTTCTCTTGGGGGTGACGCTTAGGCGTAATTTTAAGTAGGCTTAGCCTATCTGTTGTGGGGTTAAGTTTCATATGAACAAACCCCAAGATTGGGGGCTCAGCCTATTGCTTTGGTTTTCCCCAGTACTTGTGAGAATATCAAGAATTCTCACTTGGAGAAGTTGAATTTTCCCTCTTTCTCACTATTCCCCCAAGGGGGCTTTGCAAAAACTTTTTTATTCACTGTTCAAATCCTTCTGGGATTTATCAAGGCATCACTCTGGACAAACCTACAAAATCTCATACCCTACTCAAGGTTCCATGTACTTAGGGTGTTCAGCTAAGCTGTCCACAGAAGTTATATTAGGAAATGCACTAGTCGAAATATAAATTTTGTACCAAATAAACCTTTTTTGCTTTAGTCTCACACATAAAGTTTTTAAATATTAATTACCATATATTTTCAACATCCTGCATTATTGACATTCCTTTGGTTTTTATGTCTTATATTTTACAGCTCTGGTATTACATTTGTACACACTTAGGACTGTTATGTCTTCTTGGTGAATTAAACCTTTTACCATTATATTTTGTTCCTCTCTTCATTCCTGCTAATATTCCTTGTTTAAAGTCTACTTTTGCTAGACTTAAAAAAAAATATTAATATTGCCACTCCAACTTTCTTTGATTAGTGTTTATATGGTATCTTATTCCATATGTTTACTTTTAATCTATCTACATCTTTGTATTTAAAGTAGGTTTCTTATAGACAGCGTATTTTTTTTATTGAAAAGAAATATTTACTTGTAAAAATGTTCACAGAATCTGTAAACACAGGCTGTATTAATAATCTTCCAACATAACATCATTTCTATGACAGATTAATTGGTCTGAAAAATATGTAGTTTGTTTTGCAAATTTAACTGGGTGTAATGATGATTTACAGGCTCATTTTCTTTGATGATATTTGTTTTTAAATATTTTCACTGAGATCTCTTCACATACCATACAGTCCATCCAAAGTATACAGTCACTGGTTCACAATATCATCATATAGTTGTTTATTCATCACCATGATCATTTTTAGAACATTTGCATGACTCCAGAAAAAGAAATAAAAAGGAAAAAAACATACATCCCATATCTCTTATCCCTCCCTCTCATTGACCTCTACTATTGCAGTCTACCCATTTTTTTTTTTACCCTTATCCCCTCCCCCATTATTTATTTATTTTTGTCCTTTTTTTTTTTTTTTTAATTCATCTGTCCATACCCTGGATAAAAGGAGCATCAGACACAAGGTTTTCACAGTCACATGGTCACACTATAAAAAGCTAGTTATATGGTGGTCTTCAAGAATCAAAGCTACTGGAACGCAGCTCAACACTTTCAGGTACTTCCCTCCAGCCACTCCAATACACCATAAACTAAAAAAGGATATCTATATAATGCATAAGAATAACTTCCAGGATAACCTCTCGACTCTGTTTGGAATCTCTCAGCCACTGAAACTTTATTCTGTCTCATTTCTCTCTTCCCCCTTCTGGTCAAGAAGGCTGTCTCACTCCCTTGATGCAGGGTCCTGGCTCATCCCTGGATAGACAGCATATTATTGTATCTTGCTTATTTCCCCCAACCTGCCAGTCTCTGTCTTTTAATGGCTGTCTTGTTATTGATATTGTTGGATTAAATTTTTCTATCTTGCTAATTATTTTCTGTTTTAAATAACCTGTGCTTTGTTCCTTTATGCCTTCATTTGAATTCATCGATTATGTTTTACCAGAGAAAACCCCCAATCTCATATTCCACTGGGACAAGGAGTAACCTATTACTATCCTACAGTTGATAAAAGTAGACAATGAGATGTACTGCATCAGAGTAAAACAGTTTAATATTCATGGCACAACAAACAGCGTGAGCATCAGCATAGTTGTTTGTTTCCCCTGACCCTAAGGTGCGGTGAGCCCAGATGCATGCTATACACAAAGTGGGTTTGTGTTGTGCCTGAGGAACCCGGGCTCTGCCCTTTTTGGCAAACAGTAAGCAAGCCTGCCTTTGCCTGGAGAAAAACATTTTACCTCCTCTCTCAAAATTACCAGTTTGTATGAATGATCCCAGTCAGGGGCCCAGGTGGAAGAGAGGCCAGGGCCTTGCCATCTTGATATATTCAGCGACACGTGTTGAACATAAAAGGCCTAGGAGATTCCTCCGAATATTTTTATCACTCATTTTATCTCATTACTGACTTGTAATTTATACCTGTTTTAAAGAAATATTTAGCAGTTGCCTTTGCACTTATAATATGTTTTTAATTAACCACAGTGTATCTTCACATAATAGTATTTCACTTCTCATATAGTGTAAGGTCCCTTTAACAGTTTATTTCCATTTTCTCCCTCCCATTCTTTTTGCTCTTATTATACATTTTAGTCTTATACATGTGTTCTAGTTTCTTAGGCTGCTTAAAGCACTCCTGGCTTGGCTTCTGTCCTCTATACTATGAAATGGGGCTGAGTATCTACTTCATCCCTTAGGAGTAAGAATCAGAGTGCCTAGAACACTTCTTAGAAGATGAAAACTGAGACAGCATAAAAGGGGAACAGGCTGGGAGCAATATTTACAGTCTGGAGGCAGACCACCTGGGTTCAAATTCTGGCTCACCACTGCTTCCTCCACTTTTCTGTACCTCAGTTTCTGTAGCTATAAAATGGAAATAGTAATAGTACTTACTTCACAGGATGGTTAAAAGATTAAAAGAATAGGATGTAAAACTCCTACAATAGTGACTGGCACTGGATAAGCTCTGTAGAAATGTTCATAATTAAGGTGCACGTCCTTTAATTTCAAAAATTTGTGAAAGAGAACAATCAAAACACGAATGTTTACTGAGCTTCTTTAAAGTGCCCCAGTCCTGTGCTAAGCATTCTCTTATAAAAATTATCTCATAAGAGATAGGGATTAATTATTCCTATTTAATAGACAAAGAAATGAAAGATCAGAGAAGTGTTTCACCAGCTGGTGGGAGGTAGCTAGGTCTACAAGCCTGGGGTGGGGTCTCACTGCAATGCCTGCACCCCCAAACCAGCTTCCACGCTTGTAATTAGTGGGAAAGCTGCCTGCTGTGCTTATCTCAAGGGCATTTGGGGACCTGGGTCCTGTAACGGCAGAGGCACTGCTTTGGGTACGCGCAGAGCGTTGGGTCCCCTGGCAGGGAGCCTGGGCACCTCATGAGCTTTTACATCTTAGTCCACAAGCTGTTGCCCCTCTTCCCTGCTTGTTGAATTCATTGCCCCAAGACTTAGCTCAGATATCCCCACTTGGATTTTATGGGGTGGGGAGTGGGGGTGGGTTTCAGCAGTCTGTTTTATTCAGTGATTTTGCCCACATTTATTTCTCAAGGTCTCTTTCATTGACTCAATTTGTATCCAAGGAGGGGATCAGAAGTGAGGCTTTTATGCCTGTCTCCTGAACCTGCTTCTCTCTTTCGCACCTGGGATGAATGGCAGCAAAGACACGCACCAACAACTTCTTTATTTGAGGCATTGAGAAATGGGCTTCCTATAGTCTCTAGCGAAATATTAGAGGGTAGCAAGCATGTAAACATCCTCACCAATAGAGCGAGACCGAAGAACTGAAGCCTCGCCTGGATTTATTACTGTGAAGAGATTTACGCAGGAGGTGACACATCCGACTTGGGTTTTGAAGTGATGACTGACCACTGTGTGGAAAAGGCGTGTAGAGGGCCCGGGTGAGAACAGGAAACAGATATAATAAGGAAGGCTACCGCAGGGGCCCAAGACAGAGCGGTGGCTGTGGATATGAAGAGGAAAGTGGATTGAGAAGATACTCAGAAAAGAGAAGCGACAGCTAGTGAAGATGTATTTTAATGTAAGCCGAGAGGGAGGTGCCAAAGATGACTCAAAGAGCTTGGCTTGCTTACGAATGTTTGTTGAATGAAAGACTGACAGAGTGACCTCAGGCCGAAGTATCTCGAATGGACCACCCCATCCCCGCCCCCACCCTCACGCGAATCCCAGAGTTAGGAGCACAAGGGTACCCGTAGAAGGGAAAAGGAAGAAATGGGCACCAAGTCTCGCCCCAGGAGTTATTAGACACTCTGGCACGGGTCTGAGCCCAAGGCCCTGGGAAGGGGGCAAACGTTTCGCCTCTCGGCGGGTAGTTTCGCCTCGCCCCTCCAGCCCCGCCGTCCGGGACCTACCGGGCCCCTGTGTTACCGTGGAGAGGTGTCGCGGGGTGCGGCGCAGCGCTCAGCCCTCCAGGCCTCACCCGTCCCGATGCCCACTACGCCCAAGACGCTGGAAGCCTGGGCGTCGGCTCCGTACAGTGCCGGGGTCGGGAAGCAGGGGCGGCGGGCTGAGTCCCAGCGTCAGGGAGCCCCGCCACGGTGCACCTGCCTTGCTGGGCGGCCCCCGGCCCGGGCCCCACCCCTCCGCCCACGGCTCCTCACCTTCCCCGCCCCGGAGTGCGCCTTCTCGAGATGTGCGCGCGTAAGCGTGGCCCGTGTGGCCGAGGGTGCCGGGGAGTCAGGGTGCGGGTGCGTACTGGTTGCGCTCGGCTGCGAGGAGTCGCGTCAAGGGTGCGTGGGCAGAGCCCGCGCGGGTCCCCGCAGCGGGGCGGCGCGGGCGGGGTGCGGCAAGTGTAGGGAGCGCGCGGGGCTGAGCGCACGGCGCCCGCGGCCAGGCGGGCTGCGGAGGAAGGAGTCCGGCTGCCCAGGGAGGCAGGATGCGTGCCGGCAACTTTTTGGCGGCTTGGGAGGTGCGGGTGGCCGCGCCCGCGGGGGCTCCCTCTGGCCGCCGGGCGAGAAGCGAGCGTGCCCGCCGCCGCCCCTCCCCCACTTCCGCCTCCCGCCTCTTCCTCGTTCCTGGCTCCCAGGGCCGGTCCGTCCCGGGGGAGACCCGGCGGCACGGCCCCACCCCGGCCGGCGCGGCTCACTCCCACGTCCCCGCCGCCGTCTCGCCCAAGCCCGTAGACCGGGTCAGCGGGGCCGCCGGGCGCTGCAGGTAGGGGCGGCGGCGGGCACAGGTGCCGCAGGAGTGGCCGGAGGGTGGGGGCGAAGCGGGCAGAGGGCGCGGTGGGGGTGGCGAGACCCCGCCTCTCCTCCCTTCCCCCCCCCCCCCCGGACGCGGCGTGTCCCTTTTTAGGGAATTCTTTCCTTCTCGCTTACTCCAGTTTGGGTGGGGCTGAACTCGAGAGGGAGCTCTCCATGTCCCTGACTCCCCGTCGGGCCCGCGACAGCCTCCTGCCCCCAGGTCTCGTCACCCCCTCCCCAGCACCTTCAGCCGCGTAAACAACTCCCTTCTCCACTACTTGGCTCCGCGGCCCCCCAGGGGGCAGCCCCTTCAGTCTTGTGAGTCCTTGGGGTTAGGGGGAGG
The DNA here is from genome assembly GCF_023851605.1 of Tamandua tetradactyla. NCBI lineage: Eukaryota > Metazoa > Chordata > Mammalia > Pilosa > Myrmecophagidae > Tamandua > Tamandua tetradactyla. Next base: position 6,758,666 of record NC_135327.1, on the reverse strand, counting down.
GAAAAGAGAGGGGGCGTCCCTGAGCCCCTAGACCCAGTCAACCCCTGCCCCACTCCCACCCTCCCCCGCCCCGCGGCGGGAGCGCTCAGCCTCGGCGTCCCGGGGTATTTTTAGCGGCGTGACCTGGGCGGCAGCTCTAAGAGCTTTTCCCAGGAATCAGCGCCAGCGCCTCCCTCCTCCTCCGCGGCCCGGCCGCTGCGGCCGCGCGGTCTCCCTACACTTCCCAAGCTCTCCTAAGCCCTGTTGGGCCTGCCCGGGTTTGGGTCCCTCTCCGCAGCCCCGACGCCCGTGGAGCCCGCCAGGGTCTCGGCTAGGTGGAGCCCAGGTGGGATGGGGAAGGAAGTCTGCCAAGGATGACGAGCTGGTCCTCAACGAGGAACTCCCCCCCCCCCCCCCCCCCCCCCCCCCCCCCCCCCCCCCCCCCCCCCCGCCCCATGGGGTTGGAGAAGAACGCCAGGAGCGAGGCTGCCTGGATGGGAGTGAGCGCAGGGCCTGGGCTGGCCCAAAGCTCAGGCATTCTGGAAAGCTCTCAGCACTGGGGGTCAGGAGGCCTGCCCTGAATTGGACCCCGAACCTCACCTACATGTTCATCTACTAGTGGAGGAGATAAGATCCCGTGACATGTGTCAGAGAGGAATAAGTAAGGAGGTGCAGGGGTTTAGAGAAAAGATAGTGGACCCCTAAGTAGCACATGTGTCAAAGCTTTACAGTTTACACAGCGCTTTCACAAGCATTGTCCTGTGTTTGAAGTCTGTGGGATGATTATGGAGATTTCAGGAGGGAGACTGTGGTTAGGAAGATGATTTCCCTAGGGTAGAGCCAAGTCTGGAAGTCAGCTTTTGTGACTTGAAGAAGGGATGGGAGGGGCATGGTGGCCGTAGGATGTGTGTGGAGAGAGAGCTAAGAGGGGAAGGGGTGGCTTTAGTCTCTATTTTTTAGAGGATGGGCAGGATCTGGAGTTGCCACACTGGAGGAGCAGCAGCCTCCACCTGGAAATCTCCATCCTACCCTCTTCCCCAGCCTTCCCAGGGAAGGCTGGAAACATTAAGCAGGGAGAGTATATTCCCCCATGGGGGCTGGGCCATCTCTTCTCAGAAGGGCATGATATTGAGACTCGGCCATTGGCTGTGTTCCCTGAATACAGAGGAGCCTCTTTTGCTGTGACTGGAACTGGCATCCCCTTTGTGGCGATACAGCCAGCCCTGTATTTTGAAGTTTGTGGGATGGGCTTGGTTTCAGGGAGGGGAAAGAGGTGTCCAGGCTGAAATAGGGGCCCTACTGCTTGGATGCTGGCTGTATCCCCAAGCCCAGGTCCCCACTGCATTCTCTCAGCTTCACAGCATACTTGTCTCATTCCTCTGTCCTCCAGAAGCTGACATGGACCCAAATCCTCGGGCAGCCCTGGAGCGCCAGCAGCTCCGCATTCGGGAGCGGCAGAAATTCTTTGAGGACATTTTACAGCCAGAGACAGAGTTTGTCTTCCCCCTGTCCCACCTGCATCTTGAGTCACAGAGACGTAAGTCCCAAGTCCTGGGGGAGGGAAGGACTGGGACTGGGATGGGTAAAGGGGAAGTCCTATAGATCCTGAATCTCAGGGACCCCCTCTGCTCCTACTTTTTTGGTCCTCTAAACTGCCATCTCAGGATCTGGTGGGTGTCTTTGATCATCCAGTCTCCAGCCTGGGACCCCCTAACTTGCTCTCTTCTTGATCTGCAGCCCCCATAGGTAGCATCTCGTCCATGGAAGTGAACGTGGACACGTTGGAGCAGGTGGAACTTATTGACCTTGGGGATCAGGATGGTGCAGATGTGTTCCTGCCTTGTGAAGATCCTCCCCCGACCCCCCAGACGTCTGGTATGCCCCTCTACTTTGGGGACTTGGGTACTAGTCAGCCAGAGCTGGATATTGGGGCCTCTGAAGTGAGGCTGCAAGGCTGGGGAAATGTACAAGTAGGTGCTGGAAGTGGGTGTTTCCACCAGCAAAACAGCTGCCTGTTCTGATTTTAAGGGAAGTTGACCTTAAGAGGAACTGGGTTGTAGATTCCCAGTCTCAAATTCTAGGAATGGCCAGCCCCTTTAGCCTTTGCCAATTATACAGTTGTAAAAATTAATGTAGGGCGGGCCGCGGTGGCTCAGCGGGCAAGAGTGCTTGCCTGCCGTGCCGGAGGACCCCGGTTCGATTCCCGGCCCCAGCCCATGTAAAAAACAAACAAACAAACAAAATATAATAAAACAAGAAAATGTTTAAAAATGTTTCCCTTTCTTCCTCCCTTCCTTCCTTCCATCCTTCCTTCCTTCTCTGTCTTTCCTTCCTTTCCTCCCTCTCTCTTTAAAAAAAAAAAAAAAAAAAAAAAAAAAAATTAATGTAGATAAAATAATGTAAAAATGTAATTTTTACACTCGACAGCTTAAGCAGTTCTAGCTTTCATAGTAATAGTAATATTTATTGGGTACTTATAAGGTTCTTAATACTGTGCTAAAGTATTTTACATATATTAGCTCCATCCTAACAGTGTCCTATCAGGGTAGCTGGAAATTTTCCCATTTTATAAACAAGGATATTTTGACTCAGGAAGTAGAAAAGCTGCGATTCAGGCCATGTCTGTCTGATTCCAAAGCCCATATGCTTAACCTGTGAGAATAGATATTCTCTCATCTAAAACAGCTATTGTTTACTGATGAACTGCTGTATTGCAGACATTTCATAAGCATTCTTAGATTTCATCTCCAAAACTCCAAAGTGTAGGTATGCCTTTTTTTTTTTTTACAGAGGAACAGAGTCCTTGAGAGGGAAAGTCTTTCCCAATCTACTCAGCAGCAAGTAAATGATTTGGTAGAACTTTTACTTTTGGACTGATTGGTCTGACTTCAGTCCCGACATGGTATATGGAAGTGGAAGGAGCTGGGAGTCAGGAGACCATATTGGGGCTCCCCAAGCCCAGGTCCCCACTGCATTTTCTCACCTTCACAGCTGGCTCTTTGTTGGACTGGCTAAGTGACTTTAAACCGTACCCTCTCTCGACCTCATATTCCCCACGTGCAAAATGAGGATGCTGGCCAGACAGTTACTAAGAGTTCTCTGAGCTAGGTTGCTCTCTGAAACCCTGACTGTGGCCCTGATCAGCTCTTCTCTTCCGGGCAGGAATAGATGACCATCCAGAGGAGCTGAGCCTGCCAGTGCTCACATCGGACAGGACCACGTCCCGGACATCCTCTTCATCTTCTGACTCTTCTGTCAGCCTGCACAGCCCAAATCCAAGTGACGGTGGAGCAGACACACCTTTGGCACAGTCTGATGAGGAGGAGGGTGGGGCTGATGGAGAGGCAGAGCCCATGACTGGCAGCTAACAGTGGGCCCCTATTTACAGACTGATTGGGTGGAGCTGGCCATTCTGCACATGGAGACCCTTGGCTCAGCCGGGGCCCTTGGGGAGACCCCAGACTTGTTACTTTTAGTAGTCACCAGAAGGAGGGAGGGATGGTGGGATAGTTCCTCTCTGGAAACTCATCCTCTCCTACTTTATTGCTAACCTTTTCCTGCTATAACCTTCCTACCAGTTTTTGCTTACTCCTGAGTTAGGGCTTGCAAGCAAAGAGATGGAAGATGAGATAGGACAAAATGCTACTGCTTTTCTTAGCACTCATCTCTCCCCCAAACTATCCTGCTGTCTTCTAATAGACTCTCTTAATGTATTGTCTCTAAATGGACATAAACTCCTTAGCATTCCCAGTGAGATGGTCCTCCAGCCATCCTGAATCCTTACATCCTTTTTGGAACAGGATACGATAAAAATAATAAACCAATAATAATATACCATCTGTTTTAGTTTGCTAATGCTGCTGGAATGCAATATGCCAGAAATGGGTTGGCTTTTCTAAAGGGGATTTATTAAGTTACAAGTTTACAGTTCTAAGGTCATAAAAATGTCCAAACTAAGGCATCCAGATAAAGATACCTTGACTGAAGAAGGGCTGATGGCGTCTAGAACACCTGTCTGCTGGGAAGGCATGTAAATGGCATCTCCTGGTTCTTTAACTTCTGATTTCAAACAGCTGTCCCCACGGGTATTTTCTTTCTGCATCTCCGAACGTCTGTGTGTTGGCTCTGAGCTTTTTCCAAAATGATTCCTTCTTAAAGGGCTCCAGTAAGTGGATTAAGACTGCCACCTTGAAAATGGGTGGATCACATGTCCATGGAAACATCTTAATAAAAAAGATCCCACCCAAACAATAGGTCTGCTCCTACAAAATTGGATTAGGATCAAGAACGTGGCTTTTTAGGGGGCTACATGAGAGTTTCAAGCCAGCACATCAACCATTCCACTTCATATTTTTACGTTGCAAAGATATTCTCATCATGTGTTTACTCAGTTTATTCAAGAAATACTTGTTGCACAGACACTGTGCACTAGGCATTTGGAAAACAGTTTTGAACAAGACAGGCTGTAGCCCTGCCTTCAAGCAGTTTACCGTGTATGGAGGGAAAACCAAGTAAATGCCACAATCCCTGGTGCAGTCAGTAGCACAGAGAGAAACTACTCTGGAACCAGAGAATAGGGACTTCTTAACTCGGTCTGTATAGTCATGGAAGGGCTGATTTTTAAGGTGAGATCTGAAGAATGAGTGAGGTTAGGCAGAAGGAGCTGCTTGTGGAAAGACCTTAAATGGAAAGAACCTAGCCCTAAAGAACCAGAAAACATTATAGTATAGCTGTATTGTTGCATCTGAGGAGAGTAGTTACGGGTGAAGGGAGAAGTACAATGAACATAAGTCAGGCTGTGAAATGCTTTGAAGCCTGCATCAGGTTTCCATTTGACTGCTAGTAAGAGGGATTAGAAATAACAGTGACTTAAAATAAAAACGTATTTTCTCTTATAGCCGAAGTCCAGACAGGATAGGGCTGTGTGGCAGCTCCATCATTAATGGCACCTGGGCTTCTTTTTGGCACCTTTTGCTCAACCATCATCTTTGAACCTGGCAGAAAGCAGGAGAAGAGACTGGGGAATGGGCAAAAAGGTCACCGAACCGGTCTGTTCTCACAAAATAGTTTTTTTTTTGTTGTTGTTCTAACCAATAACATCCACTTTCATCTCATTGGCCAGAACTTAGTAACACAGCAAATGTTTTATTTGCAGACATTTTCTAGACATAAAGAAAAAAAGAAATTCTGGCCTTTGGAAAGATAGCCCTTTTAAATCTTAGAATTACCAATACATCTGATTTCTACCCAATCAAGCCTCTCAGGAATGCCCTAGCACAGGGAGCCTACTAAAGTCCTTTAGTAGGGCACACTGCTGTCTGGAATAGACTCAAGGTTCTGTTTCTAAGGAAGAAGAGGACAGTAGTCATTGGGTAGGTAACCAGCAGTTGGCAGGTTAGAGGCCACATTAAGGAGTAATGAAGGGTTACAAGTGATTGAATTTGCTTGTTAAGAAGCTATGTCTGGCCTCAGTGAGGAGAATACACTGGAGGAAGACAGACTGAAGACAGCCAAATAGCACAGCAATCCATGCAAGAGGTAATAGTAGCCTAGAAGATAGTGGTAATGATGAGCTTAACTGGGTCAAAGGAGGGGAGGGTATAAACAATTAAATGTTAAATATCAGGGTCTGATATTCAACATACTGAAAGTGGCCTTGGGGCTGCAGTTGTAGGAAAAACAAACAAACATGTTCCTGCTCTTACAAAGTTTACTGATCCAAATGCAAAATTGTAACTATGACAAGTGGTAAAAAAGAGTTAATAGACTTCTTGGGTCACAGGGTGTTACCCTTGAGCAAGTGGCATTCGAGCTGTGACCTGAAGGATGAGTAAACCAGAAGAATGGCTAGAAGGCTCCCGGTGGAGTTCTGGCAGGAAGAAACCACCATGGCTGCCTGGCAACCAGATGACTGCAGCAACATGGATAATAAAAAAATGGACCAGGGTAGAGGGAGGGGAAATGGAGAAAAGTGAAAGGAGTTGAAGAGATACTTAGGAGGCAGATTCCCCAAAATGGGATGGGTAGATATGAGAGAGGAAGGGGTCGAAGGTGCCACCATTTTTTCTGCCATGGGCAACAGGGTGATTTGGGGGGCTCTTTTCCCAGGCAGGGACTGCTAGGAGAGAACCGGGCTTGAGAAGGTCAAAACTTTGGTTTTGGACTTGAGTGCGAGGTGCCTTTGAGACATCCAAGAGGATGTGGCATGTAGGCACTTCAACCCATGGGTGTGGAATTTAGATGAGAAGAATGGGCTGGAAAATAGTGAGTCATCCATGAATAGATGGTAACTGAAGCCATGAGTGTGAATGAGCTTGCCCAGGGAGGGAGTGTTCAGTGAAAGAATGAGCTTAAGGAACATCAACTAATTCTCACATTAGGAAAAAAAAAGTCATCCCACCTCCCTTTATACATCAAACTCCACCCTTGGGATCATGAACTTAAGCCTAAACCCCAAAGCTCTTTGTGCCACCCAGGCTGAGTGGCAGGGCTGTGGTCTTCCCATGGTTCCATCTGCTTTCACCGTTTTGGGAGGCCATTGTAAGTGACTGCTCCTAAATGCTCTTCCTACTGTTAGAACCTCCAGGGAAGTGCAAGCATTCTTCAGCAGAGCCCACAGCCTTTCCCTGTCTCCAGGAAGCTGTGCAGTGAATACCTCTTGTCCCTGAGCGTCTGCATCCAAGCTGAGATCATCCACTAAGTTGGGCCAGGGCTCTGACCTCTGGGACTTTTGGGGGTTCCTTCTGCCTTTGCCATACCCTTCACTTCTTTGGAGTAGCAACCCTGTATCTCTTGTCTGATTGTGGCTGAGCCTTCTGGGCTGAAGACCTTGACTCCCTGCAGCTCTGTTTTGCAAGGCTTCTCAGCTCCTGAGTCTACCCCCCTTCCGTCCTGGGTGAATGATAGGAAGCTGGACTAGATAGTTGTCATCAACTTATTATTCTAAATCTTTTAGTACCCCAGGCACACAGTGCTAAGAGCAGGGTGTTGGGGGCGGGGAGAGGGATCTATAGCCCTTTCAAGATGTAGAATTGTTTGTGGGCCTATGGGGGGCCTTCAGTTCAGCAGACATGAGCCTCAATTCCTGCCTAGAAAAGTCTAGGGTCAGCCCACACCCCAGGACCACTTCCTTGCTGGGACAATGACCTCTTCTCCTGCCAAACCACAGGAGCTTGGCTGCCCTTCAGAGCCAGCATCTCCAGCTGACTGGTTTTTGAGGCCACACAGTGCTCTTGGAGATGGAAGGATGGTTTGTAGCCAACTCCTTGGCAAGGAGCCCAGCTTCCAGTGACCAAGCCACAGTATGACTTCTGTCTGTTGCATAGATCTGTCATAGGATGGACATCCTGACAGACTGTGGAGAGAAGGGGAAGAAGACAAGACTCATCCTTGTAGAACCTTATGCTCTGGAGGAAACAGAAGGGACCATAGCTGGGCGGAAGGGTTCCTGGAAGGCTCACAGCCATAGCAATCTCCAGGAGTGCACAGAACTTACATGATAGTATGGGGACAACATGGAACTGCTGTGATGTTTTATTTGTTCATTCATTCAAACATTATGGAGCACCTACTATATGTTAGCCTCTTGCTTAGACAAGAGAGATACTAAAGATGACCAGGAGCTCTTCCAAGAGCAGACATGGCCACAGATAAATGGAATAAATATAAGAGTTGTAACAGCAGTGCATAAAGGACTGTAACACGCTGGAGTGAGAGAAGGTAAGTCTTCATTGAAAGTGGCTGTTAAGCTAGGTCTTGATGATGTAAGCTACCGTTTGCTTTGCTTTATTTTGAGATTAAAGCATGGACTCTAGTTCTGGACCCATTACTCACTGTGCTCTTAGGCATGTACCTCAGTCTCTTCATCTGGAAAGTGGAGAGAATGTAATGGAATAACTACCTCATAGAGTCATTTGAGTATCATGTTGGTAAATGTTATGTATCAGCACTTACTACATTCTAGATCCTATATATACATAAATTCCAATCCTTACAAGAAGGCTGCAAATAGCTCTCTCCAGTTTATAGGTGAGGAAAAGTGACACTCAGGTTGTTCATGCTCATACAGATTAAAGGCTGAAGTGGGGATTTGAACTCAGATCTCTCTGGTATCTAAGCTCTGGGCCTTCTTTACCATTCCATGTGTAAAGAGGTAGACCACTGGAGGTGGAGTGAGGGCATAATGAAACACATCTTTTAGGCACTTCCTCTCTGGTTGGTCTTGGCACACCTGCCTGTAACCAAATTTAGCTCTTCTTAGAAGTATGGCTCTAAGTTTTACCAAAAGACTGTCCACAAAATTCTTTATGAATGTCTTCCCCATAGGACAGGTGGGAAAACGGAAGCAGGGATTTGACATGGGAACTCCTACAACTCAAATAAAAAGCAAGCCAATAAAAAAAGTGGCGGGGAGAAGGGAGGCAAACGATTTGAACAGACCATTCATAAAAGAAAATATACAGATGGCCAATAAGCACATGAAAAGATGCTTAACATCACTAGTCACGAGAGAATGCAAATTAAAAGCACAGAGACCCCAGTACATACACACCTAAATGGCAAAAAAGTAAAGACTAACAATGCCAAATGTTGACAATGTGGAGCAACCAGAACTCTCATACATTGTTGGTGAGAGTATAAAATGACACATTTTGGAGAAAGGTCAGGAAGTTTCTTATAAAATTACACATATACCTACTCTCTGACCCAACCATTTTACTTCTCAATATTTATACAGGAGAGATGAAAACTGTAGGTCTACAAAATAAATTGTATGACAATTTTGTTCATAACCCAAAACTTGAAAGAACTGGGGTGGCCATCAACAGGAGAATGGATAGACTATAGTATATCTATACTATGCAGCAATAAAAACGAACTACTGAGAAATGCAAGAACATAGATGATTCTCAAACACATTTTGCTCAGTGAAAGAAGTATAATACTGAAAGTGTATGTATTTATGATTTCATTTATATGAAGTTATACAACAGGCTAAACTAACATATGGTGGGAAAAAATCTGAATGGTGGTTGCCTCTGGAAGGTGGGATGGAGGCATGAATCCGCTAGGAGGGAGCATCAGTGAATTTTCTGGGGTTTTAGTAATGTTCTCTATCTTGTTAAGGGTTTGGGTTACAAAGGTGAATGCATTTGTAAAAAGTTGGTGAACATACACTTCAGATTCGTGTATTTCATTGTAAATTTTACATCAGTATTAAAAATATTAACATATATAAGCTCTAGTTGATATGTGTGCTTGAATATTTGGGGAGAAGTGGCTAATGTCAGCAATTTACTTTGAATTTGCAACAAAATATGAATTGACGGATGTACAGACAAACGTGACAAAAGCAAATAGTGGAACCTAGGTGGTGGGAAAACAAATGTTGACGGTAAGGTTCTTTCAATTCTGCTGTACGTTTAACATTTTTCATAATAAAAGGGCCAGTGATTTGGGACTTTTGCAGCAAAGCTCTGCCACCGGAGGAGCTGGCTGGGCTTAGGACCCAGCAAATGGAGACAGGAGAATTAGGAGGCAGGAGCCTAGCTGTGTGATCTCTCAAAAGTAATTAACTTTTCAGTCTCTGTTTCTTCCAGTATCAAACGAGCACAATGAGAGTGGCCTAATTTAAACACTTCCTGGTGGGTGGCGATATCTCGAAGTGAGTGGATCCGCAGTCCAGCCCCGCGCCACACCAGTCGCCCACTCCCCTTCATGCCCCCTTGGCGCCTGCACAGACCCACCAGGCCTGAAAGGAACCTCCCGACCGTTTCCCCACCAACCCGCGCACCTGTCCAGGCCACGGCTCTAGCACCTGCACCCGGGTTTCCGGGATGGCACCGGAAACCACTTCTCATCCACACTTCCTATTGGCTGTCGGCCTTACGCGAGGGCGGGCGTCGCTGGGAGGCGGAAGCAGCCGCAGGCATGGCGGCGGCCGTGCCGCTCGGTACCCTGCTTTTGCTGCTGCTTCTCCTGGGGCCAGGCGGCTGGGGCCGTGCTGAGCCCCCACGCGACAGTCTGCGGGAGGAGCTCGTCATCACCCCCCTGCCTTCCGGGGACGTAGCTGCCACATTTCAATTCCGAACGCGCTGGGATTCGGAGCTTCAGCGGGAAGGAGGTAAGAGGTCTCGAACCTGATCTTGGAAAGATTTCGGCGGCATCTGCTGGGCGTGGAGTGGAGGGAAGCCTTGGGCGCGGAGCCTGATCCCAGAGTGGGGTTCTGCTCCCCGGGCTTGAGGCCCCGCGAGCTGGGTCACTGGGGAAGGATGGGGTAGTTAGTTATTGAAGAATCCCGTTTTACCGACGATAAACAGGCCTGGAGGGGGGCAATGACTCCCATATCCTTGTCTGGCGCTCTTGCCGCAGCTCCAGGCAGACACTCTGAACTTTTAGTTAGAGCCCACTGTCGGCAGCAGTAATGATGATGATGCTATTGGCCGTCACCCTTTATCATGGGTGCTAAGCACAATGCTAAGCGCTGTAAAAGGTGACAAGAAAGAAATTGAGATATATAGAGAGGCAAGATTACATTGCTAGTAACAGTGACAGAGACTGGGATCCAGATATCTCTGGCCTCAAAGGGATATACTGCTGTTTTGGGTGTGGAGCAGGGGAACTGAGAGCCCTCCCTTCAGAATTATAACTCACCTGTTCCCTCTCCCTCAGTGTCTCATTACAGGCTCTTCCCCAAAGCCCTGGGGCAGCTGATCTCCAAGTATTCTCTACGGGAGCTGCACCTTTCTCTCACGCAAGGCTTCTGGAGGACCCGATACTGGGGAACACCCTTCCTGCAGGCTCCGTCAGGTGCAGAGCTCTGGGCCTGGTTCCAAGACACAGTCACTGAGTGAGTGCCCACCTTGGGTCTTGTTACAGGGCATGTAGGGAGCATTGGGTAGCAGTTCCAGCAGGCAGCAATTCCATGGGGGTTAGACTGACGATAGAAATTAAAAAAAAATATTATGTTACCACTGAGTGGCATTCTTTACTTTGCTGAATGTACTTCTTTGCCCTATACTCCCAGAAATGGGGTGCCAGTTACTTGGGCATAAGGTAGTAGAAAACTGGCAAACTGGAGAACCATTTAAAAGGTATTCAAATTTAGTAGTAGTAATAATAATAATAATAAATAGCATGAGGGCCAAACAAAATATATTAGTGTACTGCAGCTGTCCTACAGGGTACCAGCTTATGATCATATCAGAGGAATTGCTTTTTGAGGTAGGGAGAAGGTCTAGTCACTAGAAATCTATTTCCCAGTAGTTGCTGTAGCTATCCTATTTAGAGTAAAATCTCTTTATGCAGAGCTTGCAAACTCATGTCTTCAAGGACCAGACAAGTAACTTAGTGACTGAAGGTGTAAACGTATTGCTAAGACACAGGTATGAGAAGCATATCCAATTATCTTTTTAATCCTACTATAAACAATCAACAGCACAAGTGTGATAAGAACATTTTGGGGTGTCGTAGGGAGTAATGGGAACTCTGGCAAGCTTGAGCACCAATCTAAAGAGAAAGCTGTCACTCAGCTCTTACAGATTGTTGCCATGTGAGAATAGAGGGCTAGTGTCATAAAATATTTTCAGTTTTTAAGAGACACCAGAAATCTGGATTATATTGTGAGAATTGGCAAATTTGTAATATAAGCAAATAATTTAAAATTTAAGAAATGCTGGGTAGTACTAACCAAATGAAACATGGTGATGTTTTGGCTAGAACTTTCAGGCTTCAGGTGTGCAATCTTTATTTTGGAGACTTGTGAACAGTGAATTATCAAAAACAAAACAAAACAAAAACCCAGGACAGCCTTAAGAGGTGCTATCAGGTGAGGAGCAAGCGGTGGCCTTGCCAAGCCTTCCTCTCTTGTCTGAACTCTGACTCACTTGCCTTCCCCCCCCACCCGCCCTGCTGTCACTAATACCCATAATTGGCTATAATGTAGAGCTGATGTTTAGAATTCAGGTGCTCATTAAATTAAATTGGCTGCTTCCTGTGATTAGAGAGCAAATCTGTTTTGATACTTCTCCAAGAAAAGAGCACCTAATTTAACTTGATGCTTTGTGAGGTCCTAGAATGTTTGTTTTCCCTTGTTCGGTGAGCTTTGATGGATGCGAGACCTCCCACCTTGAGGGTAGAAACTGGTCTTACCCTCATGCCCAGAGGGTTCACTTGGGTTTTCCAGACACTTTACATGGGGTTGTGGGAGATATACACATATGATCTGGACTTAGTCCTAGTCCTCAAGGTGCTCTCTGCCTCACTGGAGAGAAAAGAGGCAGAGGACAAGATGCCGCTGTCCCTAGCATTGTCCGAGGGGCCAGTGAGAGGCTCAGACCAAGCAGGTGTGTTTGAGGAGAGTGGGAAGGGCTGTAGGAGGAGGGGCCCAGGACTGCAGCTGGACCTTGGAGGTCGGCAGAGAGGAACAAGTGGAGCATCCCTGGGCAGGAGGAGCAGCTGATCAAAGATGTGGGGATGCGGGGATGTTCACAGGACAGTGGGACCCAGGGGTAGGCTGGGAGGGTGAGGATGCCTGCCCTACCCCACCCTGTCACCTGGTCTGTCCAGTGGCAGAGAGCCCAGCCTCGCCCCGCTGTGGGTTTGCAGCCAGCTGCAGGCTTGGCGGGAGAGCCCTGAGGTGGCCTCGGGACAGCGAGTGGGTTTGTGTCTCCATCCAGTGTGGATAAGTCCTGGAAGGAGCTCAGTAACGTCCTCTCAGGGATCTTCTGCGCCTCCCTCAACTTCATCGACTCCACCAACACGGTCACTCCCACTGCTTCCTTCAAACCCCTGGGGCTGGCCAATGGTGAGACCGCCCTGCGACCCCGCTCTCCTCCCTGTCACCCCCTGCCCTGACTTCGCCTCCTTTCCCCTCAGCTTCCTCCTCCCTTCGTGTAGGCCGGGTCAGAACCCCCTGTTTTGTAGGCCCCAGAAGAGACTCAAGCAGACTGTGCTCTCTCTGCATCGCCTTCTCCCGGGAGAGTGAGGGAGCCCCACCCCTGGCTGGGACTGTCAGGGTGCCGGAAGGCTGTGTGGGAAGTGGGAGGGGGTCGCCCCCATTTAGGGGTGTGTGGGTCCTGAGAGGAGGGGCCTTGCCCACCCCACATAGTCCTCTGCCCCCAGGCACTGACCACTACTTCCTGCGCTACTCGGTGCTGCCACGGGAGGTTGTCTGCACCGAGAACCTCACTCCATGGAAGAAGCTCCTGCCCTGCAGTTCCAGGGTGAGGCCCCTGGGGTGGGGGGAGCCAGTAGATGCTCCTTCACCGCTGGGTTTCCGGGGTGTGTTTGGAGGTGACCGCTGCCCTATGCCTGTTGCCCTACTCAGAGTACTGAATTTTCACCATTTCCCACTTCCTCCAGGCAGGCCTCTCGGTGCTCCTGAAGGCTGATCGGTTGTTCCACACCAGCTACCACTCCCAGGCTGTGCACATTCGCCCTGTTTGCAGAGTGAGTCATCGGCATTGGGGGGCAGGTGCTGTCAGGGGCTCTGAGAAAAGGTGCAGGTAAAGCATGGAGCCCAGGTTCCGGGTGGCAGGCTGAGCACGTGGTAAGCGGGAGGGGCACTGGCCACACACCGAGGACACCAAGTGGTCACCTGGTGGCCACTCAATAAATAGGTGTCATGGGGCATAGCGGTTAAGAGCTGTGGCCATGCAGTGCAGCTGCTGGCTCAGTCACTCACCCGCTGGCATAACTCTGAGCAAGTCACTCATTTCCCTGAGGCTTGGGTTCCTCGTCTGGCAACTGAGAGTAAGGGTAGCAGCTCCTAGGCGGTTGTGAAGGTTCAGTGAACTGATGCACACACGTAAAGCTTTTGGCACGGGGTCTGGCACAGAGTTAAGTGCTCAGTGGTAAATGTAGCACATCAGTGGATGGGAAGATAATAGTGAGGGCTGGGGTCCCGGCAGGAGCCCTCGAGGCCGCGTGGTTGGGGGGGAGCGCCCCTCACTGCTGCCTGTGGCCGCGTGCTAGAATGCCGCCTGCACCTGCGTCTCCTGGGAGCTGCGGCAGACCCTGACGGTCGTGTTTGACGCCTTCATCACGGGGCAGGGGAAGAAAGGTAAGCTGCCCTGGTTCCTGTCTCTACCCGCCCAGCCACCTAGCCCCGGCCCCCACTCACCCGGGCTCTCTACCTCCTCAGACTGGTCCCTCTTCCGGACGTTCTCCCGCACCCTTACGGAGCCTTGCCCTTTGGCTTCGGAGAGCCGCGTCTACGTGGACGTCACCAACTACAGCAAGGTACCAGAGGTCTCCGGCCGCATGTCCTCCTCTCCATTCCCCCAACCGGCCAGTCCCTCTGCTCACCTGTCAGCCTGGCCCTGTGTTCCCAGGACAGTGAGACGGTAGAGGTGACTCCGCCCCCCACCAGCACATACCAGGACGTCATCCTGGGCAGCCGGAAGACCTACGCCGTCTATGACTTGCTGGACACGGCCACGCTCAACAACTCCCGCAACCTCAACCTCCAGCTCAAGTGGAAGAAGCCCCTGGAGAACGGTGAGTCGGTGCACTGGCCACACGGGGCTGGAGAGGGTTCTTCTCTTGGGGACGTCCCGTAGTCCCGTCTCTTTGCCGTAAGGTAATAGGGCTGTGTCTGGAACCAGATGCTCCTCGGCCTGCCTCTGCCTCCGCCTCTGCCAAGCCCTGCGACCTTGGGCAGGGCTTTCGCCCTCTGAGTCTTAGTGCCCTCAGCTGGGAAACAGGGACCGTAATTCCTAGTGGACTGGAGGAGAGAATTAGTATGGAACATGGAATTTGTTCATGCATTCATTTAATCAACAAATATTTTTGGAATTTGTACTATGTGTCTGGCATAGAGGGGTGAGAAAGACAGAGGACACCCTGCATCCATGAAATGTAATGCCCTTTCACTACACATTCAAGTTTTGAGCTGTTAAAAAAATAAATATGTAATGCCTATTAGTTGAGGCAAGCATCAGAAAGTTAATTAATTACGATTGTGTTCAGAGTTACCAAGGAACAGTCCAGAACACCCTGAGAGCCCCTGGCTTGCATTAGAAGGGGCGCGGTGCTTGGCATATGCTGACTACATAGTGAATGATCATAACTCTATTCTCATTGCTTGTGGGTTGGGGGAGACGGGGATCGTTCTGGAACCAGTCCCCCAGTTCTGGTGGCCGGGCTTTTCCCCATCCACCCCCTGACTCTGGGACTCAGCGTGGTGTGGGGAGGGGGTGGAGAGGAGCTGTTGACTGCTGAC
Organism: Tamandua tetradactyla; assembly: GCF_023851605.1. Classification (NCBI taxonomy): domain Eukaryota; kingdom Metazoa; phylum Chordata; class Mammalia; order Pilosa; family Myrmecophagidae; genus Tamandua; species Tamandua tetradactyla. The sequence goes on along the minus strand of NC_135327.1, from coordinate 6,743,464 downwards.
TTTCCTCCCACAGAGGCCCCCCCGGCGCCCTTCCTGCACGCCCAGCGCTACGTGAGCGGCTACGGGCTGCAGAAGGGGGAGCTGAGCACGCTGCTCTACAACACCCACCCGTCCCGGGCCTTCCCCGTGCTGCTGCTGGACACCGTGCCCTGGTACCTGCGGCTCTACGTGCACACCCTCAGCATCACCTCCAAGGGCAAGGCCAACACACCGAGTGAGCCTCTGCACCCAGATGGCCCCAGCCCTGTGCGCTCACTGACCCCCAACCCTGGGAGGGCATCTGCAGAGAGATGCAGGCTTTATAAAGAGTTAGGAAGGCTTCAATAAGTGGGAAGAGGTGGTCTTCCTGTGCCAGATTTGGCAGTAACTTATAAAGCAAAAGCAACTAGAACACACAGTGCTGGGGATTATTAATAGGACTGTGGGAGGGCAGCAGCCTCCCTGTCTTCTCACTTTCTCCTTCTTTCTGGAACCATGGACAGATCTTGGTGTTTTGTGAAGATTTGTGAATCTTTTGCGGTAGAGAAAGCGTTGGCAAGAAAATAGGGCTTTGAAGGCAAAGAAGGTAACAGAGCTGGGATAGGGGGGTTTGCTGCCTCGAGAGAGGTGGAGGCACAGCTTTTTTTTAGGGAGAGTTAATATTTAGAAAGTGTTTCCTGTTAGGTTCCAGGCATAGCACTAAAGCCCCCATTTTTCTCTGGAGTAGAAGGGGACTAGTGATAAAGAAGAAGACTTCTTAAGAAGAGGTTTTATCACATCCCAAACAGCCACACTTAAACATCTTTAAATACCCCTGTAATTTCCCATATTTTCAAGTCTGTGGTTAGTAGTTTTACTTATTTTCAACACCCGTATTTGTACCACCTTAAGAATCTCTACTGCAAATAGCCTACCTGTGTGTTCTGTGGAGTTTTCTGTCTTTTTTTAACCTTTTACTCTGGAAAGGTTCGGACACAGACCCAAATAGGCTAGTATAGCGAACTCCATGTACTCATCACCCAGCCTCAGTAGTGTCCAACTTCTGGCTGTTCTCGTTTCCATTCGCTCCTTTACTTTTTTGCTTTATTTTTAAAGCAAATCCCAGACATTATATCACCTCATCTTTAAGTACTTCAGTATATATCTCTAACAGATAAAGGCCTTTAAGAAAAATGATCATCTATTATCACTTCTGTTTTCCCTGGTGGTCTTACAAATAACTTTTTACTCTTGGTTTGTTTGAATTGGGATCTAAACACGTCCTCATATTACATTTGCTTGATATGCCTCTTAAGTCTCTTTTAATCAGTAACAGTTTCCACTCTTTTCTTTTTTTTTAATGCCATTTATTTGTTGGAGAAACTGGGTCGTTTGGTGTATGGGATGTCCTACATTCTGGATTTGTCCTAATGCTATATTTAACATGTTGTTCCATCCCCTATAATTCTTTTTTTAATTTTGTTTAATTTAAAAACTTTTTTAAAAAATATAACAACATACAAATATGAACATTCTTACCATATGATCATTCCATTCTTGGTATATAATCAGTAACTCACAGTATCACATAGTTGTATGTTCATCATCATGATAATTCCTGAGAACATTTACATCAGTTCAGAAAAAGAAATAAAAAGAAAAAAAATTCATTTCGTTTCAATCTACTAAATGTACTTTAACATTTGTTCCCCCTATTATTTATTTATTTTTAATCCATATGTTTTACTCATCTGTTCGTACTGTAGATAAAAATAGCATCAGACACAAAGTTTTCACAATCACACAGTCACATTGTGAAAGCTATAGCATACAATCATCTTCAAGGAACATGGCTACTGGAACACAGCTCTACATTTTCAGGCAGTTCCCTCCAGCCTCTCCAATATACCTTAACTAAAAAGATAATATCTATATAATGTATGAGAATAACTTCCAGGATAACCTCTCAATTCTGTTTGGAATCTCTCAGCCATTGATACTTTATTTTGTCTCATTTCTCTCTTCCCCCTTTTGGTCGAGAAGGTTTTCTCAATCCCTTGATGCTGAGTCTCAGCTCATTCTAGGATTTCTGTCCCATGTTGCCATGAAAGTCCACACCCCTGGGAGTCACATCCCACGTAGACAGGGGAAGGGCGGTGAGTTTGCTTGTCATGTTGGCTGGAGAGAGAGGCCACATCTGAGCAACAAAAGAGGCTCTCTTGGGGGTGACTCTTAGGCCTAATTTTAAGTAGGCTTAGCCTACCCTTTGTGAGGTTAAGTTTCATATGAACAAACCCCAAGATTGATCCCCTATAATTCTTGTATATTGGTGGTTAGAGTTTGAGACTTGATGAGATTCAGAGCCCATGTTTTTAGCAGGTAAACTTAACAGGGGCTCTGTGAACTTCCGATTACATTCCATCAGGACCCCTGCTCTGTGGTGCCCCAGTTTTGGTGATGTGAAATTTGTGAACACGCTCCGGGAAGGCTGTTCCAGAACAGTGTGATGCCCTGCTCCCTTCCTGGTCCTTCTGACCCCTGTGTTCCATAGCCTCCCTTCTAGGCAGGTAGTAGAGACAGGAGGTGTGGGTGGTCTGACCCCATGGGTGACCCTTGCCTGTCTCCCCAGGTTACATTCACTACCAGCCTGCCCAGGATCGGCTGCAGCCCCACCTCCTGGAGATGCTCATTCAGCTGCCGGCCAGTTCAGTTACTAAAGTCTCCATCCAGTTTGAGCGGGCGCTGCTCAAGTGGACCGAGTACACCCCAGACCCGAACCACGGCTTCTATGTCAGGTGTGGCCCTCCCCACGTGCTGTCCCTGCCCGCCTGACCCACCCCATACCCCCTGCCCCCACCGCCTCTGCCGCTGACTCCTTGGTGGGGGAGTCAGCTAGGTCCACGAGCCCTCTGTCTGCTTCTCTGCAGCCCTTCTGTCCTCAGTGCCCTCGTGCCCAGCATGGTGGCAGCCAAGCCCGTCAACCCGGAAGAGAGCCCCCTGTTCAATACACTGTAAGTGCGACTGCGCTCTCCTCACCGCGCCCTCCTCGCCCTCCCCCACCGCGCCCTTCGCTGCGTCCTTCAGGGGGGTGCCGACACGTCCTTCAGGGGGGTGCCTACACGGATGGGCTGGCCCCTACAGGGCAGGCTGCCGCTTCGAAAATAATGCGTGGGTTCACCTCAATCCCAATAAAAGTTCTAGTGACCTACACTATTTCTGAAGACTTTGATTGATTGAATGATTCTAAAGTCCATCTAGAAGAAAAAATATATGAGACCAGCAGTATTTATAGCTTACATTTATTCCTTGATGCTCTTAACAAATATTTAAGCGGGCACTTGGCCGACCCCGGGTACCCGAGGCAGCACTGGGGGTACAGCAGTAAACAGAGCAGGCTGGTCCCACCTGTCCTGATGCTCGCAGTCTAGAGGAGTGTTTTGTCCAGAGAATAGTGGGGTGCTGGGGGGCGTTGGGGGGTATTCTAGTGGGCTGTTTGCGAGGGCTTTTTGAGGGTTTAAGCTGATAGCAGGAGGCAGAGAGCGGCAGGGCCCCGCTCCTCCGCGTCAGCCGAGCGCGCCTGCCCTTCTCGGGCTCATGTACTAGACTTTGATGTAGGGTTCCCCGGGCAGCCGTGTGGCGGGGGGGGTGAGATGCTGGGGGGCAGCCAGGCCCTGCCTCACCCTCCCCCCTGGCCCCCAGCTTCCCCGCCTCTGATGGCTCGAGCTACTTCGTGCGCCTGTACACGGAGCCGCTGCTGGTGAGCCTGCCCACGCCGGACTTCAGCATGCCCTACAACGTCATCTGCCTCACGTGCACCGTGGTGGCCGTGTGCTACGGCTCCTTCTACAACCTGCTCACACGCGCCTTCCACGTCGAGGAGCCCCGCCCCAGCGGCCTGGCCCGGCGCCTGGCCAACCTCGTCCGGCGAGTCCGCGGCGTCCCCCCGCTCTGAGAGCGGCCCCCCTCTAGCAGCTCTTGCTGCCGGTTCGCCTGGCCTGGGGGCGGGGGTGGGAGGTAGGCACGTCCCCAGGGGCGGCTTCCCCTGCTTGCCCTCCCCAACAGAACCTGGAGCTGGCTTTTGAGCCGAACTATCCGTGGACCAGGCCAGGGGCCAGTCCTGGCGCCACGCGTGGCCGTTTGGATTTCAGTTCACTTAATGTGAAAGGTCAGTTCCTCAAGCCACGGTAGCTGTGTTTCAAGCCACACGTGGTCAGTGGCTGTTGTATGGGACAGCACAGAAAAGCATTTCTGCCACTGGAGGTTCTGTTGGCCAGCACTAGTCTCGAGAGTGGGGTGTGTGTGATAGGTGGCGCTTACTGGTTGTGGAATAAAGTGGCTGCTTCCTTGTCTCCTTGCTTCTTGTCCCTGGGGCCTGGGAAGTCTGGGAACTCAGGCTTCTTTTCTGGGTGCCAGAAGTATCTCTCCCCCTTCTCACCTACATACACCCCCAAAAAAGCCTTACCTCCTCCTCACCTGCCAGAAATTCCTTCTTATCCCCTGCACCCCCAGCATCCTCATCTGACTGTAATTCCCCAAACTCCCTGGGTTTGACTGGGAAAAAGCCCCAGTGTTGATGTAAGATGCACTATCTGTGACTGTGAAAATGAGTCACCCCCTGCCTGAGAACAGCCCCCTGCCCCACGGATAGAGTGGAAAAACAGAAGTGTTCTCCTGGGGTGCAGGAAAGCATGCTAAGGACAGGGCTGCAGTGCAAATGGCACCAGTCCGGGCCCCAGGTGCTGAGTTCTGCATTTAGTTTTTGTGTTTGGTCTTGGGCACGGTTTCCCGTCAGTGGCAGGAGGTGACTGGACAGGGTGTGGAGTGAGCAGATGGGAGGGAGGTGGCGTCCATGAGGGGCTCGTGGGAGGGGTGTGTGCAGACCCTCAAGCAGGTCTCAGCACTGCCCCTCCACCCACACAGGTGCAGTGTCACACCCACTGGCTGGTGAGTGGCAGAAGTGCTGGCCGCCCTAGCCCCTGCAGGCCTGCTGGAGAGTGGGCACAGGGCAAGGCTACTTTGAGACATCTCCGGGGTCAGCTTGGATTCAGCTGCAGAGTCCAGAAAGGACAAGGGCTATAATTTATGTGTCCATTCTTTTCCCAAGAAATTTTGTTTTGTTTTTTCAAACCACAGGGTTTTTGTTTGTTTTTCATTTTTCTTGTAGTATATATATATATATATGCACTCATACAACATAACATTTCCCATTTTAACCACTTCCATGTGTGTTATTTTTATTAACTCATGATTATTTTTTTCTGGGCACCTATTCTTCACCAGGCACCGTGCTGGGTTTTTGCTGTCCTTTCCTGTATTAAATGACTCCATGAAGAGAGAATGACCATCCCCATTCCACATACGAGGAAACTGAAGCTCAGAGAGGCTCTCTAATTCTTCAGGAGTCATAAAACCCTCAAGATGGGGTTTAAACCCAGATCAGACCTCAAAACTCAAGCTCTGCATCTCACTTTCTCTCATAACCTAACATCAAGATGTTTGTGGTTGGCTTGTTTACAATTCCAAAAAACATTGGAAAAACATACATGTTTGCCAACAGGGATCCCTGGGCTTGCAGGCTGTCCCTAAGGAGCACAGTGTTGTTCTGGACACATCAATGTGCAGAGACGTCCATACGTTCAGTTTATTACAAAAGTGAATTACATGGAGAGGCTGGAGGGAACTGCCTGAAAATGTAGAGCTGTGTTCCAGTAGCCATGTTTCTTGAGGATGATTGTATAATGATACAGCTTTCACAATGTGACTGTGATTGTGAAAACCTTGTGTCTGATGCTCCTTTTATCTACCTTATCAACAGATGAGTAGAACATATGGAATAAAAAAATAATAGGGGAACAAATATTAAAATAAATTTAGTTTGAGGGTGGGCCATGGTGGCTCATCAGGCAAGAATGCTTGCCTGCCATGCCAGAGGACCCGGGTTCGGTTCCTGGTGCCTGCCCATGTAAAAAAAAAAAAAAAAAAAAAATTAGTTTGAAATGCTAGTGATCAATGAAAGGAGTATGGTACATATGAATTTTTTTTCTGTTTTCATTTTATTTCTTTTTCTGAATAGATGCAAATATTCCAAGAAACGATCATGAGGATGAATATGGAACTATGTGATGATATTGTGAATTACTGATTATATATGTAGAACGGAATGATCAAAATAGGAATGTTTGTGTTTGTTACATGTTTTTTGGTATTAAAAAAATAAAATTAAAAAATTAAAAAACAATAAGTGAAGTACAGCATAGGAGCTATACTGTGGTCCCATAGATGTGGAATCAAGCGTATGACTCCGTAGAGAGATGGCTTGAAGGTAAGTGTTTAGAGTAGTCATCTCTGGGTAGTAGAATTGCAGGTGATTTCAATTTTCTAAAAATTCTTTTTAGTATTGTTTGAACGACCATGATCAAGTATGGTTTTTACAGCTGGGTAATAAGGTCTTTACATTTTTAAAAATCTTTACTATCGGTTTACAAGGAAACCGAACTCTTTCACTGAATTACTGTAATTCCTCATGCTGGGACCTGCTCATCGCCGGAGGTGGCTGCTGACGGTGTGTGGGTGCGCGCGCTTCCACCTCCAGCCGCGGACACGCGGGGGCCCGGTGCGTTCCTTCGTGGGTCGCAGCACTCACCGTTTTGACACATCCGCGTTCCGCGAGGACAGCATCTCTCAGGTACACAAAGACAGGGGGTCACACAGCTCCTCTCCCCCTTCTGGGAACCCCCAGTGCACACGTCCTTCGCCATGCTGGATCTACTGGGACACCCCGATTCTAGAAGAAATAAGAGGTCATCTCAGGAAGGGAATTCAAGCCCTTCTGTTTGAGCAGCAGTTCTCAACCTTGGTGGCACGTTAGAATCTCCTGGGGAACTTGAAAAGAAAAAAACCCTGATGCCCAGGCTTCACCCCAGACCGATTAAATCAGAATCTCCAAGGGCGGGACTGAGAGTTCCCAGGTAACTCCAGTGGGCACCCGAGTTTGAGAACTTGGTCTCATTTTTTTAAAGCATTATGACGATTTATTTTCTCTCATGAGAATTTTGCTGACATGGCTGCATCTGGGGAGTTGGACTGTGGGAGGTGTGTAAAACAGGGCACCCACTTCTTTTTTTGTTGTTTATTATTTTTATTTTTTTTAAATACCAAAAAACACCAAAGAAATGCAAACATTCCTATTTTGATCATTCCGTTCTACATATAGAATCAGTAATTTACAGTAGCATCACATAGTTGCATATTCATCATCATGATCATTTCTTGGAACATTTGCATCTATTCAGAAAAAGAAATAAAATGAAAACAGAAAAAAGATTTATACATACTATACCCCTTACCCCTCCCTTTCATTGATCACTAGCATTTCAAACTAAATTTATTTTAACATTTGTTCCCCCTATTGTTTTTATTCCATATGTTCTACTCATCTGTTGACAAGGTAGATAAAAGGAGCATCAGACACAAGGTTTTCACAATCACACAGTCACACTGTGAAAGCTATATCATTATACAATCATCTTCAAGAAACATGGCTACTGGAACACAGCTCTACATTTTCAGGCAGTTCCCTCCAGCCTCTCTGTTACGCCTTAACTAAAAAGGTGATATCTATTTAATGCGTAAGAATAACCTCCAGGATAACCTCTTGACTCTGTTTGGAATCTCTCAGCCGTTGACACTTTGTCTCATTTCACTCTTCCCCCTTTTGGTGGAGAAGGTTTTCTCAATCCCTTGATGCTGAGTCTCAGCTCATTCTAGGATTTCTGTCCCACATTGCCAGGAAGGTCCACACCCCTGGGAGTCATGTCCCACATAGACAGGGGGAGGGTGGTGAGTTTGCTTGTTGTGTTGGCTGGAGAGAGAGGCCACATCTGAGCAACAAAAGAGGTTCTCTTGGGGGTGACTCTTAGGCCTAATTTTAAGTAGGCTTGACCTATCCTTTGTGGGGTTAAGTTTCATATGAACAAATCCCAAGACTGGGGGTTCAGCCTATAGCTTTGGTTGTCCCCACTGCTTCTGAGAATATCAAGAATTCAACTTGGGGAAGTTGAATTTTCCCCCTTTCTCACCATTTCCCGAAGGGGACTTTGCAAATACTTTTTTATTCAGGGCACCCACTTCTTAAGTTAACACACTGTTAGGCATTGTGCGCCTTTTTAAAACAAAAGCCAGGTATTGCTGTTGTCATTAGAATCAAAATTTGGTGAAGATTTAATTAAACCAAATAGACACCAGTGGTCCTGGCTGCAGACCTGCCACAGGTTGGAGGGTGACTACAGGTGAGCCTCTTGCCACACCAGACCTTCCTCTTGAGGAGATGACGCCAGGTAGCCTGTTGGAACAGCCTCTCTCCTATTGGGTATCAGGGATTCCCCCTCCCCAGCCCCTCAGCTCACCTGAGGTCTTCCCCAAGCTGGCCAAGCCCAACAGGTAGAGGGCAAGGAGGCTGCAGCGCCTTGTGGTGCCACATCTGAGAGGTCCAGGCCGTGACTGTGGCTGGCACTTTATACCTGCAGCTCAAGGAGATGGAGATTGTTCCCGTGGGCTGGGAAAAGGGTCCTAGAAGAGGAAGCACCCTGGACACAGGGCATGGGCACAGAGCAGCTGGCCTTCTTCCCTGGAGGCAGTAGCACTTGCCTTCGAGGGACTCACGGGAGCTACCGAGTAAATCCCCTAAGTCAGAGCTTCTGTCACCTCTAGAATGCCAGACCCAGTCGCGTCGCTGCAGACTTGCGTCCCTGTGACCTTGGGCCATAAGCGACCCCTGGGGGCTTCTGTTTCCCTGAATGTAAAATGAGTGGCCTGGATCAGATGGTCGCTGAGGGCCCAGCACAGCTGCTCTCCATTCTACTATTACTGGTTCCCCTCCAGAGCCTCCTATGTAGTTGTCTCAACATCCCAGGAAAGAAAAGAGACCTCTTTGTTCATCGGCATATTTGTTTAATTTTGGAATAATGAGTTTATTGTTTTACATAAACAATCATACTCATTTAAAAAGATTAAGCTATACTGAATACAAACAAGAAGAAAAATCTCTCCTCAGGTTCTATTGCGGTGCTGTGCAATGAACACATAACGCAAGCTACAAATATAATTTAAAATTTTCTAGTAGCCACACTAAAAAAGTAAAAAGAAGCAGGCAAACCTAATTTTAATAAAATGGCTGATTCAACTCAATTATCCAAAATATCGTCGTTTCAACATGTAATCAACATATAATAAAAATTAGTGTGCTATTTTACATTCCTTTTACGCACAAAATCTTGGAAATCTGGTATGTATTTTGCACTTAAAGCATCTCTCTCTTGCTTTATTTTCTCTCCCTTCCTTCCGCTATCCCCCCTCCCTTCCTCCCTCCCTCCCTCCCACTTTCCTCCCCCCTTTCTTTCCTCTCCCCACACTTCTAATTGTAGTGTGCTGCAAAGCTACTCTGGGTTCTCCCATCCTGCACATGCTCAGTGTGGCAGCCCTGGCTTGTCCTTTTACTCACAATGATGTCAAGTCAGGACATCCTCTTTGATTTTCTTCTCATCATATTTGAGATCTGTTGTTACTCCCAGCCCCAAACTGGGATCTGAAGTTTGCTTCCTTGCTCTCTCCTGCAGCCTGCAGTGTGGGGTAGAAGGAGGAGGGGACTCGCTGGAGTTGACCGTGATGGGCCGCCTGGGCTCTGCCCTCTGGAGATTTCCATAAATTCCTAACACCACAGTTCATGTCACTAGCTGTTGGTTGTCCTGTTTTCATGGGAGTTTCCCTGGAGCTTTGGATCAGCTCATCAATTCGAGTTTTGAGCCTTGGTTGATGGGTTCAGAGTTTCTGTTTGGGTGACGGATGCTGGGGATGGTGGCACAGCATGGTGACTGTCATTAACAGCCCTGAATTATCTACTGAAGAGATGTTACAATGTGAGCTTTGGTGCTCTATATATATGTCACCACCATAAACATTTTTTGAACATTGAGTCTTGGGTAATGGCAAGCCTCTATGGTCTTTCTATCTTTGCTGAGCGTCTGAGAGCTTGGGTGGCAACTAGGGCTGGAATTTTCCAGAGCTTTGCCTTGCCTTTCTGCATGCATATAGTGGATCCATATGTCTCTCTGGCTTAGGAGCGTTCAGGCTGAGGCATTGCACTGTTTCAGCAGTTGTGCTTGGAGCCCCAGGCTGGCTGACCTGAAGGAAGCCTGACTTCCCTGAGGCTCGGAGACTGCAGAAGCTCTGGGCAAAGAAAGCGCCTTCTAAGACTCTCCAGGGCATGTTTTGTAGACTCTGACTGTTAAACAAGAGGGCAGGAAGAACCCTAAGAGTCCCTTGGCACTCACAGAGGGCCCAAGATAGAGAAGGGCCTGTCTCAGAGAGATTTGTGGCTTTTGTCTAATGGGATAAGCCCCAATAAGGTTCATAAAAAACCCACAAAGTTTTTGTAAAGAATTGTATCCATGGAAGTACTACCAGCTTGGACTGTGTTACTTTGAAGCTTTTATCTACCCCAGAATAGCCCGTATTATTTTCATCCACTCCTGTGGGTACAGACCTATTGTGGGTGGGACCTTTTGATTAGGTTATTTCAATTGAGATGTATTAGGGATCTATGAAAATCCTTTGACTGGAATTCCTTGAAAAGAGATGAAATTAGAGAAAAGCCCTGGAGAAGCTCAGAGAGGACCCACAGATGCTCAGAGAGGAAGCCACCGGAGCCAGAAGCTGAAAACACCAACACCTGGGAGAAAAAACCCCGCAGACGCCAGCCATGTGCCTTCCCATGTGACAGAGGTGTCCCGATGCCAGCAGCCTTTCTTCAGAGGAGGTATCCTTTTATGTGGATCTGTTCATGGCCTTAAAACTGTACATTTGTAAGCTAATAAATCCCCATGGGAAAAGCCAACCATTTCTGGTATATTGCACTCCAGCAGCTTTAGCAAACTGAAGCATGGGCCAAATGGAACAGGGACAGCACAAAATAAAATAAAAAGACTGGACTCCCAATCAAAAAGGGGCAGAAAGCAGGAAAAGAAGGCTGCTCAGTTAAAACTCAGGTATTTTTTATGGGAAAGGAAGGCTGACTCAGAAGGTGGTGACAGGGGCTCCCGGCATCCCGTCTCCTCTTTTAAACAGAGGGTCACTGGTCTCCTGTGCTGTCCCTCCATCGCAGGTTGGGTGTGTGGGAGGTGGACGGCACATCCCTTTAGCTTACAGGTCCCCACATCAAGAGGAAGTTTGCCACGGAACAGAACCCAAGGAGCCATCTACACACAGACCTGATTTACATGAGGAAATCCTGGACCTGGAGCCAGAGTCTATGCCACAGTAGGATGGGACTGGGGGGAGGGCGTGGAAGGACATGACTGTAAGCGCATGTAGGAAAATTTTGACTCATAGTAGCAGTTTAAAAACATGTTTGCAAATCCTTTGACACTCATTCCACTGAGGATCGGGGTCTCTGTCCCCTCCCTTGAATCTGGGCGGGGCTTGCTGACTGCATCATTATCAGTGGAACACAATGGAAGGGTGCTATGTGACTGCTTTTTTTTTTCATGGCAAGAATTTATTTTCCTGGGAAATTCCAAAAAATGCACTATCCCAGTGGTTTAACATACTATTTGAAGTTTGGTAAGTAGCACAGTTTCAACTAGTTCTTTTTAAAAAAATATTTTTATTAGGATATCTTCATGCACCACACAGTCCATCCAAAGTATAATCAGTAGCTCACAATATCATCACATAGTTGTATGTTCATCATCATGATCATTTTTAGAACATTGCATTACTCCAGAAAAAAAAATAAAAAGAAAAAACCCATATATCCCATACCCCTTACTCCCCCTTTCATTTACCACTAGAATTGCAATCCACCTAATTTTTTTTTTACCCCTTAAATACCCTGCCTATTATTTATTTATTTATTTTTGTCCTTATTTATTTTTTACTCATCTGTCCATACCCTGGGTAAAGGGAGCGTCAGCCAAGTTTTCACAATCACACAGTTACATTATAAATGCTATGTAATTGCACAATCTTCTTCAAGACTCAAGTCTATTGGAACACAGTTCAACAGTTTCAGGTACTTCCCTCTGGCTCTTCTAATACACCATAAACTAAGAAGGGCTCTTATATAATGCATACAAATAACCTCTAGGATAACCTCTTGACTGTTTGAAATCTCTTAGCCACTGAAACCTTATTATGTCTGATTCCTCTCTTCTCCCTTTTGGTCAAGAAGGCTTTCTCAGTCCCATGATGTCAGGTCCTGGCTCATCCCGGAGTCATGTCCCACTTTGCCGGGGAGATTTATACCCCTGGGAGTCATGTCCCACTACGTGACTTATGATACGAGGTCAAAAACGCTGTGAGAGCCCAGAATGAGAATGAGGGCTTGTAATTCTGTATAGCTTAATGTAAAGCCCAGATACAGCCCAGAGTATGTTGAGCAGATAATTTAAAACTACCTTGACAAAGTACCTCGAGGGATGGGAGAAAAAATATGGAACTATTAAACTTTACCACCAGGGAAACCCCTGATACTGTCGTAAACATTAGGAACTCCCAAGTCAAAAGGCCAAGCCCTTGATCTTATGTCTTGCTCTTGTGAAGCTTATTTATACAGCAGAGAAGCTAAGCCTACCTATAGATAGGCTTTTGTTGCTCAGATGTGGCCTCTCTCTAAGCTCAGCTCTGCAAGTAAAATCACTGCCCTTCCCCAGTACGTGGGACATGACATCCAGGTGAAAGTCTCCCTGGCTGCGTGGGATATGACTGCTAGGGATGAGCCTGGCCCTGGCACCATGGGATCGACAATGCCATCCTGACCTAAAGGGGGAAAAGCAATGTAACAAAATAAAGTATCTGTGGCTAAAAGAGTTCAAAATAGAGTTGAGAGGCTATTTTGGAGGCTGCTCTTGTGCAAGCTTTAGGTGGATATTGCTATTTATCATGATTTACCAAAACCCAAGCGAAACTCTTCCTGGCAACCCTGAAGAACACCTAGGGCTTTAGCTGAGATTCTACAAAGGCTCCATGCACTAGGGTTACTTTCCAGAAACCTGCAACCTCCAGATGGTTCCTAGACCAGAAATTCCTCAAATCCAGAGGAGCCAGCCTCTCCAGGAAAATCAATAGTTCCATCCCCCATCCCATAGTATGGACAGCCCTTTCCAACAAATGAACAAGTTAGAATAGGCATAGCCCAAATACCCCTAATGATTGGGAAAAAGATCAAAGGAGAAGGTGGAAGTATAACACAGAAAATAGAACTTAACAAATGAGTATGACTGCTGAAATATTAGATCGATATGTCTTTAAGTCTCCAGTGTCTCAGAGAGCTAAAAAGAAAAACCTAAAACTGTGGAACTGTATTCCATATTAAACTCTAAAATCTGTTCTATAACTAATTGTTGTGGTGTGCTTTGAAATTTATTGCTTTTTGTATATATGTTATTTTTCACAATAAAAAATTAAAAAAAAAAAAAAAAAAAGGCCATGCAGCTTCCTTCTTGATCCCTTGGGATGCTCACGGGGTGGGGGGTGGGGGCGGGGGCGGTGGGGCCTGGCTTCCAGGTGACAGGTCAACCACCCTGGAACCAAGAGGCAGGCCAGCACACCCGCATTAGATGTTGCAGCCAACAGGAGCAGCTGCCCAGGCCTTGCCCACCCACTGCGGCACTGGACATGTGAGTGAGGCCATCTGGGGCGCCCCAACCCAGCCCAGCCACCAGCGAAGTACCACTGAGGGCCCCCGGGCAATGCCGCGAGGGCCAAGGCCATTGCCCGGCCCCACCTGATTTCCTGACCTGCACAACCCACGAGCTCAGTAAAGTGGTTCTTATTTTATGCCACTAAATTCACGGTCGGGCTAGGTAGGCAGCTGTGGTAACTGCATGCTTGTAGCTTGTTTTATTTCCCCCTTCCCCTGCACCTCTTCTGGTGTCACCATCCTGGCCCCTGAGAAACGTGCTTTCAGCGCGTCCCCTGCCCCCCGCCCGGCGGCCAAGCGTGCATCAGGGGCTCACTCGAGCGCAGGGGCATTTTGCCGCCGGCCGTGCTCTCGGCGTCCTCTGCCGCCCCCGCGTGGCCGGGCCGAGAATGGCAACCTCTGACGCCGGGCGCGCGCTCCGGGGACGCGCTCCGGGGACGAGCCGGGGACCGACCCCCAGGGGCCTGTCCTGGTCCTGGCAGTACCAGGAGGGGACAGTAGGAGGCGTGACCCTTTGAGCGGAATTTCTACTCCCATTGCACTGAGATGAGCACTCCACATTCATTAATCTCAAATGCCCCCTACAGCAAGCCTGGAAAGGGGATTGGCTTTATCCGCCCCGTTGCACGGAGAGGGAAGCAGGCCCAGGGACACCGGGGGTTTGTCTGACGCCTGAACGCCCCCGAGCCCAGAGCGAGACGGCAGTTAAGGGGTCTCCCCTCCCAAGGGCATTTGCAACTTGTTAGGGTGCTGGCGGTTCGAGCGTGTCAGACGCAAAGGGGCTCTCTGCGGTAGGAATGGGGGGTGGGGGGAGCGGGGCGCCGCCACGACCATCCTCGGGAGCGGGTGCGCTCAGCCCCGGGGCTACCCACCGTGAAGTCCCCTCCCACTTAGCCGCGAGGAGGCGGGGAGAGGCGCTCCGCATTCCTGCAAACTACAGACGTCCTCGGAGAAGCCACGCGACCCCGCTGAGCGCGGACCGGCCACTGCGATGGTTCCCAAAAGGGGCTCGATGGCAGCGGTTCAGGCCGCGTGGCAGACTGGTGGGAGTAGGCGTCCGGGGTCCTCTGGGACCCGCCTCTTCCTCTTCTTGTCTCCTGCGTGGCTTTCTCTCCCTCTGCTCCTCCAGAGTCCACACTTCCCCGCCTTGTCCTTTGTCCTGCCCAGCTGAAGCTTTACTCCTTAAAGTGTGGTTCTTGGGGTCACTTCCCGCGGGAGGAAACTGGTTCTGGGAGAGAACCTGGGCCAGCCCATTGGCCGGCGGACAGCTCCCCTCACCCCACACCTGCAGAATCGGGACCTGCCTCTCCTCAAGCTGCCCAGGTGATTCGCAGGACACAGGACTCCGGGGAGGCCAGGGGAGGTGAGAGGGTCACTGGCGGGCCAGCCGGGCGTCTCCCGCCGGTCACCCCAGTCCCTGCGAAAGCTCCCTCGGCCCCGTGGTGCCCCCAGGTGCCTCCGCTCTGCCTTTCCGCCGATCTTTTTTGTAAATTTAGCATGATAACTACATAAAAGACAATTTTATTTTTAAATACAGGCAGCAAATTGGAAAATAAAACAATTCCACTTAAGATGAGATAAACATATAAAATGTTTGGCAATAAACTTAAAATTATATGTTCAAAATATCTACGCTGAAAACGACATAACTTTGCTAAAATAAAAAGAAACTCAAATTGGGGATCTGCACTATGTCCATAGATTGGAAGAGTAAAGATTCACGAAATTTCAATCCCTCCCCTCCAATAAGCTGTATTTGATGCAATTCTAGTAAAATTCCAGCCAGCTTATTTATCCATTCACCAGTTGATGAATACTCGGATTGTTTCCATCTTTCAGCAGTTGTGAATAATGCTGCTATGTGTGCAAGTGTCTGAGTCCCTGCTTTCAATTCTTTGGGGTATGTACCTAGAAATAGGATTTCTGGGTCATATGGCAGATCTAGACTAAGCTTTCTGAGGAACTGCCCAGCTGCCTTACACAGCAGCAGCACCAGTTTACATTCCCCCCAGCGCATGGGTGCACTTATTCCTGCCACTCTTTTCATCCCCCTGGGGACCCTGGTGGCCAGCACCCAGTGGCAGAGGACCAGCAGCCCTCCTGGAGCCGAGCTGAGTCCTGGCTCCCATGTCCTCTCTGATAGGGGTAGAGCCTGAGGGCAGCGTCTGCAGATGGGGCTGCAGGGCCAGCCGGGGGGCTGGTGGAGCTAAACCTATTTCTCTGTGTTTTTTGCAGGATGTTAGCAAGTTTTAATTCCAGACACATTGCATGACTCTAAAAAAGCAAATCATTATGCTTTCAGCTTTAAAAACAGGTTGTCATGTCCAGTGCTGATGGGCCAGCTCTGCCAGACCTTGCCCCCGCACCCCCACTCCTGAGGTTCTCTCTGCTCCTGGTCTTGGCCAGCCCCTGCCCCCACCCCCACCCCCACCCCCACCTTCATCCATCCCCGAACTCTGGCGGCTGGGCTGAGGCTCAGGGGCAGGGGAGAAGCGAGTGGGGGCCGGGGCTGCAGAGATGCTTCCCGGTTACCTGTATTTAAAGTTCCCCGCGGAGCCAGATGCTTACGGATTGGGCTGTGGCTAGTGGAGGTGGGTCGCGCCTGTGCGGCTTACAAGCTGCCTGACCTCGGACAAGCCGCTTGTCCTCAGTTTTCCCCGTCTGTGAAGGGGTGGGGGGGACCTGCCGCACACATTGTTGGGAGGATCTCAGATAATGAATATGAGTTTTATCATATTTGTGGCCCCCCAGGCTCATTTCCCCCTAAGACGTCTTATTCAGAGAGGCTCTGTCCACCTAGCTCCGCCCTCCCGAGAGCAAAATATTCAGGTGTCAAATAATAATTTTATTTCCCCATTATAGAAGTTTATAACAAAGGCCTGGAACAATGGAGCAGAGCTTCTGCTCCGGGAGGCAAGGGCAGGCCGAGAGTGGGGAGCTCAGCGCGTCCAGAGTTGGCTGGGGGTCCGCTCGAGGCTGAAGCCCCGCTGCACCCAGGCCACTGAGTGTTAGTAAGAGCCCCAGGCCCGTCCGTTGCTGTCTTGACTCTGATTATCCTCTTGGGACCGTTTCAGGTTGGTTGAGCACACAGAGCCCCTCCCAGGTGTGCTGAGTTTAGGAGACCCCTTCTGGCTTCCTGGTCCCGGGGCTGAAATGAGGATACCAGACCCAGGGGCCTCCTCCGGCTGGGTCCCCAACAATCTGTTCCCAAGGAAAGATCCAGCTCGCCCGGCCAGGGGTGAGGCAGGTGCGGCCCCTCCAGCAGGGCTGGGCCAGGGCGAGGCGTGTGAGGCACTGGCCGCAGGGGCCCCGAGTCAGGGGTGCCAAAGCACTTTCTAACCAAGGCCATAGCTTAAAAATTCAAATTGGATGCATAAAGTCCAGGACGGACAAAATATCAAAATTTTAAATGAAGACGGCGTCCGACCTGCATTTGCAGGGCCCTCCTTCTCCCTAACCTAGTTGTGGCTCAGCTCCGAATTCAAGTTGTCCCAGATTTCGAATTCAGTTTACAATATTGCCCATCAGAATGTGATCTCTCATTCCACAAAGGAAAACCTTTCTTTAAAACAGGGAATTATAATTCCTTCTGTGTGAGAAAGCAATTTACAAATCGATGCAAAGGTTTTCTCATAAATGAGAAGCTTAACCCTGCTTTCTATGTAGTTAGATGATATTTTTAGCCTGTGGCTGTTTTTTTTCCCATGTACTTAGTGGTTTATTGACAAGGCTAAGAGGCAGGTGGCTGAATAAGCACATTGAATAATTGCAGAAACTTAAAAGTTCTTAAAATAGTCAAGATATTTTACAGTTTGACAACTTATAGCTAAAGTATATGATTATTTTTCTGATTACTGGGCAATACACATTTTAAAACTTTAGGCAGAATAAGGGACATGTTTTGGTGTACTACAGCTGTTAAAAGCAGGCCCTCAGGCGGGCAATGGTGGCTCAGTGGCAGAGTTCTCACAGGCCGTGCCGGAGACCTGGGTTCGATTCCCGGTACCTGCGCGTGCCAAAAAAGAAAAAAGCAAGCCCTGTACTTGATCTGGTGCCCTCAATACCACCCGTTAGTCCTAATGTTGGAAAATCTGGCTGTGCTGAAGTTAGAGCTGCCGAGAGATGCTAGTTGATCTCAGGCTGAGGGGCAGAGGGGCCCTGCTTATTGTGCTTTGGGGGTTAAAGGGCATTTCATGGGCGATTTTGTCCACAGGCGATTTACAGCTTGGATACTGACCTGGAATCCGATGTCCTTATTAAAGCAGAATTTAATTTAATTTATTTTAATTTTTAATTTACATTTCTAAATTAAGTTATAATTTAATGAGGTTATCTAGTAACTACTCTAATAATTGCCATTTGTTGAGCACAGATTAATTGCCAGTGACTTTACAGACAACATCTCTAATTCTTTTACCAAGTCCATGAGGTTGGAATTATTATTAATTATTATTAATCTTATTTACCAATGGGGCTGCTGTGGCTCAGAGAGGTTAATTATTTTGCCTAAGGTCACACAGCCTTACTGACCATGTGGCCCAGGGGCTTGGACACTCTGGCCTGTACGCACATACCTACACATGCAACAGAAATTTTAATAAAGGGCGAGCTAGAAACATACAGAGTTTCTAATATTTTCTACCTGCACCCCAGCGCACTCCTCTTAGGAGGCTACAGGGCCAGGACAAGGAAAGGGAAAACAGGAGCTCTGAGCATCTGAAAATCTGTGGGGATGAGAAAGAAGATTCAAATTCCATCCATTTCCCACCTTCCCACAAGGTAAGGCCTGTATTGGCTCCCAGGTTCAGCATCGCCAGGAGATCCCGAGCTGGTCCCCAGAGCCCACCTCAAAGCTCTGAACGCGGACAGCAGAGATGGCAGGTCCCCAGGAGTCAGCTCCCTGTGCCAGAGGCCACCCACTTCCACCTGCCGCCCCCCTTTCCTGCTCCTTCCTGCTAATCCCGGCTCCCAAGAGGAGGGAGCCGGCTGCCTCTCTTCCCTCTGAGAGGCTCATCCATCAGAGGAAGGAAAATTGAGTCTGAAAAATTAAAGCCTGGAATTTCCTGAAGCTTGCACGTTCCTCGCTCCCTGCCTTTGGCAGCAGGACAAGCTGGTGAACGCATCGCTAGAACTTTCTCCTTTGAACCAGTGCACGCCCCTCTCAGCCCTGGCCCTGCCTTCCCACCTTGGTCCCACTGGGCTCCAAGAAACCAGGTCTGCTCCCTGTGTCCTCTGACATTTCTTAGAGGGTGGGAGATGGCAGTCAAGCAGGCCCCCCACCTCCCGCCTGAAAGTGTACTTCGGCTGCTTTTGCAACATTTTGCTAAGTCCCCTCCACCGACTTGCAGATTGTCCAGCCTCAGAGGTGGGGAGTCCCTCTTTTTCAGCTCCTACAAGTTCCTCTGAGGCTGCAGAGCTGGTAGCCACCTTCCAAGGTGCCCCTTACTGGGGCAGAAGGAGAGGGGCAGGTCATAGAAGGATGGTTAGTAGGAGAAGAGCTCCAGGTCACCTTCCCCATTGCCTCCCCTAGGGGGTCAATCAGACAATGCAAAAATAGGAACAGCTGGGAGAGGCTGGCTGGGGTAGGGGGCAGGAACGCCCAGCTTGCCGTGCTGTGTGCTAAGATGCATCCTTTCAATCCACTGCGGGCCTTCCAGCTGCAAAGCCTTGTGGGAGTGACTTGTTGAGAACCCAGTAGGACCCCAGCCAAAGGGAGGTCCTCTCCAGCTGTCCCACGTGGGCTCCTTTGACAGTGTGTCCATGCCCCTGCCTCTGGAGAGATGGGGGCTGAAAGGACCTTGGGAGAGCAGAGAGTTTAAATGCCCCGCAACAGATGGGGAAACTGAGGCACAAAGTACTCAAGTTGCAGGAGTTGTCCAACAAACAAGAGCATCGGCGTTAGATAAAGCCGGTTCTGCCCCTCACAGCCTTGTGACCTTGGGCAAATTTCTCAACTTCTCTGAGCTTCGGTTTCCTTATTTATAAAGTAAGGACAGTGATAATACCAGCAGTGTCCCCCTTCGAAGGGGGAGGACAACGAGGACAACTCCTCGTTGAATAAGACAGGTTTGTTACTCACGGTGCAAAGCAGAACACGGCTTCTTGGGAGAACTGAAGTCTCAGTAAGAGAAGGTGAGAAAGGACTTACTGGATTTCGGCTTGCGTTAGGCGATTTGGAGGAAGGTTGAATGAGGCAGAATTTTGCTCTGGATTGGATCCTGTCAGCAGTTCTATTACTGACTATCTTGATAAATCTGAAATAAGAAGGAAACATGAAGTAGGGGTTAGAACTGCGGTTGGCAAAGCCACAGCAGTCACTCATGTCAGCCGGCCTAGGAGAATGCTTGCTCATTTTTGTGGCTTGGACAACTTTCATGTTTTGTCTGTGTTCAAACACGATTACAGAGTGGTCATGTTTTTTGTCTCGCTCTGTCATGCACACAGAGGGGACTTGCCCAGTGCTTATGTTCTATGGAATTGTCCACGTTCCAAGGGAGAGTGCCAGCTCCGCTCCCCAAGTCAGGGGCTGCTGTTCTCTTTCTCAGCCCAGCGTCATGGCATTCCAGTGAGGATTAAATGATACGATCTCTGTAAAGGGCTTTGTACAAGTGCCCGCCAGAGTAACAACTCAATGACTGGCAGCTCTGACAAGGACAATAATAGAAATACTATAAATAAAAATAGTAGTATTTAATAAGGTTATAAGAGTGTAATGGAAAAGAGCTCGGTGCTACAAAGAGTTTGGCTTCAATAGCTCAGATGTTACTGTGTGATGTTGGGCAAGTTGCTTCACCTCTCTGAGCCTCAGCTGTTCAGAGCAATAAATAAATAAAATAAGGATGATGGTAGCTACCCTAAGAAAGTCACAGGCTTGACAGAATTGACGAGTATTAGCAAGGATAACTGAACGGATAAGAAGTAAGAGAGGGAAAAGAATATATAGATCTGACAAAAACTATTGGCAGCTATACTAATATTAGGTAAAATAGATTACTGAAATTAAAAACTTGAAAATGTTTAGTAACATAGGTCATTACTATAGGAAAGTTGATATTTGTAATAACTTTCTACTTGATATTTTGAAAATGTGCACAGTTTTGGTAGCTAATTCTGGTGTTTAAGATAGTGTTTAATATTTAGAATTTAAGAAACTCTGATATCTATACTATAGATTTTTTTCCTTGTTTGCTTAAAATTTTTTTGTATGCTGTATGTCGGGGTCACATTTCATTTCTTTTCCATGTTATTATTCCCTTATTTCTGCACTATTTGTTGAATTTTTATTTGTTTTGGATTTTTGTTTGTTTTCTTGCTCGTTTGGGAGGTGCATAGCTGGGAATTGAACCCGGGTCTCCCTCATGGCAGGCGGGAATGCTACCACTGAACTACCCTTGCACCCCCCCCCTTGTTTGCTTTAATTTAAACTGGTTTATGAAACATATTGAACAAATAGACTTTCTAATGATTATTTAGATATTTTATATAAATATTCCTATGGATAAACTAGCTAAGATATCCATTTTTGATGGTTAAGATTTTCATGTTACTTGTAAAAATATTTCTATTTTTAAATACTTCTGAAATCGAGAACTTGAAAATGTTCAGTAACATAGGTCATTATTACAACGTTGATATTTGTAATAACTTTCTACTTGATATTTGTAGAACATTCACATTTTTGACAGCTAATCAAATGGCATTTAAGTTAGCATTTAATACTTAGAATTTAATAAATTCTGATATCTATATTTGTAGATTTTTTCCTTTGCCATAATTTTAAATTGGTTTGTGAAACTTACTGTACAGTCACAGGCTTTATAATGATTATTTGGATACATTATTTAAGTATGCCTATGGATAAGTGTGCTGGTTTGAAGCTATTATGTACCCCAGAAAAGCCACGTCCTTTAATCCTCCTTCACTATTACTGGATGGGATCTTTTTTATTGTTTCCATGGAGATATGGCCCACTCAGTTGTGGGTGGTAACTGTTGATTAGATGGTTTCCATGGAGACGTATCTCCACCCATTCAAGGTGCGGTTGCTTACTGGAGCCCTTTAAAAGGAAACCATTTTGCAAGAGGCTTTTGAGTCCATGCGGCCAGAGACCTTTGGAGGCGAAGAGGGAAAACGCCCCTGGGGGAGCTTCATGAAACAAGAAGCCAGAAGAAAAAGCTAGCAGACTTTGTCATGTGCCCTCCCAGCTGAGAGAGAAACCTCGAACTTCATCGGCCTTTCTTAAGTGAAGGTAACCTCTTGCTGGTGCCTTAATTGGGACATTTTTATGGTCTTAGAACTGTAAACTTGCCACTTAATAAATTCCCCCATTTAAAAGCCGTTCCGTTTCTGGTATACTGCATTCCGGCAGCTAGCAAACTAATACAGTAAGCTAACTAAGATATCCATTTTTGGTGCTTCTATGTGTATTGCTTATTTTCTTAAATTAAAAAAATACATAAAGAGAGTCACAGGCTTGGGTATTTTTGAAGTCTACATTGATTATGGTGCTGAGATGCTTTGAAAACCAGAGACCAAAACAACTGGTCTAAAAGCACACAGATCTTTCGTTTCCTTGGCTCCTGACTGCTGTTTCAATGTTGCCCACAGCTCTAAAGAAATCAACAAATAGCATTTTTTCGTATGCCACTTTCCAGAACCTTCCAGGGTGACCCCCTCCCTCACTCCCTGGAGATCTATCCATCCCACCCTGCCCTTTATTTGACCCTCTGACCTCTTAAAAGGGCGAGCAATGTTGCTTCTCTCTGGGACCACACACCTTTCTTTCAGCCTTAGGAACCACTCTCTAAGGGAGACACTGCCGCCGCCCGGTGGCAGCAAGGGGAAGTGCACCCTCTGACTCTAAAGGGTCCAAATTCCTCTCCCCTGCAACACCCAAAACTTAGCTCTTTTGGTACTTGCTTTTTAAAGACCCCCCTCCTTTTTCTTGATAAAAAAGTGAGTTTATAAGTTATAAATCAACAACTGATATGAAATATTTATTGAGTACCTGTGGTCAACAGAACAGACACATCTCTGTTGCCGCGGAGTTCACTTTCCAGCAGGAAAGGCTGCAGCTGAGCAAGTAATTAATATGGAGCATGACGGCTGCTGGTGAAGGGGAAGGGCAGGGTGCTGCGGGGACTCTGCTAAGTGTGGAGGTGTCAGTGCGGGGCCAGGAGGGCTTCCCGGAGGAAGTGGGCTTTCAGCTGAAACCCAATGGAGGAGAAGGAGTTACCTAGAAGGTGGGAGGGGAAGAACATTCTGAGTAGCAGAAAAAATGGTTCCAGGACGACGAGGAATATCTGTGGAAATACGAGGCACTGGGCGCGGGAGGCAGGGACCGCACGTGATGAGCTTTGCTGACAAGCTAAGGGTTTGCGGCTTCATTGGAGGAGCCAAGGAAGTTGCTGGTCAACTTAGAAGGATCTCTCTGGCTGACGGATGGAGTGAGAGGGCAGGGCCTTTCCAAATGGGAGAGGGTAGTGGCCCTGACCAAGAGAGGAGATGGTAAGGAGGTAAAACCAGGAGGCTTTGCTGATGGATTGCTCGCGGGGGGTGAGGAAAAGGGACACTCGAGGTTGACAGTCAGCTTTCTGGCCTCAGCAGTGGAGGAGGAGTAAGTCTTTGGGGGAAGGATGATGAATTCAGTTTTGCCAGTGTGGAGTCTGGGGTACCTGCAAAATATCTAGGCAGAGATGTTGAGTAACACATTGATCCATCCTACATTGATTCATCGACTCATTCAGCAAATGTTTATTAGGGATGGAATGTGTAGTGATGAGAAACGCCGGCCTCCATGGTTCGATGGTGGAACGCTCGTCTCATGGGCAGGAGATCCTGGTTCGATTCCCCAGCCATGCACCCACCCCACCAAAAAACAACAACAACAACAAACAAACAAACAAAAAATGCAGGCCAGTCTCTGTGGAGTGAAGCCCTGGCCCTGCCAACTTATTAGTTATGTGAGCAAGGCACTTCATTGCTCTGGGTTCAGTTTACTCATCTGTAAAATGGGGGCACAGTGTCCTTGGTCTCTGTATGAGTTAGTGAAGTGTTTGGCAGTGACGGTAGAAAGCCTAAGTGTGGGTTAAATAAATGAGGCACCTAACTGTCTTATAGAATAAATAAAGCCTGGGGCAGGTACTTCAGGTCCTGTATACATCTCACTGATGCAGTGGGGGCTTCCCAGCTTTCTAACTCGTGTAGGCTTTTGCTCTCTTACCTGCCGCCTCAAGCATGCAAAGTGGCTGCCGCTCCTCTAGGTATCATGTCCCTGGGTTCTAGGTAGAAAGGAGGAGGAAGAGTCCAACGCTTTCTTCATTTCAGTGTTTGTCTGTTTATTTGGAAGTAGATGTCCTCCACAGCAACTTCCTCTATGTTCTATTGTTTAGGACCGTGTCACATGGCCACCCCTAGCTGCAAGGGAGGCCTGGAGAGCTGCAGCCTCACAGGATATTTGCTGCCACAAACAATGTTCAAGTTTCTTTTTCAGTAAGGAAGAAGGGGGAATGGCTATTGAGTAGATGCCTGGAGTGTTTACTACAGTCTCGCTCCCTATGGAGTCCAGGAAAAGAAACCAACACACTCCACTCAGAAAGGCCAAGAAACAATATTTTTAGGTACCATGAAGCCAGCGGGGAGGGTGTCAAAGTGTGATTGGTCCAGAAGCTGAGGCCGGCTGAGTGTGAGGTGAGATGGCCTCCTTAGAGCACACTGCAATGAAGCAGAGTCAAGTCCGCAGAGCCCAGGGCATCTGATAACAGCTGGTTTTGATTAAATGCTGGGTCCTTTCTTGATTACTGTGCAAAAAAATATTCTCTTAATCTATGCTGACCTGATAAAATTAGAAGTATTATCTTTAGGTTCAGAGAAGTTAAATAACTTTCCCAGGATCACAGAGCTGGTATTGATAGAGTTGGGACTCAAACCAGGTCTTCTTGACTCCAGATTCCAGGCTCTTAACTATTCTTGTGGGACATGGAGGGGACAAGTTGGCCAATGATGAAATTACTTTCTCAGTGTTGTTTCTTCTTCCTGTCTGTTGCAGAATGATTTCTGTGGGTCAACCTCAGTAATTCACAGGTAACCTATTCAAATTCTACATAGTTGACCCACAGTTTCGGGCTTATAAAAAATCCTGCCATCCCTCTCTCTCCAGACAACACAACAAGCAAACTCACCACCCTCCCCCTGTCTACGTGGCACATGACTCCCAGGGGTGTGGACCTTCCTGGCAACGTGGGTCAGAAATCCTGGAATGAGCTGAGACTCAAGGAGTTGAGAAAACCTTCTCCACCAAAAGGGGGAAGAGTGAAATGAGACAAAGTGTCAATGGCTGAGAGATTCCAAACAGAGTAGAGAGGTTATCCTGGAGGTTATTCTTACGCATTAAGTAGATATCACCTTGTTATCCAAGATGTAATGGAGAGGCTGGAGGGAACTGCCTGAAAATGTAGAACTGTGTTCCAGTTGCCATGTTTCTTGATGATGATTGTATAATGATATAGCTTTCACAATGTGACTGTGTGATTGTGAAAACCTTGTACCTGATGCTCCTTTTATCTATCTTATCAACAGACGAGTAGAACATATGGAATAAAAATAAATAATAGGGGGAACAAATGTTAAAATAAATTTAGTTTGAAATGCTAGTGATCAATGAAAGGGAGGGGTAAGGGGTATGGTATGTATAATCTTTTTTTTCCTCTGTTATCGTTTTATTTCTTTTTCTGTTGTCTTTTTATTTCTTATTCTGAACTGATGCAAATGTTCTAAGAAATGATGAATATGCAACTATGTGATGATATTGAGAATTACTGATTATATATGTAGAATGGAATGATATGTTAATGTTTTTGTTTGTTTGTTCTTAATTTTTTTAATACATAAATTAATTTAAAAAAAAACTTGCCATCATTCTCCGTCTGTCCCAGTTACCTCTTGCTGCTGCATACCAAACCACCCCAAACTGGTATAAAACAGCAATCATTTTACTATGCCCCTGGATTCTGTGGGCTAAGATTTTGGACAGGCTGTGGTGGAAATGGCTTGTCTCTGCCTCAGCTGGGGGTGTGAGCGGGACTCAAGTGGCTCAGGGCTGGAATCATCTTGTAACTTCTCCACTCACATGCCCTGGACCTGGGCAGGTGTGACTGAAAGACTGGGCTCGGCTGAGATTGCTGATCAGAGTAACTGCCCAAGGTCGCTCCATGTGCCTTGAGCTTCTTTACGATATGGCAGCCTCGTGAGAGTCAGGGTTCATTTACGGTGGAGCAGGGCTCCGAGAGCTAGTGTTCTGGGGAAAAGGGTGGAAATTGCGTGACCTCTTGGCAAGTCACTAGCATCACCTCTGCTATACTCTACTGGATGACGCAATCACAAACCTGTGTCAAGGGGAGGGACCACAGATCCCACGTCTGGATAGGAGCGTCAAATAATTTGCAGCCACATTTAAAAACGTCCCAATCATCTGTGGCCTCAGGGTGAGAGGATGCTTCCCTCTGGGATGGATATGGCTTTCATGAGTATCAGATTTTTGGATCCTCCTTTTATAAGACAGTTGTGAGGGTCCCAGGCTTTCCATCCCAGGAAGGGTCAGCAAAACAGGGCTGGACCTCTAACCAATGAACCAGATGCATCAGTGCCTGCCTCTGCTACTTCATCTTACTTAGAGTGACAAGTTTCTTCCAGATGTGATGGACTAATGGGGACCAAGTGCTTCCTTTACTTTTGCTTCAAAGCGTGCTAACTTCTGAAGTTCAAACGTCGCTAGTCCTTTGCCCAATATGTAGAATATTAATCTTTACTCAGATGACTGCAAATCCCCTAAACTATCTAGTATCCACAGCTGCCCCCATACAATATCCATTCTTCAGAGAGCAATAAAAGTGATTTCTAAAAATCATGAATCAGACTATTTCATCCTTTTGCCTCTCAGCTTCGACCAGCCCATGACTTCCCATTTCACTTAGAAAACATCCCCTACTGCTTACCCCAGCCTTCAGGGCCCTATGTGGTCTTGTCCCTCTTTAGCTATGTGATTTAATCTCCTGTGACATTATTGTTTTTGCCATTCATCATTCCTGCCTCAGGACCTTTGGACTTACTGTGACCTTTTTCTGGAATTCTCAATCCCCAGATGATTCTACACATCATTCAGGTTTCAGCTCCAATGTCACCTCCTCGGAGAGCACCCCCCTTCTTCTCCATCCTGACTTGCAATTACATGACCTTGCTTTATTATCTTTACAGCAATTGTCTATACCTGCAATGATATTTTCCATTCACTCATTCATTTCCTAATTCACACCCTCATAGAAAGTATGCTCCATAAGAGCAGATATCTCATTCATCTGATTTACCACTGTTCTGGTTATCTATTGTTGCCTCATGAATCACCCCAAAACTTATGGCTTAAGGCAGATTTTCATTTTCTCTCAGTCCTTGAGTTGACTTGGACCAGCTGGGCGACTGTCATTTGGGTTCCTTTATGAGGCTGCTGTCCGACATCAGGAAGCTGGAGCTGCAGTCATCTGAAGCCGCCACTGGGCTGGGCATACAAGATGGCGCACTCACAAGGCTGGGATTTGATACTGGCTGTTGGCTGGGAGCTGGCTGGGGTGGTCAACTGGAGCACCCATATGTTGCTCCCCATGTGGCTTGGGCATCTCACAGCCTGGTGGCTGGGCTCTGAGCGGGAATGCCCCAAGAGCAAGTGTTTCAAGAGTCAGGAAGTGGGAGCCAGCAGGCCACTTGAGGGCTATTCCTAGAACGGGTACAATGCAACTTCCTCCATATTCTACAGTCAAAGCACTCAGAAGGCCTGCCAGATTGAAGTGAGTGGGGAAATGAATTCCACCCACTGATGGGGGGTGTGTGGGTACGTCACGTCTTCGCAGAGCTAGTGGGATGGGAGACATTGTTGGGCCACCTTTAGAAAATGCAGCCTGCTGCATTAGGGCCCCAAACTTCAACAGTGCCAGACATGATGTAGGGCATAATAAATATTTGTTTAATGAATATGTTAAACAGAAGGAAAGATGTCTTCTGCCAAAAAGAATTCCAAGTACATAGAATGAAGCTTGTTGTACCATTTTCACCCTAACTCTCAGGGTTAGATGAGAGAAAATAGACTGTGAAAGCTACATCTTGCATAGACTCTGCTCCAAACCTCACTTTTTCTACCCATTCTGGGGGAAGCTGACTGTAAGCACAAGTGCTGTGGGGAAGGAGACGCCACGATGCGCTTGATGGGGGGTCCGTGGGCCAGTGAGGCCTCAGGAAGGTTTGTGCAGCCCAGAGTGATGGAAATGGCTGGAAATAGATGTTGAGGTCGGTAGGAAAGCCAGGCTGAGGGGCTCAGCCTTCATCCTGCAGGCGGCGATGGCCAGTGCGATTAGAGTGTACAGTCAGGGTCTGAACACGGAGACGTCAGTGTTCTAGGAAGATTACTTACTTTGGCGCTGGAATCGGCATGAGGTCTTTGGAAAATCATATAGACACTGAACTAGGTTTGCATCCCAGCTTGGCCACTTGCAGGCTACATGGTCTGGGCAAGTGATATAAACTCTCTGAATCTGGCTCCCTCACCTCCACTGAGCAGATAATAACAGCCACAGACAAGAGATGTTCTGAGCATTGAAAGGATAATCCGTGTAAAGTTACAAGCCAGGGGAGGAACTTATAAAATGGTAGTCCTTGTTGGATGAATGATGCTATTCATTCATTCAACAAATATTTATCGGGTGTTTCCTACCAGGATGTGCCAGGCTCTGTTAGCCCCTGGGGATACAGCAGGGAACTAAACATCGTTTCTCCCGGCACAGAGCTAAGGTTCTAGAAGGGAGAGAGAGTCAACAGGCCAATAAACCACTAACGTGTAATATGGCAGCTGGCGGGAAGTGCTTTTGAGGGAAGTGAAGCAGAGGAGTGCGAGTAGCTGCTGCCATCCTATGGGCAGCAGTCAGGCAAGGCCAGCGGAGGCCTGAATGAAGTGAAGGGATGAGTCTAATGGCTCGCTGCTGGAAGAGACTTGCAGGCAGAGGGAACAGCAAGTACGGAGGCCCCGGGACTGGGCGGAGCTCCGAACGTCGAGGAAGAACTTGGCTACTGAGACCCAGTACAGCCGGAGGGGGCGAGTGTGGGGAGATGCTGCAGACTCAGAGGGGTCTCCAGGGGCCAAGTTAGCTAGGGCTCTGCAGGCCGAGGCTAGGACTTTGACTTTTATTCTATAGGCGATGAGGAACTGGGCAGAGAAATGACAGAATCTGACAACAGCCTGTAGCAGGTACATGAAGAAGAGACAGACTGGGGGGAGCAGGGAGGGCAGGTGGGAGCCCCCCACCCCCACACTGGTCTCGATGAGAGTCCGTTTATTCATTTTTTGGCATCATTGCATGCCTACACTGTGCTCTTTTCTCAGAGCTGGGATATAGCCGTGAACAAAACGAAACACTCTCTGCCCTCATGGACATTTCATTCTAGGGTGGGATCATCCAAATAAACAAATGAGTAAATACATGTCACACCAGATGGTGATAAATTGATTACTAATTAATAAGGAGAGAAAGGAACTATGGCGTGTGAGGCAGGGGAGATTGTGATTTTAAATAGAGCTGTTGAAAAAACCCTCATGAGAAGGAGTGAAGGAGTAAGCCAGGATATCTTTTTTGGGGGGATTAGGTGGGTGGGGAGAAGCACTTCAGGCAGAGGAAACAGCAAGTGCAAAGGCACTGAGGCATGAGTGTGCGGTAGGTTCCAGAAAGAGCCTGGAGGCCAGTTTGGTTAGCACAGTGCTGTGGAGGGAAAATGGTCTTGGGAAGATCAGGGGGTTAATGATGGAGCCACAGCATTTTGGATGGGCCACTGTGTGGCTTTGGCTTTTTTTTTTTTTTACATGATACGATTAGCTTTATTTTTATTTCCAAGACCCTACGCTATTTCCAATAGATATTTAAATCCCAAACATTTTAAGCATAAAACAAATAATAGAGGCTGATGCATCGCTAGATTTGTATAGTGACACACAATTCCTCTTGTGTGTTTGAAAAGGACGAGTCCCTCGGATCCGGGGTGGAGAAGGGGCTGGATAAATTGGGGGTGCTTTCAGTCGGTCTCTCCCCGGCTTTCCGCTGAAAGCAGGCGGAGGGTATGGCAGGGAAGCCTGGGGTGGGGAAGTGTCCACAGTCTCTGCTGGTTACTCTGGGCACCCCAGCACGAGCGCTTTGGATGTGCTCACTGCTCGTTCGGAGAAAGGGCTTTTCGTGGCTGCTGGGAAGCCAGGAGCACGGCTGTGGCCGAGTGACTGGCGGGGAGCGGCCTGGCATAAGCCCAAACGCTTTGGAAAATTGGGGAGGGGACAGACAAACAGATGCTTCCTTTTGTGGACTGAGGAGGGGGGGCTGGTGACATTCCTGAGGATGAAGGGAAGAAGGCAGGTCTGGAGGGTTTGGAACTGTGTGTTAAAAGAGATTCATGCCAATGCGGAACAAAAATAAATAAGCATCGTGAATGCCCTTTTGTTTCAAATGAAGAACTTTAAACAGCTATTCTAAGAGCGGCATCATAGGCCTTAGGCTAAGATAAAGCTCTAAAATAAAGCACTAAAATGGTTATGTTAACTTTAACTTCTGAGGGTCCTTTTAAAAGCACCTCTTTAAATCCACATATTCATCTCAAAATGAAATATAGAAATACCGTCACATCTCAGGACAGAGTTTGAGAATGCAGGAAGAAACAACAGAGTCAATATTTCACCTCGGGTAATTGATATGGGGTACTAAATCCAAAGCCATTTTGAGAATGTCCTACATTGTTCACACAAAGGAAAACAAACAGAGACCTATCAAAGGGTTTCGTTGTAAATTCCTAGCCCTCAAAAGGTTACAACTTTTCATAAATATGGTTACTGACCAGGTGATTTCTAAATTTTAAATGTGACACTCAAGTAGCAAAGTACAGAATTTACAAGTGTTTTATTTTTTGAGATATTCTAAGCAATGACCACAATTGTAGTATATATAAAAAATCAAAACCAGTTTCATCAATCTCTGAAAATTTTAAACTCAAATTCTAGCTTTGCTTACTTTCACATGAGTTTCTAAACAAGATAGAATCAAAACAACAGGTCTGTATCTTACACCGCTGAGGAGCTCAAACTTGCTGAGACATCTTCCTTCAGTCCCTCTGTACTAATTTCTTTGCAGAATCATTTATTACTCAGGTTCTCTAGAGAAACAGAGCCAACAGGAGAGATCTGTAAATACAAGATTTATAAAGGCTTCTCATGCAACCGTGGGAATGAAAGAGTCCAAAATCCATAGGGTAGGCTGTGAAGCTGGCGGCACCGATGGAGGGTCTCGACAGGGGAGAGGCTCACTGGCTGAAGGAGCAGTGAAAATCCTGTTCTTTAAAAGTCTCAACCAGTCGGATCCAGATCCAAATTGATTGGATTATCTCACTAACACTCAGTAGATCAGAGATGTAATTAGCCACAGATGCAATCAACTGACTGATGATTTAATACACCAGCCTTCCAGCTTATCGACCATCCATGAAATATCCCTGCAGTGATGGTCAAGTCAGTGCTTGCCTGACCGGACAACTGGGCATCATCATCTGGCCAAGTTGACACCAGAACCCACCGTTACAAATCACTAGGTTATTTTGCTGGTCACCAATAGCCTCTTTAAAAGTAACAGCAAAGAATCTACTGTAAAAATCATCCTAGGATATTTTCTCTCCCAGCTAAAAACCTGTACTCACACCCCCAGGAGAACCTCTTTTGTTGCTCAGATGTGGCCTCTCTTTCCAGCCAACACAACGAACAAACTCACTACCCTCTCCCTGTCTTCGTGGGACATGACTCCCAGGGGTGTGGGCCTTCCTGGCAATGTGTGACAAATCCTGGAATGAGCTGAGACTCAGCATCAAGGGATTGAGAAAACCTTCTCGACCAAAAGCGGGAAGAGAGAAATGAGACAAAATTAATTGTCAATGGCTGAGAGATTCCAAACAGAGTCAAGAGGTTATCCTGGAGGTTATTCTTACGCATTAAGTAGATATCACCTTGTTAGTCAAGATGTAATGGAGAGGCTGGAGGGAACTGCCTGAAAATGTAGAGCTGTGTTCCAGTAGCCATGTTTCTTGAAGATGATTGTATAATGATATAGCTTTCACAGTGTGACTGTGTGATTATGAAAACCTTGTGTCCGATGCTCCTTTTATCTACCTTGTCAACAGACGAGTAAAACATATGGAATAAAGATGAATAATAGGGGGAACAAACGTTAAAATAAATTTAGAGTGAAATGCTGGTGGTCAGTGAGGGGAAGGATGGGGGGTATGGTATGTATAATTTTTTTTCTGTTTTCTTTCTATTTCTTTTTCTGAATAGATGCAAATGTTCCAAGAAGTGATCATGATGATGAATATGCAACTATGTGATGATATTGTGAATTACTGAGTATATACGTAGAATGCAATGATCAAAAATTAGGAATGTTTGCGTTTGTTTGGTGTTTTTTGGTATTTTAAAAACAAACAAACAAAACCTGTACTCAAAAACCTCTCTGCTTATAGAAAGCCACACGCTACCCACCCCCCCACACCCCCCCAGTCCTAAGTTTAAGGTTGTTGCTTGTTGCATCTTGCTGCAGCTTCGAGCTTTTCTTACTTCTCCCAGCTGTTCCACTTCCATGGTGGAGAATCACTGATTCTTCTTTGTGCAGCTTGGAAACTGGACTTGCACAGATGGGTTTGGTGCTTCTCTGGGTTTTCTTCTCTCTGGTTCTGGCTGCTCGCAGGTCCCTGATTGCTCTCTTTACTTCACAGTCTTGCTCTTTGGGGTTGGGGTGGGGGCGCGACGTGTTCTTCATTGTGTTCATTAGAGATCTTTTATTTGAACCAGCAAAAGGACACTTCATCCACTCCATGGGTCCCGTGGTTTCTGCTCTGCATTTTCCACATTTCTCCTCCTCAAGCAGTTCTTCTACAGTTCTTCTAGTGCTTTCCTGGGTGGCGCCTTGTTCCCTTCCATCCCCGGCGGCTTCCCGCTCCTTGGTGGTGCTGCGGACAGAGGCCCTGCCCCAGAGCGCGGACTGGGAGGGCCCAGCGGGAGGGAAGGGCTAGCTGACCCCGGGTGGGAGTTGGGGACCACTGCAGGGTGCAGGCAGAGCTGTGCCATGGTCTGAGTTAAGTTGTAAAAGGATCCCTGTATGTGCATCTGGAGAATGGCTGGAATAGAAGGGAGACAAGAAGAGAGTGCCTGGACCAGGCTGGAATAGTGGAGGTGGTGACGAGTGGAATCTTATGTATTTATATATCTGAAGGAAGAATCAACAAGGTTTGCTGGTAGATTACTGTGGGTTCTGAGAAAAAGAGGAGTTGTGCATGCCAGAAGGCTCTGCCCTGAGCACCTGGGAGAACAGAGATGCTATTTACTGAGAAGGGGCATGCTGCAGGTTAAGGAGATGGTGGGAATCAAGAATTTGGTTTTGAAGATATTACGTATGGGCTGAGTGTTAAACATCTGTTTTAGATTCCTAAACAAATACAATTCAATAGGTTGGCTTAACAACAGGAATTTATTGGCTCATGGCTTCGGAGGCCAGAAGGCTTGCTTCCACCCAAGGGCAGTATCTTCTGGCCAGCTGGCAATCTTTGGGACTCCTTGGCTTTCCCATCACATGCAATGCATATGGCAGCATCTTCTCTTTCCTCTTCTGGGTTCCCTCGACTTCCAACTTCTGGCCACTCCCCGTGGCTTCTCGCCATCTGCCTTTCACTCAGTTTATAAAGGACTCTGAGAATCTGCATTAAAGCCCAACCTGAATCAGTGAGGCCTCCCCTTAACTGAAGTAATGCCTTGAAGAGCTCTTATTTAAAACAGATCCACCCCCACCAGAAGGCAGACCAAGTCCCAGAACGTGTTCAAACTGGGGTACACACGTCAACCCGCCACAACATCCCAGTGAAGGTACGGGGCAGGATGGCGGTAAGGAGGAAGTGGCGGTGCATATGGCGGCCCAGGCTTGACATAACAGGAGCCTGCACTGCAGAACAGGCAATGGGAACAAAAAGAGGAGAAGACTGACGTGAAAGATGTTTGGGTGGAAGAATGGACTTAGTGACACTGGACAGGGAAGAGGAGGCTCGTTGACAGTGGTACTGAGATTGCAAACCTCCTGCCTTCAAAGATGAGAGCATAGCTTTGGCTGCTCTTCCTGATGAAGGTCTTGAGTTTGGGAGGATGGAAATGCTGTATGCCAGGCAATCAGCAAAACAAACAATGGAGGATGAAAGAGAGAGGTGGAGGATGGTAGAAGGTATTGGAAGTCCCAGACTCAGAGCAGGGGTCAGGGGGGGAAGTTGACATGTACTGAGCACCTGCTACACGCCAGGCACATTGCCAGGTGCTTTACACCTTCAGAGGCACCTGTGGGGTGGGTGCCATCACCTCATTTTATGTATGAGGGAACTGAGGCTCAGGGAAGGGAAGGGGGTTGCTTGATGTCTCAGATGGCAAATGTAGCAGGGTGCGTTTCCTGTCCCGAAGTGGCTGTGACAGTCACCGAGTTGATGAGAACCGCTGAGAGAGAGGGAGTATCGTGGAGACCAGAGCCTGGGGCTGCAGGTAAGGCTGGGAGAAGGGCAGTGTTACTCATGGCCACTGAGGGAGCACTCGCTGCATGACAGACCCTGCACAGACACCGTCCTCTCCAAACCTCCCAGAAGTCCTGGGAGCTTCTATTCCCACTTTGGAGTTGAACACCCTGCAGCTCGGAGGATTCATCTCCCCTCCATAAGACCAAAATGGCATGAGCTAGGATCTGAACTCAAGACTCTCTGACTTGAGAGCCTTTGCTCTAACTAAGAGGTTTTCTTTTTTTTTTTAATTTATTTTATTCATTAAATGTACCAACATACAAACACAAACATTCTTACCATGTGATCATTCCATTCTACATAGATAATCAGTAATTCACAATATCATCACATAGTTGTATATTCATCACCATGATCATTTCTTAGAACATTTGCATCAATTCAGAAAAAGAAATAAAAAGAAAACAGAAAAAAATTCATACATACCATACTCCTTACCCCTCCCTTTATTGATCACCAGCATTTCAATCTACTAAATTTATTTTAACATTTGTTCCCCCTATTATTTATTTATTTTTAATCCATATGTTTTACTCATCTGTCCATTAGGTAGACAAAAGAAGCATCAGACACAAGGTTTTCACAATCACACAGTCACATTGCAAAAACTCTATCTAAAGAGGTTTTAAAGGTGTTTTCCGAGAGGCCCTGGAGAGTCACAAGAGGGGACTCAAAGGAGCTGCAAATGGAGAAGTTCTGCTAGTCATGTTTTATTTCCCACTAAAAAATTTGGTTTGTATATGATCGCACTGACGCCGCCAGGATGAGGGCCAAGGAGAGGGTGTGGGATTGGGGTGAGGAGCCCGGTGGGACCTGCTGTGGGCACTCCGAGTTCTTTGGTTGCTGGCAACAGAAACTAAATCTGGCTGTTGTAAGCAGGCACAGGATTCATGGGTATAGTGTGGGGATGCAACTTCTCCCTTCCTAATAGTGACCTTTAACTCAGCCAGGCTTGAATTTAGTTTGACACAGAACTGAAGAGGAGGCTAAAAGAACTGAGTTTGGAAAAGATGGTGTTTGCTAAAGCTGCTGGAGTGCAATAGACCAAACATGGGTTGGCTTTTACAATGGGGATTTATTAGTTTACACTTTACAGTTTTTAGGCTGTGAGATGGCCAATTCAAGGCATCAACAGGATGATACCTGGACTCTGAAGACAGGCTGCTGGTACCTGGGGCTCCCGTCACAGAGCAAGTCACGTGCCAATATCTGCTGGTCCTTCTCTCCCAGGTTTCATTACTTCCAGCTTCTGGCTTCAGGGGCTTCCTCTCTTAGCTTCTGTGGGTGTGTCCTTGTCTCTCAGCTTCTTTGGGGCTTCTCTGAGCTCTCTGTCTTTTTCTTTTATCCTCTTATAAAGGGCCCTATTAAGATTAAGACCCACCTTGAATGGGGTGGGTCACATCTCAATTGAAATAACCTAATCAAAAGGTCCCACCCACCACCAGTCTGCACCATAGGAATGGCCCATAAGAACTTGGCTTTTCCTGGGTACATCACAGCTCCAAACTACCACAGGTGGTAAAGAAGGCAGCAGTTGAGGTCCACTCCATACATTTTCAGGCCGTCTGTCATTCACTGCTGGAGATGAACAGTCCAGGGAAGCACCTGACTGGCCCTGTTTCTGCTCAGCTTGGCTGGTTTGATTAGCAGTGCCCCCTGCCCCCTCTGACCTGGCTGGACCAAAATCAGGGTACCCTTATCAGAAAAAGGACAAACAGATGCGAAGTGACCAAACAACAAAAAAAGCCTCTACACCTAGGAGAGAAATATCCATGGAGTGAAGGAAGTTTGACTGGATCCATTCATTAAGGAAGGTGAGGTTCCATTGTATGGTCAAAGACGCCTTGTCTGTTCCTGGGAATGTCTCTAATCTCCAACGTTAGCATGTTTACAACCAGTTTAGCGAGGGTGCATCTACAGCTAACTAATATCCCCTCCCATTCGGAGTGCATTCTTCTTTCCTTTCCTCTCCTTTGCTTTCCTTTTGTTCCCTTCTCTTTCCTTTCCTCTTCTATTTCTTACCTTCTTTTTCTTCCTCAATAAATATCATTTTATATTCATGAATTCATGTCCAATTTTTGGATACAGAATCCATAAACTGCAGATAGAGGTGCGTGTGTGTGAGAAAGAGAGAGAGGAAGGGAGAGAGACTGAAATAACTGTGACTACTGTAGGTGAAAGGTTTTAGGAAGCACCTTCCTTCTGCTTTACTAGCTGTGCTTCCTTGAGCAAGTCACTTTGCCTGAGATGAATCTCAGTTTCTTCATCTGTAAAATGGGAATGATACTACTTAACTCATAAGATTGGTAAATAAACAAAGCTGCCTTTACTGAGCACTTACTAAGTGCCCAATCCAGAGGTCAAAACTGTAAATGCCTTCTAGGCCCAGGCAAGTAACCGGGTGGAAGTAGCTGGGGTAGGGGAGGGGCCTGAGACCCTAAGGGTGGGGTCAGGGCTTTGGGAGAGGCTGCTTTCCTCCAAAAAAGGAGCAGCTCTGCTTGGTAATTCTCAAAGTGTGGTCCCCTGACCAGCAGCATCAGCATCACCTGGGAACTTGTGAGTGACACGAATTCTTGGGCCTCACCCCAGAACTATTGTTTTCATTTGCTCTCCCACTCACTCCGAGGCACACTCAAGTGTGAGGCCTGCTGCGCTAGTTGGTGGTTGCTATGCAGGATGGCAAGCCGATGTTGTTAGATCTTTTACTTTTGCTAAGAGGAAATCAGGAATTTATTTATATATGAAATCTCCCACTTTTAAATCTTGGCAACTCATGCAAAAATTTTTAATGTATCATATAGGCTAGCTCCCTATATATACACATATACACATACATGTTTGTAAGATTTGCAACTTCTGGCTTATGCTTTCTCCTTTAATCCTTATAGCAATCCTACAAGACGCAATAACCATTTTCAGGAGGAGGATGAGGTAGGTTCAAAACAGTGAAGTGCAAGTTACATG
This sequence comes from Tamandua tetradactyla, assembly GCF_023851605.1. Taxonomy (NCBI): domain Eukaryota; kingdom Metazoa; phylum Chordata; class Mammalia; order Pilosa; family Myrmecophagidae; genus Tamandua; species Tamandua tetradactyla. Next base: position 6,706,182 of record NC_135327.1, on the reverse strand, counting down.
GTCAGGAAGTGGCCAAACCCTGACTTGGACCCGGATGTATTTGGTTCTAAAGCCTCCGCCCTTTCTTCCTGCTGGAGAAGAGAAAATACATGAATGTGCCTAGCACAGGGCCGGGCACACAAAAAACGAAGAAGCCTTTCGCGTTCTAAGGGCTCTGGATGCCTGGCCCTTTCTTCTCCATCCCTCCCCACCCCACCCTCAGCCTCAAACTAACCCACATTCCTGTGAGCGAGTGCCAAGCAGCAGGGGAGTTCGTGAGAGCTGCGGAGGGCGAGGCTGGGCGGCTTCCTGGGGGGGTGGCTGGAAAGGCCCCAGAGGAAAGCTTGGGCAGCACTAGCAGCCGGCGGGGTCCAGAGGCTCAAACCGGCTGCTGGCCGTGACCTCTGCGTGCCCCCACCTGCCTGTGCCCCCACCTGGCTCCTGCCTTCCTTGCCGTAAACGTCACCGCTGTGGCAAACAGCCATGGCCTCTCCCAACGACGGCATGTCTCCAGTCCCCGGCTGGGCCCGGGAAGTGGAGGGAGGTATTTTCAGCCTCTTTTTACCAGCATCCACCTGTGGAGGCGGGGACTGGGTAGACTCACCAGACCCTAGTCACCTGTCATGCCGGGGATCCCTGCGCCAGCCGCCCCACCCCTCTAGTCTCCGGCTGCAAAGACCCCCTGGGGCTTACAGAAGACCCTCAGATTGCCGGAGCAGGAAGGATTTTTGAAGGCAACCCTTGTCTAACTCCGTGGATAACTGTTTGGATATGTATCAGCCTAGATTCTAAAGTTTGGTGTTTACTTATCGGTTTCCTTAGCAACAGTGGATGCATTGATCCAGCGCTCACAGCCAGCTCCGCGGCACCTTTATGAGCCAGCCTGGGATGCCCACCCAAGTCAGGGCGACCTGAGCCTCAGTGAGTGCTCAGCTGTTCCACGGCAGGACGCGGCGTCCCTGTCCTCACAGAACGCTTATATTATCATCCTTCTTATAGATGTCAAAAGGCAGCTCAGAACAGGGAACTGCACTGTTCAAAGTCCCTCTGCCGGGAAGGGCGGAGGTGAGAGCCAAACCCAGGCATGGTCACCCCACCCCATGGGGGGGGCTCCTTTGAATTCATTTCTCTATGTCAAGTGGCTTTTTGCTGTACACCTGTTATGCGGTAGGCACCTAGCAAAGTTCATTGTATTGAAATGGAAAAATTAAGGCATTGGAGGGGGAGACCTGGGCTCGAAAACTTTTGTCTACAGCTTTGAGTGATGATGATGGTGATATGATAATTCTCTAATCAGAGGTTTGCTGCTGGGATTCCATGAGCAGGGGACACAGAGCCTGGCGGGAGGCACAGAGCCTGGGGGGGTGGGGTGGCACAGAGCCTGGCACACAGTCAGTCATGACAGCATTGATGTGGGAGCAGGGAGACAGGACATGCTCTGGGAGTGGTGAGGGCTCTTCACAGCTATTTCACCTTCCTGGACCTCAGTTTCTTCACTCACATGGGCTCCCTTATCGCTAAGAGCCACTATTTCTGCAGCCCTACTGTGTGCATGCACCACTACCCTAGGCACTCACAGCTAATCCCTAAGTGGGGCTGGCACTGGCATCTGCCTGGCCCCATGTCCACCCTCTTAGGCCCCAGGCTCTGCCCCGCCCCCCGTGGGCCCCGCCCTGACCCCTAAATCCCTCCCCCCGGGGGCATTACCGGAAGACCCCGGAGACTTGGACGGGGAATTCAGGGGGCCTGCGCCCTCGCCCCCCGCCGCCCCGCCCGCTGACCCAGGAGGGCGGGAGCGGGGGACCAGGGTCCGGCTGCACCCGGCCGAGAAGCTGCTTAGGTTCCTGGTTCCCACCGGGGCCAAGCGTGACACCTGATCCCGGGGGATTGTGAAATGGCCGGGGGTGGCAGGCGGCCCGCGAGCCCCGTGCCCGCCGCCGCGGCCCCGCCCCCCCACGCCCCCTGCGCGCGGGGTTAAATCCCCCTTGCCCGGCCCAGCGCACAGCTGCACCCGCCCGGCGCTGCACCATGCTCCCCCGACGCCCCGGCCCGTGCCTCGCCCCCCTGCTCCTCGGCCTGCTGCTGCTCCGCCTCCCCCCGGCCCGGAGCCACACGAGTGAGTGGGGCGGGGAGGGGCTGGGTGCCCAGAGGGGCCGCGCCGGCCGCAGCTGGGCGGAGGCGCCGCCTCTCCGGGAGCTGGAGAAGTGGGGATCCCTGGGGAGATCCAAGAAGGCTGACATTTGGGGCGCCTCTGGGACCTAAAGGTGGTGACCCTCGGGGTTTGGGGTGTGGGTTCCAATAGGCCGGAGCGGGGCAGGTTTCACCCCAAGGGCTGAGGTTTGAGGGCCCTGAGGACAGGGCTTAGGGAGCTCCTGTAAGCGCGGGTGCCTGGGGGCCCTGACCTGGAGGTGAGACCCTCTGGAGGCTCGAAGGGAAGCCCCTGGGGCCAGCAATTGAGGATTCCTTGGAGCCTGCGCTTTGGGGCCCTTGGAGCCGGAGCCGGGCCTCCTCTGGGCTGGCACCCCGGCCCGCCACTGACCGTCCCCTACCGCCCTGCCAGCCCCCTCAGCCCCCGCCCCGGGAGCAGCGAAAGCGGGCGTGTGCCCCCCGCCGAAGGGCGAGCGGAACTGTACGGTGGATTGCATGTCGGATGTGGACTGCAAGGACAACCTCAAGTGCTGCCCCGACGGCTGCGCCTCCCTCTGCCTTATGCCCAACGGTAACCCCGCGGGGGTCCGCTCCGGAGGGCGGGTCGGGTGGGCTGGAGGCCCGGGTGGGCCGGAAGAGGTGGCAGCGCGTGGGCTCCGGAAAGAGGGTCTCCCCGGGACCTAGGGACCCCTGGCAACGTCGAGGCGGAGGGGACCCCGATACCCCGCCCCCTCCCTCACCTGATAGGGGTGGGGGGAGACAACGGGGGCGCCGCGGAAGCCAGCGGAGGAGAAGGAGCCCCCACACCCCATCCCCGCCACCCCTCCGCCCACAGCTGGATTCGATACTCTCCTGCCTAGCGGGCTCTTCCGGGGCGCACAGCTGGGACAGTGTTCCGGGGAGGCCGGGGAACCCGGAGGCGCCGGTTCCTCTTGGGGCGCGCCGGACCCTGCGGGGATGCCCGCGGCCAGCCTCGAAGCTGGGGCGCCCTTCCCTTCCGGGCCCCCTCCCGGGGGCCTCCTCCACTCCTGGCAGAAGGACTTGGAGCCCCTCTCCGGATTCCTCAGTCCAGACGGAGACTTTGCAGGTTTAGGGGGTGATCAGCGCATCTTAAAGGTGTAAAATGGGCGCCAGAGAGGAAAGGAGCAAGGTCGCCCCGCCGCCCGGCAGACCCGGTTCAGCTTTTGCCTCTTTCGTTTACTGCTTGGGCGGTTTGAACAAAGTCAGGTCTGCAGTGCGAGCACCCGGTTTCCCCTTCCTTTCCTTTAAATAATCCCTCCCACTCTGCAGGCTTGCCGGGGACAGGTAGGCTGTGCCCCGGGAACGGTGCTTGTCTCCAGCGCCCCCGCCAGGCCGTGGGGAGCTCCCATGCAGCAGGAAGCGGCCTCAGACAGCCGGAACCCAAGCCGCTCGGGTTACAGAGGGAAAATCTGAGCATTAGAGGTGGGGCTGCCCAGGGAGATTTCACGGGACTGTAATTACTGTCTAAACAGAGAACACAGCCCCCGAGTCTTTTCCTCTCCATTAGCTCCCCAAAGATGCCAGGAGGAGCTGGAGAAGTTTTTTAATTAAGAGACCCCAGACACTAATGAGCAGGCAGCAGAAGGTAGGGCCAGGCCATCAGTCTGGAAGCCCCGTTTAGAGAGAGAGATGGGAGAGCTGTGAGAGGTGGAGGGCGCAGGCTGCGGGACCAGGGAGAGAATGCCCAGCAGGAAGGGGCCTGGAGGTTTGAATCCTAGTTGTGCCATTTCCTCGTATGATCCTGCATGAGCTTTTGCTTTCTCATCTGTAAAATGGGAATCATAATCCCAAACTTGATAGAATTGGCATGAGAGCTAAATGGAATAATACATAGAAGTGTATAATTAAAGAGTGGATGCCCTATGCACAGCGGCTCATTCTGTCAGGAATCTGCTCCCTGTTCCCTTTGTCCCAGGGCAGCCCATTGGAAACTCCTGCCCTTTCAAGGGAATGAATGGAAGTCAGGACTCTGCCAGCAACTCTTGGCCTCTGAAAGCTGATCACCCAGTGTCACTCATATGTTTGACACGTTTTACAAGTGGCTCGAGCTGCCTCTGTGGCCTTCTGGGAATAGAGCCCCATCTGTCAAGGAAGTGGAGCACACTTGTGTGTGTGTGTGTGTGTGTGTGGTTTTGTCTGTGTGTATATGGAGACCATGGTGCTGTGCAATTGTACCTGTGAGAATATAAGAGTGACAGGATTGTCAGTGTATACCGCTCACATGTTCACTTCACTTTACAGTCTGCAAAGCAGCATAGTAGAGTGGTTGGGTGCATACTCCAGAGCCAGCTTAACTGGGGTTCAAATCCTGCCTCGACCCTGTATGACCGTAGGCAAGTTACTTAACCTCTCTGTGCCTCAGTTTCCTCATGTGTAACACGAAGAAATAGTAACAGTATCCTCTACCCCTGTTTTAGTCTTATTGTGAGGATTAGATGAGTTAGGACATGTAAGGTGTTTTGAAAGAAGCCTGGCAGAGAGTAGGCGCTAATTAAGTGTTTGCGGCTACAGTTTCTCATTGTTATTACAAAGTAGCTTGATAGGATATCCTAGAAGTTTGTTTCCGGTGCTTTCAGGACCGCCCATGATGTGGGCGGCACTGATCCCATAGAACCTTTAGAGACCCTGGGGCTGGGGGAGATTTCTCGCCCTAGACCTCGAATTTAGGAAAAGGTAGAGCTGGGTCTCAGCGTGACTCCACAGCTGGCCGGAAGCAGAAGGAGCAGCTTTGCAGGTGGCCCGCCGGCAGCTCTGCTGTGGGTGGAACCAGGCAGGGTGCCGTGACTCTGGTGCTGCGGGTGGTCCCCCTCCCCCCATCCACATCCCCTCCTGCTGACCTCCCTGTCCTCCTTTTTCCACCCAGAAAAGAAGGGCTCCTGCCCCCAGATAAACCCTGGCATCCCCATGCTCGGCCTCTGCTTCAACGAGTGCCAGATGGACAGCGAGTGCCGGGGCCAGGCCAAGTGCTGCCTCAACGGCTGCGGGAAAGTGTCCTGCGTGACCCCAAACTTCTGAGGTGGGTGTGGGGCGTGGGGGGATGGGCGGGGAAGCAAGAACCCGGGAAATGTATTGCTGGTCACTTATTCGGCCATTTGTTTAATTTCATTCTCCCGAAGATTTATTGAAAGAGCGTCTCCCCCGTACCTTGCACTGCACCCGGGGATGCTCCAGGAGGAAACAAAGCAGACAAAGACTTTTGTCTGGTGGGGTTTATATCGTGGTGGGAGGAGATGGACAATAAACAGGCAAGGAAGTGAGCAAATTGTGCAGTGTGCTAGAGGGAGGTGAGTGCCGTGGGGGAGAGTCAAGCAGAGAAGGGACGTTCAGCTTCCTGGGCGCGGGGCCGCACGGCTGGGTGGGGCAGTGCCAGGAGGCTTTTTTTTAAAAAAATAAAACAAAGTTTATTCTGCAATATTTTATCATAATGAATTGCATCTCTTTTGGTAAAAATAAGCTTTATAAACATTTTAATAATCAGAGATTAGATACAAAGCCTAAACATTTGTTAAGTTGCTTTTAATATGAGTAAAAGCCTGGCGACTGGTAAGTGGGTCCCTCATGTCTGGGTCATCTGCTGGCACTTACAGATCAAACTGAGGACAATTTTTATGCTACATCAGAAAGCAGGATAAGGAAACCTTTTAATGACTCTAATGTCTTGAGTTCGAAAGCATTGTTACACTTTCATTAAAAAATAAATAATAGGGCGGGCCATGGTGACTCAGTGGCAGAGTTCCCGCCTGTCATGCCAGAGACCCGGGTTCAATTCCCGGCGCCCATGCAAAAAAAACGCAAAACAAACAAACAAAAAATAACAGTTACAATGAATTGGCAATGATATGTTTTATGCACCGCATCAGTGCCGGGATTTTTAAGCAGGGTGATCAGTGATGGCCCCACCAAGAAGGGATGCTTGAACACAGACTTGACAGGTGCCCGAGGCGAGTGTTACAGGCAGAAGGAGCAGGAGTTACAAAGGCCTCTGGCAGGGACAGGCCTGGTGTGTTGCAGAAAAAGGCCAGTGTGGCTGGAGTTGAGCGAGTGAGGGGAAAGTAAGAAGGGGAAAGGGCCAGAGGGGAAAGCCGGTGCTCAGACCGTGTGGGGTCTCGACTCTGAGATGCTGAGCCATCAGAGAGGGACAGGATCTACCTTACATCTAAAAGGACTCCTCTGGCTGCTGTGTGTGTGTGTGTGTGGGGGGGGGAATGGACGGTGTGGGGCAGGGGCAGAAGCAGGGAGACCAGCTGGAAGCGGGCTCCTGCAAGAGGCCAGGGGCAGATGGCAGGCCAGGCTGGAAGCAGCTGGATTTGAAATGAATGTGACGGTAGACAGGGCAATATTTGCTCATAGGATGGGCTGTGAGAGAAAGACAGTCACTCCTTCGTTTGTTTACCAAACACCTAAATATGCCCGGAGCTGGAAGAGAGCAGCTGTGGCCTGGGAGAGGGACAGCTGCGGCTCTCTGCCTGGGCAGGGGGGACAGGAAAGCCACCGATCTTTCCTTTCACGAATGAGCTTAGCTATTCAGGGCCAATGTGGTGGAGGTGGGTTAACTTGTTCAGTTCATCAGCTATGGGCTGAGTGCGGACTCTGGCAGCCAGGGCTTTTGTGGCTCGAGGCACCAAAAGGAAATGATAGTGAGGCCTCCCTTCTCCTCTAATAATTAAAAATAAATCATAATGTAAATGTAAGGAAGTACAGAAGTAATTTTAAACAGCAAGCCCCACAGTGCAGGCTCCCTTAGTCTGCCCACTGAGTGATCGAGACGAGGCCAGACTCCGAGCTCGAGGCCCCTTCTCATGGAAATGCAGGCTGGTGGCTGAGGCGGTCAGATGGACACTGAGCAGACATCCTCGGCTTGCATGGTCTACGCCGCCCTGGAGGGAAGCACCGGGCAGTGTGGGGGCACCAAGGAGGGGACTTCACCCAGGCAGGGTGGGGAGAGGTTAGGTGAGGGGTGAATGCAAGACTGGAGAAGTAGAGAGAGAGAGAGAGAGAGAGAGAGTTCGTGTGTGTGTGTGTGTGTGTGTGTGTGTGTGTGTGTGTGTGTGTGTGGTTCAGGCAGAGTGAGTAGAATGAAAAAGAACCTGGAGGCACCCTTTGCTGGAGACCCCACTGGGACTCATGGGCTGCTTTGAAATGCCCTCAGCAAGGACCATGGAGCCAACGATGGCGCCCAGTACTGCACAGACGAGAGAACTGGAGCCGGGGGTGGGGTATGCGCCCAGGGTCCCACAGATGTGCGGTGGTCGTTAGTACAGGAGGGACCCAGGCCCCCAGCTCTCCTTGGTGCCACTTGCCTCTGGCCTCCATGAGCGCCAGTGACGCAGGTGGACTTTGCATTCAGGAAAAGCCATATTCACATTTCAGCTCTGACACTTCACTGGGCTTTTTGCCTTTCCAAACTGTAGTTGCCCTGCTTGCAAAGTGGGGATAAATAAGATCAATTTGAGCAGCTAATCCCGGCTTAGCCTAAGGAAGGAAGGGCTCTTCCTGGTGCTGCAGGGATCCCTCGGGAGGTGCATGTCCGTGCCGGAGGGGCAGTGGTCAGCTAGGACCAGCTTGTCTGCAGGCGTGAGACCCCCCCTCTTTCACTCCAGACCAGACTATACTCAGGCGAGCCCTGGGCATGGTCTGGAGTGAAAGAGGGGGGGGTCTCACGCCTGCAGATAAGCGCAGACGGGAGCCCAGGCATGCAGGGGGATGTTGGTCCAGGATTGGAGCCATAAGGAGAGCTCTTGTCTGCTATTAGATGTCGTTGTTGATGCTATGATTGTGATTTTCTTTCTCCAGCTCCAGCCACTGCCGGCCTGAGGAATGGGATGGGGAAGCTTCCGCCTGACCCGGCCCCTGGCCTCAGCCTTGCCGCCTTCCTCTCTCTCTCTGGCCTCTGCACGCCCCTTGGGGCTCCCCACAGCTGCTTCCTTTTCTAGCCAATAAAGAAACACTCCTAGCACTAACTGGCCTTGTCACCCATTCTTGCCACTTTGCCCGTCTCCCCTGGCCCTGGTGGGTGGGTGGGGGAGGGGGGGTCATCCAGGCACGCAGTCCAGGGGGGGCGCAGCTCCAGATGAATGTGGGGCCCACACGTCAGGGCTGGCCTTTCCCCGGGGACTCCCTGCCTCGGTGAGGTGGATGAGAAAACTGAAGCCCAGAGAGGGGACGGGACACTTCCAGTGTCCCTCAGAGTTGTCGCAGGCGGGGGGGGGGGGGGTGTGTTTCTGATAATTCAGCATTACTATTGGCAGTTTCCAATTCAGCATTTGCTGTGTGCCAGGCCTGCTGCCACGCGAGTGGCTTACGTGACCCAGTGGGTCCTCAAATCCCCGGTGACTCCCACGCAGGCCAGGATCCCACAAATTCCTCGCCTGCGGCCACTCAGGAAAAAGATGGAAAAGCCAGGGTTCTTTTTACTTTTTTATTAATCAAACTTTTATTGTGCATACATAATATATTCACATTCAAGTTCAAAAATGTGCATAAAGAGCAGACAATGAGAAGTGTCTTTCACCTTTGACTCCCTGCCTCCACCTTCCATCCCCAGCCACCTGGGTGGTCTCCATGGAAGCAACTGAGGGTCCCGGTTCTCCTGTGCCCCTCAGAGACATAACTCTGTCGCTATGTTTATCCCCCTCCCTTCTCCTCCTCTCTCTGTTTTGGATTCTTTATTTAATCAAGATGACATAAAAGTTTGAAAGTAAATAGAGGAGTTAACATGCTTTTTAAAAGCCAAGTTTTTTTTTAAGTGTCTTCAACAAGGAAGGACAGGTGGTGCGATGGTGGCGCAGTGGTAGAGTTCTCGCCTGCCATGCTGGAGACCTGGGTTCAATTCCTGGTGCCTGCCCATGCAAAAACAACAGCACCAACAAACAAACAAAAAACATTAAAACAATAAGGAAGGATATACCAACATACATGTCAATAAGTATATCAGCTGACAAGGCACAGAATTTTAATCATCTAGGCAGATTACTCAGATGGTTAAAAACCTCTTATGGCTTCTCCCTAAGAGCAAATAAATAATCCAAGAAAACGTCATTTTAGCAAATTCTCATTTTGCAGGAAGATACATGTGATAAGAAAACTATCAAAAATCTTATGACACTACAAAATCTTAGCCAACCTTAACCACAACCAATGAAATTCACTTCCAGCAAAACTTCAACTCTCTATATCAATCCATTTTGTCCTACACACTCCTGGTTCTCATTATGCAACCGTTATTTCACTTTGCCCTCCTCTTGCTTCCATTTTTCTCTCTTCCTCTCTGTCTCTCTCTCTGTGTTCCCCTGCTTTATCTCTTTCAATGGCCTCTCTCCAACCCCCCTTCTTCCTCTCTCTCCATCCCTTCACTATCCCTCTATTTATTTGTTCTCCCTCTGTCCCCCCTCTCTCCTCCCTCTCTCTTTATTCGGCTTTCCCTCTCTCCCTGTCTCCCTTCTCTCCATCCCTGTCTCTAAATACACTCCCTCTACACCCAGCCTCTCGCTTCCTCCTTCTTTGTTCCCCACGCTGCTTCTCTATGGCCCCTCACAATACCCCCTCGTTATATCTCCCCCTCTCTATATTCCTTTCTCTCTACTTCTTTCTCCCTTTCCTCTCCACCTCTCCCTTTCTTTTTCTCCCCATTCCCCATTCCCCATCTCTATCTCTCCCCATCTTCTTATCCCTGTCCCTTTTTCTGTTCTTCTCTAGCGTCTCTATCCCTCTATCCAGGGAGATACAGATGTAAAATTCTCCTCTACTCCCCCTTTCTACACAGATGGTAGCATACTGCACACTCGGCCTCATACCTGGCTTTTTTCACTGGATGATAAATCTTGGAGATCACTCTATATTAGACATTAAAGAATTTCATTCTTTCTTATGGCTGTATAGTATTCTGTTGCTTGCATGTACTGACATTTATCTCACCACACTATTGATTTCGATCTTTCAAATGCCCAGATGTGAGTCTGAGTTATCCAACACCAGAACCCAATGCTTGTGCAGTGCAGTGATTTTTAACTCTCATCTCTGAGGTGTGGATTTGGCCTTTGGGGCAGAGGGGGAGAGAGAGAAGGAAGGAGTGGCGGTGACTCTGCCCCCAGGCGCAGCCTCCGTGTCCTTCCCTCCTCCTCCTCCCACCATTGAACTTGAGAGATCTGGGAAGCTTGAGTGGGTGCAGGTGGGTTGAACGGGACGGATTGGTGTCCAGCCCATTTTCCCTTTCTCATCCTCTGTGAGGCCCCCAGTCCCACACCTGAGGCTAGAGACTGGGGGCTTCTCCATCCACCCCCACTAGGGTGCAGCATTAAAGTGTCCTGGGGGTGAATGGGGTTGCGCCATATGCATTAGATGGCCCTGTTGTTTTCCTCACAGCTTTTCCCATTCTAATTTCTATCACCGTCCGTGCCCCAGTCTCCCCAGTCCTTTTGGGCAGGTACAAAAACATCCAGTTATGGGTTGGGTAGGGTTGTTAGGGACTAAGAATGTCACCAGCATTCCCTCCGCTTTCTCCTCTCCTGCCCCAGGTATGCACTGTGAAAGAGAGGCCCGGGCAGGGCACGGTTGAACTTAGGGATGGCCAACGCATTGTCCGCATACCATCATTCCTTCCACCAGACAACTTCATCTGGCGCCAGCCAAGGTCATCAATCAGGCTGCTCCTTTCCAGGCACCCATGCGTGGCTGGGGGCTCCAGGGCCCCGTTGGCTGGGGTGGGCAGGCAAATTTGCCCTGGTTTAACTCAAGAAATGAAATGTTAGTGATAGACGATCAGCCCTGGTGGCTGAGGTTTTTTGAGTGAGAAGATTGCACGTAGGCACGATTATGGGATCCGAGTGAGATGGAATTTTAAACCCTCTACTAAAATCTTACAATGGGAAGATTTTTTCAAGGAAGTCCCAGGCCAGGGGTAGGCGATGTGTGGAGAACCAAGAGTGGAGGTTACCCAGATTCTAGTAATAAATAGGAAGAATCTACAAGGGAAAAGAGAGTTGAGGGGTTGGGTGGGCTGGGTGAGAAAACTGGGCTGGGTTAGACCAGGAAGAGCCTCTGGCTAGGACTTTTTTTGATCAACTTTTGCTGCTAGATCAGTACTGTGAGGGCCTTTCGTTGACGAGATAGAAAAGGAAAGATGGAGGAGTTCTCTGGACTGGTCGCAGGTACAGATGGCTTTTTCGGCCTCTTCATTCAGTGGTAGGAGGGCCCCCACCTGTCAGGTGGAAGACTCGGCTTCCTTACGTGAGCCTTTATTGTGTCCCGTGGCGGACGTGTCCCATCCTTGGCCTCTACTACACTAAGCCCTGCCCCTGAGCACAGGATGGGAAACACACATATAAGAGGGTCTCTGTGTCAGTTAGCGATTCCCACAGTAATGCTGTGTAACAACCACCTCAAACCTCAGTGACTTACCACATTACTGTCTTTGTGCGGAGGCCCAGAGTGGAGAGCTAATAGGAAGATCTTAATGTTAAAAACAGACAAACAAATAAAAAAACTCAGTAGTTCTAGACAAGGCAGTAGAGGAGGATGGAGTGACCAGTGGGGGAGCTAGCCTGGCGCATGTGGAAATGCTGCCTTTGGGAGACTGCTGCCCAGAAGAAAAGATATTTGGTTTTCACAAGCCAAAGATTTACTGCAGGATGTTCAGAGGGTGGCTGCATTTGCAGGGCTAAATCCTCCCATTCTCGGTTCACTGACAGTACACGCTATGAAAAGGACTTCAGAGGTCACGTGAGACTCATTCAGGAGAGATCTGCAATGCCTGGGTCTTGCTGGTGAAAAGATGGAAGAAGCTGCCAGGAGGATAAAAACAAAAAACAAACAAACAAACAAACAAATCGAAAAACCCAGATCACGTGGTAGACGCGAGGGCAGGTTCCCGTCTAAAGACTACATTGAAACCAAAGCAAGTGGAAACTCTGTCTGGAAGCAGGATAAAAAGCAACCAGATCAGTCAGCTGGTAAGCTGCAGAGAGAAGGGAACCGTCCCAATCCTGCTGCTCGCCGTGCCACCTCCAGGGCCTCCCCAGCCCCGTGTCCTTCCTGCAGTGACCAGTCAGAAGATGGCTCGGATACTGAGATGGCTTCTGGCTCTAACAGAACACCGGTCTTTTCCTTCTTAGATTTCACATGCTGGAAAAGACAGAAAATATGCCATGAGCTATTTAACAGGGCCGTTTGGGGAGGCCTCCCCGACCTGCATCCCTTCAAGCCTTGCCGCAGCGATAAGGGAATGGCTGCTGAAACCCTCTACCCACCTCCGCTCGGGAGTGGGGACCGAGGATTAAGGAGAAGGGGAACCACAACAAATTTTTTGGGGGGAGACAACAAAGTGACCCTCCTATTTTTAACTTCGATACCTGCTATTCTGCCAAAAGACAACCTCTAGACTGGTTTAGAATGAGTTATTCCATTCCACAAACTCTGAAGCCAGTGCCTAACTTACTAACTGAAAAAGGGAAATGCATATAACCTGTAAGTTGCTGGGTATTTCATGGGGAAGCTGACCGCTGCTGTAAAGCGCTCTTTAAGTCTTTTTTTTTTTTTTTTTGCATGGGCAGGCACTTGGAATCGAACCCTGGTCTCTGGTACCACAGGTGAGAACTCTGCCACTGAGCCATCGTTACCCACCCTCCTGTTTTTTTAAATCCCCTCCTCATGAATGAAATTAAGGGATTTTCAGGGGACAGAGATGGAATTTGCTGTATGATAAACCATATGTGGTTTTAGTCCTTTATCGAGAAGCTGTGTTTGGGCATTTTTTAAGATGGCTGGCTACACTTAGTTTCCTTCCCAATAGTAAATGTGTCGTAATGAAATAACATGAACTTGCCCCTAGAGATATTTGTTATTAATTTTGAAATATTAAGGTTTTGATTACTCAAACCTGTACTACTGAATATCAAGCAGGATAAACTAAGCTTTCTGGTGCAAATACCTTGAAAGAAAAAGTAACTATTAAATATACAGAGAGGTAACTTGAATATAGGTTGCATCCGGTGCCACCTCTGTATCAATATTTGATAAAGATTTAAATTTATATGAAACTTCTAAAGCATAATCAAAGCTCCTTTTGGGGAAACGGTAAGGCTTCAGGATAAGCGGTCCTATTTGAATAGTACCAAAGCATCACCACGTGGGAGAGAAACACACGCTATTAAAAATGTCTGAAAAATAAAGTGTGCGAGTCTTCATGATGGCACAAAACAAAGGTTAATGCTTCTTGGGGCGCATTTCTCAGACAGCTTGCCAAGCGCGTATCTAATTGCCGTTTTATGTCGTATGACTGGTGACTGCAGTTGAAATCTGTACAATTTCACTTTTGACTCTGGGTTACTTGAGTTGACCTTCATGAACGTTTTATCTGTGTAGAGTGGGTGTTTGATTCGTTTTAACCTATTAGGGCTTTTTGGTTCTTTTCAATATTTAAAGCGAAATTCTACTAGAAGAAAGGAGGTGTGTGTTCCAGCTGAGTGGGTGGTTTTTGATTTGCCTTCCTCTAGTCACGTGTTCCAAACGTTAGTGTATTAGGCGATAAATAAATCCTGAACAGCTCCTCGGTTCCAAAGTCTCTACTAAAGCCTCTCACTTGACTCCCAACCAAAGTACTCTCATTGCCTCATTTCTAAAATTTCAGGAAAAAATCTTAGGCGGGGAGGAACATTTTTGCCACCTTACAAAAATAAGATGATTTGGTGCTTATTTTTAAAACTTGATTTTAGAAATGGAGTAGTATAAATAACAAGGAGTCAGCCACTTTCTATAGGCACCCTATAGTTTTGTAGTTCTTAATCAAAACTGAAGATTTTATATTTCTTCCTTTTGGAAAAGCCTACATGCTGCATGCCACCAAATGCACAGGCTGTGCCGTGAGTCGGGTCTGCTCTCCCACAGCCTCTGAGGTGTGTTACAGGAGCTCCCAGCCATGAGCATCTTCCTCCTGCATTATATTTGAAATGGGTTCTTTTTTTTTTTTTTTGGTACATTTTGGCTGCTGTCTTGGTGGTAGAATACACTATAATATGGATCATTTCTCCTTCTGTATTGATTTATTAATAGACCTCAGCCACAATCTTCTTTTCCCTTCCACCTTTCTTTGCCTGCAGGATGTACTTTGTATGTATGTAGCCATGCTCTTTGTACTAATATTTTAGAAATCTACAAATCTGTTTTGTATTTTTTGCACAGTTGGATACTTATAATCAAAATTTTACTAGAGTATTTAGTGTTATTTAAAAAAAAAAACTCAGCGACTTATAAAGCAACAAAACATGGGCTGTCCCTCTGAAGGTCAGCTGCGGTTAGCTGCTCTAGGCTGAGCTCGGCTGGTCTTGCTGTCTCAGGCACAGCCTCATGGTGAGGGCGCATTCCAAGTCTCTGCATTCATCACATCTGCTAGCATATTGTTGGCCCCAACAAGTCACGTGCCAATTCCAAAGTCGAGGGGTAGAGAAGTACCTTCTGCCCTAAGTGGAACGACCTGCAAAGTTGCATGAGTGTGGGTATAGGGAAGAGTGAAGAACTGGGGCCAACTACACAATCAGTAGGTTTAATAAGGAGATACCCCTTAGTTGCTGTAATCCATACGCTCTGCCTGTGGGAGAAAAAACATCGGATTTGGCTGCACATGTTTAGAGCAAGTACAACGGACTGCAAGATAGCCCCTTCTTCAGAAAAAGTTTTAGCTACCTGGTGCAGTCACCCTATCAGGCCGTCTCACCATTCTAGAAATCCAGGAGCTTCTGGGTACTAGAAAGCACAGCAAGACTGGTGAAATTCACGCTTAACAGCCCCTTGCCTGTTTCTTCTGCTATGATAATCTTTGTTTGGACATCTGCATGGGGAACCCTTGCTCCCCTTTTTGAAGTCTCTGCTCATGCGTAACCTTCTCAAGAAGAGCTACTCTACCAGCCTTCTTAAAATTGAAGCCTCTGCCCTCCCACTTCCCCCTACCCTGCTCTACCTTTTTCCACAGCATCTTTCATTCTGTATAATTTATTTATTGTGTTTATTAGTAATTATCTTTGCCCCACCCTGAACGCAGGCTCACTGAGGGAAAGGATCTTTGTTTCGTTCATTTCTAGTGTCTGGCACACAGTAGGCTCTCAATACGTATGTGTTGAATGAAGGCATAAATGAATGAATGGAGAGATCTTTGCTAGAAGCACTGCATATCCTTTGCAACAGCTGTGACTAAGGAATTCTGCAGCTGCATGGATCCTTGTGCTTCAGAAGCATGGCAGACAAGAAGATAAAATCCAAATCCAGAATGTCTATTCCAATGAGGGCAAATCCCTCCCTCCCCCATGCTTGAAGGGGTCCAGTGTACCTGTCCAGGTAGCAAGTTCATTTCCTCCAGGTAATGGCACCGTCTCAGGGCTCAGGTTGGCCACCAAGGTTGGCAAGGCTTCTGTTGGCACACTTAGGCTTGGTGGTAGCCAGATCAGCCTTGCTGAATCAGAAGGCCATGTTATTGGCCCCAGGACTAATCTCTGCCACTGCTTCTGTGGCTGCTTTGTTCACCAGCCCATTGAGGAAGGGTGGCAGGGGCTGGCTGAGACCGGCCGGAGGGTGCCAGCTAGGGCTGTCAGCCAATTGTGCTTCCTGCAGCAGTTCTCTTGGAGACTGAAGCTTTGTACCCCAGCTGGGAGCAGGGAAGTCAATCTCCTCTTTCTAATGACTGGGGGACCCCTAAGGAATTGCACCTTCGGTGCTGGGACATGCTTGCTACCTGGATCAGGGGTGGGTGAGAGGTTAGCCCCTGCAGAATCACCCGCTGAGCGTGCTGTGGTACTGCTGGCCTGGGACCAGGAGGGCAGCTGTGATGTCCTTTCCCAAAATACCACAAGGGGTGCACGTCTAACTCCGACCCTCCCTGCACCCGCAGCCAGCCCCCATAGGGGGTAAAGGGCAATGGCAGAATATGGGCTTCCTCCCCTAACGTGACCTGCTTGCTCCCAGCCAGAGGGCAGCAGGAGCCAGGGGGCTAAGGCAGAAAGGGGAAGGTTGAAGATGGCCAGGGTACCGTGGGGGAGGACTGTGGGCTGCTGAGATCTCATCCTGGGGAGGTGCGGAGGCTGTGAGTGACGGGAATGCTCTTGAGCCAGGGCTCCAACCCTCCGGAGCGTGTGCCACTGCCCCACTGGTCTTCACCTCTCAGACAGATTCAACAGCAAAATGTCAAGAATTTCGAGGCAGTGACTGCAGAGCATAAAACGCCAAGCACAGGATTCTTCTGAGTGCCGGGTCCTATGTGATAGCCCAGACTGCCCACCCTGAAGCCTGTCTATAAACCTCATTCAGATTTCACCAACTGTTTCAGTGATGTCCTTCACCGCAAGAGAAAATCTTGGATCCTGCACTGCGTTCAATTGTCACATCTCTTTAACCTCCTTGATCTATGAGGTGCCTCAGTCTTTTTTGTGCTCATGATATTGACATTCTGGAAGATTACATACAGGTCAACTATTTTACAGAATGTTCCTCAATTGAACTTGTCAGATATTTCCTCCTGATTATATTCATGGTATACATTTGGGGCAGGAAAACTACAGCAAAGATGTGTTCTTGCCTGTGTGTCAAGTCAGGGGGTCATGACATTGCTTTCTTCAATTACCGGCGATGTCACCTTTGATCATTTGATGAAGGTGGGGATTACTAGGTTTCTCCACTATAAAGTTCTTATTTTCCCCTCTGTAATGAATACATATTTGTTTGGAAGACTCCTTGAGACTACGCAAATATCCTATTACTTCTCAAAATTTTATCAAAACTAATTTTTGCAATACTGATGATTCTGGCCTGAATCAATGACTACTTCATGGTTGCTAAATGGTGATTTTCTGTCTCCATCCCTGGCCCTTCCTTTACTTAACTTTGTTTTTTTTTTTTGTCTTCCCAACTTTAGCTACAGTATGAGGTCTGGATGTTGGATCCTATCTTCTTTTTTGAGTCTGGAATATGTGGAGCCAGGAGGATCATCTTTGCTGGAGGTGCTGGGCTCTGATCTCTCCTCTAAGTTTTGGTTCAATGTCTTCTCCAGGGTTCAGTCCAACCAGTCAGTGGAATGTCCTATTCCCAAGAGGGAGTTACTCTTGGGCTGCAGGTTAACGTGGCCATTCCAAGTAGGGCTTTGGACTCTTGCATCCACCCAAGAAAGCCAGCCCCATCCTGTTCCAACCCCGAGACCAAGGAGCATGTCTGGTACAGAGTCAGACAGGAGTTTTATTAGGGCTTATGAATGGGAGAAGATCTTCCCCAGCGGTGGCCATCTGAAAAATATGAAAGCAGCACTCTGCAAAGGTATGGGGCTCAAGGAGGCAGCTTATAAGGGTTTAGGGCAAACACATTCCATAGGGTAGGAGAACAGCGTTTCAGCCGGGTCTCGTAACTCTGGGGTTTGGAGATTTGTCATCAGCAGCGATCAGGGGAGAGGAGTTTTAGTGCTTTACAAGATAAGTGGTTTATGATACCACCTGTACCTTCTTTCCTGTTGAGGAAGTCTGTTGACCTTTGACTTCTGTTCCACTCATGTAGGTGGCTACGTGCAGTGACTTACTTACACTATGCAGGGGAAGCCCAGGTCATGAAGCTCCACGCGTCCCGTTCACCGTCTCTCCACTGCATGGTCTCCTCACCTTCACGTCCAGAGGGAGTAAATAAATGTGCCTTTGTCTATTGGGCCCTTTATTAACAGTTCAAGGAGGGAAGAGGAGGTTTCTTGAGGGTTTTAGTTTCTCTTTCGACCAACACTTATCTCATGGGTTTTATCTCCAGTTTTGCCAGGTTTTAATTTACTGCCTGAGACAATGAGCAGCTAGTATTTGCATTCTCTCTACTTTTCTGCTTTCCACTACCCCCCCCACCCCCCCCCAGTTCAGAAAGATAAAATGTCCCTGGTGGTTTCGGTCATTTGCATTGAGATTCTTCAGCTGTGGGCAGAGATTTCACGCCTGAGGGTACTTTCGCCACTGCTCCCGGAGCCGCCTACTCACAGACCTTGGATTTATCGTTGTCTCCAGTTTGGGATCCATTAGTGAGAACCCTCAGATGGCAGCTGCCTCTCCTTTTATCCGCATTGTTTTTGCAGGCCAGGGCTGCTTTCTATCACAATTCTCCGGGTTCTTACTTTTTCTTCCAAGGGTGCAGCGTTTCCCCTGGAGTGGTTTGGGTCCTCTGAGAAGCAGATGCCGAGACCGGAGCATGTGCAGAGCTGGGGAAATGTCTGCAAAGGAGAAAGGGAGGGAGCAGGGGATGGTGGGGAAAGCATCCAGACCACGTGCGGATCTGACAGGTGTTTAAGGCCGGGAGAGAAGGAGGATTCCAGAGAAAGAGTCTCAGATAGCAGTGCGGTTCTCAGAAAGTTTGGCCAGACCAGGGGGGAGTCTCCAAGCCACAGCTGCTTATTAGAGGAGTCCCACACCTCAGGGAAAGGAGTCAGTGCAGGTACCTGCTCGTTTCAGTTGGTGGCTCAGAGCAGCCTGGGGGAAGCAGGGCAGGTGCAAACAGGTTCATGGAGCCAGAGGGCAGGCAGCCGGGGCAGTTTTGCTTCCTGCAGCTAGTTCTCTTGGAGCAGACCTCAGTTACTCTTCCCTCTCCTTCCACAATTCAGAGATTATGAGAATCATAGACTGACTAATAATTTAAAACTTTAACTCTGAAAAATAAGTTCTAGGTTCCTGCATTCCTCCGTGGTATAATTTTTACAAACCTAATCAGCAAGCACTTGCCGAGTGCTTATTCTTTGTATGGCATCTGCTTGGTTCAGCGAGGGGAGAAATGGATCAGGCCAAGTCCCTGCTTTCCAGAACTGTCTACAAGCTATGAGCATGGACAAGGGAGGAGCAGCCAGGCTCAGAAGACCTGCGTCCGATCCACATGGGGAGGTCCAGGGGCTTTAGGGGATGGGGAGGGGAGAAGAATTGGGCTGGTCACGCAGAGCCAAACTGTAATGGGAAAACCTCATTGAGAGTATGGGCCCTGGAGTCAGATTCAAACACCAGCTTCATTTCCTGCCAGTTTGTTTTTTTGGAAAAGTAATTCATCTTCCTGACCTTCAACTTTCTCATCTGCAAAATACAGATATTAATAGACTGTTCCTCTGGGGCTGCTGGAAATCTTAAAAAAGATAATGTATGGAGAGCACTTAGCTTGGTTCCTGCCAGGTCGCAAGTGCTTCCTAAGTGGCAGTTATTAAAATTTTATCAAAGGCTTTAAAGATGCATCTTCTTTGACCCAGAAATTCTACTTCTTAGAGTCTATTCAAAGTAACAATCAGAAATGCCATAGTGATTTATCACCCTCACAGGATTAGTTTATTATTTTGAGAAACCATAAGAAATGTCAACATTTAACATGGAAATTTGCTTAAATAAACATGGTCCATCCATACAAAGGAAGCCTTAAACATTTTAACATTTATGTTGCAGAATATTTAATGATATAGGAAAATGTTCACCCTATATTAACTGGTAAGAGCAGGTTATAAATCTACATTAATGTATGCTTCTAAAATGTTCTCTAACTACCCCCTGTATTTAATTCATTTTTCCCAGAAAGTTTTTTTCTTTTTTTGTTTATTTTTTTCCCCTCTCTCTCTCTCTCTTCTTTTTTTCTGTTTTTAAAAGGAGGTATTTTTTTTTGTTGCAAGTGCGGGCCCACCCTGAGTTCACCGGCTGAGTTGACTTAGGAGGAGGGGACACATCTTGCAAACAAAAGAGGTTTCTTTTTTTGGTAGGTGCAGGGGCGGGGGTGGGGGGTTGGGGGATGGGGGTGAGGGTGGGGCCCCAGAAAGTTTTTAAAGGTCTTGAAGAGCTTGCTACCATCCTGGGGTATTTGGAAGATCTTCTAGAGCGTGTGGGTTGAGAAATTTAAGGACACCTCACTATCAAGTCAGAACTGTTATTCCCAGCCCCCATGGAACTTATCCGGCACCCACTGGCCTTCTGTCAGAGCTTCTGGAAGTTAAATTTGGTTTTCCGACCAAGCAACTTTTGTGACATAAATGCTCTCAGAATCCAGGCTTGGTGATGTGGTCCCACTGGGTGTTTGTATTCACCAGGACAGGCACTCTGAGCCTGGAGCTTCCACGGTAAACAAGTAACAGGGAGAAGAGGAGGGAAAGGAAGGGGCCAGGAACCGCGGCTTCACTGGCGTGATGGGATATTCCTGGGCTGATTAGGAATTAAGGTGGCCCTCCATAAGCCCCACTGCCTGGTGGTCCCTTGTATAATTCCCTTGCATAATTCCTATTCTTTTTAAAAAATATTTTGGTTGATAAATCTTAACACACAAACATTCCATACATGGTGTACAATCATGGCTCACAGTGTCATCACATAGTTGTGTGTTCATCACCATGATCATTTTTTAGAATCTTTGCATCACTCCAGGAAAAGAAATAAAAAGAAAAAAGAAAAAAACTTGTATATCCCATAGCCCCTTACCCCTCCCTCTCATTGACCACTAGTATTTCCGTCTACCCAATGTATTTCAACCTTTGTCCCCCCTATTATTTATTTATTTCTTAATCCATACTTTTTAACTCATCTGTCCATGCCCCGGATAAAAGGAGCATCAGACACGAGGTTTCCACGATCATGCAGTCACATCATAAAAGCTGTATCGTTATGCAATCATCTTCAAGTGATTCCCGTTCCTGAGTGTCGGTTGGACCCCATGACTGTCTTCTAATGAATAGTGATGTAATGAAAAGTGATGGGTTGTCACTTCTGAGATTGGGCTACAAAGGGATGTGGCTTCCGTCTCACACTTCTTCTCTCTGGTTCTTCTCGTTTCTGCCGTGCCCTGAGTTACCCCATGGAGAAGCCAATGTGGCAAAACAGCCAGTGTGAAACTGAGGCCCCCATCCGCCAGGAGCCGAAGCCTGCCGACAACCACCAGTGTGAGCTAGGCTGTGGATCCTTCCCCAGCTGAGCCTTCCGATGACTGCAGCCCCAGCCAACCAACATATTGATTGCAGCTTTATGAAAGACCTCGAGCTGTCCTAGATTCACGAAACCCGTGAGAGTCACGAGACAATAAACATTGTTTTAAGGCACAGGATAATGTACCATGCTGTACTGATTGGAATGGATCTGCCTTTTCTTTTGGAATTTGTTCCTTCACAGAATCGCGGGACGTTATTATTGCTATTTTTTAAAGTGTTTAAAAATTATGTTCATGTTATCCCTGCGTTATTTAACAGTAATTAAAAGTTGGAAATGTCTAAATATTCAACAGCAGATGCTTGGCCAAATAAATTAGGATACTCTGTAGGTTAGAATATTATACAACTATTAACAATCAACAATGACACCAAAGAATATTTACTGACCTGGGAAAATGTTTGTATTATAATGCTGCATACAATACCCTGGTAGAAAATCATATTATATGATTTTTTTTTCATGTAAAGAAAAAAGCGAGTAAAGGCATATATGGAGGAATATTATTTTGAGATGCTGGTTGACGTTTTATCATTGTAGATCTTCATTCTTCTGGCCTTTTCCCCACCCAAGGCATTTAGGACATTCTACTTCATTCTTGGGGAAGGGAGGGCACAGCAGAACATGGTTTACGAAATATTTAACTTCTTGGCCTATGGAGTTCAAAAGTGCAGATCTAAGACGAAGATTTGGAAATATGTGTAATAGAGCAGAACCTACTTCTGCTTACTTTCTGTTCCCTCCAGCCAATGATTAATGTTCTCCTGATTGGAGATTTGAGGAAGAGAGTTATAAGGGAAGAAAAAGAAATAAATTGTGAGTTGGTACCCTGAGAAGGGACCCTGGGAGAAGTCTCTTGGGATGATAGAGTAGCAGGTATATTTGGGAATTGAGAGAGGTGCCAACGTAGCCAGGGCATACTTCCATAATTAGGGAAATTTGGAACTGAAAACACCTGCAAGGTAGAGCATACTACATGCAGTGCTTAAGCACAGGGGCTTTAGAGGACATTGTATGTTTTCTATAGTCCCAGGTGGTGCAGAGTTTCTTGAGATACTCTCAAGAAATTTCTCAGATATTTCTTGAGCTCTAGGGAGAAGTAGAGAACACAAGTCATGAGTGAGCTCCTTTCAGGATGAGAAGGACGCAGTTGTCTTCTGCTGGAACAATATGTGAAGATTTAGCAGGAAGAAAGAGGTGTGTATATATGATGATGGTGACCCCCCATCTGACTTGAAATTAAGTTCTTTGGAATGTGGAAGTAACCTTTGGGGTTGTGGTGGCCAAAACAAGGAAAGATAGAAACAAGTTCCCATTATCTGGTCAAAATAGAAATTCTGCCAATTATAATTTTTTAAAAAAGAACTGCATCTTTTAAAAAGAACCCATATTCGAGTCTGTGGTCTGAGTTTCATCCTTGCATGGATGACTTCACCCGTGGTGTGACATTGGCTCTCTAGCCTAAAAAAAGAAGGCAGTGGCTGCGGCAGACACTGGGGATTGTGTCTCAGACTCTTCCCAGAGTCAGTCACGGCATGTTTCCCAGTGTTCCCCAGTGGGCCAACCCCACACACAGTGGGCCAACCCCACACACAGTGGGCCAACCCCACACACAGTGGGCCCAACCCCACACACAGTGGGCCAACCCCACACACAGTGGACCAACCCCCCACACAGTGGGCCAACCTCACACACAGTGGGCCAACCCCACACACAGGGGCCCAACCCCACACACAGTGGGCCCAACCCCACACACAGGGGCCCAACCCCACACACAGTGGGCCCAACCCCACACACAGTGGGCCAACCCCACATACAGTGGGCCAACCCCACACACAGTGGGCCAACCCCACATACAGTGGACCAACCCCACACACAGTGGGCCAACCCCACATACAGTGGGCCAACCCCACACACAGTGGGCCAACCCCACATACAGTGGACCAACCCCCCACACAGTGGGCCAACCTCACACACAGTGGGCCAACCCCACACACAGTGGGCCCAACCCCACACACAGGGGCCCAACCCCACACACAGTGGGCCAACCCCACACACAGTGGGCCAACCCCACATACAGTGGGCCAACCCCACACACAGTGGGCCAACCCCACATACAGTGGACCAACCCCCCACACAGTGGGCCAACCTCACACACAGTGGGCCCAACCCCACACACAGGGGCCCAACCCCACACACAGTGGGCCAACCCCACACACAGTGGGCCAACCCCACACACAGTGGGCCAACCCCACATACAGTGGACCAACCCCACACACAGTGGGCCAACCCCACACACAGTGGGCCAACCCTACACACAGTGGGCCAACCCCACACACAGTGGGCCAACCTCACACACAGTGGGCCAACCCCCCACACAGGGGCCCTGTCTGGTCCCTCTTAGGGGTTCTGGAGTCTTGCAACCCCTTGATTAAATCCTGTGGCTGGAAATCAGCCCCATGGGGGAAGCTCTGAGATCCTCAAAGGAATGTGGTATAGCAGTTAGGATCATCGACTTCAGAGGTGGACTTAAATGGGCTCAATAGCCAGCTCTGCCATGTTCCACTTGCGGCCTTGGAAATGTTAACTAATTTGTTTTATCTTGTTTCTCATCTACCACTACCTCCTAAACTTGGACGTGCCTTCAAATCAGCCAGGGATCTTGGTACAATGCAGATTATGACTCGGAAGTTCTGGGATAGGGCCTGAGATTCTGCATTTCCAACAAGTTCTCGGGTGACTAGGAGGCTGCTAGTTTCCGGGCCACACTTCCGAGGAGCATGGTGTCAAGATAATCTTCAGAGTTACTCTGAGGTTTGTGCGCTGTTTATAAAAAGCTCAGCAGAGTGCCTGGCACAATGAGTTCCAGGGATTTCTCTCGGGCAATGGGAAGCGGCTGACTTGGATGTAAGGCGAGAACACTGCATTAGAATGGGAGATGAAGGAGAAGGCCCGAATGAACTCCCCATCTTCAATTCTGCCCTCCGTCCCTGAGTGCAGAGGTCTGGGAAGGCATGGGGAAGGCCATTACAAGGCAGGAAAAGGGCGTTTTCCTTGCGTCTAGGATTCCTCTGCTGCATTCCCCACTACCTTGTGATTTTAGAGAAATCCCTGCCCATGTTTGGACCGTGGTTTCTCTCTCTGAGAACTGAGCCAGATGAATCGATGATCCTCCTGTTTTCTCCTCTCCCTCCATTTATAATAATTGACATTGCTTAAGGCAAACCAAGTGACTCCAGAACCAAAATTCTCCATACCTCCCCCCGTGTAGCCTCAGGCAGGAAGATGTGGTGTAAACTTGGGGTAAGAATTTTCATTAATATTCATTCATTGCACTAAAAGGGACCTTGACATCTTCTGTGCCCACCCCACCCCCTATTTTCCTTTACTTCCCTGGTCTGGGTGGTTTCTTTTTTCTTTCGTTTTGCAGGACTCCAGCAATTCTTTCCTTGTTCAATGTAGAGCCCTCTGGTACTGAACCTCAGGTTCCCAAATTCATCCCCCCCACCTTCAAAACCTTTATCTTCCAGTGGGGGGTTGGCAGTAATTTACACTAGGGCGTAAATGGTTGTTAGCTCTAAACTTCCTCAGTGTATTTGTATGTACATACGTTGTTCTAGTTTGCTAGCTGCTGAAATGCAATATACCAGAAACAGAATGACTTTTAAAAAGGGGAATTTAATAAGTTGCTAGTTTATAGTTCCAAGGCCGAGAAAATGTCCCAGTTAAAATAAGTCTATAGAAATGTCCAATCTAAGGCATCCAGAGAAAGATACCTTGACTCAAGAAGGCTGATGAAGTTCAGGGTCTCTCTCTCAAGTGAGAAGGCACATGGCAAACACAGTTACAGTTTCTCTCTTGGCTGAAAGGACACATGGTGAACAAGGCATCTTCTGCTAGCTTTCTCTCCTGGCTTCCTGTTTCATGAAGCTCCCTGGGAGGCATTTTCCTTCTTCATCTGCAAAGTTGCTGTCTAGTGGGCTCTCTGCTTCTCGTGGCTATGTCGTTCTTCTCTGGCTCTTTCTGAATCTCTCATTCTCCAAAATGTCTCCTCTTTTATAGGACTCCAGAAACTTATCAAGACCCACCCACATGGGTGGAGACATGTCGTCACCTAATCCAGCTTAACAACCACTCTTGATTAAATCACATCTCCAGGGAGGTGATCTGATTACAGTTTCAAACATACAGTATTGAATAGGGATTATTCTGCCTTTATGAAATAGAATTTAGATTAAAACATGGCTTTTCTAGGGGACATACATTCTTTCAAACCAGCACATATGTTTTTTTTTTTTTTTTTAAATAAGAGATTGAGATTGTAAACATGTTCACAACATTAGTGGAATTTCAAAAAGATGAAGTGGTTTTAGGAATACAGCCAGGTGATAGTTTGGAGTTGTATGTACCCCAGAAAATAACATGTTCTTAAACTTAATTCATTCCTGTGGGCATGAGCCCATTGTAAGTAGGAGTTTGGATGAGTTTACTTCAGTTAAAGTGTGGCCCACCTCAATTAGGGTGGGTCTTAATCATACCACTGGTGTCCTTTATAAGGGGAATGAAGTTCGGATAGAGAGGGAGGAGCCAGAGGGAGCTTCACCCGAACCAGGAGAGGTGGCTGCTGGGCCTGGAGTCCCCACCTGCCTCTTGACGTTCCTGTCCTTCCTACCTGTTCATCCATTCCATTAAACGAGAGGAAAATCATTTAGCCTGTTTCCTTTTTTTACATAATGGTTATGATGATAACCTGTGAGTGTGTGTGTTTGTATATTCTGAGTATTGCAGGAGCTGTGCTAAGTGCCTTATAAGAATTTCTTAAGAGCAAATTTGTACTTAATTTCACCAAGACCTCTACACGCCTGGGCTCATTTAATCAAGAAAATAAGGAAGGTCATTAGCCTTATTTCACAGAAAAAGAAACTTAAGGCTCAGAAAGCGTAAATAACGTTCCTGGGGCACAAGTATGTAAGTGGTGGGGCCGGGACCTGAACCCAGCTGTGTGTCCCTCCCCCCATGTGCCCGTCCTGTTGAACACAGCTTCCTTCCCCCTCAGAGGTGCTTAAACTTGAGCAATCATCTAAGACAGAGATTGAGACCCACCCCCAGAATTTCTGTTTCAGTAGGTCTGGGAACTAATAAATTCTCAGATGATGCTACTGCTGTGGCACCAGCAAGCAAACTTTGAAAACCACTGTCCTATAGGGATATTGGGAGATCCAGAATTCCATTAATATATAAGAATCTATAATCTATAGCTCCGTGTGCATACATACAGAGAGGTTTATGTGCAAGGGTTCTCACCAGCACTTTAACTTATTAACAAATTTTACTTTCTCCCATATACTTATATATTATTTGAGTTTTCTATAAAATATAAGTGATATTATAATACTATATTATAATACATATTGTTTTGAAGGGAAATCCTACTGGCTGCTGATGTGCTGGGAAAGACTGCTCACTATCTCAATTCCAGTGGACCATCCTGGACGTACTGCACTTCCCCTACTTGCATTTGCTGGTACTAAGTATCAACAAAGAAAGTGGTCCAGGAGGGAGTCTTATTTGGCTAAGTCCCTCATCATCTTCAAGTTTTGGCTCCTATTTCCCCTTTTCAGTCTCACTTTTACCTCCACTGGCCCCACCCCCAGGCTTCTAATCCCCCTTACCCTGCTCTACTTCTTCTATAGAACTTTTTCCATCTCAGAAAAAAAGGTGACTTGCTCTTTATTGAGTATTATGCATTGCCAGTCCCCCTCCCACTAGAATGTCAGTTCTACAAGGTCAGGGTCTTTGTTTCGTTCACTGTGGTAACCCCAGGACCTACGACAGTGCCTGGCACAAAGTAGGCACTCAGTATATACCTGATGAAGGGAACTGAATTAACTTCCTGAAGAGTGAGATGAAACATGGACTCTGAGGCTGGGCCCCTTGACTCATTCCCAGTCTTCTCTTTGAACTCCCACATCTCAGACCCACCTTGTCTGGATTCCGACCGAGGCTCTCGGCAGAGGGTGAGAGACAGAAGTGGGAGAAAGGCCCGGAGCTGTAGGGGCCCACCAGGCAGTGGGCCAGTGAAAAAGGGGGTCAAGGGGAGGGGGCCTGGCTCTCCATCCAGTTCATTCACCTCTAACTCCTGCTGAGCTCCACCTGAAGCAGAATGTCTGACCAAAGCGTGGCTCTGCATTTCTCCTCCTAACCTTCCCTGACCTGGCCACCAAACCCATTTTATTGTCACTTCAGGGAGAAAGCTCCTTTAACAATCATAAAGCAGCAGATCCCATTTGTTGAGTGTCTTTCCTTTTCCAGGCATGATCAAAATACTTTTCACACATTATTTCCCTTGAATTTCCCCCAGGAAGCCCACAAAGTGGTTCTTAGACACCCCATTTTATAGAGAAGAATGAGGCCCTGAGAAGTTAAACTAACTTGACCATTGTCTCACACAAGGAAGTTTCAGAGCCAGGACTGGAACCCCTGTCTTTCCAGCTCCAAAGCCCTTGAACTTTCCCCTACCATATTCATTCAACAAACGTTTACCAAGTACCCACAATGCCTCAGGCTTGGTTTTTTGGGGCTGCCTCCTTCCCATCTGGATGTTCCCAGGGTGTTATGGCAATAGCAGTCTGAAGGTCAGAAATAGCTGTCCACTTAAAGAAGACGCAGACTCAGTGAATTTAAACAGAATTGTCAAAAGCACCGTATACAGCGAGGGCCTGGCTTTGTCTGGTTTAGAGGGTCATCGTCATAGAGATTCTTTTCATCTGGAGACAAAGCCTCTTGCAATCACCAGGGTCTAGCACATTTTCCGCTCATCTTCTTTCCTGGATCTTTTAGAGATATGATTTTTGGAAGACAAGGCTGAGATGCCTTAATGGGATTTAGTGAGTCTTAGATTTAGCTTGTGCTTTTAAATTCACTTATACCCTGTGTAGCTTTGGGTAAGTCGTTTAACCTCTTGGTTTGCTCAATGACAAATTGAGATTAATTCTGGTGATTTAGCTTACTTGCCAGAGTTGGCAGAAGTAATAAATGAATACGCAAATGCTTCCTATATTGTAACTGCGTGCACAAGTACAATGTCATTTGCAGGGGTGTGTGTGGGCCAGGATGCCTTTTTGGAAATGGGATCACTTAACTGAATAAGCACCATCCCTGGTCCCTACAGAAATGTGTTACCCAACTCTGCACTTCAAGGGTAGCTCTTCTTTCTCTTCAGATGACCCAAAGCCACTCTATTTTTCGGCCACTGCTTTCCCAGCTGATATTTTACTGTTTCTCCCACCCTTATTTCCTGGAAGGCACCTCTGAAGCCCACGTTTCAATATCTCTGTGATACATCTTCTTCCTTACTTTGGTTAGTCTACCAGAATTATCCCTGGTACCCTGTTCATCCAAAACCAAAATAATGGTGGGACATACCAGCCTTGGCCATTCAGGCAGAGTAAAGCCAGGTTTGCATATTCATGTCGCTTGGCTGAGAACTTACCTCAGTGCGCCCTCTTCTAGAACAGCTGACTGAAAAGTGAGAAGCTGCCTTTTAACACACTATGTAGGAAGAAGTGGGTTCTCAGCTGGGGAAAAGGTTGATTCTGCCTCACAGGGACATTTGGCAATGACTTGAGGCAATTTGGGTTGTCATGGCTTGGGGGTTGGGGCACCTACTGGCATCTACTGAATGGAGACCAGGTAAGGCCACCCTACCATGCAAGGAAAGCCCCTATAACGAAGAATTAGCTGGCCCCAAATGTCAATAGTGCCAAGGTTGAGACCCCTCCAGAAGAGTGATGGAGAGGAATGCATTTTTTTCACTATGAAAATATTTACAGCATCAAAAGAATGAAAAGGAATCAGTGCAGTGGGGCCAGTGCTTGATGAGATGTATCTGCACTTATCTGGCTGAACAGGCCTCGTGGGTGGGTGTGGGAGGAGTTGGATTTTCAAAAGCAGACACTGTGTACCAGGGTTGTGCAGGGGATTTCTGGTCATGACGCAGTGACTTGGCCTCCTCTGAAGATCTAGGCGGCAGCATCACTGCAACTCCAGAAGATGGAGGGCAAGTGTAAGATTTGTTAAATGCTATCAGGCATCCATTTCTAGTCATCTAGCACTTATACTCATCTAAGAATTCTTTACAGACCCTACATCAAGAGTGTGTGTGTGTGTGTGTACACATGTACTTAGTTCTGTGCAATTTTACCATGTTGTAGATTTGTGTACCCACCACCATAATGAAGATACTGACATTGCGTCACTACATGGACTCTTCACGTTGCCCTTTGATACCACACTTCCCTCCTTCCCACTCCCCGCCCCCCAATCCACAGTCCCTGGTGACCACTAATCTGTTCTCCATTTCTAAAATTTTGTAATTTCAAAATGGTATATAAATGAAATCATACCGTTTTTAATCCTTTGGGATTGGCTTTTTTCATTCAGCATAGTTTCTTGGCGATTCATACAGGTCGTTGCATGAATCAATAGTTTATTCCTTTTTATTGCTGTGTCGTATTCCATGGATATGTCACGGTTTGCTTAACTAATTCACCTGTTGAAGGCATCTAGGCTCACCTCTGTCTATGTCTATTATGAATAAAGCTGCTATGAACATTCATGTGCAGGTTTTTGGGTGAACATAAGTTTTCATTTCCCTGGGATGAATGCCCAAGAGTACAGTTGCTAGGGTTGCATGGTAATTGCATAATAAATTTAATAAGGGCGGGCCACAGTGGCTCAGCAGGCAAGAATGCTTGCCTGCCATGCCAGAGGACCTGGGTTCGATTCCCGGTGACTGCCCATGTTAAAAAAAATATTTTAATAAGAAACCGCCAAATCGTTTTCCAGAGAACCTGTACCTTTGCAAATCCCCAGCAGCAATGTATGAGTGATCCCGGTTCTCTTAACCTATCTAGCACTTGCTATTGTCACTATTTTTTATTTTACTGATTTTGATATGTGTATTGTGATATCTCATGGTTTCAATCTGTATTTCCCTAATGGCTAATGATATTGAACATCTTTTTTTGTTGTTGTTGTTGGTTAAGTGTTTATTTCATAATCGTAAATTTAACTCGGCAATCCAGCTAGATTTGGAAGGGGAGGATACTGTAGAATCCAAAGAACTGCAGCGAAAGCATAAAGATAGGACACTGAGGCAGACCAGGGAGGTGGGACACTCTCCTGAGCTACAGAAGGAATGGTCTAGTGGTTAAGACAAAATATAAATACAACTTATTAGATTTGTCCAGTCAGCAGTGGTGAGCTTCTGGCTGGTCTTGTGATTCCTGGACCCAAAGCGCGCCGTGGCTTCCACAATATCCATGCCCCTTTCACCTTGCCAAAGACCAGGTGCTTCCATCCAACCACTCAGTCTTAGCAGAGCGGATGAAAAACTGGGAACCTTTTGTGTTGGGTCCAGCGCTGGCCATGGACAAGAGGCCAGGACCCGTGTGCTCCAGGATGAAGTTATCATCATCAAACCTCTCCTCAAAGATGGACTTGCCACCGGTGCCGTTATGGGGTGTGAAGTCACCACCTTGGCACATAAACCCAGGAAAAATTCTGTGAAGCAGGAACCCTTATAACCAAATCCTTTCCCCCCAGTGCTCAGCACACAAAAATTTTTTGCTGTCATTGGAACTTTGTCCGCAAACAGGTCAAAGGAGACACAACCCAAGGGTTCACTGACAGTGGGGTTGACCATGGTGTGGGCGGAGGACTGCGGTGGCGGGTGTTGTCGTCTGCCTGAACATCTTTTTTTTTTAAATCTGTTTTTATTGACAAACAAAGACAACATACAAACACGAATACTCTTAACATGCAAACATTCCATACATGGTGTACAAGCAATGGCTCACAATACCATCATATCACATAGTTGTATATTCATCACCATGATCATTTCTTAGAATGTTTGTATCACTCCAGAAAAAGAAATAAAAAGAAAAAAGAAAAAACTCATGCATACCATACCTCTTACCCCTCCCTCTCATTGACAACCAGTATTTCCTTGTTCCCCCTATTTTCCCTATACCCCTTATCACTCCCTTTCATTGACACTAGTATTTCAATCTACTCGATTTATTTTAACATTTGTTCCCCCTATTATTTATTTATTTTTAATCCATATTTTTTACACATCTGTCCATACCGTAGATAAAAGGAGCATCAGACACAAGGTTTTCACAATCACACAGTCACATTGTGAAAGCTATATCATTATTCAATCATCATCAAGAAACATGGCTACTGGAACACAGCTCTACATTTTCAGGCACTTCCCTCTAGCCTCTGTAACACACCTTAAACTAAAAAGGGGAAATATATAAAATGCATAAGAACAACCTTCAGGATCACCTCTTGACTCTGTTCAAAATCTCTCAGTCACTGACACTTTATTTTGTCTGATTTCTCTCTTCCACCTTTCAGTTGAGAAGATTTTCTCATTCCCTTGATACTGAGTCCCAGCTCATTCCAGGATTTCTGTCCCACATTGCCAAGGAGGTTTACACCCCTGGATGTCATGTGCCATGTAGAGAGGGGGAGGGCAGTGAGTTTGCTTGCCCTGTTGACTGAAAGAGAGATAGGCCACATCTGAGCAATAAAAGAGGTTCTCTGGGGCTCTTAGACCTAATTTTAAGTAAGCTTAGTCTAACCTTTGTGGGGTTAAGTTTCATATGAACAAACCCCGAGATCGGGGGCTCAGCCTATTACTTTGGTTGTCCCCACTGCTTGTGAGAATATCAAGAACTCTCCACTTGGGGAAGTTGAATTTTTCCCCTCTCTCACCATCCCCCCAAGGGGACTTTGCAAATACTGTTTTTATTCACTGTTCAGATCCTTTGGGATTTATCGATGTTGCCTTTATTTATTTATTTATTTATTTATTTAATTTTATTTTATTTATTTTTTTGCATGGGCAAGCACCGGGAATCAAACCCAGGTCTCTGGCATGGCAAGTGAGAACTCTGCCTGCTGAGCCACTGTGGCCCACCCACCTTTATTTTTGAAGGACAGTTTTGAAGGGCAGAATTGTTTTTTGATAATGTATTTTTTTCTGTCAGCTCTTTGTGCCACTGCCTCTGGCATCCATTATTTCTGATGAGAGTCGGCCAATTGTTATATTATTGGTCACCTATTTATGATGAGTTGTTTACAAGTATTTCTTTTTTTGTTTCTGTATTTGTGTTTCAGAAGTTTGACTATAATATCTCTAGGTGTAGTTCTCTTTGTGTTTACCATATTTGGGATTCACTGAGATTCTAGGAACTGTCAGGAATAAATGCTTCTCAACTGGTTGCTTTACTTCGGTTGATTTCCAGTGTCTTGATTTTTTTCTCAATTTTTCCCAATATTATACTTGTTTTCTGTGGAAAAGAATCGTCTGGGCTCTGTAGGCTGTTGTGGTAGTTAGATTCAGGTGTCAACTTGGTCAGGTGAAAGCACCTAGTTCTGTTGCTGTGGACATGAGCCAATGGTAGGTGAATCTCATCTGTTGCTAATTACATCCGCAGTCGGCTAGGAGGCGTGTCTGTTGCAATGAGTGACGTTTAACTTAATTGGCTTGTGCTTAAATGAGAGAACGCAATGTAGCACAGTCTAGCAGCTTGGCATTCCTCATCTCAGCACTTGCAGCTCAGCCCGGGCCCTTGGAGATGGAGAAAGAAATCACCCCGGGGAAAGTTGTTGGAACCCAGGGGCCTGGAGAGAAGACCAGCAGAGACCATCCTGTGCCTTCCACGTAAGAAAGAACCTCAGTGGAAAGTTAGCTGCCTTTCCTCTGAAGAACCAACAAAATAAATCCCCTTTTATTAAAAGCCAATCCGTCTCTGGTGTGTTGCATTCCAGCAGCTAGCAAACTAGAACAGCTATCATTACTGGAAATCCTTCCTTTGGTTGAATAGCTTGAATACAACATTTACTTTCCAACTAGCCTCTTCTTAAAATGCATGTGGTTCCATCACTTTCTAAAGATGCAATGCATATGTGCACCTGTGTATGTAGAAGTGTGTGAACGCGTAGTGTGCCTGTGTGTACATGTGTGCATGTGAGTGCTATTAACGTTTGTCTCCCACGTGTATGCTCTTCTTCCATTCTCTTACTAGCTGTCACCCTTTCCCCTATTCGTGGTATGAATTGCTAATTATACTACATAAATATATTATAATTACATAGGAAATGTACCAACCAAATCTTACTCGGGTTACTATGGCTTTAAGAGTAGGATTCATATTCAGCCCTTGCTCTCAAGCCAGGTGCTATAGATCTAGGAAGAGACTTGTTCCTGTTTCCTTGATATTTTCTCCATGGCTTGCAATTGGATGGGTAAGTTAGCTAACGATAAGTGACCGTGCATCCAGTTTTTTCATGGATTGTCCTGGCTTACACCTGTTGTCTTGATACAACTATTTGTTGTTGTTTATTTATTTATTTAATTTATGAAGCATATCCACATACAAACACAAACATTTTTACCATATGGTCGTTCCATTCCTGTTATATAATCAATAACTTACAATATCATCACACAGTTGTATATTCATCATCATGATCATTTCTTAGAACATTTACATCAATCCAGAAAAACAAATAAAAAGAAAACAGAAGAAAATTCATACATACCACACCTCTTACTCCTGCTTTTCATTGGTCACTAGCATTTCATTGATATAACTATTAATAGCACCTCCCTATACTCTGAAAAGTATCCTGGTGTAGATGATAAATTTAAATTGTCATCCTCATTGAAGCTACTTTGAAGATCTGGCCATCTCTCTTGTTTTCCCCACTATCCCTTATGCCCTTATTGTGTTGTTCCAAATTTGGATATGGGATGGGGCAGAGAACCTCAGCCATATACTCCAACTCTAATCAGAAAATCTTTCATTGAGTAGTGCTGAGTGCTTGCCCATGTATTTCATAGCAGTATTTTGTGTGACATTCAACTCTTGTTTTGTCTGTAAATTGGTAACCCCTAATAGAGGAAATGAGAAGTGGAGTAGATATCTAATGCCTACAAAATCTCACACCTAATCTCTAATGGCACATGGGTTTACCGAGGAACACAAAGACAATGCTACAGGATAGAGGCATTCAGTCCCCTACTTGCTAAAGGTGTTGACTGCTGAAGTCTCACAGCTGAGTTTCTCTATGGGCCTTGGCCAGAGCCTTCAGACAAGGGTACAGGAGTAGCGGTGCTCCCCTGCTAGAACCTTCAAACATTATCTCATGGTCCATTAGCAGAAGAGAAAAGAAGACAGGTGGCCCAGTGACAAATGTGAGGACTTACACCATCACCAGAACACTAAAGACAGAAAGTACCTTGTTTTTGGACATCTCGCTTCCAAATCTGTGAGATATTGAGTTCTTAAATCACCGAGTCTGTAGTTTGTAACAGCAACTCTGGAAAACTAAGACAGCAAGGGACCAAATCACATCTCCAGGCTCCAGGGATGGAGGAAGCAGCCTTCATCCAGGCTCTTGAGAGTTTCAGACCTTGCTAGAGTGGGAAGATCTGTCTACTTTCTGACCACACTGGGTAGAAGGCTCACAGAATCCTGGAGCCAGACTCATTTCTGGTTTTCCTTGTGCTCCCAGCAAAATAGTGAGCAAGTCTCACATCTCCTGCTTCTGCACCCATGAGTGCATAATCTCACCCCCCGATTCTGTGCTGTCTGCTGGAAGTAGCAGGCCAGGCTGGTAAGGGAGTGAGAAGAGGAAGTCTTCCACCTTTCCTCTCTTCCAAAATACTAGAGGTGGGGTTGGCCTCTCCCCTGGCTTTCTAGGACTCTCCAGTTAAACCCACTGTCCAGGCAGGACCCAGCGGCCCTGGGCACATGTAAAGAGGGAGCTATGGGCAGGGGGGTGCTCACGTGTCATGAGGGCTACAGATTCCTGCCCCTTTGTTGTGCTGCTGGAAGAATCCAGAAGAAGCAGCCAAACTCACCAAAAATCTTGTTGGTTAATGTTTCTGGTGAGTGTCCCCAAATCATCTTTAAGAAGACTACCAAATGACCCTTTTAAAATTAAAAATCTATTAAATAACTAAACCCCTTCTCATGCATTTTTTTCCCTTGTTGTTGGGCTTCTTGAGGCCAAAAATCTATGGAGGAGGCTGTGGAAAAGCAATCATCCAAAATCAATGGGTATTTGGGGAGCAGATTTCCATTTCCTATCCTCTGCCTGCCACTTCCTTCAGTTCTTAGCCACCTCCTTATTTGTCTTCTTACTTTCCTCTTTGCCTCCGTCTCCATACCCTTTCCCAGGCCTATTCCCTGCCCATCTGTATTTTTCTTTTTTCAAAGCTAGCCAAGTGATTCTACTTGCAGCCCAAGACTGAGAACCTCTGGTCCTGGTGGCAGCCCCACATTGTGAATGTAATGAATCCACTGAATTGCACCCTTGAAAGTGGTTGAAATGGGGAATTTTATGTTGTATCTATGTTACCAGAATCAAATTCTTTAACGAATCCCTTAGACGGCGCTATGGGCATGTCAGACTCAAAAGAACTCGTGCCATAACAGTCTGCAGTATACTCGGGTTTTGAATAGCAATTTAATTATCTCAGTGCAATATCTTCTGTCACACTAAATTAAAACGTTTATTTGAATTTATTTTATTTTATTTTCTTAAATGCCAAAAACACCAAGCAAATGCAAACATTCTTATTTTGATCATTCCATTCTACATACATAATCAATAATTCACAATATCATCACATAGTTGCATATTCATCATCATGATCATTTCTTGGAACATGTGCATCTATTCAGAAAAAGAAATAAAACGAAAACAGAAAAAAAAATTTGTACATACCATACCCCTTATCCTTTCCTTTCATTGATCACTAGCATTTCAAACTAAATTCATTTTAACATTTGTTCCCCCTATTATTTATTTTTATTCCATATGTTCTACTCATCTGTTGACAAGGTAGAAAAAAGGAGCATCAGACACAAGGTTTTCACAATCACACAGTCACACTGTGAAAGCTATATCATTATACAATCATCTTCAAGAAACGTGGCCACTGGAACACAGCTCTACATTTTCAGGCAGTTCCCTCCAGCCTCTCCATTACATCTTGACTAACAAGGTGATATCTACTTAATGCGTAAGAATAACCTCCAGGATAACCTCTCGACTCTGTTTGGAATCTCTCAGCCATTGACACTTTGTCTCATTTCACTCTTCCCCCTTTTCGTGAAGAAGGTTTTCTCAATCCCTTGATGATGAGTCTCAGCTCATTCTAGGATTTCTGTCCCACATTGCCAGGAAGGTCCACACCCCTGGGAGTCATGTCCCATATAGAGAGGGGGAGGGTTAGGGTTAGGTCACACTACATTAAAACGTTTATTTGAATTTAATAGGTTTAGTAGTTTTGTTTCTTTTCCATTTGTCTTAGTTTAGTTGTACAAGAGCTATAAGCATAAAGAATTTATGATGAGTTTTGTGTTTGTAAATACTTAAGTGCCGTTAAAATAAAAATAATTTTAAGTAAAAAAAAAAAAAAAATCCTATAGACCTGTACAGCACAAAGAGCGAGCCCTAAAGTAAATGATGCATTTTAATTAATAATGTAGTTATAATAATATTAGTTCATCAATTGTAACAAACTTACCACACTAATGCAAAATCTTATTAATAGGGAAAACTGTGTATGTGTAAAAGGAGAATATACGAGCATTCTGTACTTTTTGCATGATTTTTCTGCCAACCTACAAATTCTCTATAAAATAAAAGAACCTCGAGTCCAGGTAGTGAGACTCCAGGGAAGGCAGGCATCGGTAGCGGCTCCAGAGGATGTGGCATCAGTTCCTTGTCTTGAAGGAGCCCTCGGTGTAATAGGTAGACACAAGTAACTGTTTCTGATGATTACTTTAATTTAATTTAATTCAAGAAGTTGCAAACTGGCATGAAATGGTGCCAAGCCTTCCGGGGCTCTCCATGTGCCCACGCTGGCTCACTCTTCCTGCCCCCACTTTGCTCGGTACCCTGGGGGGCTGACACCCCGCGGCCCCCAGGTCCCTGGTTTCTGGTTGGGTGCAGCAAGTGAGGAGCACAGCGGGAAGTCAGAGGACAGGAGAGGAGAGTGAGTCTGGGTGTCTGTTCTCGCTTCCGCTCTGGGGTGTGTCCTGGCGGCCTCTCTCCACGAAAGGCATCAGCGGCTGTCAGGAGGCCCCTCCGCGCAGCCTCTCAAGTTCCAGGAACTTTCCTCCTCTCACCCCTTCTGGCCTCGGGGTGCGATGGCCACCCGCTGGCAGGGGCCCTGGGCTCCTATGCTCTCCCCGAGACCTTTCTTCCCGGTGCCCACACCTGCATAAATAGTTTTCCCGTTACCATCTGCTCCCTGCTTGGACCCTGGATTGGTCGCATATTTGAAGAATGATCAGATAACCTCTTGTCAGGGAAAAATGCATGAATAATGCAAGGCATGTAGTGGTATCATAATAAATCAGATTATTACTGATGGTGGCATAGGATTAGGTGCAGGTAGAAGCCAAGGCATTGGGGTGGTGGCAATTGGTCATGTCATTAGTCATGACAAATGTGATGATAAAGATTGTGGCATTAGGAGGCTTTTTCTGGCAGCCCTGGAGCGCGTACATGGGGAAAGGGAAAAATGAAGAGCTTTGACTATCCAGTTGAAAACACATCCCTCCTCCTCTCAAACCAGCTCATTTTAGAGAAGGATGGAATGACCTGTTGGAGGCCACCTCATGCCACCGGCTGGGAGACCACACCATGAGGAGCAGGAGACTTCCCCCAAGGATGTGGCATATGCTTTAAATCAGCGTCCAGCATACAGGTCCCTGTCCCCCAGCACCAGAATGAACTGGTCCCAGAACCAAATAACGGTGCTGCTATTTTCCTCCCACGCTAGTATCTAAGAACACACTAGTGGAATTGTTGCTTCCCTGCCTCCCTGCCTTGAGCCTAGAGGGACAGGTGGTCTTAGAGTGCAAGGAAAGATGCTTCCAGGGGAACATGTCACAGCTTTGCTGACTTGGAAGCAATGACAGCTCCCTGGCCATTTTTGGCCCCCCAAGACATTTAATCAAGAGAGAGAGAAGGAAGGATGTCTTGACACTGGGTTAATTGAATTAATCCCAGTTAATGCCAAGGGAAATCGGGTTGCTTCCATCCAATGGGGTAAGGTCTCTGGCACACCTCTTAGGTCAATGAAAACTCTAGGAACCCCATAAAGGGAAGATCACCAAGCAGGTGGATGCCCAAGAGTGAAAGCTTGATCACCTTGCCAGGCTAAGCACTGATCTAGCAGTCAGGGCTAAAGGGGATATGGAAGGGAAGGCAGAAGGAGCCTCGTGGCCAGCTGCAGAGCTGGGGTCTCTCACAGCCCTGTTTCATGTTGAGTGTTTCTTTCCCTTTCCCTTCCCTCTTAGTAAGAAGAACCTGGTGCCGGCTATCGTTGTAGGTTTCAGATGAGTTTGTGACTAACCTGACATCTCCCCACAATGATCTAGTGACCCAGGGACTTGAGCGATCCCTGCGATGGGGACATTCACTTCTCACCTGGATGAAACTCAAGGGCGAATGTTGATGGGGGAGAGGAGGGGCGGGGCAGAGGGGTGGAGTCGGGTTTCTTTCTTTCCCCCTCCAGACCCACCTGCCACTCTGCTGCATCCTGCCCTGCGGGTGCCCTGCGGGTGCCCTGCGGCTGCCTCAACACAATGCCTTGCACTGTGGCTTCTGACAGGAATCTGCCGGTAGGTACAGATAGGAGATCAGAGGGGGAAAGGAGAGTGCAGTTGGGGTACTTCCTCCCCCATGTCCCTCCTGTGCCTACCCCACCGCTTGGCTCCTTCCCGGAAGCGTCTTCCACCCAGGCCCCTGTTCCGGTGACCAGCCCTCCCCTTGTCCCTTAGGTCAGGCAGTGGCAGATGGCTCCTGCCATCACCAGCCAAGGGCACTACTCCTTTTGTGACGTCCCTGCATCTGTCCACAGCCTTGCACATTGTTCCATTCATTAAACTTTCATTGAAGTGCCCAGTTTGAGTGTGCCATTAATTTCCTGCTGGAACCCCAACCCATACACCTCCGTACTACCTACTAAACTTATATAAATCCTTAATTTTGCAACCACAGTCTTTCAGCTCCTCTCCTCACCCCCCTGCTGCCCACCCTCCATGCCCTAAGTTCGATGTACTCTAAAGACAAGGTACCAAATGCCAAAATGCCTACAATTCACATTGTTCAAAGGTATAATATTTTATATGTGATGGGACAGTTTTGCTCCAAGTTTGAGAATTAGAACCCCTTTTCAGGGATCTTTGTCTCTTTTATGGCCTGATTTTGAGTTTTAAGATGTTTTTAGAAGTCAGTTGTTTTATTGACATTTCCGCCTGACGAATGTCAGGCTACCCGTGAGGACAGTGATACTATTCAGAGAAAACCAGTCAATTGGCAGGAATGTCCAACCTTCCCTTTATGACTAAGGAATCCACAAACACCACATTTCTCATGTCTTTGTTACCTCTTGTAACCTTCTCCTCAAGGCTTTGAGAAAGAGTGAGGGACGAGGAATGTAGAGGCCAGACTTGAAGATATATATGGTTTCTGTGTCTGCAGCTGGGAGCTGCCCCTAAGAGCTTAACATCACAGGCTGGAATCAGTTCCAGATGGACTAAACATGTAAATGCAGAAAATCAAACCACAGAATTGTATGTATTGATGTGGAAGGAAACGAGATATATATACCCATTTTATGTATGTATGCAAACGTACATAGAGAAATGTGCCCTCCTCTCTTTTCCGAGGTCTAAGAGCGTGACTGTCTCCCAGTCTGGTCGCCTTGGGGTCCCCTTCCATGCACTCCCTTGTTAGGTCACAGAGGTGGTCCCTGGAGGGCTTGAGCTGTTTTGTTAGGCAGGAGGTGGGGAGAGGGATTTTCAAGCATTCTCAATTTGGCACGAGGGAGGCAAGCGAAGGGACGGAGCCCACTTACACACAGCTGATGGTTCTCGAAAAAGGATGTACAACACGGGCAGGCCTGGTTCTCCTCGCATGGGGCCATCCTGTTATTTCAGGGCTGCAGTGTCGGAGCTGGTGCTCTGGACGTGGGGTGGCCCGTCCTCCCCACGCAGACCCAGGGATGGGGCCCAGGCACCCGAAGCCTGACGCTCCCTCCCACTTCCCCTTCTCCTTCCTTTTAGGTCCCTTAAGTCCTAAGGCGCTCCTTCCCTTTTATCCTATCACAGGGCTCCATGGCCCAAGAAAAAGTGATGGTAGAAAGAGGCTGTAGTGACCTAAAACTTTGTATGTCCTTTAAAGATTAAGGAGGGCTCTTCAGAGGAGGAGAAATGCTGCATTTGGTCCTAAGACACCGTTCCACAAGGGTGAAGAAAGTGCTTAAAAAATGTTGAATTTTAGCATCCTGCTCCATTTGATCATGGATAATAAAGGAATACTTATAAGGTTGTCAGCAGTTACCCCCATACGGTATGGGACGGAGAAAGAACTAAGAAGGAATTGAGGGAACATCCCTTTTTATTTGATATATTTTTGACTTGTGCTATTTGCATTTAAATGGTTTGAAAATAACTTTTATATTAAAAGTTTTTTTAAAAAGAAAGAAAAAAAAACAAAGAAGGAGAAAAGAGATTTGAATATGGATCAGAATTTTGGAGGAATTTATGTAAAATGCCTGAGTAACAATTTGTCAATAGGTATCAAAAGTGTAGTGAAAGTGTTCATAAATGTTGACATAATAATTTCACTTCTGACAGCTTATCCTGAGGACATCTTCCTAAATATTACAACAAAAACTCTTTATATCCAAATGTGATCAATAAAACATCATTCAGAATGGGAAAAAAAGGAAATACTCTAAATTCCCAAGCATATGAGCAAGAAAAAAAAACTATTATATTCACAAAGGAATACTATGCAGAGATTTAAATAATGTTGACACATACACTGTACAATAACATAGGAAATGTCCATTATATGGTTAAGAGTAAAAACAAAATATACAAATATATAATTTATAATCATGCAAAATAATACAAGTGAATGTGTCTCTAGAGAAATTAATGCTTAGGGGAAAAACAGAAATTACATATAAGTGTTAACAATGAATATTTGTGGTGTTTTTCTTACTTTTAAAATTTTCTGAACAAGAAAAGTATTTTTGTTACTTTCATAATGAAAAATAGGTTTTAAAAATCATGTGAAACTGACGTTTGTGCATTGGTTTGTGTTTTATGATCCATTTTCATTTACTTGGCAAATATGTATTGAGGGCTTACTAGATGTCAGGCATTGTAAGAAAAAGACAATAATTTGTCTTACAGAGTTTAAGGTCTAGAGGGGAGAAAATATTAAATAGTCACAATGCAACGTACAGGTTCCTGCTGTGATAAGGAGAAATACAGGATGCCTGATGAAGATTCGGGGAGGGGGACTCCATATGTGGGGCTCAGCACACATGAATGCGTGGGGATGGGAAAGGGCACAGCACATCCGAGGAACTGAAATAAGACTGGCAAGGCAGTAGCACCGTGAGAGAAAGGTTGGGGTAGGCTGAGGTGCAGAGGAGACTCTGCAAGACTGAGCCTGGAGTGGATTGGGGCAGGAGGCAGGGAAACAGGGACAGTTCCTTAAATGTGAAAAATAAAGTGCATTGGAGCTAGATATTTTTCTGGCATCTCATGTACTCCTTTCACTTTATCACTGAACTTGAAAGAACACTGAGTATGTTTGCTCATTTTGCTTGATAAATTAATACGCTCAAGTGGGTAGTAAAGAGAAAATCAAAAGCAAAAGGGAAGGAAAATTTTGCAAAAGGATAAATATGATGAGTTGTGCACAGTATGTCCCCTATGGGACAGTTCTTGACAGGAATGGCAAATTAAGAAGGATGGGTCTTCAGAGCAGAAATTAATAGTAAGAGGAGGCAAAAATGTGTAGGGCATAAATATGATTAATTAGAAATAGTGTGATCTACATTTAATAATGTATAATAGTATCAAAATGTGATATTAAATAAGATGGTTTTAGACTAGTATCTCCCAAACAAACTTACTATACATCAGAATTATGTTGGGAGAATCAACTTACAGAATTACTTTGGGCACTCTTTTTTTTTTTTTTTAATTCATCTTCTAGAAGACTCTAGAATCTCTGACTTCTTTATGTACTGGTATTGGAGACAAATACTTTAGATGACTTGACTAAAATTATCCTTGATGTGCTCAAAAGTAGACAATGCATTTTTTAAAAGTGTCAAAATGGATGCTCACCTTTTCCACAGTCTGCCGAGGTCATATCATGAGATATCTTAGAATAACTCAGGTATCAGTGCTTGCTGATTTTGCAGCATCCATCCCACTGAATCCGAGTGGAAACTGCTCTCTAGACAAAACTCAGGTCTAAGCGACAGTTATATTGACTCACTTCTCTCTTCCCTCCTGAACCTTGGGATATATTTTTGCCATGGAGTGTGGGATGCAAGACAAGGCTTGGAACCCCAGGATTTCCTGGGAGGTGTGTGGTCCCTAGGATGTTTTCCTGTATCACCTTCCCTGCCCCTCTCCCTCTATTTCTATCATCACAGGTATCTTCTTGACCATCACTGGGGCTGGAGGTGGGGGAAGAGCCAAGGACATGCCACAGGTGATTCTGTGGCAGGCAGA
The DNA here is from genome assembly GCF_023851605.1 of Tamandua tetradactyla. Lineage (NCBI taxonomy): Eukaryota > Metazoa > Chordata > Mammalia > Pilosa > Myrmecophagidae > Tamandua > Tamandua tetradactyla. Next base: position 6,663,446 of record NC_135327.1, on the reverse strand, counting down.
TCCTCTCCTAGCCCTTTCCCAGTGGTGCAGGTCTGGCAACTGGGACCCAGAGAAAATGCTGTGCCCATCGTCACGTAGAGATTAAGGGCTGGAGCCAGCATTGGAGACCATTCTCCAAACCCAAAGCTATTTCTACTGTTCATGGAACTAGTCTAAACTGACTCAGTTATTTTGGAAAGAACGTTCTGATTCTCCCTTAGCCCCCATTTCTTTCCTGATGTCCATATCCTGCCAATAAGAGTGCAAGATAGAAAATGACCTCGGGATTAATCACTCCTGGACATTTATGCTCTAAAGGGCTCTACTTCTAAAGTTAATCTCAACCCAGAGGAATGTGGAGCCCACAGCTTGATGGCAGGCTCACTGGGAGCCAGTTAGAGAAGGAATGCATTGGACTGCAGTACACTAGAGAGATAGTATTCCTGGCCAGAAAAAAAAAAAACAAACAAGTTATTTCATGTTCCTTGAGACTTCCAGCCACAGACTCCCTCCCGGGTGCCAGCCCCACAGTATCAGTCACGGTTTCTAGATGCAAATGCACTCCTGGTTGTTTTACGCAGAAAGGAAGATTTGTTTTGTCAATGTAGGGTAATTCACAGGCTCATCAGCTGGGCTGGAGCATAAGGGCTAAGGGGAAGGATGGGAGCAAGGAAGTCTACAAAGCTGGGGCCCCAGCTAACAGAACCCTGAACCCTGGGTCCCCTCAATACCACCGTCATCATTGCTGACACTGGTGCCCCCTGGAAATGGGACGAGGCTGTCACTGTGGCTGCTGCCATCAGAACGAATTCTTTGGTCTTGCTTCTTTGCTTACTAATTCCCAATCCAAAGTCTGAGATGGGCCTGACTGATTGGCTGAGCCTGAGCTGAGGGTCCATTTTCTAGCTGCAAGGGAGGCTGGGAAAGTGAATATGCTTGTTATTCACCTACTGTCTTTCAGTTTCAAGGTTGTCCTTCCATCCTCTTCTCTCTGATGCTGGGACAGGACTCTGCAGACTAAGATTCTTCTCACTCTTTTGCCAGTTTGCTTCTAGTTAGACTCCATGACTGGATGGCATCGGGAGGGAGCTGAGAGGTGGAATGAGGGGAGAAGGGATTTTTTTTTTGTTTCTAGCCCCCATTGGCATCCTTCCTGCAGCAGAAAACAGTTACCTCTCCAGGCTCAGGTGGTTTTGGCTCTCTCCATGCTAGCTGCTCTGCACCTCCTCAGAAATACTTCATGCCCCTCCACCTGGTGGCACAAGCACCGTTTAGACCATGCTCCCCTCAGGATTCTGAAAAACTACTGCTGAGCACCTTAGAAGACTGAGTGCCAACCACCAGGTCCTATGCCTTGGCACCCCTAGAGCTGTGAGAACAGCTGTGTCTGGGCCCTTTTCATGAGCTTCTGGGTCCGGGTGACCCCCAAACCTTTATTTTCTCAAATCTACAGGGGATGGATGTCTCAACTTCCCCCTTCTTGGTCTTTTAGTCATCTGATACTCATGTAACCAATTCCTGGCATTAAATCCTTTCTGCCTGAAATTCTTGCCTGGCTTTGGTCTTTTTAGACTGGACCCTGATTAACAGTGAGAGAGTCTGGCCTTTTCAGCTTCCGTGGTGGAATGCTGGTTTGACATCCCACCAAGGGATCTTTCAAATGTAGCAATGAGATTCAGAGGTGAATATTAAAAAGCAAAAGGGCAAATAGCCCATATAGCCATCCTGGGCCAGTTGGGGGAAGGAATCCATTGGACCCCCAGTAAGCTGTGGGAGCTGACAATGCCTTGCTACCCTTCAGATCTGGATTTGAGCTCCAGTTCTGCTATTGACTTGCCACTTCAGAAGCTTCTGTTTGCACATTTGTAAAACAAAGCAGGGGGATTGGGGTCCATGGAGCTTTTTAAGCCCCTCTAGTTCTGGCATTCCCTGAGTTTCCAAACCAGCCACAGCTTCCTCTGGAGACAGTTCTGAGGAGAGAATAGAAAAGAAGGGAGAAGAGACAATTCTGGGTCTGCATGGCACCATGAGTAGTGCTTAAAGATTCTGTTTGGAGTGTCCCCTGCGTTCTTATGGGAAGAGTAAGGACCAAACATTTAATAACCTCCAGCTCCACTGAGCTCCTCACGGTGCAGGAGCTTGCTGTGTGCAGCCTTCAGGGCTCTAAATTCAAACCTGAACAGAGCAGGTGAGCAGAGACTACAACTGCAGGGAACACTCTGGCCATTTCCAAGGATCTGTGAGCCCCTAGGACAGAGTGAATCTGTTCCAGCCATTCATGTGCATCAATCTCAATGAAGGACTGAGAAGTGCCAAGGGGTGGACGAGCACCAGGTATTTATCAGATTTTGGCAGGATTCCTCAGCTGCCATATTTTCTCAAATTCAGAGGTATTCTTTGACATGTCGTGCACCACCTTCACCTTACAGTTGGGAAACTGAGGCCCCAAGAAGAAAATCTCTCCATCTTTTCCTTTCCCAACCAAGTCATACAATCGACCAGTGGCAAAATAGGAATTTGGAAGTCGATCTCTTTATTCCCAGATAGGAGCTCTTCCCATGGGCTGCAGGACAACTGGGAAGTTTAATAGCCTCCCAATGACGACTTTTTGGTCATTTTTCTCTGGATCATAGGATGCGTAGGACTGGTTAGGCTTACCGGGAGAGCAATCTAATTGCTGCAGAGGTGTGGCATCCAGAGCAAATGGAAATGTGGGGAGATGTTGCACACGGAGACAGCTTGGCTAGCCCAACATTCTGGATAACTGTTTTGTTAGCAGTGCTTTTGAGGTCTTCAGCTCCGCTCTGCCCTGACGCTTCCTCTTTCATTAATTCTAATATTTTCTTCTTGTCCCCTTCTATACCAGAACCAGGTATTGATAGAGTTTGGGGGCATATATTTTCTCCTCTGCTGAACTGCCTTTTAAAGATCATCCAATTCACTGGTTGTGAAACTTCATAATCACTTGGTAGTTCTGGTTAAGAATGCAGATTCCTGGGTTTTACCCCAGAGAGTGTGACTCAATAGGTCTGGAGGACCCACGTCTTAAATAAGCCTCCCCCCATCTACCACAGTTAACTATAATATAAGTAGTTTGCTAGTAACATCTTCAGAAATAGTGATCAACCGGCCCATTTTACAGAGGGAGAAACTGAGAGATGAAGAGAGGAAAGGTCTTGCTTCACAGAGAGTGGACCCCAGCCCCTCTTTAAGACCTTTTGACTCAAGTGACAGTGAACAATAAACTTATTTGAAAAGATTTGTCAAGGTCTTCATGTGCTGTAGACCTCATGCTGTGGCGCTCCCTTCTCAAGCCTGGCACCCCTTATCTTGCCCACTCCCTTGGGCACCCCTTCTTTCCCAAAGGCTTCTCCGTGCTTTTACTGTCCCCTTTCCCTCCCCTCCACTCCTATCCTTTCCTCTCTGCTTCCCCATATCTCCTCCTGTCATGCCTCTCCCCAATTATTTTTTATTTCAGAGTTTTCGAGCCACATTGACTTGTAATATCTGAAAAAGTAAGATAATAATCAATAAAACAGCACTTCCTTCCAATATGGCTTTCCCTCTGTCACATCTCCTTGGGTCGGGTGTTGTTGGAATGGCTACCAGTATTTTTGGCATCCAGTTAAAAAGAAGGTGAGCTGGGGACACATTCAGTTTGGAGTTAACGAGATATATTTAGGTGTTCTCAGCCACATCTACATATAGTTAAGTTGTTGCTAGCTGTCCCTACGCAGAGATGGCTCCAAGCAATATTCCTATTTCCCACTCGCCAATCCCTTCAGCATCATGACATTGAGGCTTGAGGCTAGAGGTTGTATTGCAACATGAATTTATCTGGCACTAGCAGGATGGGGGTAGTGGAGGAGAAACAATATTGGAAATGTATGAAACCAGAAACCAGTCTGTGGAAAACTCTTTTAAACCTTAGACATGTGAAACTATGAGTAGAAAAATCAATTCTCATGGAAGCCTATAACAAAAGTTCTTTACTGTCAAGAATATATTTGATAATTCAATCAATGCAATTTTAAATGCGCCATGCATTTTTCTTTTTTCATGGGATTGTGCAAAAGAGGATTTATCAGAATTCCTGTGTTTTGTTTTTTTTTGGCTTTTATGAAAAGAATTTATTACGTTGCAAGTTTACAGTTCCAAGGCCATAAAAATGTCCAACTAAGACATCCAGAGAAAGATACCCTGACTCAAGAAAGGCTGATCTGGGAAGGCACGGGACTAATTCCTGTGTTTTTAAGGCACAAAGCCAAAGCAGAATTATAGACAGCACATATTGCTGTGCATTCAGTCTCTTGTTTTATGCATCCTGACTATAAGCGAAAGCATCTTTTAATCAACCATGTTAGATGAAAGACTGGATTATCTTTCCATTCCCTCCGTAGAAAATGATTTTTACAAAATTGATGTCATAAATGTAAAAAAATATGAATAAGGACATTACACTGTTTTTGTGGATTTTGGGAAATGTATGGTATTTTTCATTTTTTTGAAATTTGTAATTTGGTTGTGATTTCCTTTCTCATTTTAAATAATTCACTTTTGTATTGCATTTGTATTTGTTTTTAAAGTAGTTTCAAATTTTATAAGCTTTAAACTATATAAAACCTGGATCTGACAATTTTTCCAGGGTAACAGTATATCCAGAGTTTTAAATTTACAGAACTCTCATACTCCTCATTTCCCTTTTTTTTATGTCATCAGAAGACCTGAAGACCTCTTGTTTCCTGAAAACTGTATACAGAGAGCAGATGTGAGTTATTCAGCCTCGGAGATATCAGACATCACAAAGCACTTTATTAGGGGAAACTGAGTGTGGGGCTTCCAAGGGGTAAGTGGGGGCCCTGAGAGTTGAAGAGATGGAGTCACACGCTGAGAAGGTGCCAAAAGGGGAAGATGTTATGTTTGAAAAGAAGCTGAGCTGGAGGAAAAGGCAAATCCTGGGGTTCAGTTTTTGGAACAGCCAAGGTCTTGGTGGCTGAGAGCTGGTCAGTGGAGGCCGACACTGAGAGGGGCTTGGACTGTGGGTCAAATCTTGGGGGTTGTCCCAGCATCTCCTTATCCTATCCAGGAGGGTGACTCTGCAAGGTGGAAGGTAGAAAAGGGTGAAATGCTTGGACCCTACTCACTTCAGGGACAAAATCTTGCAGCTAATGGAGAAAGAGGGTGGGATCATTCTTTACATCTTTTCACAGAAAGAGAAAACAGAAGTGGGATGGCTTTTGGAGGGCTCATAGATTGATTATATGTTCCAGTTTTTCCCAGTAGAGTCCCAGTTTATGTCTGTTGCCCATGTGTAATGATTAATGGCACCCCCTTTCACTCTCAAAGGTGTCTTGGTTTGTTCGGTAAGTTATGTGGTTGCCCAGGCTATAAATCACCTCTAAAGGAAAAGGAAGAGAACTAGTGATGAGATTTGGTGAGAAGTAAAGGTGTGGAGTGACTGGCTGCTGAATGGTGTCTGGCACTGGGCTGGGCTGGGCTCACTTTGCCTCCTTCTGACTTGCTCTTGGTACTTCACCACCTCTGCTTCCTTTCTCTGTACCCCCAACTCCCCTCCTACCCACCAGCTGCCCTGGGGCTACTGCCTCCTTTTCCAGCCCATCCCCTTTCCAAAATTATCTTTCCACTTACACCTTTGCATGGTGTGTTCTTACTCTCTGGTTGGAGCTGGTTCTGCCGACACTAAGGTTGTAGCCATCCTAGAATGGACCAACTAATACCCAAACCTCCCAGCATGGCCCTGGTGAGGACCGGAGGACAGGGTCCCTGGGACTCACGTTTATTTTGGCAGGTGACCTGGCAGATAGCTTCAGACTGGAAGTTGTTATTGTTCCCTTGGCAACCGCCGTAGATGAATCTGGTACAGACCTCAGTTTCCTTGTTATACCACCAGCGTGGAAGGTAGGCCATGCACGGGCCAACCTCCTTTGGCAGCTTGCATATGTCTATAGGGAGACCACAGAGCAGAGCTGTTTAGGTGCCCGCCTCCCTAGGAACACTGGCCTCCTCCTTCCTTTGGCCACTGCTGTCATTATCTCCACTGTAGTCAGATGACTTTGACTTAAGACTCTGATCCTAAGTGAGTACTTTACCTCTCTGGTCCTTTACTTCATCTTTAGGACGAGAATACAAAATCTCCCTCTGCTTCTCTTACAGGAGTGTTGTAAGGAGCAAACGAGACTATATCATGTTGCCACTTTTATTCAGCCTTCTCCACCTCCACAGCTGAACAACAAATTCAAATTGATTTGGCCTCTTAAATGACTCACCTTTATTGCCCTTTTGCCCTTCTGTCACCTTGCAGCACATCTCTTACTAGATATATTAACATCTAATCTTATGAAATAGGATTGCCATGAAAGGCCACCCACTGATCTCTAAGGCATCTCCAATCTACTCCACGCTGGTTTCCAGAATGGCTGATCCAATAGGCTCAAGCTAAAGTTCTACCCAGACGGACTTCGGAGTCTGTTTATTCCTCCTCCTCTCTGGTTTTAGCTCTAATTTCTGTGCCAACACCCACACCTGTGAACTTCGTGCCTTAGAAAATTTCATGCCTTCACACATACCTGGAAGAGGGAACGTTCATCCCTCTCTGCTAACTAGGTATGTTCTTCAAAACCCTTCCCAGGCATCAGCTCTTCTATGATGTTTCTCCTGGTTCCATTCTGTACCCCTTGCTTTTCTTTACTGCTCCTCAATCTTGCACCCACATTTATAATTTCCGCATAATTATTTGTTTCCATTTTCTGACTTATCCATGAGAATGTGTTTTTGGGGGGTGGGGATCGTTTCTTATGTCATCTTGGCATACCAGTACCAAGCAGACAATCTGACACAGAATGGATGCTCTGGGATTGTTTCCAGTGAAAAATCAAATGCATCCTGAATTTAAAGAAGCATTCACTGGCCACCTGCTTTGTGCACAGTGTTAGAAAGTAAAACAGAGCTCTTTGGAAGCTTGTGGTCTGAAGTACAGCAATGATAATTATAACATTTATTAAAGTGTCAGACACTGTTTTAAGCCCATGAAATATATTAACATCTAATCTCATGAAATAGGCCCTATTATTATCCTCATTTTTCCAAGGAGGAAACTGAGACTCAGAGAGGTTAGGTAACTTGCCCAAGGTGGCATAGTGCTAAGGAATTTGAACACAGACAGTCCATTGTTCTTAGGATCAAGGCCAGACCGTCTAACTTGGCTGACAAGATCCTGCCATGTCAGAAACAGGAACTAAACTCCAAGTTTAGTTCAGTTCCATCTTTCTCCATATTTCTCATCTCAACATACTTGTGCCCACTCTCTGTTCTCTGCCTTCCCTAGGCCTCAGCATGCTGCCTCCCAGATACAGGGCCTTTGCACATGCTATTCTCTGTGTCTGTAAAGCTCTTCCTTCCAATGTTTGCCTACCTGTGACCCATCTTTCAAGTTTATATTATGGGAGAAACTTTCCTGACCTCCTTGACCACACTGAGAAAGTGAGTCCCATCCTGGACCTCAGGGGCAACCAGCATCTACTTGTTGAATGAATGAATGGATGAATAGTCCTTGATAGTCCTTTATTAGAGCCCAGTGATACTGGCAAAGACTGTAGGAGATCAAAGGTGGTCAAGAGCGGCCAGGAAAGGAAACCTGGATTTATATGGACAGAGAGGCCAGAGAAAAAAGCCAGGAAATACCAACATTATATCTGTCTTCTATACCTACCATGTCACTGACCCAACCTTGACATTTGATGGGGCTTTGGTGGCTACCTGGCATCTTAGAGAATCACAGAAGAGTGGCCAAGGGAGCATGGGGTCTAATGCCCACCGCTATTTACGGATGGGGAGACTGAAGCCAAGAAAGGAAAAGTGCATACACAGTGATGGGGGCAGAAATGAAACAGACCCCACGCTGCTCCAGTCTGGCACTACCAGGCGTCACGTGGAAGATGTGCCCAGCTGTAGAACAACGACCCGTCATCAGTGAACCAGGAGGGGAGGTCCCACGAGCCAGAGAAGGTGGGCCAAAGGTGATTCGGGCAAGACAGCGGTTAAAGCTCAGGGACCCTGTGCTTTACCTTGTTTGAGGTCTAAACATTTCTTTCCACAGCTGAACATGCAGCATCTCATATTCTTCGGGCAGTGTTTGTGCATCGTGCATTGGTTCCTTTCTTTGATTTCACATTTTACTCTGATCTTGGGACATCTTTCTGAGGGAGGGAAAGATATACTTCCTTGGGGTCTTGAAAGGGGCCAGCGCCCCTCCCTTCCCCGGCCCAAGGCAGCACTGCTGAGTGAGGGCAGCGTTTCAGCTTCACCAGTTCCCCGGGGGGAGGACTCTCCGGGGGCTCAGGACTGTCACAATACTACCACCCCCCCGGGCCCACAACAGTTCCCCCATCTCATCCTAAACGCACCCCGACTCCTACCCCACGACACACAAGATTCCTGGGAGAAGGAAGCTTTCCTCTAGTTAGTCTCCTCCCTCAGCCTTGCCGTGTCCAGACACTTGCTTGGGCGGCTCTAGCGCCCGGTGGCTGAGAGTTCATTCCTTGAGTCAGCCTGCCGGGCTTCCGAACCCTGTGCAAACCTTGGTACACCTGGAACCCTCTCTGAGCCGTGATTTCCTCATTTGCCTCATAGGGTTGTTTTTGAGGAATAACACAGCCAAGCTTGGAAAGCAATTGATTGTCAAGCTGCCTGAGGCATAATAACAGTGACTAACATTGATGAAGCACACACCAGGTGCCTGGCTTTTCCCCCTTTAGTCCTCATTACAACTCTGTGGGTAAGTCCTACCAATATGACATTTTATTTAAGAAGGTGTCTGAGGCACAGGAGGCTACGTTAACTGCCGCAGGTCCCACAGCTCCTAAGAAATGAAGTCCCAATGTGTGGCTCCTGACCACTCACTCTCACCCTCTGTCTTCTGAGTACTCGGTATATGTTAGCTGCTGATTATGGGATGTTCCTATCTCAACAGCCTAAGGGACTTCTGGAGACCCCCAAAGGCAAGGGTTCCTTGTGGGTGTGAGGGCAGAGAGAATTTTAGGAGCTGCAGAGGGAAGATTTGGAAGCTGGTGTGGGAGGTTCTGGGAGAACTGGCCTGACTCTCTTGCAGGGAAGCCCCACAGGCTTCCCAGTTAACTTTGTCCTGTTTCTTGAGCTCCAGTTCCAGGCACCTCCAGGAAGAACTTCTTGGCTGGTGCCCAGGGGCTCAGCTGCCTCTGACCCACCCAGGTTCCTGCATTCACTGAGGGCACCTTGGAGGAAGGAGGCATAAAGAAGGCTCCAAATGCCACCTGTCTGTCCCACCCGGGGTCCCAGGCTGAGGTGTGGAAAGCTGTCCTCCTCTGTGAAATCATTCTTTGTTCCCTCCTCCCAGCTGAGTGCTTCTTCTCCAGGGCTTGGACCCCAATACTTACTGCGAAAAAACCCATCAACCAGCCCAGGTTCCTGGACACCCCCCAGGAGGATGAGTGGTACCAGAATTGACAGAAGTCCCGAGAACGCCATTTGAGGAGGGCCTGGCCTGGCTGGTGGCACGAAACGAGGAACAGCGACTCAGCCGTTCCTGCCTCTGAAGTTGTCTGCCCTGGCCCAGCCTGGCACTACAGGAGCCACACATCACTGGAGACAGCCAGCCACACTCCCTCCTCAAATCCCCGAGGCCCTCAGTGGGGCTGGCTGGTACCCACAGCCTCGGCCCTAGGAGAAAGGGTTCCTGATAGGTGGTTCCTAATCGTCAGCTCTCTGGGTTGGCCTGGCCTTCTGGTCAACCAGGGGGAGGGGCAAAGCTTGGGAAAGGCTTTCCAGACTTCCTCAGTGGTAGGGACTGCCCACCTCCAGGAACTTCAGTTTTCCATGGGAAAATCCTAATTCTCTTATTACTTTCCTTTTTTACACTTCTCCTAATGTGTTTTATTTTATTTATTTATTTATTTATTTATTTGTGTGTGTGTGTGTGTGTGTGTGTGTTTTATTTTAAAATCACTGTTTCTTTTTCTTCTCTCGTTGCTTTTTTCTTTTACTCTGTGCTTGTCTCTCTTGTTCTGTTAGTTTTCCACTGTCTGGGTCTCTTCCTTCCCGTGTTTCTACCTCTCTCTTTCCCTTGTGTTACTGCCTTTTCTTTATCCATTGCTGGAGGGTAAAGATTTTGCGGTGAGTGGGGTATGAGGGAAGAACGAGGAAGATCACCGAATCTTCAGATGGTGCCTGTCAAGGCCGTGGTGCTTTGAGAACGGGAGACCTTTGATCACTGGGGATTTAGAATAGGTGAAGCAGGTGGGAATGAAGAAATGTCAGCAATGTCCTCAGAGCCAGCTGCAGCAGCAGTGCCCGGAGCTGGTTCCCCGAGGCCTCCCAACTTCTTTCTTGAAGCAGAAGTAAGAGAGTGGGCTCGGGGTGGGGCGTGAGGGAATCGGGGCTTTGCGAGGGGCGGACGGTAGGAGGCACAGTTGTCGCACTACCCCGGTGTACTTGCCACTCCTCTCTGATTTCCCCTGCAGCCTTGGGGGGTGGCTCCAGGGCACACTCACAGTCTCCCATCTCAAGCCGCAGAGTCTTTACTTCTCTACTGTGGTTGCCTTTGACTCTGCGGGAGCCGGCCTGGCTTGGCTGTCTGAAAAAGAGCAAGGGACTTAATCCCCCCAGGCATCCGGCGGGGGTGGGGGTGGGGGTCTGTGGACAAAGACCTCGGCTTCCCCCCCACGGGAGACAGACGAAGAACATCTGGAGGTATCTTTTGTGTGGTCTTTAGAAGGTCCCTAGAAGGCACTGGGCCTCAGTTTCCCACAGTGGTAACCAGCTCAGTAATGGCTCATTCCTTCTGTTTGTATCACTCCTTTCTTTGCACTGCTTGGGAGATCTCCTGAATAAACTACGTATACTTGCCCTGGGGTCAGCTCCTAGGGGATCCAGACTCAGGCAATACCCATGGGACCCTTGTCTTAAAAAGGTTTTAACAACTTATTTTATTTTATTTTTTTTAAGAAACAGAGGGGGGTGACACTATCCTTGCAGGTTTCTATTCTCAAGGTTTTGACCGTCCTTACTCCCTTAAGGTGTCAGCGGCAAAGTGTCCCGTGCTGGAGATGGGAAGTAGTCAGCCTCAGGGACATGGACGAAACAGCACTTTATTGAAAAAAATTGGGGGCAACACAAGCATAAATAGGGGGCCCTCGAAGTTGGACATAGACGAGTGAGACGTAGGCATGGGCTCAAAACAAGAACGTTATGTCTGAAAGAGCTGAGGTGGAGGCGGGGGAGAAGCTCATCCCGGGCCAGTGTCCGGGAGAGCCCCGGACTTGGAAAGCTGAGGGTGGAATGGTCGAAGCCAATTTTTAAAGCATCCGTCAAGCACCGGCACATTCTTGGATTCTGAGCCAAACCCTGGTGGTTGCTCCAGTTCGTCCGTATCCATTCAGGAAGAGGAGCCTGTTGAGAATGTTGCACAGAACCAGGTGAGTAAATAGCTTGGGTTCAGCTATTCTTTGGAATGGACCTTTTCAGTTAGGTTTGTACATCTTTTCACAGGAGGAGATTCAAAGGAAGTGCGTTTGCTTTAGGGGCTATAAACCTTTCACAGCAGCGGAGTGGGGATGGATTGCTGGTGAAGAGGTGTGAAGAGGAAATGAAGGACCTAGAATAATTGGCTGGTCAACACGTCCAGTGCTAGGTCGGCTGGACTCCGACCCCTATGAAATTGGTGTCTGAGATGTCACCACTTCTGCACGCTCCCTCCACCCCTAACCTCCCTCATACATTCCGGTTTTGATTAACGACCATCTCCATTTCCATCCGTGGTTTCCAGAAGGCCACTTTGCCTACTGCTCTGTGGCGTGTCGTCTCACTCCCAGATTGGAGCTGGTTCCCAAGCCGGCCAAGGTCGCAGCCATCCTAGAACAGACCAGCCAGTGCCCAGACCTCCAGATGGGGCCCTGGCAGGGACGGGACACCGGGGCCCCGGGACTCACGTGGTTTTCGGCAGGTGGTCTCGCAGAGGGCTTTGGATTGGAAGTTGTTATTGTTCCCTTGGCAGCCGCCATAGATAAAACCATAACAGGTGTTATTTCTCTCATCATACCACCAGCGACGGAAGTAAGCCATGCAGGGACCAGAATTTTTTGGCATCTTGCATATGTCTGCAGGGAGACCCCAGAATTGAGTACTCAGAGTGCCTACCCTGGAAAAAATAGCCGTTAGTGTTTCCCCTGGCAACCACCATAAATGAAACTGGAGCAGGCTCCTTTTCTTTTATCACTCTGTGGGAACCTGGCTCCTTTGGCATATTGCAAATCTCTGCAGAGAGACCCCAGAAGAGAGATGCTAGGGTTTCTGCCTCCCAGAGAATATTGGTGTCAACCTTTCTCTCTGGTCACCGGTCGCATTGTCTCCACCGAGAGGGAGGAGACTCTGGCTTCAAGGCTCTGCTCCTAAGTCAACCACCAGGGTCTTTGTCTTCCCCCACTGTAAGATAGGAATGCCAAATCCCCCCTGCTGCTTTTCCCACAGACGTGATGTGAGGTGCAAGCTAGCCCACCTTCACGGCCCTCTTGTGTTGTGAGCTCTGTCTGAAGATCATTCCACAGGTAAAACCTACCTTGGCTCTAGCAAAGTCTGGCCATGATTCATGAGGGCCCATCATGATCAGCCGCCAGCCTCGTCTCTTACCACAGCTGCTGCCCTTTGAGCTCCATGGTCCAGCAATAGTCAAGCCCCCACGCCCTTCACACCCCCTGGTCTCTGCACCCTACTCCTTGTGCCCACAAACTGTTGCCCATTAGCAAGGATCCTATTCTTCCTTCAAAACCAGTCCGAGACTTGAACTTCTGTGTGATGTCTCTCCTGACCCACTCAACACCCCACATCCCGAAGGTGCTTGGACCATGCTGTATTTTCCTATGGTGCTCAGGAGTCACGTGTGCACAGTTGTCACTTGTTTACACTTGTCTCATCCACGAGGTTGTGAGCTTCTCGTGACAAGGGATTGTGTCTTGTTTCATCTTGGAACCCCAATTCCTAGCAGACAGTCTGGCACAGTATAGGACTTTACAGAAGGTACCCGTTAAAAAAAAATGTATCCTGACCTGAACTGAATAAATCATTAATTGAGCACCTACTATGTGCCTTGACTAGTAAAGGGAGAAAGAAAAGAAACAGTCTTTGCCCTTTAGAAGCTCACAGAAAGAACAAGCAATAGTAATTCAACCTAATATGCAGGCATTGTTCTAAGCATTTCATATACAACAATTTATTTGATCCTTAAAATAACCTTAAACATTGATCCCTTTATTATCTGAGAAAATTGAGGCATAGCAAAGTAAGACTGTAAATGTGTCCATGACAAAAAGGCTGGTAAAAACTGGACCTAAGATTTGAACTCAGGAAGTCTCAATTCAGAATCCCGGATCCGAGGATTGCACCCCTACACACCTCCTAAATAGCTTTCAAGCACTTCCCTCTCTTTTCCTTCCCCTCAGCTACGTCCCCAGTTCAACGTACCATTTTCTATCATCATGAAGTCCTTTAAGGCACCGGGTTCCTCCTTCTGTTTCCCTACAGGACTGATACAAACCTGGTCATGCCACTGCTCCATCCAGGTGGATTTCTGTATCTCTTAGGGTCAAAGCAAGACTCTTGACCTGACCTACCCAACCCTGTGTTATTTGATCTCTACCTAGACCTTCTCAAACCGTGTCCGTGCTTATCCTCTGGCTTCTCTAAACCTCACTATTCTGCCTCCCGGTACTGAACTTGTGTACATGCTGTTCCCGGTGCCTGGAAAGCTCTTCCACCCGGTTTTGCCTAAGCCACAATCCATCCTTCTCATGTCAACTCCAGGCTGCCTTCTCAGGGAAGCCTTTCCCAACCTGCGAGGCCACATTGAGCAGGGTAAGTCCTATTACGGTCTCAGAGACACTCAATGAATATTTGTTAAATGAATAAATCAAGACTCCCTGGCCATCTTTTTGGAGCTCAGGGAGATTGCAGCAGCAAAAGAAAAGCACTGTGGGCTGGAGCGGTCAGGGAAGGTTTCCTGGAAGCAGAAGCTGTTGCTAAGTTAGATTTGTCTAGACAGAATGGTGGCCAGTCTGGAGCAAAAAGCCAGGAAATAAAAATTGCTTATTACTTTTCGCAAAAATGTTGGTATATGATGGGCCGATAATGGCCACCTGGTGACTCAGAAAATCATAAAAGAGCGAAACTTAGCCGAGCGACCATTGTTCCATCTCACTTCTACACCCATCTGGGGAAACTAAGGCCCAGCCAGGGGAAAGATATTACTCAATGTCATATACCATAATAGTGAAGCAGTGAATCCAAGTCTCAGGTCTCCCCAGCCCAGAAATATTGCCCAGACACCTGGACTCATGAAGCAGGAGATGATGCCGGTGCAGACGGAGGGTAAGGGTGGGGCTGGCTGCTCCGAGGCTCTGAGTATTACCTTGTCCGACGTCTAAACATTTCTTCCCGCAGCTGAAGACACAGCACTTCTTGTTGTTCTTGCAGTGTCTGTCCCTCGCACACTCGTCCCTTTCTTTAAATTCACATTTCCCTCGGACTCTGGGGCATCTCCCTAGGGAAGGGGCAGGCTTTTATCCTTGAGCCTTGCAAGGCACTGTGCCCACCCCTCTCCAGGCCAGGGCTGGGCGTCAGAGAAGTTTCCTTTCATTTTGCCTATTCCCGGGAGCCCTTTTCCCTCAGTGCCCCAGCTCTGCTTGTATTCCCTCCCTACCACCGCTCACTCTCCACCTTCTTACCTCTGCCCACTTCCTAGCCCACCCATCCCCTCTGAGGTGGGATTTCTCAGCCTCAGCACTGTTGGCATTTGGGCTGGATTATTCTTTGTTGTGGGGCCAGCCTGTGCATCGTCCACTGTTTAGCAACATCCCTGGCCTCTTACCCACTGGATTCCAGTGGCACCTCCCAATTGGGACAACACAAATGTCCTCCAGACATTGCCAAATGTTCTTGTGGGGCAAAATGGCCTCCACTGAGAAGGCGGGCTCTAAACCTTCTCAGGTTGGCCTTGTTGAGCAGTCCTTCTCAAGAAGTTCCGCTGGGTGGAGCTATCATACAGTGATTAAACTTGCTCTCCCTGGGGTCAGTTTGTTTAGAGTTCTAACTATGGGTCTGCCACTCCATTTCTGTGAGCCTTGGTCTCCTCGTTTGTGAAGTTTTAGCTTTATGAAGTTGTGAGGATCAAATGGGCCAAAGTGTGTAAAGCTAGATTCATAGTAACTGGTGCATAGTAATATTAATTAACGTTTAAGTATTTACCCCAAGTTAAGCATTCTAAGTGTATTAGTTCATCTAATCCCCATACAGCTCTGTGAGGTAAGTTCGGTTACTGTCCCCCATCTTACAGATGAGAGATGGAAGCATACGGAACCTAAATACCTTGCCCAAAGCTACGTGGCTACTACTTGGAATCAGGATTTGAGCCCACCAAGTCTGGCTGCAGCTCACAGTCTTTAAATCGCTGCTTTCTAAGCACCCAGGGGATGCTAGCAATTATTATTACTACAGAGTCATGGAGCGTTAGTGTCTTAGGTTTAAAGGAACTTCTCTCTGTCCCAAAGTCAAGGAATCCCTGGGGTGCAATGACTCTTTCTAGGACTATATTTTAAAAAATGAGGATCTGGTTTGGATGATGAAAGGGGCCTGTCTTTCTTGCAGGTAGGGGAAAAGGCCTACCAGATTCCCATAGTCCCTCCCGTAAATGTTAAATCCTGTGATGCCTCCTTTCCCCAAGCAGGACCATCCACTTCTTAGGGGCTGCAAGGAGTCTCGGGTCTTGGCTCTGGCCTTCAAAGAAGAGCTCGTCCATGGGGAGTTAGGAAGAAATATTCCAAATGACTCCCTCCTTTCCCAACCCGAGACCTGGACTAAGATGGTGCAAAGCAACTGAGGTCTAAGGATTTGTTCCTACTCCTTCCTCTCAGGAAACTTCTCTCTCTCTACAGGGCAAGGGCTTAGGTCCCGATACTTACTGGGAAAGAGCCAGTCGGTGAGCCCAGGTCCCTGGACACTTGCTAGCAGGACACTTGCTAGCACCAGGATACTCAGAAGTCCGGAAGTCTCCATTCCAAAGAGGTGCTGGCCTGTCTGGTGATTCCAGAACTTAGAAATATCTGGCTGCCTTGGTCCAGCCGATTCCTTCAATAGCCAGTGTCTTGGATGTGAGAACTGGAGACAAGCCAGCCACCCCCTTTCTTGCTGGGAACGCCAAGTTCCTGAGGTTATCAATGAAACTAACTGGCTTCCATAGCCCACAGGACAGGGGGCTAGGCTGGGCCATCTAGAAAACCGGGGGCATGAGCAAATTGACTCCCCCTTTCCAGGGTATCTCTGGAGGAGCTAATGCCACCCTCTGGGATCTTCATCTTACTAATTTTGAGCGTTGTGGATTGTCTGCAGTCTCTTAATTTTCCATTTTTTCTGCTCTCTTAACTATCACACCCACTCTGCTGATCTCTGACAATGTGTCTCTTGTGATCACTTGGTATCTTTTCGTTTCTCTGTGCCTCTTTGTACTTATGTTTGACTTTTTCTCTTTTTCTGTGGCTCTCCCACCATCTCTGTGTTTCTTTCTCCCTCTCCCATGCTTTCTTCCCACCCTTCTCTCTATTTCTCTTTCCGTTAGGTCACCTGTATTCCTTGGCCAAGGCCAAAGAGTAAACATATTGTTACAGAGTGGGATGTGGGGAAGGAATCAGCCTGATAATTGAGTCTTCAGCTAGTTTCAGCCAAGGTTATGTTGCTTCGAGAACAGGAGAGAATGTTAGCATTTATAGGAAGTGTGCTGGTTTGGAAGGATGGATGCCCCCTAGAAAAGCCCTGTTTTAATCAAAGTCCCATTTCATAAAGGTAGAATAACCCCTATTCAATACTGTATGTTTGAAACTGTAATCAGATCATTTCCTTGGATGATGTGATTTAGTCAAGAGTGGTTGTTAAGCTGGATTAGGTGACAACATGTCTCCACCTATTTGGGTGAGTCTTGATTGGTTTATTGGAGTCCTATACAAGGGGAAACATTTTGGAGAAGAAGAGATGCGGAGAGAGCAGAGAATGCTGTAGCACCATGAAGCAGAGTCCACCAGCCAGTGACCTTTGGAGATGAAGAAGGAAAATGCCTCCCGGGGAGCTTCATGAAACTGGAAGCCAGGAGAGAAAGCTAGCAGATGATGGCGTGTTCACCATGTGCCTTTCCAGATGAGAGAGAAACCCTGACTGTGTTCGCCATGTGCCTTCTCACTTGAGAGAAAGAAAGACCCTGAACTTCATTGGCCTTCTTGAACCAAGGTATCTTTCCCTGGATGCCTTAGATTGGACATTTCTATAGACTTGCTTTAACTGGGACATTTTCTCAGCCTTAGAACTATACACTAGCAACTTACTAAATTCTCCCTTTTAAAAGCCATTCCATTTCTGGTATGTTGCATTCTGGCAGCTAGCAAACTAGAACAGGAAGCTTTTATTATTATCTAGTGGAAACTCCATGTTGTCTGAGAAAGAACTAAGAGATGAAGACAATTACTAAAGAGACTAAAACTCTGGAAAGTTCAATAAAACAGCAGAGTTAGCTGGGTTCTAATGGGGTCACTGGAGGGTCTACTGGAAAGAGGGTTCTGAAGAAATTGGGAATTTCACCAGGCAGTTGATCAGCCTGGTAGAGGGAGAGACACTGTCCATAGAGTGAACGTTGTCTGTAGTTCTTCACTCACCTTCCCTTCCTAGATGTTGCCCTTTGGGGCCAAGCTTTGTTCTCCAAATTGTCTTACGTGAGGGACAGAAGACAGACAGAGCCAGCTTGTTCATCAGTCAGTGACTATACACTCACAATATTTAGGAGAGAAGAGAAACCCATGGGATTCCATTACACCAATTCTCAAGATCACTTAGGCTTCCCGTAAGGAGACCAAGGAATAGAATTTCTATGAGTATCCAAGATGTCCTAAGAGGCACCGTTCCTCTTATTCTACTTCTCTCACTCTCCAAAACTCAGCCCAGGAGAGAGTGACCACTTGGGATATCTAGACAGGAGGCCTCTGAGGGCTCATCAAGTCCTAGTATAGCTAGGGATCATAAGGGTCAGAGAAGTAAAGATGCCGACTCAATGTTCACCCCGCAAGTGAGTGTCAGAGCCAAGGTTAGGTAGGAGCTGGGACTATGATTTCTTGCCACAAGTCACTAAGGGATTTTCTGATATTGGTGTGGATATAGTATTTCACTGGAGAATTGAAGACAAGGAGGAATGGTGAGTCCAAAGGTAATGAAGGTGATGTCTTTAGAGGGGGTAGAGGGCAAAGACTTACAGGATCAGGAAATGTACAAATGGTTCCCAGGGTCTGCAAGCAAGACTGTATCCTTCTCCAAATCTTCTTGAAAATAAATGAAAACTCTTTTTGGTTTTTACATCACATTCTATATTGCTTAATATCCAACCTCACCCAAGGGTCTCACCTTCCAGCAGGTTAAACGAAACTTTATCTTAGAGACCTTGGATGAATTATGAATTTGGGGCCCCTTCCCTCAGTGGTTTTATTGGTGAAGTTTTAACAAGGACACACCTGGATCCTTGCCCTTCTTTCCCTCATCTCTCATTCAGGGTTATGGTGCTCCGTCAGTTCTACTTCTTTTCTAGGACCAATCTTGAGCTCAGAATGAGTGAGTCCAAGAAGCATCAAAGCAGCCTGGTCTCTATCTGGCACTTTCTGTTTGTTCATTTGATCAAAATCTGTTGCACGTGCTGATCATTTGTCATTGGCTTTCCTTGTGCCTTTAACTACGTTACTGAGTTTCTTGTTTGTTTTTCCAAATAGTCTCTGAGCTCCACTGAGCAGGTCTATGCCTAAAACCTAAGGTTTAGGACATGAATAAGCCCAGAATAAACATTCAATGCCTTCTACTGGGTGGGTGAGGTGTGTAGATGGAGGGATTGATAGGTGTGTAGATGGGTAAGTAGATATGAAGATAGATGGGTGGCTAATAGAGTGATGAAAATGGATGAGTTGGAAAGGGGAAGTGTGTATGTTTGCAAGGATTATGGATAGATAAATAAGTGGCTAGGTGAAGAAGTGCATTGGATTGAATATAAGGAGGGATAGAGGGAATTGATAAGTAGTTAGAGGTGAGATGTGTATAGAAATGATGGATAGACGTGTTGATGGGCATGAGAGACTGTGTGTGTGTGTGTGTGTGTGTGTGTGTGTGTGTGTGTGAGAGAGAGAGAGAGAGAGAGAGAGAGAGAGAGAGAGAGAGAGAGAGAGAGAGATGGTGTAGAGGTTTGAAGCTGTAAGTACCCCCGAAAAACATGTTCTTAAAATTAATCCATTGTAAGTAGGACATTTTGATAAGGCTACTTCAGTTAAGGTGTAACGCACCTCATTTAGGATGTGTTCATTCCATTTTTAAAGTACTGCTACTACTGAAGTCCTTTATAAATGGAATGAATACAGGGAGAGAGAGAGAGAGAGGGAAAGAGGAGAGAAAGAGAGGGAGAGAGAGAAAGTGAGAAGACAGAGAGAGGGAGCAAAAGTGAAAGGCATGGAAGCAAGCAGCTGAAAGCAATGAAATTCAGGAGAGAAAGGCAAGACCAGTAGATTTTGCCATGTGCCTTGCCATGTGGCAGAGGAGCCAAGGATCACCAGCAGCTGGTCTTCAGGGAGAAAGCATCACCCTGATGATTACTTGATTTGGACAGTAAGCTAATAAATTCCTATTGTTCAAGCCAACTTCATTCTGTTTGTTGGAGCAACCTAGGAAACTTAAACAGGTGGATGGGTAGATAATAGGTAGATGAAAGAAAAGCTATAAAATGGGCAACTAGATAGAGTGAAGGAAGATGAGGGTAAGGGAAAGTGAATAGACATATGGGTGGACAGATAGATAGGTCAAACTGTTTGGTTAATGGAGGGCTGGGTGAGTGGAAGTTGGATACTTCTATGGTTGGCAAGTAGATGGATAACTGAGTAATGGGTGATTGGGTGGTTGGTGTATAAATGGGTGAATGCAAGTATAAATGTATGGCTGAAAATATTACCAAAGTTAAAGATGTGAAAAGAATGATATAAAGAATAATTTATATTACTGTAAGTAATATATTTTTAAAATATAGAGGAAATGGATCAATTTCCATATATGAAAGAAGAGAATTCACACAAGAGGAGATAGAAAGCCTGTACAGACTTCAAGATGAGATAGTAAAGAATGTGTTAAAAATCTACCATTGTGATGAATACATAACCATGTGACGATGTTGTGAGCCATTGATTGCACACTATGTATGGACTGGATGTGTGTGAAGATTTGTCAATAAAAATATTTTTAAAAATCTACCATTATGGATGCTTTTGGAGTTGAGTTTTACATAACCCTTGAAGAATAGAGACTTGTTATATAATTTAAAATATCCCATATCATATAGAAAGTTGGAAAATTTTCCAACTAGTTTCCCATGCCAGTTTTTTTAAAAAGTAAAATGACTCAAATAGCAAAACAAACAAAAACCATAGACTAACTTTTCTTATGACTATAAGTGTGAAAATTCTAAATAAACTATTTGCTAAAAGAACTAATAGTGTATTAATACGAATATACACCTTGATATGATTAAGGTAATTCCATTAATGCAAGGATGATTCAACATTCAAAAATTAAATGTTATACCAAACAAGTTAGAAGACAAAATTATAATTATATAACTAGCTGTTTAAAAGTTATTTGACAAAATTCAGCACTCATTTTCAATAACAGCTGTAAATGGATTTTTAAAAATCTCAAATATGATAAAACTAGTTTGTACCAAAATCAACAAAAGATATCATTTTATACAGCAAGAGCCACTGACTTTAAAATAAGGAACTGGATGGATAGATGCCTTTGCCTTTATATTTCAACATTATTTTGGAGGTTCTATATAATTATAGAATCAAGAAAACAAAGTCATTTAAAATTGAAAAAGAGTCAAATTTATCATCCTCTTCAGATGAAACAATTATAAACAAAATCAAAGCAATCCTATTAAATACAGTGATGATTAACATGACAATTTGGCAAGACCGTCAGATACACAACAAATAAAATGGACAGCTTTTCATTATGCTATTTAGAATTAATTACTTTGATGATAATAGTTTGCACTCACTACTCATCTTTTAGGCTCCAGGCACTTCAGTCCACAGCGGGAGCAACATTTCTGTGTCTTTGGGCAATCATCATCCTGCAGGCATTTGGGTTTATCAATCTCAGGACACGTCAAGGGCTTGCGTTGGCAGAAACCTGTTTTGACTAGAGACAGACAGATCAAGGCAAGTATCATTGAGGTAAAACATTGTTTTACCTCAATGATACTTAGTCATAGTTTAAGACAAATTTGGGAACTGTTAGGAACTCCACTCAAGGTTTTCTTCAGATGATGCCTCTTACTCTTTTCTCCAGAGTTATAATAAAATGGAAGAGGCAGAGTATCAACTTTCTATGGCAAATAATTTGAGGAGCCTCAAAGAAGTCTTGCCATCTCTGGCTTTAACAACCTCATAGGTTTCTGTCTGACTCTACAACATTGATGGATTGGGTCATACAGTCCCAAAGTACCAGAGGTGGAAAGAGTATTAGAGAGCAGCCAGGGCTTCCTTGTCTTATAAATTATAGAAATTGAGGCCCATATTGGAGGGAGGGAATTGCCTAAGGCCACACAGAAAGCCTGTAGAGAAGTTGGAATCAGTTGAAAAGTCTTTGGTTCTTTCCATCATGCCACACTGAACTTCAAACCCTGATGATCCCTGGAATATGGCCATGCTATTTCAGCACATAGAGGAGTGAGTACTTAGAGAGTTGTCTACTAGCCAACAACATCTTGCTATCAATCTTTCCCCAGCTTGCTTTATGGGCTGTGCATGCTCTGAAGTTCTGTGCAGACATGAGGGATTATTAGGAATACACCTACTGGTTTGTAACCATTAATCTCTTTACATGAATCAATGGATATTTGTCACCTTGCAAAACATTGAAGGGTAAGACTCAAAACAAGTAAGTTTTCATGGGAAATACTGGGGAGAGATACTATGCGTGACTAGTTTTGAAGAACAGCACATCAACGCAAGGTTCAGCTAAGGTTCAAGATATCCCCCATTCTATGGGGCAGTGTGGCATCCTTGGCATATGCCCAATAGGTTTTGAGAGGTATATTCCCAGTCCTTACCTGCCCAAGCTGTGGCACAAACAAAGCCACACTTGGATTCACAACATTTTTCTGTGCCAGGACAATCATAGTCACTCTTACATGAATCTGGACACTCCATACGGTTCTTGAAGGGGAAGAGTGGACACTGTCCAACCTTGACTAAAACAAGAGCAGATGTGAGCTCCTTCAAGCCCCACCCCATCCCATCACCTTTCAAATAGCTTTCCTTCTCTTTAAAATTAGAATCCCTTTCTGTAACTTGGCTCCCCTTACCATGTCCATTTCTAGTAAGCTGTAGGGGAATTAAGTGTTCCATCATATCACGGAGTTTAGCAGTAAGATGCTGGACTTGGTGTCTGAAGCACCAAGGTAATATCCTAGTCTTGTCACTTAATAAGCTACCACAGTTTCCTTCTTAATAAAATGAGGATAATTATGTCAAATCTCCACAAATCAATGGAAGCCATTTAGGGTTTTGACTTTACTCAGAGTAAAATAAGGAGCCATTGCAGAATTCTCCATAAAGGAATGACACAATCTGACTCAGTTTTTGAAAGAATCATTGTGACTGCTGTGTTCACAATAGACTGTGAGGAGGCAAGGATAGAAGCAGGAGAAGACAGCTGGTAGAAGAAGGTTAGGAGGCTGTCTCAGCAACCCAGGTAAGAGGTAGTGTTGCCTCTGATCAGGATAACAGCTGTGGGGGTGGTATGAAGTGGTCACATTCTGGATCCATCCAGGCTCAAAGGAGTCCTTGGGAACCCCACTTCACCTCTCTATTTCCTCATCTGTATAATGGTGATGATGGTACATATCTCAGCCTACCTCAAAAAAAAGGGGGTTAAATTCCAATTCTGCCCTGTAAATTGTATGATGCTGCATTTTGAACATCCATAGTCATCATCTCAATTGTTACAATTTGGTGAGCCCCCGCTACCAGGTCAAGTCTTTGTATCTTTGGTTGCATATAATTCTACCAACAACTCAATGAATTGTTTGCTATTATTCCAGTATTACACATGAAGGAACTGAAACTCAAAGATGAAGAAACTTGTAATAAGTGGGAGAAACGTTTGAGACCAGGTCATCTAACTCCCAACATTACTGGCAATGATAATTGTACTACAGAAGGAATCAACAGCCTTCAACCTCACTCCGTCCTGTTCTCCAACTCCTACTCTCTTGGATTCTAGAGCTGGCTTATCTATGTTTCATTCTTTGGTTCATCCTCAAGGTGATACTAAACAGGTTGATATGAGAGGAAACTTCTAACTCCAAGGGGTAAACCTGGCTCTCAGGCCTCGCTGGCCAAATTTGTTAACATTTTATGTGCAGCATCTCATTTTGGGCACAACACCCCATTAGGTAAATGCTACTATTATATAGATGAGAAAACTGAAACTCATAATAAGCCGTTTTTCTCTACTATCTCACCCAGGATCACCTAGCCAGTGAGTAACACAGGTAAGGCTTAAATGAAGGAAGTTCAGCCTTAAAGCACGAACCTATAACTGCACTGCTATACTATTTTGAGTTCAATTAGGATCTCAGACTTCCAAAGGATATGGCTCTTACTGATTAACCCGCAGGCCTTGTCGCAGTCACTCTTGGTGTGGAAGTTGTTGGCATTCCCATGGCAGCCTCCGTACGAAAAGGGTCTGCAGTGACGCTTTTCAAAGTCAAAATACCAATTTTGCACATTACCCTTACAGCTTCCTCTGTCAAAGGGCAGCGAGCAGGGTTCTGAGGGTAGGAAGCAAAGAAGGAAGAACATAAAGGATGAGGACAGAGGGAAGGGGCCAGGTCATAGTAAGAGCCATGGTAAAAAAGACATAGGTCCTAGTCCTAGCGCTGCTGCTAGTATTCTGTATGGTAAGGCATTTCTGAGCATCATTTCTACCTTGTGAAGTATACTGAGACGACCAAATGAGAATACCTTGGAGCTGCCTTGCTTCTGGGTCCAAAAATAGTCCCAACATCTAAGCTGACACATATTTGCCTCACTGCCAAGAATCTTGACACATAGTGGGCGTACAACAAATATTATTTACAAATGATTGAATTTTGGGCAAAAGAAACCTAGCATCAGTGGTATCTTGTTGACGTCTGGGCTCAGGGTTTGTATTTGAGGGTTGGGAGTAGAATGAGGGGATGGAAGAAGCATGAGTCCAGCCCTCATTCTTCCAGTTCTGGGCAAAGTAAGACAGGGAACGTGCTCAAAAGGCACCTCTGAGAGAAGATTGTGGGAAGATGACTGAGTAAAAAGCCCCAGGAATCAGCCCATCCACCAAGCAATTGTTGAATCGAAAAGATCTGTCTGAATAAACTATTCTGAAATGCTGAAGTCTAGTGGAAAACAGTACAGCATTCAAGGAAGGTCCAGAGGAAGAGGCTGGTAAATTACAGTAAATATCAGGGGATTTCATCCTTCATGCAGCAGCTTCCATCTTCCATCTCCCACGTGCATGGCAGGGAGCAGTGATAACTGCAGCTCAGGCTCCTGGTACAGCTTGCTTGTGCCAAGGTGGGATATAAGAACTTATTGCTCCAAAATACAGGAGTGTGTGTCATTGCTTTTGATAACTACTGCAGATTGTTGGGGAAGCAGTTCTGAGGGTGGCTGTGGTTCCAATCCACCTTGGGCAAAAGTGGCAGGGAGTCTTAAAGAGGCAGTGCATATCTTTCTCCTTCCTCATTACATTTCCTATTTGGGGACAAAAAAAATGGCTTGGAAAAGTCACAAATTGATGCCTCTAGTCCTCAACAACAATAAAAACTTAGAAGTTTTTATTGTTTATTCTTCTGGAATAAAAAATTCCAGAAGAGTGGGAGAACTAGATTTCCAGAGTATAACTACATAATACTCATAATATCCAGTTCTCAACAGAAAGTTACAAAACATATGAATGAACAGAAAAGTATGGGACAGTCACAGGAAAAATGGAATGTGCCATAAACCATCCCTGAGGATGCTCACACATTGGAACGATTAGTCAAAGACTTTAAATCAACTGTATTAGATATGTTCAATGAGATAAAGGAATCCAAATACAAAGAACTAAAGGAAATTAGGAAAAGAATGTCTGAACAAAATAAAGAGGTTCCCTTATAAAAAGGAAACAAACAGAAATTTTGAAGCTGCAAAGTACAGTAACTGAAACAAACAAACAAGCAAACAAACCAGATTCAACATCAGATTTGAACAAGCAGAAGAAAAGATCAGTGAACTTGAATAAAAGACCATTGAATTATCCAGTGTGAGGAGCAGAAAGATAAAAAAAAAAATGAACACAGCCAGAGGGACCTGTTGAATTCCATCAAATGTACCAACGAACCATATCATTGGAATCCTTGCAGGGCAAGAGAGAGAGAGAAAGGGGCAGAAAAATATTTGAAGGAATATTGACTGAAAACTCCCCAAATCTGATGAAAGGCATGGATGTACACGTCCAGGAATGGTAATGAAGTCCAAGCAGGATATGTGCTATGCACAAAAACACATTATACTGAAAATGTCCAAATCCAAAGACAGAGAGAGGATTTTGAAAGTTGCTATAAAGAAGTGACTTGTCACATATAAGGAATCCTCAAGAAAATTATCAGTGGATTTCTTACCAGAAACCATGGAGGTCAGAAGACAGTGAGATGGCATAAAATTCTTAAAGAAAAAACTGTCAGCCTAGAATTCCATACGCAGCAAAATTATCTTTCAAAAAATAAAGGAGAAATTAAGGCATGTTCAAATAAACAAAAGCTGGAAAAGTTCATAGCCAGAAAAGTTGCCCTACAGAAAATGCTAAAAGGAGTCCTTCAGGCAGAAACAAAAGCACACTAGACAGTACCTCTAAGCCCTAAGAGAAATAAAGAGTACTGGTAAACGCAACTACATAAGTAAATACAAAATCCTATATTATTGCAGTTTGGTTTTGTAACTGTTTTTGCCCCATATGATTTAACAGGCAAATGTGAAAAATAGCATTTAAAATCTGTATTAATATGCACGCAATGTATAAAGACACAATCTGAGTGAATAGCAATATAAAGGGGGAGGGATGGTGGTATATAGGAGTAGTGAGTTTGTATACTCCTGAAACTAGGTTGGTATTAGCAAACTCGGTTGTTAATAATTTAAGATATTAATTGTAGTTACAAAAGTAACCACTTAGAAAATTACTTAAAAATACAGAGAAAAGAAAAGAAGGGAATATAAAAGGTACACTACGAAAAGAAATTAAATGTAAAAAGCCAGTAATGGGTTAATTGAGGAGCAAGAAATGTTCAAGACATACAGAAAACAGATAGCTAAATGGTAGAATTAAACTCTTCCTTCTCAGTTATTACCATAACTTCCCCTGTTAAAAGGCAGAGATTTGTAGATTGGATGAAAAAACAGGATCCTCTATATGCTGTCTATAGGACACCTGCTTCAGGTTCAAAGACATGGTGAATTGAAAGTAAAAAGGTGGGAAAAGATATTCCATGCAAATAGTAATCAAAATAGAGCTTGAGTGGCTATATTATTGTCAGACAAAAAGCATTTTAAATGAAAAAGATTACAAGGGACAAAGGTGTTATATCTTGACAAAAGTTTCAAGCTAGCAAGTAGATATAAGCATTATAACATATATGCACCTCACATCAGAACCCCCAAATATAAGAAGCAAAAATTGACAGAATGCACCTTTAGAAAATGCTTATAAGAAAACAGGGGCCTAGATTGTAAGGTTTTAGAGCAGATACATTAAGTCTGGAGTGGTGATTATTATTTCTAGATTTTGAGAGGCTGTTTTATATATATAACCTGATACTTAGAGATAAGAATGAAGCCGAACAGGTTGGGGTTGAAGTAATTCAGAACATAGGCATAAGGAAGACAGTGTCTATATTTTAGAACCACACATATTCTTTGAGACCAATGGATGCAAGCTTTATTTGATCTTGAACTGAAATTTTCTGTAGTACATAATCTAATTCAACCTATCTGAATAGCTCATTTGAACAACTGAAACACAGGAAGCACAGAATAAGAAAGAGGTCTTTTAATCCTGTATAGGTTACTGTAATGCCCAGGAACATCCTAGAGGATATTAAGCAGATAATCAAAAAGTATTGGCAAAGTCTCCTGAGCAAGGGGAGAAAGACTATGGAACTATTACACTTACCATCAGGGAATCCCCTGATACTGTGTCAAACTTTAAGGATATCCAAATCAATAGGCCATGCCCTTGATCATGAGGCCTTCTCTGGTGAAGCTTATGTAGGTAGCATAGAAGCTTAGACTACCTATAGGCACGCCTAAGAGTTACTTCTGGAGGACCTCTGTTGTTGCTCAGATGTGGCCTCAGTCTCTCTAAGCCCAACTCTGCAAGTGAAATCATTGGCCTCCCCCTACGTGGGACATGACATCCTGGGGTGAAAGTCTCCCTGGTGACGTGGGAGAGGACTCCCAGGGATGAATCCAGACCTGGTACCATGGGATCAATAATTACATCCTGACAAAAAAGGGGAAAAGAAGTGTAATTAATAAAGTATCAGTGGCAGAGAGAGTTCAAATAGAGCCAAGAGGCTACTCTGGAGGTTGCTCTTACACAAGCTTCAGTTAGACCTTGCTACCTATCAGAATCTGCCAATCCCCAACCAGGACCATTCCAGCCAATCCTAAAGAACACCTAGGGCAATATATAAGATTCCACAAGGGTTCCAGCCACTAGAGTAACTTTCCGGAACCTACAACCTCCAGATGGGTCCCTGGTCCAGGTAAGTCCTGAAACCTAGTCCAACCTCTCCAGAACATCAGATAGTTCCATCTCCCTACCCCACATTAGTGACAGGCCCTTCCAATAGCAAAATTTTAGAATTGTCATAGCCCAAACACCCCTAAAGAGAGGTATGGAGAGATCAAAGGTGATGGTGTAATTATACATAGAAGATAGGACTTAAATGAATATAGATGATGAATCATCAAATTAATATCTCTTTTAGTATTTTAGAGCAGCTAGAAGTAAAAACCTAAAATTGTGAAATTGTAACCCATGTCAAAGTCTGAAATATGTTCTACAACTAATTGTGGTGCTGTGCTTTGAAATTTATAGCTTTTTTGTATATATGTCATTGTTCACAAACAAAAGAAGGAAAAAAAAGATTGTGATGATAGAAAAGTATTTAAGCCCTCTAGCCTCCTATATTCTGGAGCAGCTAGAAGAAAAAATCTGAGAGGATCGTATGGTAACCCATGACAAACTCTGGGATCTGTCCTGTAACCATTTATTGAAGAGTGCTTTGAAAACTACTGCTTTTTTGTGTTTTTGCTTTGTATATATGTTATATATACAAAAAAAATTTAAAAAACAAGTTATTTTTGTACATAAAAATATGTATACATATATGCTTTGTATATATGTTATACTATACAATAAAAAAATTTTTTAAATGTTAACAGTTAAGATGTATTAAATGCTTCCTATAAACCAGTCAAAAAAATTGACATAATGGAGGGGAGAAATAGATCGTTCTATAATAATGGTTGGAGATTTCAATACACCACTTTCCATAATTGATAGGACATCTAGAGAAAATATGAATAAGTGAATTGAGGACATAAACAGCACTGTTAACCAATTAGACCTAATGGATGTATATATAACACCACTCAACAATAGCAGAACACATATTGTTCTCAAGTGTACGTGAAACATTTTCCAGGGTAGAATGAAATGTTAGGTCATAAATCAAATCTTAATGAATTTAACAATATTGAAATCATATGAAGTGTTTTCTTAGACCACAATAGAATAATCTAAAAATCAATAACAGGAAGAAAACTGGATATTTTATAAACATGTGGAAATTAAACAACACACTACTAAACAACCAATAGGTTGAAAAAGAAATCACATGAATAAACAACTATGCAATGATATTGTGAATTATTGATTGTATACCAAGAATGGAAGGATCAATGATAAGAATGTTCATGTTTGTTGTTATGTTTAAAAAATTTTTTAATTTAAAAAATTAAGAAGAAGAAATATCAATTAAAAAAAAGAAATCACATAGGAAATTAGGAAATATCTTGCAACAAAAAACAGCATACCAAAACTTATGGAAAATCTATAGATATAAATGTATATACTGAAAAAGAATAAAGATAAAAAATTAATAACATAATTTCACACTTAAAGACACTAGAAAAAGGAAAGCAATTTAAATCCAAAGTTAGTAAAAGGAAGGAAATAGTAAAGGTTAGGGCAGAGATAAATTAGAGAATAGAAAAACAATGAAGAGAATTGACAAAACCAGAAGCTGATTTTTTTAAAAAGAAAAGACCAATCAAATTGACAAACATTTTGCCAGACTGATAAAGAAAAAGAGAGAGAAGGGACACAACTGAAGTCAACAATGAAAGTGGGGACACTGCTACCAACCTTACAGAAATAAAAAGAGTTATAGATTGGTGCTAAAAATTATATATTAGGGTGGGCCACAGTGGCTCAGCAGGCAGAGTTGTCGGCTGCCATGCTGAAACCAGGGTTTGAGTCCCAGTGCCTGCCCATGCAAAAAATAAAATAAAATTATATAACAACAAATTAGAAAATCCAGGTGATATGAACAAATTTCTAAAAACCTACAAATTACCTAATCTGATTTAATAGAAAACCTCGACAGACCTACAACAAGTAAAGAAATTGAATTAGTAACTAAAAACCTCCCAACATAGAAAAGACCAGGACCTTTTCACTGTAGAATTCTACCAAACATTTAAAGAAAATTTAACAGCAATCCTTCTCAAACTCTTCCAAAAAATAGAAGAGGAAGTATTACTTCCTAACTTATTCTATGAAACCAATATTAACCTGACACCAAAGCCAGATAAAAACAGCACTAAAAAAGAAAATTGCAAATAGCCCTCATGAATATAGATGCAAAAGTCCCCAACAAAAAAATTCACAAACTGAATCCAAAAATAGATTAAAAGTATTATACACCATGACCAAGTGGGATTTAGTCAAGGAATACAAGATTGGTTCAAAATAAGCAAATAAATCAATGTAATATACCATGTTAATAGAATGAAGGGGAAAATCCCCATATGATCATCTCAATTGATGCAAGAATGGCATTGACATAATCCAACATCCCTTCATGACAAAAACTTTCAGAAAACTAAGAACAGAAGGGAAATTCCTTGATGATAGAAGACATACATGAAAGCCCCGCAGCTAACATCATACTCAGTGATGAAGGCTAAAAGCTTTCCCTCTAACATCAGTACCAAGATAAGGATGCCTGCTGTCATCACTGTTATTCAACATTGTACTGGAAGTTCTAGCCAGAGCAGTGAGGCAAGAGAAAGAAATAAAAGGCAGCCAAATTGGAAATGAAGAAGCCAAATTATCACTATTCACAGATGACATGATTCTATATAAAGAAAATCCCAAAGAACCCACAAGAATTCCACTAGAACAAGTAAACAAAATCGGCAAAGTTGCAGGATACAGGATACAAGATAAACATGCAAAAGTCAGTTGGTTTCTACACATCGGTAATGAAAAATCTGAAAAAGAAACCAAGAAAACAATTACATTTATAATAGCACTGAAAAGAATAAAATATATAGGAATAAATTTAACCAAGGAGGTAAAAGACCTATACACTGAAAACTACAAAACATTTTTGAAGGAAGTTAGAGAAGACCTACATCAATGGAAAGACATTCTGTGTTCATAGATCGGAAGACTTAATAGTGT
The DNA here is from genome assembly GCF_023851605.1 of Tamandua tetradactyla. Taxonomy (NCBI): domain Eukaryota; kingdom Metazoa; phylum Chordata; class Mammalia; order Pilosa; family Myrmecophagidae; genus Tamandua; species Tamandua tetradactyla. The sequence goes on along the minus strand of NC_135327.1, from coordinate 6,632,522 downwards.
TATGATGGCAATACTGCCAAAGTGATCTAAAAAGTCAATGCTACCCCTATCAAAATTGCAGCAGCTATTTTTGCACAAATGGAAAAGATGATCTTCAAATTCATATGGAATTGCAAGGGACACCAAATAGCCAAAACAAACTTGAAAAAGAACAGAGCTGGAGGTTTCATATTTCCTGATTTCAAAATTTACCACAAAGCCTTAGAAATTAAAACAATGTGGTACTGGCAAAGGAATAGACCTATAGACTACTGGAATAGATTTGAGAATCCACAGATAAATCCACACAGCCTTAGCCAGGTGAGTTTCCACAAGGATGCCAAGTCCATTCAATGTGGGAAAGAATAGACTTTTCAACAAGTGGTGCTGGGACAACTGGAAATCCACATGCAAAAGAATGAAGGTGGACCCCTGCCATTTTCATATAGAAAATGTAATCCAAAATGATCAAAGACAAAAATATAAGAGCTGATACCATAAAACCCTTATAAGAAAACATAGTGAAATATTTTCTTATAAGGTATAAGAAGGTATTCATTGAAGGTATTCAAATGGCCAATAAGTATACGAATGTATGATCAACATTATTAGCCATTGAGAAATGCAAATGAAAGCTACCATGAGATAATGTTTCACATCCACTAGGATGGCCATTATTAAAAACACTGAAAATTAAAAAGGTTCGAAAGAACGTGGAGAAATAAGAACCCTCATACATCATTGTTGGTGGGGATGTAAAATGGCGCAGCCACTGTGGAGAGCACTGTTGGTGTTCCTCAGAAAGTCAAACATGGAATTACATCTGATCCATCGATTCCAAGCCTATCCCAAAGAACTGAAAGCAGGGACTTGAACGGGTCCTTGTACAGCAATGTTCATTACAATGTTATTCACAACAGCCAAAAGTGGAAGCATCCCAAGCGTCCATCAGCAGTTGAATGGATAAAGAAATGAGGTATAGGCATACCATGGAATACTCAGCAGTAAAAAGAAGTGACGTGCTGGTCCATGCTTCAACATGGATGAATCTTGAAGATTTCATGTTGAGTGAAATAAGCCAAACCCAAAAGGACAAATGTATGATTTATTGTAAATGAAATACTTAGAATACCCAAGTTCAAAAAGACAGAAAGCAGAATAGTGGTTACCAGCAGTAAGTGGAGGGGGGAATGTGGAGTTATTGCTAAATGAGTATGTGTTTTAGTTTGGGATGATGAAAATAGTCTGGAAATAGTGGTGAAAGTTATACAGTATTGTCGATGTGCTTAAAGTCAAAGAATTGTCCACTTAAAATAGTTAAAATGATTTTTATGGATATTTTATCACAATTAAAAGAGATCATTTTTTAAAGGCCCTTCTGCCCTCAGCCCAGATGACCCCACTACCTTTGAATGGATCCAAGCACTTCTTCCTACAGGCGAAAGAGCAGCACTTCAGAAAATCCTTGCAGTCGAAATCGGTTTTGCACAAGCTTGGCTCTTGGAAAAGACAGGTGAGTCTCTCTTTGGGACATTCCCCTGGCTTATCTACAAGAAAGAAATGTCCAAATTCATGTACTTTGAGAGTTTCAGCTCTTCTTTTCCCATGGCAAAGGTGGGTAATGAAATTCTCTTATCCCTATCCTTTATCTTCATTGCTCAATTCTTGGTCAGCTTGCATTTAGGAGCTGGCTCTGGCCCTCATCACTCCTAGTCCATTTAGATGGATCTAATTCAGGAATTTGTGCCCAGGTAGAACTGATGGAGAAGCACCTTATCTTCCAGGGGAAAGGGCTAGGTAGGGACCAAGATCCTTGCCTTAAAATTGGAAACCCCCTCTCCTGTTGAAACCCAATATTTTTAATTCCTAAATCCTCTTCCTCTACTCTTAGTTGACAGGGACATTAGTAAAGAGTGATGGAAATAGGAGTCTCAGGAGATCTGGCTTTGGTCCCTAACACCATGTGAACTCAAGGCCAACCTGAATTTGACTATATGTCAAGATACCTCTAGAGGGGAGGCACTCATGGAGTGGAAGGAATTCTAGTTTTGGAGTCACAGCTGGCCTTTGAGTCTGGCTCCAACACTGACTAGTTAGATGATCTTTGAGCCAATGACTGGCCTATGACTGGGGGTTCCTTTGTCTGTGCCATAAGTTTCTCATCTGTAAAATGGGGGTGATGATCCTGACTTCATAGACTGCTTAAAAGAATTAAATGGGATGAGGGTTGTAAGGCACTTACAGTAGTGTCTGGTATGTAGTTAGAGTTTGGCAGACATGGGTTTACTTCCTCCTTTTTCAGAGATAGACTGTGTTTTCAGTAATTGTACTAGGCAGAATTCTAAAGATTCACCCCCCAGAAACCCATCCCCTGATTTTTGAACCAAATACCAATCTAGGTACCTCTTGAAGGGATTTTGCTGATGTGATTCAAGTCCCAAATCGGTTGATTTTAAGATTAAGAGATTATCCAAGTGAGCCTGACCCAATCGGTTGAGTCCTTTAAAAGAAGAGTTTTTCCCTGGCTGATAGCAGAAGAGGTCATAGAGATTCAATGCGGGAGAATGATCCAAAAAGCCATTTGTAGCTTTGAAGGCAGAGAGGGCCACATACCAAGAAATCTGGGTGGATTCTAGAAGCTGAGAGTGGCCACCTCAGTCCTATAACCATAAGGAGATGAATTCTGCTATCAACCAGTGGGCTTGGAAGAGGACCCTGAGTCCCAGAGGGGGACCACAGCCCCGGCCAACACCTTGATTTCAGCCTGGTATGACCCCGGGCAGAGAGCAAAGCTGCACTATGTTGCACGTTTAACCCACGGATCATTTGTTGCAAGCAACAGATAAGGTAATGCAGTGCTTAATGTGGTACCGTAGCTTTAAACTGAGCATCTCTCCAGGGGGACCTGACCAGAGAGGCACGATCCTTTTGGGTGTTACTGAGTCTTGAGGTTACAGAACTTTAGAATTGGAAGGACTGTATTTATCATTAGCACCAACCTCCTAATTTCATAGGTTAAAAAATGAGTTCAGAATAGCATGGCACAGTGAATCAGGGCCAGGTATGGGACTTCCAATCCATGTCCCCCTCTAGAAGCCCACATCTTCCCTGAGTATCGGCCACTGAAACTTTTAATACTTCCTGCCTATACTTTTTGCCCCTCACACTACCCACCTTCCAAGGATGGCCTGATTCCAAGAAGAGTTTTGGTTCCTAACCTGGAGTGCACATCAAAATCATATGTGCATCTTTAAAAAAATATATGAACTCTGGACTGACCAGAATAACTGGAAAGTGAGGTCTAGGGAGCCATTTTTTTAAAAGCACCTGATGACCCTGAAGCAAGTTGCACCTGATGACCCTGAAGCAAGTTGCAGACTTCTGCTGGGAACCATGGTTCTAGGCTCGGGCTCTTGGAGAGTTAATCAAACCAAATAGGGACACTTCCAAAGGGGTAAAAAGGCATAGAAATGGGAACCGTGGACTGGGAAGACAAACTGCCCCCTCACTTGTGTTGACTCCAGCCGGTTCTGCCTCCCTGCTGCTTCCAGGAACCATTTATATTTGTTTGAGCTTCAGTCATTGAAGCTGCTCTCCCTGTTGTTCTCTGGAACCCTCACTTAGAATCTTCTTCCTCCCCTCGTCAATCCTTCTCAACCAATAACCTTGTGCGTACATTTTCCTCCTGGACATGCAGACCCCAGGGGCACATTTGCATTTGTTAGGGACACTCCCCAGAGTGCTGGTCTCCACTCTTTCCTGAACTCACTAAACACCTACTTCCTGGGTGATCACTTCGATTCCCTTGACCCCAACTATGATTCTCCCATTTCCCTCCGCTGTCTTCCAAGCCAAAGGCCCTTATCACCAGCTGTCTGGGGAAAATGCCGTTTGGGTATCCCACAAACACCTCTGACTCACTGGGTTTAAAATTGAACTGGCATCTCCTCATGCCTTAACAGACCCCTTTCATTCTTTGTTCCCCCTCCTGATCTTTGGCATCAACAGTACCCACATCTGTTGTTAGAATCCTGAGAATCACCCTTTATCTGTGTGGTAGGTTGAATTATATATCCAATTTAAAAACATGTTCTTAATCACATCCATTCCTTAGGTTGTGAACCCATTGTGCAAAGGATCATTGGAAGATGCTGTTTTTAGTTAAGATGTGTCCAGACTGGATGAGGTTGCATGTTAATCTTAGTGCTTGGAGAAGTTATAAGGAGAAAGACATAAACTGGAAGTCAACAGAAACCAGAAGAGAAAGGAAAGGATGTTGTCATGTGATGAGGAAAAGCCAAGGAGCCTGTGCTGGTTTGAAAGGATGTATGTCCCTAAAAAAGCCATGTTTTAATCAAAATCTCATTTCATAAAGATAGAATAATCCCTATTCAATACAATATGTTTGAAACTGTAATCAGATCATCTCCCTGGAGATGTGATTTAATCAGGGGTGTTTGTTAAACTGGATTAAGTGACGACATGTCTCCACCCATTTGGGTGGGTCTTTGATTAGTTTCTGAAGTCCTGTAAAAGAGGGAACATTTTGGAAAATGAAGGAGATTAACAGAGAGCAGAGAAGCTGCAGCACCATGAAGCAGAGAGTCCACAAGCCAACACCTCCCGGGGAGCTTCATGAAACCAGAAGCCAGGAGAGAAAGCTAGCAGATTATGCCGTGTTCACCATGTGCCCTTTCAGCCAAGAGAGAAGTCCTGGCTGTATTTGCCATGTGCCTTCTCACTTGAGAGAGAAACCCTGAACTTCATCGACCTTCTAGAACCAAGGTATCTTTCCCTGGATGCCTGTGATTGGATATTTTTGTAGACTTGTTTAAGTGGGACATTTTCTCGGCCTTAGAACTGTAAACTAGCAACTTATTAAATTCCCTTTTTAAAAGTCATTCTGTTTCTGGTACATTGCATTCCGGCAGCTAGCAAACTAGAACAGAGCCTTAGGGATTGCTGGCCAGCCAGAAGATACCAATCCCAGGAGGAAGCAGAATAAGCCTTCTAGCTCCTGAAACCATGAGTCAATAAATTCTTGTTGTCAAGCCAACCCATTATATGGTATTTGTCATGGCAGCCAGGAAACTAACACAGTTTTGGTAGCAATAGTGGGATGCTGCTATCACAAATACCTACAAATGTGGAAATGACTTTGGAATTGGGTAATGGGTACAAGGTGAAAGTTTGTTGGAACCCAAAAGAGAAAAAAAGAAGACATTTTCATGTGACGGTGAAAGCCAAGGAACCCAAAGATTGCTGAAAACTAGCAGTAGGATGCCACAGTCTTCAGAGAGAAAATATCACCTTGCTGACTCCTTGATTTTGAACTCCTACCCTCAAAACCATGAAACAGTAAGTTCCCATCGTTTAAGTCAACCCACTGTGTTATATGTCACAGCAACCAGGAAATTAAGACGTGCTTCCTCTCCATAACCCCAGCATCCGAACGGTCATGAACTCCTGTCAGCTATATCGCCTAAATCTCCCTTAAAAAACTTCATCTTCTTTTCCTCTTTACTACCACTTCCCCAAGTCAGTACATGAACCCCTCTCCCAATCTCTCTCCCCAACTATGCAACAGCCTCCTCCCTGGTCTCCTGATTAAAGGCTCATGACTAATGACTGATTAATTTACGATATTAAACTTGGAAAAACAGGTTTTAGGAAAGGTTAGCAATAATTTGGGGGGCACAGGTGAGGGATTGAGGGTCAAGGGTGGGTGAGTAGGAGTTCTCTGTGGTCCTGAATCCACTGAGGAGATGGCCCCATCCTATATTAGTCCCAATTAGTGCCTTGTGTCTAAACCCTAGAACCCAAGAATGCTTCCTAAGGAAGAATGGCTGCAGCTTTTCTGAACCCACGTTTGATGTTGGAGCCTGGAGATGCAGAAGTCTGCTCCAAAGAGAGGGAAAGAAGCAGGAGAGCTAGATTCCTCCAGGAAAAGGTGGATCTGTGGTAAGGAAGATGCCTGTGTGGGAAAAGAAGAAAAGAGAGGTAGGGGTTAGGCGCAATCCAGAGAGAGACACAAAGCATTTGCACAGGAACATTAGATGGTCCATCAAATTCTCTTAGTTCACAACCAAGAAAACTGAGACCTGGAACAGGAAAGGAATTAGTCTGAGGTCGCAGGCTGAGTTAGGGTAGGTGGAGGACGTTCCATTCCAGAACACTCTCCAGTTGTCCCACACTCTAATTGCCTATTTTCTTGCTACTAGGTAAGAAGTCACACTTGAATGATCACAAGGATTTGTACTATTGGTAGGGCTGGTTTGCCTACAAGCATTCCTGGGGCAACCCCAGGCACTAGTGATCACTTTCTCTTTGTTCCATGAATGATAAGAAACATAATATGAAATTTTCAGGAGATCTTCGGTAGACCCCATCTGGTCATTGGTGCCCGAGGAACAAAAATAGGCCCCAGGTGATCTTGGGTTAAGAAAGAGCTTCCTTTTATTCCTTCGGGTACTAACCAAGCCTCGATACTCCCAGACAACCAGATAAACAGATGATCTTCCCCCATTCCTTCAAGCCCCTATTTTCCTTATGTCTCTTTGTAGTGCTTACTATTTTTTAATTCTAAGGTGTGAAGAGCAGATGGTGTCTTATTATGTTACCTCTCTTGGAGTAAATGCATTTCAATCAGAAAGAGAGACAGAGTAAGAGGGAGAAAGGGAGGACAGAAGAGATGGAAGGAGGGAGGGGGAAGGAAGAGAGAGAACAAACATCTTTATGCCAAGGTTACAACTGTTTTGGGGGAATTTCAGACACTGATAAAGTTATGAAGTTATTTTGGGGTAGACTATTTTCCACAGCTCCTGGAGACATACTATGTGGCTGCCAAAGAGTGAATGTTGGTGGAAATTTTTTTTTCAGAATTCTTATTGTATATTCTCCCCAAATTTTCCAACAGTGCCTGGATTATCTAGTAATGGGGGAATTGTGATCCAAACCAAGTGACCCTGGCTTGGTCACTTAAAACTGCAGCATCTCATGGATCTTCAATTTCATCTGGAAAATGGGGGTAATCCCGATTCCCTGGCAGCATTGATGTCATTGTGAGGATTAGGTGGGATAGTTAAAGATTTGATGGAGTCATATGGAATGGTTGAGCCCTTTGCAGTTAGTCCCAAGTTCACATCCTGAATCTACTCCTTAGTGGTTGCATAGTAATGGCTCAGTCACTTAACCTCACTAATTCTCAGTTCATTCTAAAAGGAAATAATAATAACACTTCAAATGCATGAACATGGATTTAAATATTGTCTGTAAAGCATGGTGACTAGCATATAATCAGTATTTAATGTATGTTAGTCAATAAACATCAATAACATAATGAACTAAAAAAAACCCCACCTATTGTCTTTTTAGCTTTGAGTTTCCTAATCAGACTCTGTGTATATCATGCCTTCAGTTTTTCCCCAAAAGATTGACAGAAGACCTTTGCTGCCTTAAATTCTTATAACTAAATCATCCTTTTGGTTTGAAATTTTTATACTTTAACCTGGTGTGATGATTAATTTCACATGTCAGCTTGTCTAGGTTACAGTGTCCAGTTGTTTGTTCAAACAACTGGCCTGATCAATCCTCAGGGTATTTTGCAGATAGGAAACCACTTACAGTCAGTCAATTGCATCTACTCTTTCTCTAGAGGCCCCTGACCGTCATATGTAGTAATACCTATTAAGCCCATCTTGAGAATTGGTTGATCAGATTAAGCTATAGTCAGTCAATAGATAGCAGAGCTCCTGGGGTGGGGTGGGGAGAGAGATACAAATTAACAGGATATTATATAGGCTGCCCAGTTATAATTTTCTAGGATAAGCATATCCCATGCAATATTAGGGACATACTTAGGCTAAAATTATTTGTTGTTTCTGTGACATTCAAATGTACTTGGGCATCCTGTATTTTCATTTACTAAATCTGGCAACCCCAACACAGAATGAATCCGTTTTGATTGGAGGGAGGTTCGCATGGTTAGGAAGTCAAAACCCATGGGCCCTGTGTTGATTAAGCAACTGTGTTGCACAGTAGGACCCTGAGGAACTGGGATGGTCCTGCAGGGCACAGATCAAAGGGTGCCATGGAAACTACAAACCAGGAATGAAGAGGCTTGGGTTGAAGTCTGGGTTCCCTATCACCACGCCAACTTGGGCTAGTTTTACCTCAGGCTACCAATTTGAAAAATGAGTGGCTTTCTCCCCTCTACGTGGGACATGACATCCAGGAGTGAAAGTCTCCCTGGCAACATCATGACTCCCAGGGATGAGACTGGCGCTGGCACCATGGGATCGACAACGACTTTTTGACCAAAAGGGGGGAAAAGAAATATGACAAAATAAGGTATCAGTGCTAAGAGAGCCAAATAGAGTTGAGAGGCTATTCTGGAGGCCACTCTTATACTTAGGCTACTCTTACTCTTAGCTACTCTTCAGCTAGTTGCCACCATTTACCAAACCCCAACAAGCATCATTCCTGTTAACCCTAAAAAACATCCAGGGCTCTATGTGAGATCCTATAAAAGTTTCACACACTAAGTTTACTTTCCAGAGACCTAAAACCTTCAGATGGTTCCTAGGCCAGATAAGTCCTGAAACCCAGAGGGGCCAGCCTCTCCAGGAACATCAGCCAGTTCCATCCCCCTATCTTACATTGTCGACACCCCTTTCAACATGAAGAAGTTAGAACAGGCATAGCCCAAATATCCCTACAGGTGGGGAGAAGGTTCAAAGGAGGAGGAGTTGTAACAGGGACGACATGATTTAACAAATCAGTCTGACTACTGAATCATTTTGTTGATATTTCTTTTAGTCTCCAGTGTCTTGGGGCAGCTTGAAGGAAAACCCTGAAATTGTGGTACTGTAATGCTTACCAAACACTGAAATCTATTCTATAACTGCTTGTCAAAATGTACTTTGAAACTGATTGCTTTTTTGGTATATATGTTACGTTTCACAATAGGAAAAAAAAAAGGTGGTTTTGGCTAGGTCAGTGCCCTTCAAGTTCCCCACACCCCTAAGTATAAGTGAAGATTTATACTTCAAAGCTGGAAACAGCATTTTCCTGAGAAAGATTTTCAGGAGAGCGAGGTAAAGAAAGCGTGAGTAAAAAGTATAAGGGGGCAATGTTTTGTTTCGTTCGGGAAGTGAATTCACAGCACTGTGCCTTTAGCTCTCTATCCTAGAAATAGAATTCAGAAGCACAATGATTGCTACAATGTACAATGTATATTAAAAATTTATTTGAATTAAAAAATGAAGTCAGTCTTTTTGTGGGAGAAAGTTCAGTGAGGACTGACTTTGTCTATTAGTTGATTTGGTTAACATTTTTCCATAAATACAACTAGCTAAACCTGCAGCATCAAAGCTCTGGAAAAAATATATTTAAAGTATTTAATAAAATTTTATTATCAAAGAGCTATCAAAGTTAATCACATTCAAACTTTCCAATAATTACAGAGTATATCAAATTAAACAAATGCCTAAAAAGAAGAATAACAGGTACAGTTAATTAAATTATTAATCATTTGGTAAATGCTGGTAAAGTCTCTGCAGCAAACTTTCCAGAACTTAAGAAAATTACTTATAATTTGCAATTAGTACTCTAATTAAGGAAACAAGTCATTTTGCAAATATGGGGCTTCCAATTCTTAGCTTTCATAAAAACTGAAAGTCTTTAATCAATTGTCATTTAGTATTGAAATTAGGTCATTTAAATAATTTTTCTTTATGGAGTATTACTTAAATTTTGGCAACTTACTGGGAAGAATTTCAAAGAATTGAGTGATATCCCCATAACAAAATTCCTTTTGCTTCTGTGCACTTATATATCAAAGGATGTATTATCTATAAATTTTTGTCTGTGTAATCAATAAAATTTTATTTACCAATCGCTACAATGGATTTGTCAACATTTCATTATTATTGCACGTTTAAATAACAAATGGAATGAAGAAATCAATCCACAAGAAACCCTAATGTCTTATGGTCACAGTAAATGAGAAAATTGCAGTTCAATTTATATGTTTTTACTGCATAGCCATATGAAAGACTTTGACCAGTAGAACAAAAATCTGTGAGATAAGAGAAATGGAAATATGAGTTCAAGGAGGGGGAGAAATGTTTTAAAATTTCCCAAAGTTAAAGAAATGGTTCTCTATTATTTTAAAGATAGATGACTGTGGGTATTAAATTTAGTATTTTGACCACATTGGATTCATTTTGAAAAGTTACGTGGCAAATTTTCAAAAATTTAATATTTACAACATGTTAGCATATTGCATTTGAGATGTATCCATGTTGTTGCATGTTGTTTATTCCTTCTTATTGCTGAGTCATAGTCCATTGTACGGACGTACTGCCATTTGGTTACCCATCAACTGATAGACATTTGAGTTGTTCAGTTTTTGGAAACTATGAATAAAGCCCCTACAAATACTTGCATATAGATTTTATATGCACATAAATTTTCATTTCTCTTGGGTAAATACTAAGGAGTGGGTCAGATGGAAAGAGTATGTTTAATGTCATAAGGAACGGCCAGACTGTTTTCCAAAGTGGCTGCACCATTTTGCTTTTCAACCAGCAATGGACAAGAGTTCCAAGAGTTAGGACACTTTAAGAGATGAAACTAATTAGCCTAAATTTCTGGGACCCTAAAAATACAGTCACTTAATGTTGGTGGTGAGATTTTCTTCCTATTTCCTAAACCTTCTCTAAGGTAATGTTTCAAACCCAGTGGGTTTCTTGGCTCCTGAGCCTGACTGGACAGGAGCTCCCCACAGTCCCATCATTGAACATACCTCTTTGCCCGGCTTCCCCAGGTGGCAGAGGCTGCTCTTTGCAGTAAACTGAGGAGCATTTTGCAATAGAAACGTCTACAGGTGGCCAGGAGCTGGGGGAGCAGGTGTGACTTTCCAGATTATGTCTTTTGGGAACTACAAATAAAACCCTACTGTCTTCACTACATCCCACTATCCCCTGTTCCTTCCCTTCTGGGAGGACACCTCGTTCAGGTCCTGTTTCTAAGGCTGAGAGCTCCTTTCCCACACCCCTCCTCACTCCACTGGCATGGCATGTCCTGCTGCATGGCCACTCAACCACGAATGTGCCTTCGTCTCACTCGTTGCGCAGGAGAGCTTGATGAGGACAAGTAGCTTCCATGATTCTCTTTGATACACCTTGTCTTGAGCCCCGACAGGGTAAGTAGATGCCTCCTCCAAAGACATGATCTTCTAAATAACTCCTACTCAGCTATCTACATTCTGATATTGAAGGAGAAGCCTCTAAGACTTGGGTACAGCCTACTATATATCTCCAAGCGTGATGTTCAAATCTTCTAAATCTTTCTGATATTTTTTGTCCCTTTGAGCAGTCAATAATTCTCCACTTACACTTTCAATTTCACCAATGTTTGCTTTATGTATGCAAGTCTATTGATTAAGGTGAAAACAAACTCATTGCTGGTAAATTGACTCTATCATTACATGTGGCCCTTTCCACCCCCAGTAAATATTCATCTTTGAGTTCTCCCAGCATCAAGAGTGACTTGTTTTTCTGCTCTCAAAAGGTTTTTTTAAGAATCAGAAGTCCCTAATTTTAATGAAGTCAAATATATCAATCTTTTCCTTTATTAAAAGTGCTTTTGGTGTCCTGTTGAAGAAGTGTTCCCTTACACTAAGGCCGTGAAGTTATTCTTCATTATTATCATCTAAAAACTTTGATTTGTCTTTTATATTTTGAAAGAATGCTCTTGTCTTGTGGCTTCCAGATATGGAATCAACAATTCCTTTTCTATGCTTTTTCCCGCCAACATTTTCTCTTCTTTTGATTTCTGTCTCATTCCAATGTTTCTAATTCTCTCTATTCATTTGTAAGTTTCATAATGTATTTCTATCTTTTATTCTTTAAAAAAAATCCTAGAATTAAAAAAATTAATTTTGACATAATTATTTAAATTAACGAGCTCTAAGCTGGTCAATATCTATCCCTTCTTTCTGAATATACTGATTTTAGAATACTTGAACAAGTTATCTCAGTTTGGTAGGACTGCTGTAACAAAGTACCACAAATTGCATGGCTTAAAACTACAGAAATTTATTGTCTTGCAGCTCTGGAGGCTAGAAGTCTGAAATTAGTAGCTGAGAGCCCTTCCTTGCCTCCTTCTGGCTTTGGGTTGTTTGCCAGCAATCCTTGGGCTCTGATCTCTGCCTCAGTTGTCACACGGCCTTCTCCCTGGTGTCTGTCTGTCTGTGTCCAATTCTCCTTTCTTGTAAGGACACCAGGTATATTGAATTAGGGTCCTAATCCAGACTGCCCTCACCCTAACTTGTAACATCCTCAAAGACTCTATTTCCAAGTAGGATGACATTCGTAAAACAAGGGTTGGGTCGTGAACGTGCCTTTTGGAGGGACACAATTCAACTTACAGCATATGTTATCCAACAATTTTAGTGTGATCTTTTTTCTCAAACACACTACAGATGAAACATTTGTAATCGCTGTTGAACACATTTAGTATTTGTTTAGATGTGTCCATGTTTCCCATTTCCTTTGCTTAACCCATTTTCTTTACCTTATTCCTTCTGGGATCACTTTTCTTCCTCCTGAAGGACAATCTTTTGAATTTCCTTTAGTAAGGATCTGTTGGTGGTAAACTCTCAATTTTTGTTGTCTGAGAATACATTTTGCTTGTTTCTGTTCCAGACAAAAAAGTTCCAGTGAGTATTCAGAGTTAGATTAGCACTTACTTTTATTTTTTCTCAACACGTTGAGGATATTCTACTATCTTCAGGTTTCTGTTATTGTTGTTGAAAAATTCCTTGTTTGTCAAATTGTTTCTTTCTCTTTGTTTTTACTTCAGTTATGTATTTCATTTGTAAGTGTTCTATTTGGTACCTTTTAAAACATTCTGGTAAATTTTATGTACGCTTTTATCTTAGTTATACTGTTTATGCCTTCCTTTATTTCCTTAGTAACAAAAGGAACAACTGCTTTTGTACTCTGCATATAACAATCCCAGTAGTGAAGTTTTTGTGAAGTTTTGCTGCTTGTTGCTTTTCTTGTTGTTTTTTCATCTTATGTTTTCTCAAGCAGTATGTGATTTTTTAATTGTGATCTCAGCTCAAAAATGATACCGAATATATTACCTGGGAACCGGCTTCTTTCACTCTGTATAATTATGTGAAGCTTCATCCACATTATTCCATTTATCAATAATTTGTTCTTTCGTATTATTAAATAATATTCCATAGCCAGACACAAAAGAACAAATAATGTATAGTTTCGATTATATGAAATAACTAAAATAAGCAAATTCAAAGAGACAGAAAGCTTAATTCCAGGTTACCAGGGGCTGGGATAGTGGTGGAATGGAGAGTTATTGCTTAATGGGTACAGAGTTTCTATTAGGAGTGACGAAAAAGTTTTGTTAATGGATAATGGCGATGGTACCACAATACTGTGAATGTAATTAATATTAGTGAAATGTAGATGCAGAAGTAGTTAATATAGTAAATTTCATGGTGTATTTTCATAAATATAGGTCTAGCTTTTTCTTTTCTTTTGAATGGATATCCCTAAAATTTATGATATCCATTTAAAATTTTAAATAATCAAAAACTTCCCTGTGGTGCAACATGCCAAGTTTTTCACAAGTTAGGGTCCCATACGCACTTGCCTCTATTTCTATTTCTGGACTCTCCATTTTTCACCCTGATTTAGTTTTCTTTTCCTTTGCCAATGCCAAACTGTTTTGATTATAGTAACTTTATAATATATTTCATCATCTGCCAAGACAAGCTCCTCTCCCACATACACTATGCAATATTTGGGGGGGGGGGGAGTAAGGCAATTATTATAAAACTAACTTATTCCCCCAGTTTCTAAATGTATATTGAAATAGACATCCTGGCAGAATCCCCACATTGGATCTCAGACTATACCAGACTCAGTTCACACGCATTCCTAGACTCCTCCTCACCAGCCTCTCTGGGCTTTTCCCATTTTTCCTGTGGAAAACCAAGTCACCACAGCATCACCTTGTTCTCTCTCACCACTGGCTATGTCAACCTCCCCCAGGGCCAGGGTCAGGCTTTGCGATAGCCTCCATTGCATTCACCATATGGGAGAAGAAGTGGCTCTGGTTTCTAAAACCAATATGACAGGACCCATGGAAGCCACAACTCTTTTCAGTATTTCCAAGCCCAGATAAGGTACTGAGTATATGACTTACCCAGTAACTGCCCAGAAAAACCAGGTAACACTACACACAAGAATGGAGAAGTTAACACTACATGGGAAAAGCTTGGCTCAATGAGAGAATGGCAGATAAATGCATCTCCCCTTCTCTCCATGATAGACTGTTCTGAGACATGGTGGTCATCAACATTGAATGGAGGGAGATGTGGGTTGAGGTATGGATATACACCGACTCCTGTGAAGGAGTGAACAGCTTTACTCTTTCAGGAGTTCAGAAACCACAAAACTGGAAAATCAGGAAAGGAGTTCTGAGGAGAAAGGTGTGTGGATGGGCCTATGTGGAAGGGGCCACAAAGGGATGAGAATCTTCGTGTTTCAGGCTAAAGCCCCCCAATGATCAGCTCTGCAGAGGAGGCTCTCAACAACTAGGAGGGCAGGATGAGTCATCCTGTAGGCATCAGCCAGCTTCTTAACTTGGCCACACCAGCGTTTCTCTATAAGCTTGGACAGAGGAGTCATCATGGAGGGATGGAAGCTGTTCATGGCTCCAGTGGCATATGCTCCCTTCCACCAAGGCTGGCATAACCACTGGCATGTCTAAGTGCCCAACCTGGGAGCAGGAGAGACTCTTCATATGGCACCACTCTGGAGAGAGACCAACCAGCCTCCTGGAGGTAACTGACCCATCACTCCCCTTCTAGCATAAGAGGAGAAGCAATTCACCTTTTTTGGAATATGTACATATTCCTTCCATGCCTGCAGCGCTTCCATAAGCACTGCCATTTGAGGGTTTACAGAATGCTGGACTCATCAAAATGATATTCTATATAACATAATCACAGATCAGGGAACCATTTGTATGGAAAAGAGGCATGGAAATCAATTCATGACTATGGGATTCCCTAGGCTTAAAATATATCCCATAACACAAAGTTTCACGTAAGCTGTCAGCTTTAGGATATCACCTTGTCAAGTTGGGTTGCCATCCCTTGGAATGCAATGCAGCATATACACTCAACCAATGGCTGATATATGGTGCCTTGTCCTTGATAGCTAAGTGCACTTGTCCAGTAACTGTTCTCACTTCTCCTGCTGACCGGCCTGTTGTATCCTGTTCCTACAACCTAAAGCTCTGCTGAGTTAGAGGTGTTGCACCTTGGTGGTGGTACTGATAGTGGAGACATGTCTGCCAGAGATAAGTTTTCCACTCAACTGGAAGCTTACTTTCTGTGGAATCTGCAGTTATGTCAGCTTTCCATTGGCACCTTAGGCTTCCTCTCGTGCTCGCTTGAGGACCAGTGGTTATCAGTCTTTTTAAAGAAACAACTTTGAGTTTTTGTTGATTTTCCATATTTTATGGGGTTTTTTTTTGTATGCTGTATGGTGGGGTCACATTTCATTATTTTTCCATGTGAGTATCCTGTTATTGCAGCACCATTTGTTGAATTTTTGTTTGTTTGTTTTGCTTGTTTGTTTCGGGGGGAAGTGCATGGACCGGGAATTGAACCCGGGTCTCCCACATGGCAGGCAAGAATTCTACCACTGAACTACCCTCTCACCCCCTCGCATTTTATGCTTATTTTTATTTGTTATTTCCTATTTTGGTCTGGAAGGTTCTCTTCCTGTTGCTGAATTTGAAGTTAATTTGCTATTCTTTCTCTAACTTTTCAGATAAATAAGAAGATAATTGATTTTCAGCCTTTGCTCTTTCTAAAAAGATAGACACATAAGGCTAAAAGCTCTTAATAAGTTTTAATTGCATCTATGTGTTTTGATATGTCATATTGTCATTATTGTTTAGTTCAAAATATTTTCTATTTTCTGTTGTGATTTCATTGTTGATCTGAGCATTCCTTAGGAGTATTTTGACTTAGTTTCTGATCACTTGGAAAATTTTTGCCAGTTGTTTTATTTTCCTTATTTCTAGCTTAATTTCAGTATTCAAAGAACACAATCTGTTTGATTTCACTCTGTTGACATTTGCTGAGACACTTTAAAAATGTTTCACATGCTTTTGAAAAGAAAGTATGTTACAGCAATTCTGTATTATTATTATTATTATTATTAATCATGCTTTTAATTTATGTGGTTCAAATGTTCTATAACCTTACTGATTTTTCTTTGTCTTCTTAATGTGTCAGTTACAGGGGGAAGTATGTTAGAATCTCCTGTTCAAGCCTGCTTCTGGCAATGGCAAACCAGTTTATTTTGGACGAATCCTTCCACCAAACCAAAATGAAATCCTCTGGGGAACGCCCGGCCAACAGTCTCCCTATTTCTGAGGTGAGTTAACTCCGGGTTCTGAAGCAAGAGAACCAAAAGCAAAGAAAAATTCAAGGTGTTCCCTAGCGCACCTGGCTTCTCTGGGGGTAAACCAGAGCCTCCTGTCTGCCAGGGAACCCCAGGGTTTTTCCTCCAGGGCTGCTTTCACCTAATTGCGCAGCAAGAATCAGTTCCCTGGGTTTGGCCTAAGGCAGTCACTCCCTGCTCTCTGCACAGAGCTCTGAGGACCATTCTACACCACCCTTCCCAGCTAGAGACCTTTCTGCAGCATTTAAAGGGTTTGGTGTCATCAGGATGGAGCTGGGGCCCATTGATAACATCATTAACAACATAAACAATGGTAATTTTCGCAAGAGTGGCCTTTCTCCCCCTTTCTGTTTCCCTGAGAGAAGTTTATATGGGCAAAAGAGGGACTCTCATCTATACCTGGTGTAATCCCAGTTTATCAATCTTCAAGCAATTCGCTTTTCTTCAAACTTCTTTTAACAAATTATATTTCCACAAAATTCAAATATTAAATAGAAAGTTAACTGTTTAAGAGTCTAATATATCAGTCATTCTTAAATGCTTTCCATCATTTTATAAGGTAGACTCACAAAAACAGGATAAATACAAGACTGGCAGTATACTTGCACTAAGACCATTTACAAAATTTCTGATACCATGATTGCTGTATTTAAATTTTTTCTTTGTTTTTAGTTTGTTTCTTTCCTGTCCAATAAGAATGTTTAATCACTGAAAACCTAGCGCATTTCTTATCGTCACTCTTACTCACTCTTGCAGTAATTCAAATCCTCGTTTATATCAGGCCTTCTGACCACTTTAGATGTGTCCTGCTTTAAAACCAAAATGAGGAAGATTCTCTTCGTTATTTTGTGCTGTACCTAAACTGCTTGACTATGGAACGAACCAAAAGTATCTAGTACTTTCCAAAGATTAACTATTTTAACTGTCAATTGATCCAAGTAAAGGGAATTCTAACTTGAGATAATTCTGGATAAATGTGCAGCAATAATTTAAATATCTGTGAGTATTCTTATCATAATATGCTGGTGTGCCCACAGAAGCTCATCCTTTGAGCTTCATTTCCAATTTTTAAAGTTCTGGATTATTGACTTGGCAGGAACGTTTATTGGCTTTAACAGGGATTGCACCACAAATACAAATGTATAGGCTATGGTAAAGAAAAGCTTCCTCACACTACAAGGAGGGCAGAATTGAACCCCTGACATTGTGCATCTTGCTACTTGACCAAGAAACTCTCCCTTATTGAAATAAATAAGTTTACTTACTGGCTAAGTAAACCCAGACTCTGCCTCAAATTGGCTTCTTTCCCAGAGCCATTAATATTACTTAGAATTTTTCCCCAGGACTCATACGAATTGTTCTAATTGAAACAGAGAGATTGTTTAACTAGGAGATAAAGTTTATTTACCAGAAACTTAGGTTGTCCCCACCTACTTCCTCAATTCTCTGATTTTAACATGTGATTATTTAATCTGAATGGTTTTTTCCTGCTGGGTGAGAAAGACCAAAGAAGATACATTATTTTTTTTAAACAAAATGTGGTATATACATACAATGGAATATTGTACAGCAGTAGGACAAAATGAGGTCTCAATGCATATGACAACATGGATGAAACTTGAGGACATAATCCTCAGTGAAATAAACCAGACACAAAAGGGTAGATACTGTATAAACTTGATTCTATGATTCTGGTAAAGATGACAATGTCAGGGCTTGGGCAGCTGAATGAGTTGCTCTGAATAAGAAGCCAAGAAGTGATCAGCTCCCAGACAGAAAGTCAATGCAACGTCCTCTAGTATTTTGCTCTAGTGTGACCTGGATGAAGATTCTGGGGACAGATGGGGAATGTGGTGCCCTCCTGACCACATTACTTTCCCTCTTTTCCCTTCTTCTCTCCCTCCTTTCTCCATCCTCCTCTGCTGTCTTTTTTTTTTTTGTCTTTCTTTATCTTTTTCTTCCCTCCTTCCTTCCCTAAAATAAAAAAAATTTTAAAAACATTCAAGATATATTAATTTTAAGTGATCCTTGTCAGTTCCAGACAAGACAGAAGAATGCATTCCACCTGATACTTCCCTCTAAACTACAACTAAGAACACTGGACATAATATCCAGAGACTCCAGAAAGGTGGAGAAAAGAACGTAGGCTGGCTAAAGACTTTGGTGCTCTAGGGACGTCTCAGTGGTGAGTTCTTTTTCTCTTTGTTTGGGCATACTATATATCTTGGTCTGGATGCTAGAGCAACCTGCAACCTAGCAAACACTGTAAGCTTACATGCAAGAAAAGGCCAAAAGAAAAGTCTACTTTTTCTATCCAAAGGTCCAGGAAGAACGCAGCCTTGCAGGATGGAACCCTTTTTGACAATATACAACCTATTTCAGGAGAACATAAAAAACAAGCCATTACTTCTCTCTCCAGAGGTGTGAAAAGTGTGAGATGGAGGTCTGTCACCAATACCTACCCTGAACTAAGAGAATGACAACAAAGAGTGGTGTCCTACTTTTCCTCAACTAGGAAATGGGGGAGAATTACAGAGAGAGGGGAGATGGAGAAAAGGATTTTCAAAATCTGTGCATGATGTCCTGGGCTAAACAAACAGAAAAATATTTGAGAATTGAACAATGGTGTGGAATATTGCCCAGGTTTCAGATTGGCCTGTGGGTAGCATACAAGCAGGACAAACCAGAAAAGCACAGCAAAAAACTTTGAAAACTATGTTGATATTATAATCATAGTCCATAAAAGTGGACCAGTGTGTGTTCTCTGAAACTCAGCAGCCTCAATGCATGCTAAATAGAATAGTTAAATATGGACCAGAGTATCATAATACTCAAAATGTCCAAGATACTACCGAAAATTACTCTTAAAACCAGAGAGCAGAAAAATCATGACTTGAATGAGAAGAGACAGTCAACACTCTTTTCATCAATACCATTTCATCAGCACTGAGATGACACAGGTGTTAAAATTATCTGACAATGATTTTAAAACAGCTGTCATAAAAATGATCCAACAAGGAAACAGCTGTTGGACTTCCTGGAAGATGGCGGCTTAGTAAGACGCGCGGATCTTAGTTTCTTCTCCAGGACACCTACTAGGGGAGTAGAAATGATACAGAAAGCGCCCAAAGCCACAACAGAGATAAAAAAAGACAGCGTACCCCATCCTGGAACGGCTGGCTGGCTGAGAGAAGCAGCTCGGGTGAGATCGCCGAGGCGCGCGGGCCTTACCGGGCGGGGCGGGAAGCGGCCGGAGTTACTCCCTTCCCCCTTCCCGGGCCGGCTGGGAGAATTGGAGAGGTGGTCCCCTGAAACCAAGGCGACTGGCGCCCACACCACGCGCAGCCCCCGGACCAACTGAGAGAATTGGATCGGAAACCCCCAGGCCGCGGAGAACGGTGACGGGTGGGGGAGGCCCCTTCCAAACCCGTGACTCCCGGGGAACGTGCACTCTCTCGGGCGGGCCGCTGCCGCTGGCGCCCTCCCGCCACGCTTGTTGCCCAGGGCCAACTAGGAAATTCGGACGGGCTCTTTCCCTGGCTGCGGCGACCAGCAACCCTCCCTGCGTTCGGACCCCGGGCCGGCTCAAGCCGCTTCGGCTAGCGAACCCCCAGGACGGCGAGAGTTTTCCAAAGTTTAAGGTCCCACAGCACCTTTTACTGGTGGGACCCGCAGACAAACGTGTGCCACGAGCGCCACCTACTGGGCAGGATAAGAAAAACAGAACCCAGAGATTTCACAGGAAAATCTTCCAAACTTTTGGATCCAATACCCAGGGAAATCTGTCTAAATGCGCAGACGCCAACAGAAGATAACGGATCACGCTCAAATAATTGAAAATATGGCCCAGTCAAAGGAACAAACCAATAGTTCAAATGAGATACAGGAGCTGAGACAACTAATGCTAAATATACGAACAGAAATGGAAAACCTCTTCAAAAATGAAATCGATAAATTGAGGGAGGACATGAAGAAGACATGGGCTGAACATAAAGAAGAAATAGAAAAACTGAAGAAACAAATCACAGAACTTATGGAAGTGAAGGGCAAAGTAGAAAAGATAGAAAAAACAATGGATACCTACAATGATAGATTCAAAGAGACAGAAGATAGAATTAGTGATTTGGAGGATGGAACATCTGAATTCCAAAAACAAACAGAAACTATCGGGAAAAGAATGGAAAAATTTGAACAGGGTATCAGGGAACTCAAGGACAATATGAACCGCACAAATATACGTGTTGTGGGTGTCCCAGAAGGAGAAGAGAAGGGAAAAGGAGGAGAAAAACTAATGGAAGAAATTTTCACTGAAAATTTCCCAACTCTTATGAAAGACCTAAAATTACAGATCCAAGAAGTGCAGCGCACCCCAAAGAGATTAGACCCAAATAGGCGTTCTCCAAGACACTTACTAGTTAGAATGTCAGAGGTCAAAGAGAAAGAGAGGATCTTGAAAACAGCAAGAGAAAAACAATCCATCACATACAAGGGAAACCCAATAAGACTATGTGTAGATTTCTCAGCAGAAACCATGGAGGCTAGAAGACAGTGGGATGATATATTTAAATTACTAAAAGAGAAAAACTGCCAACCAAGACTCCTATATCCAGCAAAATTGTCCTTCAAAAATGAGGGAGAAATTAAAACATTCTCAGACAAAAAGTCACTGAGAGAATTTGTGACCAAGAGACCAGCTCTGCAAGAAATACTAAAGGGAGCACTAGAGTCAGAACCGAAAAGACAGAAGAGAGAGGTATGGAGAAGAGTGTAGAAAGAAGGAAAGTCAGATATGATATATATAATACAAAAGGCAAAATGGCAGAGGAAAATATTATCCAAACAGTAATAACACTAAATGTTAATGGACTGAATTCCCCAATCAAAAGACATAGATTGGCAGAATGGATTAAAAAACAGGATCCTTCTATATGCTGTCTACAGGAAACACATCTTAGACCCAAAGATAAACATAGGTTGAAAGTGAAAGGTTGGGAAAAGATATTTCATGCAAATAACAACCAGAAAATAGCAGGAGTGGCTATACTAATATCCAACAAATTAGACTTCAAATGTAAAACAGTTAAAAGAGACAAAGAAGGACACTATATACTAATAAAAGGAACAATTAAACAAGAAGACATAACAATCATAAATATTTATGCATCGAACCAGAATGCCCCAAAATACGTGAGGAATACACTGCAAACACTGAAAAGGGAAATAGACACAAATACCATAATAGTTGGAGACTTCAATTCCCCACTCTCATCAATGGACAGAACATCGAGACAGAGGATCAGTAAAGAAATAGAGAATCTGAATATTACTATAAAGGAGCTAGACTTAACAGACATTTATAGGACATTACATCCCACAATAGCAGGATACACCTTTTTTTCAAGTGCTCATGGATCATTCTCAAGGATAGACCATATGCTGGGTCACAAAGCAAGTCTTAACAAATTTAAAAAGATTGAAATCATACACAACACTTTCTCGGATCATAAAGGAATGAAGTTGGAAATCAATAATAGGCGGAATGCCAGAAAATTCACAAATACCTGGAGGCTCAACAACACACTCTTAAACAACGAGTGGGTCAAAGAAGAAATTGCAAGAGAAATTAGTAAATACCTCAAGGCAAATGAAAATGAAAACACAACATATCAAAACTTATGGGATGCAGCAAAGGCAGTGCTAAGAGGGAAATTTATTGCCCTAAATGCCTATATCAGAAAAGAAGAAAAGGCAAAAATGCAGGAATTAACTGTTCAATTGGAAGAACTGGAGAAAGAACAGCAAATTAACCCCAAAGCAAGCAAAAGGAAAGAAATAACAAAGATCAGAGCAGAAATAAATGAAATTGAAAATATGAAAACAGTAGAGAAAATCAATAAGACCAGAAGTTGGTTCCATGAGAAAATCAATAAGATTGATGGGCCCCTATCAAGGTTGACAAAAAGAAGAAGAGAGAGGATGCAAATAAATAAAATCAGAAATGGAAGAGGAGACATAACTACTGACCTCACAGAAATAAAGGAGGTAATAATAGGATACTATGAACAACTTTACGCTAATAAATACAACAATTTAGATGAAATGGACGGGTTCCTGGAAAGACATGAACAACCAACTTTGACTCAAGAAGACATAGATGACCTCAACAAACCAATCACAAGTAAAGAAATTGAATTAGTCATTCAAAAGCTTCCTAAAAAGAAAAGTCCAGGACCAGATGGCTTCACATGTGAATTCTACCAAACGTTCCAGAAAGAATTAGTATCAATTCTCCTCAAACTCTTCAAAAAAATAGAAGTGGAGGGAAAACTGCCTAATTCATTCTATGAAGCCAACATCACCCTCATACCAAAACCAGGCAAAGATATTACAAAAAAAGAAAACTACAGACCAATCTCTCTCATGACTACAGATGCAAAAATCCTCAATAAAATTCTAGCAAATCGTATCCAACAACACATTAAAAGAATTATACATCATGACCAAGTAGGATTCATCCCAGGTATGCAAGGATGGTTCAACATAAGAAAATCAATTAATGTAATACACCATATCAACAAATCAAAGCAGAAAAATCACATGATCATCTCAATTGATGCAGAGAAGGCATTCGACAAGATTCAACATCCTTTCCTGTTGAAAACACTTCAAAAAATAGGAATACAAGGGAACTTCCTTAAAATGATAGAGGGAATATATGAAAAACCCACAGCTAATATCATCCTCAATGGGGAAAAATTGAAAACTTTCCCCCTAAGATCAGGAACAAGACAAGGATGTCCACTATCACCACTATTATTCAACATTGTGTTGGAGGTTCTAGCCAGAGCAATTAGACAAGAAAAAGAAATACAAGGCATCAAAATTGGAAAGGAAGAAGTAAAACTATCACTGTTTGCAGACGATATGATACTATACGTTGAAAACCCGGAAAAATCCACAACAAAACTACTAGAGCTAATAAATGAGTACAGCAAAGTAGCAGGTTACAAGATCAACATTCAAAAATCTGTAGCATTTCTATACACTAGTAATGAACAAGCTGAGGGGGAAATCAAGAAACGAATCCCATTTACAATTGCAACTAAAAGAATAAAATACCAGGAATAAATTTAACTAAAGAGACAAAAAACCTATATAAAGAAAACTACAAAAAACTGCTAAAAGAAATCACAGAAGACCTAAATAGATGGAAGGGCATACCGTGTTCATGGATTGGAAGACTAAATATAGTTGTCAATCCTACCTAAATTGATTTACAGATTCAATGCAATACCAATCAAAATCCCAACAACTTATTTTTCAGAAATAGAAAAACCAATAAGCAAATTTATCTGGAAGGGCAGGGTGCCCCGAATTGCTAAAAACATCTTGAGGAAAAAAAACGAAGCTGGAGGTCTCACGCTGCCTGACTTTAAGGCATATTATGAAGCCACAGTGGTCAAAACAGCAAGGTATTGGCATAAAGATAGATATATCGACCAATGGAATCGAATAGAGTGCTCAGATATAGACCCTCTCATCTATGGACATTTGATCTTTGATAAGGCAGTCAAGCCAACTCACCTGGGACAGAACAGTCTCTTCAATAAATGGTGCCTAGAGAACTGGATATCCATATGCAAAAGAATGAAAGAAGACCCATCTCTCACACCCTATACAAAAGTTAACTCAAAATGGATCAAAGATCTAAACATTAGGTCTAAGACCATAAAACAGTTAGAGGAAAATGTTGGGAGATATCTTATGGATCTTACAACTGGAGGCGGTTTTATGGACCTTAAACCTAAAGCAAGAGCACTGAAGAAGGAAATAAATAAATGGGAACTCCTCAAAATTAAACACTTTTGTGCATCAAAGAACTTCATCAAGAAAGTAGAAAGACAGCCTTCACAATGGGAGACAATATTTGGAAATGATATATCAGATAAAGGTCTAGTATCCAGAATTTATAAAGAGATTGTTCATCTCAACAACAAAAAGACAGCCGACCCAATTACAAAATGGGAAAAAGACTTGAACAGACACCTATCAGAAGAGGAAATACAAATGGCCAAAAAGCACATGAAGAGATGCTCAATGTCCCTGGCCATTAGAGAAATGCAAATCAAAACCACAATGAGATATCATCTCACACCCACCAGAATGGCCATTATCAACAAAACAGAAAATGACAAATGCTGGAGAGGATGCGGAGAAAGAGGCACACTTATCCACTGTTGGTGGGAATGTCAAATGGTGCAACCACTGTGGAAGGCAGTTTGGCGGTTCCTCAAAAAGCTGAATATAGAATTGCCATATGACCCAGCAATACCATTGCTGGGAATATACTCAAAGGACTTAAGGGCAAAGACACAAACGGACATTTGCACACCAATGTTTATAGCAGCGTTATTTACAATTGCAAAGAGATGGAAACAGCCGAAATCTCCATCAACAGAAGAGTGGCTAAACAAACTGTGGTATATACATACGATGGAATACTATGCAGCTTTAAGACAGAATAAACTTATGAAGCATGTAATAATATGGATGGACCTAGAGAACATTATGCTGAGCGAGTCTAGCCAAAAACTAAAGGACAAATACTGTATGGTCCCACTGATGTGAACAGACATTCGAGAATAAATTTGGAATATGTCCTTGATAACAGAGTCCAGCAGGAGGTAGAAACAGGGTAAGATAATGGGCAATTGGAGTTGAAGGGATACAGACGGTGTAACAGGACTAGATACAAAAACTCAAAAATGGACAGCACAATAATACCTAATTGTAAAGTAATCATGTTAAAACACTGAATGAAGCTGCATCTGAGCTATAGGTTTTTGTTTTGTTTTGTTTTGTTTTGTTTTGATTTTACTATTGTTACTTTTATTTTTTTCTCTATATTAACATTCTATATCTTTTTCGGTTATGTTGCTAGTTCTTCTAAACCAATGCATATGTACTAAGAAATGATGATCATGCATCTATGTGATGATGTTAAGAATTAATGATTGCATATGTAGAATGGTATGATCTCTAAATGTTGGGTTAATTTCTTTTTTTCCGTTAATTAAAAAAAAAAAAAAGAGAAGGGATAATTGGAGCTGAAGGGATACAGACTGTACAACGGGACTGGATATAAAAACTCAGAAATGGACAGCACAATACTACCCAATTGTAATGCAATTATGTTAAAACACTGAATGAAGCTACATGTGAGGTATAGGTTTTTTTATTTTTTTTGTTTTTTTTTCTTTTTCTTTCTATTATTGTTTTAATTCTTATTCTGTTGTCTTTTTATTTCTTTTTCTAAATCGATGCAAATGTACTAAGAAATGATGAATATGCAACTATGTGATGTTATTAAGAATTACTGATTGTACAGGTAGATTGGAATGATTTCTAATTGTTTTGTTAATTCTTTTTTTAATTAATAAAAATAAAATAAAATATAAAAAAAAATGATCCAACAAGCATTGAACACTCTTGAAACAAATGGAAAAGAAAAAGCCTCAGCAAAGAAATAGAAGATGAACCAAATGGAAATTTTAGAACTGAAAAGCATAAGAGCTTGTTATAGCTTGTAAGCTGCTAGAATGCAATATACCAGAAACTGGGAGTGGCTTTTAAAGAATTTATGAAGTTTCAAGTTTACAGTTCAAAGGTTGTGAAAATGTCCCAATTAAGGCAAGGCTATAAAAATGTCCAAGCTAAGGATTCCAAGGAAAGAGACCTTGGTTCAAGAAGGCCGATGATGTATGGAGTTTCTCTCTCAGATGGAAAGGCACATGGCGATGTCTGCTAGCTTTCTCTCCAGGCTTCTTCCACAGCTTCCCCGGGGCGTTTTTCTTCTCCATCTCCAAAAGTCTCTGGCTCTGTTGGCTCTCTCGGCTCTAAAGCTTTTTCCAAAATGGTTCCGTTTTAAAGGGCCCTAATTCCATTTTGTAAAAGCAGCTGTTTCTTCTAATCCCTACTCAGTATTGTATGTTTGAAACTGTAATTAGATCATCTCCCTGGAGATGTGATTTGATCAAGAGTGGTTGTTAAAATGGATTAGGTAGAGGCGTGTCTCCACCCATTTGGGTGGGTCTTGATTAGTTCTCTAAACATTTTAGAGAATGAGAGATTCAGAGAGAGCAGAGCAGAACAACATAGCCACAAGAACCAGAGTCCACCAGTCAGCAACCTTTGGAGAGGATGAAGGAAGATGCCTCCCAGGGAGCTTCATGAAACAGGAAGCCTGGAGAGGAAGCTGGCAGATGATGCCGTGTTTGCCACGTGCCTTTCCAGATGAGAGAGAAACCCTGACTGTGTTCACCATGTGCCTTTTCAGATGAGAGAGAAACTCTGTGTTCACCATGTGCCCTTCCACTTGAGAGAGGAACCCTGAACTTCATTGGCCTACTTGAACCAAGGTATCTTTTCCTGGATGCCTTTGATTGAACATTTCTATAGACTTGTTTTAATTGGAACATTTTCTCGGCTTTAGAACTATGAACTAGCAACTTATTAAATTCCCCTTTTTAAAAGCCATTCCATTTCTGGTATGTTGCATTCTAGCAAACTAGAACACAAGCTTATAGTTCTAAGACCATAAAAATGTTCAAACTAAGGCAGCCAGAAAAAAATACCTTGACTCAAGAAAGGCCAATGTCTGTTACGTGGGGAAGCAGGTGGCTGGCATTTGCTGGTCCTTGTCTCTGGTTCCATTGTTTCTAGCTTCTAACGCTAGTGGTTTCCTCTCTAAGAATCTCTGGGCCTTCACTTAGCTCCTCCCGGGACACAACTCTGCATTCTGGCTTGCTTAGCATCTCATGGGAAGGCATCTGCTGGACTCTGCATGTCTAGATGTCTTCTCTTTCTCTTGGCATTCCACGTATCTCTAAATGT
Organism: Tamandua tetradactyla; assembly: GCF_023851605.1. Lineage (NCBI taxonomy): Eukaryota > Metazoa > Chordata > Mammalia > Pilosa > Myrmecophagidae > Tamandua > Tamandua tetradactyla. The sequence continues at coordinate 6,605,136 of NC_135327.1, read as the reverse complement.
CTGTGTCTCTGTCAGCTCTGAAGCAACTGTGTTTTCTCCAAAGTGTCTCCCCTTTTAAAGGACTCTGGTAAACTAATCAAGACCCATTTTGAATGGGCAGAGTCACACCTCCATTTAATCAAAAAGCCACACCCACAATTGGGCATGTCACATCTCCACGGAGTAATCTAATCAAAAGGACATACCCACAATTGAGTGGGCCAATCTCCGTGGAGACAATCTGATCAAAGGTTTCCACCCTACAATACTGAATAAGGATGAAAGGACTTGGTTTTTCTGGGGTACACAGCATTTTCAAACCAGCACAGTTAGGGAAGACAGGAAGAGGAGGAGTCATTTTGAAAGCTCCATGAACCCACCCTGAGAACAGGAATATGTCTTCTAATGACAGGAGATTCTGGCTTCTTGCCAAAGGGGTATTTGTTCCATTTGCAGTGATATGGAGGCCAGTCTTGAGTCTTGGGTCTTGAGTTTTGGCCCAGTAGTCCGGCTTTGCATGAGAAGACAGGTCAGAAATTGCTATGTGTTTATCAAATCCCATTTTCTCTTCTTCCTGGGCAGATAGCTAAACTACATATCCCAGCCTCCTTTGAAAATAGGGGGACCATATGACTACTTGGCAGCCAATGGGATGTGGACAGAAATGATGAACTCCACTTCTAGTCATTAAAAAAAATTCCTGTGATTCTTGTCTGCCATGCTGGAGACCCAGGTTCGATTCCCAGAGCCTGCCCATGCCAAAACAAAAACAAAAACAAACACAAAACCCTCCTATATAAGCCTCCATGTTACCTTTTCCCCCCTATCTGCTGCCTGGGAAGGAGAAGGGTCAACAGAAGAGGCTCTGGGAGATAAAGGGAGCCAGAGCCCTTGAATCATGGCGTGGGTGGTTGACCACCAAGCACCCTCAGGGAAATGTATTGTGAATGAGAATAAGGTCTTACTAATCAAGAATTAGTTAACCCTGTGAGATTTTTAATAAACTTTTTTTTTCTACTGCTGTTAGCTGACCCGGCTAATACGAAGGTCTAACTGGGAAGGCAGAGTTGGATGCCTGTGCACTTGATGGGATGGGAAGAACTGTCAGACTGTTGGGGATTGTGATGATGGAAATGAAGCCACAGGAACCAAGTAAAAATGAATGCACAGCCTTCAGATCGGTGTATCACGTTTTATTTGGCAAAGATTTGGCCTTCTCAGGGTGGAGAGGTTAAGGAGGGAGCAGAGGGGTCCTTGGCTCTTCAACAAGGAGCCAGTCACTCCTCATGGGCCACGTAATTGTCCTCCAGCTCCCACTGGCAGTGGACCAGCTAGACCCTGGATTTTAGCATTGATTTAAGTGGCTCTCTGGAAGGTAAAGTGTAGGTAGTCAAAAGTCTGGGAACCCTGGGGACATCCGTTCCTAAAATTAATAGCACCTAAGGCCCCAGATAGAAAGACAAGAATTATCTCTGTAACATCAGGAGTTCCTCCCAAGGGGCTGCCCACTGAGTTGACAGGTGGAGACCAGGTCTTCTTGGGTTTGGTTGAAACAAGGAGGCTAGTGTGAGGCCTGACTAAGGAGGCAGTACTGAGGTCTCAGATGGGTCATAAAATGGGGGAAGCAAAGGGAACTGAATAAGAATGAAAAAGAAAAGTAGAGGTCCCCATGTTGGTGCCTTGACTTATTTTGCAATGAGAGACAAGCTAGATTTGGAGCTAGCAGGGCATTGTCTTCTGCTGCCTGTATCTTTGACTGAGATTTGGGGGGCTGCAGTCTTCTGTTCGGGGCACAGCTTCAGGATGTGAGGATCACGGAGGATGCATGCCCAGGCACCTATGCTCTCACCACAGCCAACTCACCCTCTGTCCAAACAGATGTTTCCACAATAGGTCCAGCAGCATGTCGAATTTGGAAGTAAACAGGTCTGGAATTTAGTGCATCTTTTTTCACAAAACATTGGCGGAGGCTGTACCCAGCACTGATCAATTACTTTTTCTTCATCTGGAATGGAGATGGTAGAAGCAGCTATTTTTCCACATCTTAGACAAGAAACCCTTCTCAAGCTTAACAAACCCTTCTGCAACCTGAACTCCAAGCAACAAATGAGGTATTTCAGTGCCTTTAAGTGAACCTCTTCCCGTATCTCCTCTCATTGCAGCCGGGGTCCCCTCACAGGAGACTACCCTTGCAGGACATGCCTTCTCTCCCTCTACAAGTCCTCACAGCATTGCTGGCCTCTGAGTCCTCTCCAATCACCCTAAACGCAGGACCTGGGACACCCCTAATGTGTATAGCATCACCCCACCAAATATATTCTCATATAACTTTCCATTTCAGGGTCTGCGACACCATCTTGCTCCAATTTCCACACCAAATTTGCAGAACAGGAAACGGAGCCAAAGGAGAATTGGAATCTATTTTTCTCCTTTTCGCTTTGCCTTCCCTAATGATTCACTCTCTCCCCAACTTCCATGTCTTTCACTAGCCACCAACCTTCCCTCTAAGTCCCCCTTTTCTTGTCACATGATTCCCTTATTTGTCGGTTCCATTTTTTCATGTTCTAAAAAGACTAATGCACGTGCTAAATATTACCCTTTCCATATTCTTTAAAGGCATGACCAGATGAAGCACAGAGGTTCTGAAAATATGGACTGGAAAGAAAGCTCTGTGATGGTGTTTCCTCTACCAAACTTGTCAGCCACTGGAAAACGTTATTTCCTGTAGTTTTAAACCAAAGCTATACTCTTTCATCATATAGCCATTATTGGTCTCAGAGATGGGAGAGATTGCTTGGAGGAACCCCAGACTGGAAACATCCAACCTGATCTTGCTTGGATGTCTCTGCTGAGAAAAGGCTCTAATCCTCTAATGGGTGATCCCAGAAACGTGAGCCCTGCATCATCTATGCCAGGTATCCCAGGGCTGGGCCCAGCCCCTCTCCCTTGCCAATCTACGTACTAGGATATTTGTTCCAGAAGCCTCCCAGCACAGGCAGAAGCATCATGACCACCTGTACGAGCATGAGGAGCAGGAGCACCCAGGGCTTCATGGCTTCTCTCTCTGTTTCAGGGTTAAATGATGGTAGGTAGAGAAGGAAGGGAACCAACGAGAGTAGGAAAGAGAGAGAGACAGTTCTTGTGAATGTTATATTATTCTTTCTCTTACTTTTCCTTTACATCCTTGGCTCCCAATGATGTATCAACTCCCAAGTCGAGCATTAGCTTCTCTAAAGCTTCTTCCCCGATACCCCTTCCTTTGCAAAAAATATTTCTTTAAAAAAAGTATTGCTTTTCTGATTTAAAAAAAAAACAGTAAACCTTCAGATTGTACATTGTATCAAGTAGGATTTTTAAAAGGACAAAGAGGAAATAGATAAGTATTAGCAATTCCACCATCCAGAGAGAACCAGAATAGTACATACTTTATGTTATGCTGTATTTAATTTTTATGCAATTAGAAATAGAACACTTAAAGTGTTCTGATTTTTTATTTTAAACATAGGTAACATGATGATATTATGCAAGCTTCCATCAAGACCCTAAGGAAAATCACCGGAGTGATCCCAAGTGAATCATAAGATAGATCACTTGGCATGATTTGGAAAATAGGTGAAAAGCCAAGAACTAATTGGTGGAGCCTTAGAACTTTCATTCACATAGAGTGTCCAGAGTTGGAGGAAATAGAGATTTTGAAGAGGATTTTGGTAAAAATCTTTGCTTGGGGCAGCAGAGATGCTGCCTTCCAATTCTGAATTGAGAAAGGGCTTTGAGATACTCCACACAGAGCTTCTTCTGCACCCCAAGAGTTTGTGAGGTCCGTGTGGTTGTGGAGAAGTTCATTTATTCACTCATTCAACAGATATTGCCTACCACGTCCCAAGTTCTAGACACTGGAATACGGTGGTGAACAAAACAGACACCAATTCTGGCATTCATAGAGCTGCCATTCTAATTGAGACAAAAATCAAACCAAATGAATGAGGAAATGTATAGGTGGCAGTAACTGCTGAGGAGGAAAGAAAAATGAGGCAGAAGAATAAGAGCAGCTTGCTGACATCTAAGAGATGACGAGTGGGAGGGATTGGGCCATGGGACAAGAAGCCTTAAGACCATTCAAAATCCCCAGTCCGCTCCCATCTGCCCCTTTCATCCTCTATCTGCTGCTTTACCCTCCAGAAATCATATGGGAATGAAAATGAAGGAGACAAAGAAAAGGGCTAAATTCTGGTATCATGAATTACACAGTAACGAGGCAGCGATTCTATTCTTCCCTGAAAGTCTTTACCATTTGTTTTCAAAACAGCTGAAGAGGTTCTTCTATGCCGTCCAGTATGGTAGCCACTAGGCACATGTGATTATTTAAATCAATGTAAATGAAATGAAATTAAAACTTCAGTTATCTATAATTCTAGCCACATTTCAAGTACTCAATAGCCACATATGGTAGACGGTGTCTACCATATTGGACAGTGCAGACATAGAACATTTCCACCATTGCAAAAGATCAGATATTTGGGGGCTTCCACTCTTAAGTGCTTATATCTGCTTTCCAAATGTCTCCATTCAGAACCCATGTCCCTGCCAGCTTGATTCGGAGTAGCTTTTTGAAGGAAAATTGCCAACGTAAGATGTTGAGACTTCATTTACCATTGGCTAATATTTTTATCAAAGGATACAACTTAATTGGTGAGGCTTCAGGCCAAGGGAGGACTCTCTTTGAGTACGGTGATTTCCAGGTAACCTACAAATCACTCGTATTCTTCCCACAGGAAAGCAGTTAGCAAGGCTCAGAATGTGAAGGCGTCAACACATGGCTAGACAGGTGTAGATGCAGCTGCTCTGTTTTCCAACAAATGAGGATATGAGCTATGAGCTAACTGGGGTGCAGGTAAGCATGGATTGGGATGGACCTTTGGATTCCTCGTTTTTCTCCTGGGCACAGAGAGGAGGAAAGCCTGGTACACAGTGTAGGAGTGCAATAAATCCAAAGAAATCGTTTATAAGAGGCTATTTATTTGTATTCAAAATATAATCCTAGTCCCAAATTTTCCAGAGCTTTGAAAACTATTAATTAATAAGACCCCACTTTTAGCCTAATTTTCTGAGTTTCTTACTTGCTCCCAAAGCATGTTTGGGATTTGGGGTGGTCCAATCCCTTTCTTTTCACACCTTGGATGTACTGGAAGTTCCTAGAGAAGAGACGCGTCATAATGCCCGGGCTGGGTACTTCTCACCCACAAAATTCTGGGTGAATTCCATGACTATCCTGAGATAGAATGTGGGGCCATAAAAAAGGTAGCCGGGCCTCATAAAGACACAGAAATACTGCTGCCACCAAAATTCAAAATCTTTGGCTTTCCAGATATGGTTAAAGAAGAAAGAGCACTAGATTTAGAGTCAGGATTGCTGGTACCTTTTTCAACTCTGCCCCTTTTACCCATTGGACCTCAAAAGGATCGTGTCACCTCTCTGTTTCCTTATTTGAACAACAGGGATCCTAACCCCCACCTCACAGGCAGAGCGTTGATGCTGTCTGGGCAGGGGTTTCATTCAAGCAACCCCCAAATGAAACCCATGGCCCAGGACACTTACCCTCACCTACCTCTGAAGGCCTCTGGATTGGAGGTGCAGTAATTGGCCAAGCCCTCTTTCTTCTAGCCTCTGGGAGTGGAGTGGGTGGGGCTGGAACAGGGTGCAGAAAACAAATTTCAAAGGCTTATAACATAATGCAGATTCTTGTTGTGGAAGATTTTTAAGTTCTGCCCAGGAACTACATCTCGGCCACATCATGCACTCTTTGATTCTCACCCATCCAGAAGCACCGCGTTTGCTTTGATGCAAGCGGTATCTCCTTCTAGGCTTGGAAGAACATTGAGCACCTGGGTTGTGGCCAGAGCGTCCCCTCTTCCCAGGACCCAAGGACCGTGTCTCTAGAGACTTTATCTGATCCATCTGGGTCCATCCATCGGTAAGAAGTCAAGGACAGAGTCTAGATTTATTTTCTTTTGGTTATTGTGTGCCCTCTGTATTGATTCGCCTTTGCTAATAAAAACGTTGCGCCATCACCCCTCACCCAGGGCCATGTGGCTTTCATTTAGATAAAAAGAGATGGAATAGGAATGACTATGTTTCTAATCTCTATCTGTTTTCCTGGTTCATTAATTTTGTTTCATTTCTCTTCATTGCTGTACCGTAATCCTTTGAGTGATTAAACAACAAGTTGTCTCTCCTGCTGAAGAACAATATTCCTCTTTGTCTTGATTTTTTTTTCTGCCAGTGTCTTGGTCTTGACAATAGTTTGTCTATGTGGCTAAGCTTTTTAGAGAGTCAGCTTTGGGTTTTGTTTATTTTCTTTTTGTTTCGCACCTCATTGACTTAGTGCATTTATCATTCTTCCTTTTTTCTTTAGGTTTTATCTGTTGCTTTTTCCCCAACTTCTAGAGTTTGTTATTGACATTTATTCCTTTCGATGTAGGTAACTAAAGCATTAAGTTTACTTCTCATGGTCGTCCTCATAGATTTAGGTATGTAAATATAGTTATTGTCGTCCAAATTTAAGTATTTTCTCATTTCCAGTATGATAATCATATGTTACTGAGCATTGTGATTGTTTCTTAGATATATGAGATTAAACAAATACTTTCAGTATTGATTTCCTACTTTATTGCATTTTGAAAAGAAAGCACTGTATGATGTTGATTTTTTTACTTTTTTGAGGCCTCCGGTGTGGCCTAGCACCTGATCAATTATTGTTAACGGATTCAAGTGTGTTTGAAAAAGAATGTGACTTTTAAAATAACTTGAGCTCATTAATTATGATATTCATATCTATTTCTTTGCATTGGTTATTGGTTTTCATTTATTGAGGTCATTTTGCTTGATGTGTAAATTATATTGAGACTTTCTTTTTCTTCCAATTTTCTTAGTTTGCCAGAACTGCTGTGACCAGTTCCTGCTGTCTGCCTGGTGGCATGATTTAGCCACGAAGCCTTGAAACCTGGCCCCAGGCAGTTTTCAGCGTGGTGGCGAATTCAGATCTTTGCTTTGATGTTATATAACATGGGACTGGAATGCTTGACAAGTGCAACCAGGGGTAGATTGTCACAGGGGGCTGGTGGAACAGGGATGTAGTATATTCTCAAACCACCATGAGGCATGGAGGGTGCTCCCCAGGCTGGTACAGTGCTCCCACCTCTATGCATGGAGCTGCTTCCTCCCCTCCTTAGGAGGCTGGAATATGCTTAGCCACAGAAGGGCTCTTCTAAGGAAGGGTGCTGATATTTAAAGTCTCATTGATTTATCGTTGGATGTAATTCTGCCTTTGGAGTCAAACTCAAAATCTGTTTGCAAGTCAGATCTTGGAAACAGTGGTCTGAAATGTATTACTTTCTGTTCTAGTTTGCTAGCTGCCAGAATGCAACACACCAGAGACGGATTGGCTTTTAATAAAAGGGAATTTATTGTGTTAGTTCTTCAGAGAAAAGGCAGCTAACTTTCATCTGAGGTTCTTTCTTACATGGGAAGGCACAGGGTGATCTCTGCTGGCCTTCTCTCCAGGCCTCTGGGTTCCAACAACTTTCCCTGGGGTGATTTTTTTCTGCATCTACAAAGGCCTGGGCTGAGCTGCGAGCTGCTGAGATGAGGTATGCTGAGCTGCTTGGGCTGTGCTACACTGAGCGCTCTCATTTAAGCACCAGCCAATGAAATCAAACATCATTCACTGCAGCAGGAACGCCTCCTAACTGACTGCAGATGTAATCGTCAACATGTAATTGGCTGAGGTCCACAGCAATAGAATTAGGCACCTTCACCTAGCCAAGTTGCCACCTGAATCTAACTACCATGCTTTCCAATGCCTTCCTTAAAGTGAACAGAGAAAATCCACATTGTGGAGGGTTAGTGGGTAAACAGACCATCTATTCTCCTTCCTTCTACAAATGTGAAAATGGATCACATAAAATTGGGTCTCTGGAGAACTATTGCAGCTGAGTTGCCTGTGGTCGGCTGATGATTGCATGGGCTCACATGTAACCCACGAAACGCTTCCTTGAGTCCAACATGAGCCCGTCACAGAGGGAGCTGCTCCCCTCGCCACACGATGATCCTTCTTTGAGAACATCTGGAAGAGTTATCTCTTCTACCATGAATACATGTACTTTACTTGAGCATGTATTTCGACTTAGTTCATGCTCACTCTAAGTTCTGCAACTTTTATGTTCCCCTTTTTGGACTGTTTGTACAAAAGCTTAGAGACAATTTTGTGCCATCTCATAGCGAGTGTCTATGACTGTGGCATTCATTTGTTGCACTAATCTCACTCATGATTCTATTATACTTTCTTATCCTTATTTCTCATTTGCTTTGTTTTCCTTGTATAAGCTAAATTTGGTTTTGTTCAGACTGTGTATTTGAAATCTTGGTACACTTCCTTCAATCCTTTCTGAAATAAAGTTGAATATAAATGCATAAATGAATAAAACCATAAACCATTTACTATGAACCCAGGCCTTCATATTAAATGAAAATTTTTTTAAAAATCCAAGACACCATGCTATTTTTAAGGCAGAAAGGATGGGGTGGGGCTTTGGAGACACAAGGTCCCTCTTTGTTTCAATAGCTTCATGGTTGGGTACTTGGGCACATCCTGTTCTGCACAAAGGACAGAGAGGAGGTGGAGAGGGGAAGCGGGAGAGTAAACATAGGAGGAGCCGCCAAGAATTTAGGCTCCAATCTAAAATAATAGTCTCAGCTCAGAGATTTCTACCATCTTTTCCCAATAACACCAACAGGAGGTTAGCATCAACCCTTCCTGGTGTTTTTATCACTACTGCGAATACTTTGAATATATAAGAGCCTCAGGAAGGGCTGTATTTCTGTCTTAACCCTTATCCTGAAGCAAAGTTACAATACTGTGGGGTTACACTCTAGTTTAGGATTCCCTAAAGCCCTGGATATACTCTTCCTTAGTTAGAAACCCACGTTTACCTTGCGATTCAGGCTTTCTCTTCTCTACCCTCAACACTGAGGGGTCACTAAGGGATGAGAAAGGGATGATGGAATGTGGAACTATCTGTACTCTATTACATGGAGAATTTTCTGGAAAAGAGAGTCCAGGAGGGTAAGTAGATACCAAAGGTACCAAAGTAAGCTTTGGGTTCCAGTCAGAGTTCAATGAACCCGCACCATTCAATGAGTCGAGGTGGATTTAGGTTTGACTACCAGGAATCCATAAGAAGCTACAACTATTGGTTCTTCATATAATTCCAACTGCTACATTTGCCATTGTTCCCAATATACTATCTATGTCTCCCCAAAAGGGCTCCTGGGTGAGTCTTGAAAGCTGGGCTATGAGAGAAGATGGTGGGTGAAGTTCGGAAGCATAACTGTGTTTGTGATTATGTGTAAGCCCGTGCTCCAGGTAGAGGAATTTTGAGTATTTGAGTACTGACACTGTAACACGAAGTCCTTTCCCTCAGTCCAATATGCTGAATCCAAGGAAGTTGAGATGTCTCCAAATGACAGCTCTCAGAAGTTCACATGAGGAGGTTGCGGTGGTCCTAACCACAGCTTTCTGACCAATGAGACATGTGAGGACACCTGTGCACTCTCCGAGGAGAACTCTCCCAATATCCAGAGCCCAGAGGCTGGGAAGCATCTACAACCCCAGCTCTCTACGCCTAGATTCTAAGGATCATAGTTAAGGGGCCCAGTGGTAAGAATTGGTGTGGGGAGGGATTAGCACGACTGATGGTCCAGAAATGGGACTTTTCTTTTATTTCCAAATAAATAGAGGCATCTAATTCCAACTGTTGGCAAAGTTTTTCAAGAATTTTGCTGTGACTTCCTAGAATCTCTTCATGCACTCTCTTATTAGCATTGCTTTGTTAGGTTGTAACTTCTGGAATTCCCAAACACATTATTCCCTTATTCTAACATTTACTTTTAATGTACCTCTTCTACTTTTATGCCTTTCACCTTTACTTTTGTGTCCCTCATATAATATATGCTTAGGGTAAAGGAGGGAATTCTTACTGAGGAGGCCTCTGGACTAGGGAGTTTTAGCAATTGAACACTGCCCACCCCCCACCAAAAAAAGAATTTACTGTTTCTTAAAGAACTACAGCTTCTCAAGAAGATTCCAGGTTTCTTGGAGAAGAATCCAAGGTTCTTGCTTGTCTCTTACTGATGCACTCCTATTGCCTACAACCTCTGTATTTTTCCCTTAAGGACTGAGTCCCTGGGTCTCTGACCTTTTCCCCTTCATATATTGTAGAGAAACTCCCCACACTAAGTTACAAGGAGCTTGGAAAATTATAAAAGGATCTAAGTGCACAAACTCCATGCAAATAAGACCTTTTTGATTTAACTGTGATTTCTTGCTGCTCCTTGGTCATTGAAAGAGCTAGATATTTTATTAATTTTATTCAGGAGCCTTATTCTTTTTGTTGACTTCTGATTAAACAGTTCTCTCCACCATTGCTTCCAAAGATCTCCTGGATTTACTTGATGTGAGGTTTCTTCACTCAACTCCTTTCTTGGGTGTCCAATTTCCATGACCAGGTTCCCAGACTGACTCCTGCATTAAAATTTTCTCAAGCAACTCAGCTACGCTGATACTCAGCTCTACTTAGCATTTGTGTCTAGAATCAATGCACACTTTTCTAAAAGCTTCACTTTTTTCCATACTGCTATTATCCAGGATTCTTGCTAAGGGTAGTTAATTTTCCATCTATCTTCACAGCCTTCTCTTGGAAGCCATCTATTTAAGCCTTATATCTCATAGACAAAGTTACCCAAGACAGTAGCATAAAATAATGGCCAATAAAATAGTATCATTTTAACCTGACATCATGAACCTCTACTCTAGACATTTACGAATTGAGTAACCCAGCAAGTACTCTGCCTCAGTCATGTGGCAGTTAGAGTTTGCTGGGAGTGAAACTTTCTGTCAGTGTCATTTCAGCAATCTCTGTACAGAGAGAACAAGATTATATTTACTTGGAGAGGTTATTTGGGAGAGAAATTTTTCAGTAAGCAAACAACTCTCAGCAGTTACAACACAAGCTTGGTATGCCAGTTTGCTACTGTTGTGTACCCCAGAAAAGCCATTTTCTTTAATCGTCATTCAATTTTGTTGGGTAGAATCTTTTTTATTAAGTTGTTTCCATGGAGATGTGACCCACCCAATTGTGGACATGGTCATTTGATTAGATGGAGATGTGACTCCACCCATCCAAGGTGGGTCTTGATTAGCTTACTAGAGTCCTGTAAAAAGGGAAACATTTTTGAGAAATCTCAGATGTAGGTGCTTGGAGAACAGTTGCTTCAGAGCTGACAGAGATACAAATATTTGGAAATGCTTGGAGTGCCACCAGAGAGAGCAGATGCCAAGACACAGGCAGAGCCCAGCAGACATCGCCATGTGCCTTCCCATGAGATGCTGAGCAAGCCAGAACCTAGAGAGAGCCAAAGGAAGCCAAAAATGAAACCCAGCCCTGGAGAAGCCAAGTGAGGAACCCCCACAGGAAACAGAGGCTGAAAGCACTGGAGCCCAGGAGCAAGGGACCAGCAGATAACAGCCAGGTGCCTTTCCAGCCGACAGGTGTTCCTTACAGCATTGGCCTTTCTTGAGTGAAGGTGACCTCTTGTTGGTGCCTTAATTTGGACATTTTTATGGACTTAGGACTTTAAACTTATAAAGTAAAAACTTCCTTTTTTGAAAGCCGTTCTATTTCTGGTATATTTCATCCCAGCAACTTTAGCCAAACCAAAATACTTGTGAACATGGTCTTCATGTTTGCGAATGGTGTGGTCTCAGGGTTCCCTGAAGGGCATATAAGGGATTTTATGAAGTGGTTACACTCTTTAAGTGATATTAGCTAGGCTAGATGGAGAATAATTTCAGTTACTCACAGCCATAACTCTGTAGACAATACACCCCTCGAAAGCCATCTCTCCACTTCCCATTTCACACCTCACGCCCACTAGTATTTCCTGGAATTGTCTATTGAAACTCCTAACACTAAATCCTTGTTTCAGGGTCTGCTTCTGAGGGAACCCTAACCAACCTCTTACCCAGTGTGGAAATCGCCCTATACACCATTGCTGCTGGATGGTCCTTCGGTATGCAGGAATACTTCTAGTCATGGGATCCAATAGCTTGTTCCATTGTAGGAAATCATATCTTGTTAGAAATCTCTTTCTCCCATTAATCTGAAATTATTTCTTTGTAACTGCCACCAATTTTTCCTGTCCTCTGGGAACCACTCCCCACATAAGCCTATTATTGTCTTGACCCCTTGAGAAGAAAATAGGAAAAGAATATGTGCAAACCATACAGCAAAGGACTGACTGTAATTCTTGTACAGGAGGGGCAAAGAGGGGGCTTATGATGATTGGAAATTTTCTGGGTCCTTACCTAGTTGTTTCACTGTTTTTGAGCATAGGGAATTCAGAAGATTAGGCATCTTCCTTTCCCCAACAACTTTTATCCTCTTTCTGCTTCCCTTCAATATACAAGCATATCTTAAAGCCATCATTTCCTCTAAACAAAGACATTACATTGGCGAATGTACTGCAATCAAAGGATATATGAAGTTTGCCCCTTAACCTCCATTAGCTCCAGTGATACATAAGTGCATGGAGGATCAAATCATGCCTGCTGTTTGAGTCCCACAGGAATCTAACAAGAAAAAAGCTGTTGATACTTCTGGTCTAAAAGGCTGCTTCAATCTACCATTTCTGGACCACTGCTTCAAACCTTGGTAATGGTACTGAGCGTAGACAAAGGGCATCCCAGAAGAGAACAGGGGCCCCATGGATATGTGGTGCTAATGGGAGAAATGGCCAGAGTTTGGAGAAGGGAGTTTGGTTTCATTCAGGAAGATACCCTATCCTAGGGTAGGGAAGGTTGGAGAATGATCTCTGGTTCTCACATCCAATCTACTGTCCTATGTAATCGTCTATCCATCATTAAATTCTTTGCAAGATAATCTGGAAAAGAGAAAATCTAAATATTTATATATGCAGAGTAAATCATGTGAAATCTAAACATATCTTTTTAGCCACCGATCTCACCATTGCATACCATGAACCCAAATTCAAACTTTTCCAGCTGACTTACCACTTCACACATAGGTGAAGAGCTTTCTGGACTTCTGACCATGCTCTCTCCTCAGTCAGAGGCACATTTCATCCACTCTTCACTGAATAAAATGAAGTCTACTTATTCTTCAAGGCCCAGTCACAAGAAAATCTCCCCTGAAAAGCCTTTTCAACATCCCACAAACAGAATTAATTATTCATTTCTATTTTCTCCTAAGCTACCTAACACTATAACAGCATTTATTTAATTGTACTAGATTAAGAACAATCATGTACCTAACTGTGTGATCTTTGACTGAAACAATCTTTATAGATAGTGACAGATTCACTTAGCTCCAGTGGAATCGAAGTGGAAATTTGTTTCAGTAATTATCTGTTGACAGGACAGAATGGAAATCCCCATCATAAGATTTCCTAAATTCTAACCAGGCCTAAGTGTCTGACTTATCCTTTTCTTTTCACCACCTTCCCTTTCCTCTCTCGATTCTGCTCATCCCGATTCCACTTTATTCCATGGATTCAAGCTCCCATCTCCGTCTCCACAGCCAGTGCTCTCTTCATGCTCCACTTCTTTCATTGGACTTTTAGGACGGGAGCTCAGAACCACCACTCTCTTCCTTATCTTCCTGTCTCCAATCTCTTCTAGCTCCTCTCCATCCTGCCCAGTGCTTCTAGTGCAACCTACACTGCTGACATACCATAATTTTCTACAAATGTAAGAGTCATTCAGAGGGGTTGGTTGCAAAGTATCAGTACATTGGATGCATCACGCTTTTGTGGCATTTAAGTTAATCTCTTTCTTGTAAGACTATATCAAATCCATCTTATTATACATCTACGTCCTTCCAAATGGCCTCCAGTGGGCAGAATATTTTCTGGCTCCTACACTTTGGACTTGGCCCTGCAACTTGCTTGGTCCAAAGGATTCTATCAGGCTTGAAATGTGTTTACAGGGCTGGATTTCCTCTGTCATGCACCTGTATTTTGCAGTGAGAAGATGACGCCTGAAGAAACTGATGGTCCAAAGTGAAGGAAAGACACATGGATGAAAAGTGGACCTAACCCATAGCCTGAAGATGAGCTCATCCAAGCCCAGTTTAGAGTAGCTGAACACCTGCTGATCTCCAGATGTGTGAGAGAGAAATAAATGCTTTTTGCTGCTTGTCATTAACATTTTTTAGGTTTTGTTTCTTTTTAACTCAGCAAAAGCTGACCAAACTACCTGTGAAACAAATTCTAAATTAAGCACTATCGACACATCCAATATAAAATAACAGGAGAATATGGGAGATGGAAAAAGGAGAAATAAATAATACACACACTTATAGAACATATCATCATATTTGTAAGCATGCATGATATCCAAGGAAGAAAAGACGGTTCTCTTTTCTGATCAGAAGGTCATGGCTGGTATTTATGACCTTTCCCTCCCTTCCCTTCCATATTAACTTTGCTTTTAGCCAGCAAATCAGCTGCTTTGGTATTTTATCTGGCAGGATGAGCCAAACCCTCATTTCTGAGGCATGTGCTCTTAGTGGCCCTGCCTGTGTGGTTGCAGTAATCCTCTATGCCTTAGCACACGGTTTCCTAGGAGGTCCCTGGGTTCTAGGTCTAATTCCTGCCTCCTTTGTTGAGCAGAGGTCCTATTTCACCTTTGTAAAGTTTATTGATCACTACAGCCAACAGAGTTACCCTTTTTTATTTCACCTGTGACATGAGGCTTGTGCCCTGTGCACCAGCCTTGCTCGCGTCCTCCTGCCCCTTGTAGGAGACTGAGTGCTCACGCCACACGCTGACCGTCCCTGGGTGCACGGGCGTTGCTGGGTAATCTGGGCACCACACAGCAGGAAGACAATGAGACCTGAGTAAGTTATGCCCCGGGACACAGGTGTTAGATCCATCTGAAAGGCTAACTAAAGATGGTGGTCACCACAGTGTGAGGTATTTTTACTGCACTCTGGCTTACATATCTGGGAGGATATGAGCCTGAAATGGCCACTTGGCAGTCTCATCCCACTATCCAGGTACACTTTTGTGTGACATTCGTTGGCAGCATCCATCCAGGGATAAAACAAAATCAGAACAGGTAGATTGCGTAGCTGTTGGTGAGGAACATGCTTGGAGGCTTTGGGGAAATCCTTGCGGTAAGACAGAAGATATTCTGTCTGTCCTTCCACAACGCATGTCCATAGCCAATCCACTGCCTCTGACGGGCATGTCTCCTTTCCAGGCTGCAGCATTCCCTCATGGGTGAAGCTCTCTGTAGCTAATTCCTTCACCCTTGCCCTTGAGAGCACACAGGAGAACCCCCAGCTGGCAGCCTTTTTGCTAATCCTTTCTAGTTGTCTCAACCCTGGCTACCTTCTCTGCTATTTCCTCAGTCCACTTGAAGACTCAAGCAACCTTCCTTTTTTAGACTCTGGGAGGAAAGTCACCCCCCGTTTCTTCACTCCCTCTAAGAAACAGTCTCCATGTCTCCCAACCTCAAGGGACAGGTCTCCATCTCTTTCAAGCACTCTTTTATGCTCTGCTTGGACAACAGCAGGGTAAGGATGTTTCTAAAGCTGCCTCAGCTGGGGGCTGGAAAGCCCCTCATCCCTCCTGGCAGGAGATCCCCTTCCCCTGTGAACAGTTGGCTCTCTTAAAGCCCCTCCACCCAGCACTCCCTCGTGCCATGGCTTCCCTTCCAAAACCATCTCCAAGAATCCTCCTCTCTCTTAAAAACTCTAACCTTCTCTTTGTCAGCCAGGAGGTGGTTGATGGTCATTGGACACTCTGGCTATATCCTAAGTCCTTCCTCTACACATATTCAGTGATTCCCTTTAGAATGGAGGACAGTCACTGATGATTGCCTTAACTTTGAAGTCTCAACTAAAATTTATGAGACAACAACAAAAAATCTCATTGCACAGTCCATCACTCACATACTTTTCTATACTCTGGATCTACCATATTTTATATAAATAGTCTCCTACTGGTAAACATCATCATAATTTTAAGTATTTTGCATTCATAAGTAATATGAACATCTTTGATTCATCAGCACATCTTTCCAGACATGATTTTCTTTCTTTTCGGTGACTCCTATGGGTCTTCCAGTGTCAACCTTCACCAAATCCTCTAAAAACACAGGCCAATTCCTAACTCACCCCTACTTCCTTTGGTTGGAAAATGTATATTGGGGATGGATTTTTGAGTGTCCCTCATTCCCATAGAAGACAAAGTGAGGTTTACGGCAATGTTTTGTTGTCTATCAGGATGAAGCCCTGCGTGTTTGGACTTACTAAGGCTCACACCCTCCCAGATATGTAACCCAGAAAGTGCAGTAAAAACATCTTACACTGTTGCGACAGCCACCTTTACTTAGGCCTTCACCTGGATCTAACACCTGGGGCCTGGGGCGTGACTTGCTCAGGTCTCAGTGTCTTCCCGCTGCCTGGTGCCCAGATCACCCAGCAATGTCCGCACACCCAGGGGTGGTCAGCGTGTGGTGTGAGCACTCAGTCCCCTACAAGGGGCAGGAGGACGCGAGCAAGGCTGGTGCACAGGGCCTGAGCACAGCGAGCCTGGCACTCGCACAGGGAGACTGCTCCACCGGCCTCCGCTTGCTACCATGTGTCACCTCCTCTGCACAGGGTTGACAAAGGGACAGAGACGCCACTGAACAAATTAGGAATGTCCGGTCATGTCAAAAGGCTTAGAAAGCCCTAGCTCCTCGTTTCCTATCAACGATTCTGAAACAAAATCCTCCAAATTATGAGTAGTAGTTTTGTTTTGGTGGTGGCATTATAGGGGGCTTCATTTTTTCTTTTAACATCAGTCAAATAATAAAAATGCTCCCATCCCATCTTTTTTAAAGAGAATAAAACAGGCCCTCAAAGGAGCATTGTTATAATGGGGTTGCTGGCAATCTCTCTGCTAGCAGGGCACTTGGCAGTGATGACATCTTCACCCGCAAGGCCTTACGAGATCTCGCCAGCCCTGAGGCATGGACGTTCTCTTCAGCCTTCACTTGAGGGAGCAGAACCCAATGAGGGACAGTGAGCTGCCTGAGGCCACACAGGGCACCAATGGGCCCCCTGCCCAGGACGCTGGCACCCCAGGGCTGGAAGAGCCTGTTCCCTGGCAGAGCCCCAGACCTGAGGGTCCTGGGTTTGCATCGGTGTGAATCTGCCCCCTTAGGTTGCTCTGTGATCCAGAACTCAATCTGGACTGCACCCCGCCCAGGTTGTACAAGGTGCCCAGAGAGGTACAAGGTGGTCCTCGAAAGGCTCTTCTGACCCTGGGTGAATAGCTGTCCTCTTGGAGATGCTGAAGGAAAACCAGCCTTCCTGGAGAACTCATATCTGTGCAACAAAGACCACCCCTACTTTCACAAAATGCCATGGGAGACACGCCTCAGTGGCCTGTACTAGTGGTTCCTGAGCCCCCGTGTTTCTGTTCATAGGAGGAAAATATCTGAAGCATCAACTGGTGAAGATTTAATTCTTAGAGATTAAGCTTCACTCTTCAAAATGCCCACCATTAAAACCAGTTTACGAAGCTCAGTCTTCCTGCCATAAGGAAGGCAGGACCTCAAAGTATTCAGCGACAACCAAGAGTCAAATTTATGGTTCTGCATTCCCACGTAGAGCCTTGAAAGAAGTGGCATTCAGTTGCCAGGGGCACACTCTTGAGAGGAAAGTGGTTGTCTAAGAGGTAAAATTTATTGAGCAATTATTATGTGCAACAATATTTTTCAAACTTTATTCTCACTATTATTCAAGTCCTTACAGAGGAGGAAGCTGGTGTCCAGAGAGAGGTTAAGTCACTTTTCCAAGGTCACGTTCGTAACACATGGGAAAGCCTGGCTTCGAGCCCAGGTATTTAGCTCCAGAGCCCATCGTTCAACACTCCGCAGCTGCCTCTAGGTGTGGCTTGTCCTCAGGACAGGGAATATACACACAAGCCAGCCAGGCTTCCATCCTGGAGCTCACTGGTTGCCTCCCCTGCCACGCGGGTCTTCTGAGACCTCATTTGGGCCTTAATTTTAGAAGGCAGGAAGAAACAGAATTGCAATTTCACTCATGAGAAAAAGAAAAGATAAAAAGAGGGGAATTGTCTTACTCAAGGTCATAGAAAGACACAGTGCAAGAAGGGATTAGAAGCCTGGGTGTCTGGTGAGAACACAGACATGCTCTTTGTGAGCCAGGAGGGCATTCCATCCAGCTGGCCCTGCCAGGGTAACGTCTGGGTGATTAACCAAACTTTCCCTTGGGCTGGAGACCCAAAACCCGAGAACAGAGGGAGCAAAGAATGGTGTTTGGTGAAGGGAAGGCAGCCTAAATTGGAGGACAGATTTTGCTTTGGATGTAGTACAGACCCGGATATAGTGTTCCAACCTGGGATAAAAGGGGGCTTCTGGGACAGGGCAGATCACAGATGGAGACGTCTGTGGATGTGTTTAGAGTGGCAGAGTCAGAAATACATGATGTGGCTGATGGGGAGAGGAGAACCATGTTGTTCAGGGAGTGGGAAAGGATTTTCTAAGCAGATCATTTACGGAACTTGCCCTTGGTAAAATGAAGGAGAAATTGAGGACCAGGCAACCAAAAAGGAAGAAATCCATCACAGAGATGGGTAAGAGACTCTTGCGTTAGGGCCTCCAGCGGCTCTAGTGGCAGGCCTGGCATGGAAGCCCCTTACCGCTTATTCTTTGAGGGCTGGTTCCATGAGCAGACTATCCCACAGAAAGCCGAGCAACACTGAAGATCAGGCGGGCAGTCTTCCTGTGTCGTACACATCTGGGTGCAGTTTTCAGGGGCCGATCTGCAGGGCAGAGGTTCTAAGACATATCCTGGAACACAAGAACAAGGTAAAAGAAGGGACCAAACAACAGGCTGGGGTCACATTCAGTACCCTCCAAACCAAGGGAGCTATAAGGACATCTGCTGCCTTGCCCTCCCTGGTGTGGTCATAGGGAGGTGAAATCTTGAGCGGCTTCTTCCTCGAAGTTCTGAAAAGGGAAAACCAGGGCATATTTGATCCAAAACAGAGAGTGGCAGAACCCTGCACCTCCTGGCCAGTCACCATCCTTGCAGGCCAGACCTAAGTCCCCATAGTCCCTGTCGGGTCCAGTTCAGGGGACATTATGGTGGAGTGCAGGAGAGGGTCTGTACGCCGACTCTGTGCTGCTTCCTGGAGTGGCCTGGGACAAGCCCTGTGCCTCTCACTAACACTATAGTTTCTTCTAGGGTTGGCCTCTCAAGGGTGATTTGTGCATAGAAGGAATGAGTGGAATCCCAAAGCTGCCCTCCTCTCTCTGTTAGAGAAGATTAGGCAGCCTCCTCCTGGCACCTATTCCTTCCCAGTATTCCAGGTCAAAGCCACAACCTCCCTCCACCAGGAGATCTTGTCCAACCCACAGGCTTTTCTCCATCCCACTAGTCAAAGGCAATGATGGTGGACTTTGTTACCCGGGCCATTCCCCCAGCCCTGTCAGGCCCTAATTTTCGTACCTTGTGATTTGCCCTCTCTCTGGGTCAAGTGTCATAAGTCATAACCTATGACACAACCTATAGGTCATAAGGCCCTGTTGATTTATTGCTCTGCAGGTGATTGTAACTGGAAGGAAGTGTGTAATATATTATGCTGATGGAAAAGAATGAATAAAGAATGGTGCTGGAATGTAACTGCCACAAAAATAGGGCAGGAGAGAAAGAGTGAAGGATGCTGGGGCCCTAGCTGTAGACAAATGTCAGAGACTGGCACTCATCCTGGGCCCCCCAGCCACAGAGTTCACGGGGTCCATGCAAGGAATTGACATGGCCTCCACCTTGAAACACCTGGGACTCGATGGAACAGGGGCAGGCATTCAGATTGGAATATATCAAAGTAGATCCAATTAAACAAGAGTAGATTGGGATCAGAGATTACATTAACCTTCTCAAATTTCACATCCTTTCCTGGGGATGTGGTCCCAACCCCTCTCAGGATACTAACCGGTCTTTCAGAAAGCCTTCTCACATCTCTCTTGAAATCCTAGTCTTTGACTGTTCAATGAACTCTATACCCCAGGCACCCTATTCCCACCAGTTCCCCAACCCCCCTCAGTCTTACAAAACTGCAAGCCCTCTCTGATATGCTAGTATCAGGACCTGGGCTCCCCAACCACATGAGCTATTTCATATAACCTTCCCCTCAAATCCCAATATTCTGAACGATGCTCCCCCCACAGAAGAAAGCATGTGTAATGAGTAATAACTCTTTGCCTACTTGGTATTGGCCTAAGGCCAACACCGATGTGGTCCAGCTAATGTTGGGTCGCCCTGGCAGTTTACTGGACCCCATTTATACCAATCACTGGTATTACGCATTTATACCTGTGTGCTTTAAATATGGGAGAAAAAAGCAAGACCTCATTTCCTTTCTTCCCCCAAAACCTCCAAGGCCAAGGTTCTGTAGCTTCCAGCTTCAGTTCTACCAACTTAATTTTCTTTGGGATTTTTATGCCTGATGAGGTGGCCTGAGCAACACAAGGGATCCAGGAATTGCAACACTGAGTTGGATGACGAGGCTGCAACATTTACAGCAGCTGATACTTAGGGAGCGTCTGCCCCTGCCCACTGAGGGCTCCAGCCCACATTGGAGAGATCTGTTTCTCTTCCCAACTAGCCCAAAACCATAGAAGTGAACAACCTGAGCCTCAGACATTACATCAAGGTCCCTCGGTCAGCAGTAGAGCAGGGGTTCAAACCCAGATCTTCCGGACAATAAAGCATGGGCGCTGTGGTTTTCCCTAGGGGTGACGAGGCTGTCAGCCCTTGGATCCGCTCTTCCCCCTAGACGTGGCTCCCCTCCCCCGGGTGCAGACTCAGCACCTACTCGGGACATGCTCCCTGGGGCTCCCGGGCACTGGCTGCGTCGCGAGGCAGAGCAGCAGAAGTTGCTGGAGAAGTGCTGGCTCCATGGAGCAGGCAGGACAGGCGTTGCTTGAGGCGAGAGGGAGGCAACAAAGACGGAAAAAGACTGTGCCTGACCTTTCACTGTGCCTTAAAATCAAAAAGGCGCCAGGAACACAGGCACCTCCCAACTACACCCATGGTTGGGCCAGAGTATTTTATTCCCATCCTCACTCCTTTCATTTCCCAAATCACCGACCTTCCCCTTTGCAGAGAGAAGCTTTTCTCCCCAGACGCCACACCATTTGCTGTCTTGATGCTAAGAGGGGAGGAGAAAGGGTGAGTGCTTTAGAATGAAATTACCTGGCTTGGAACGTTTTTCCATTACTTACCTGCCCCTGCACCTTGGGAGGTAACAGCCCGATCTGATCAGGGTTTCCTACCTGTGACTTGTTCACTACTCTACATGCAGCACCTGGCTTATTGCCTGTCCCTTGTTCATTTGTCTTGAATTCTCCATACCCTTAGTAACAAACACATAACAAGTCCCTGACACAGAGAGGGTCTTACACATCTCTGATCTCCAGGAAGCCTGGTGGAGAGTGCAGCCTAATGGAGAAACAAAATCATTAAATTGGAGGTCAGTCAAGACACGTTCTAGAAGAAGCCCAGCCACTGATGGGCTCCACGGCTTTGGGCAGCCCATTTTGAAGCTCACAGGTAGGTACAATTGGCCCAAATAGGACAGTGAGTCAGCGTCAGTGCAGTACTCCTACCTGGCTAGCCCAAAGATTAGCAATGGGTTAGTGATTTCAACCGACCTATTTAGTCCAGGATTCAGGGAATTCCCTGGATCTGGGATTTTATTGCTTAAAACCAGGAAATTTCTGGGCAAAGTGGGGTGAGTTGGTTACTCTACACCACATGAGTTTGCTGTTTTGTAATCTATGTTGTCTTGTGGAGAGGAGTAGAGGTGGAAATTCTGAGCACTGGGCACTGTTTCCTTTGTTTGCCTGGTGGAAATCATGCACGGGAAGGCTCCTCTGATTCATCTAGTCAGTCCCTCAACCCCGCATTTCAAGGAAGGATACAATTGGCTCCCTTCAAGGATTTCCAAAAATCAGATTCCTATTTTGGTTGGCACAACATTGATTCTAGAAATGAGTACAGTGCAGGGTGCTGACATCATTAAAACAGTAAGCCTTTCTAATCTTGATAGGTTATGACTCTCATCTATCTATGTCTTTTTCACAAAATTTTATAATTTTTCCCTGTAGAGATCTTGCATGTTTATGTTGTATTTATTCCGAGGGACTTGATATTTTTTTAAATGATATTGGCAATGTATGACTTGAATTATTCTCTTTCCATTTGTTGCTAGGGTAGAGACATGAGTTATACAAAGGTATAACTCTAACTAGACACCTTACTAAAATTCTCCCACTATTTATCATAATTTCTTAGTGCATTTGTTCAGCGTTATATGTAGGCAATCATCCTCTGTAAATGAAAGTGGTACTTTTTCCTTTTCAAACTTACTGCCATTTCTAATGCCTCAAGGTGCAGGCGAGACCTTCCAATCCAATGTTGAACCCACATGATACCTGATTTAAAAGGAAACTTACATTTCCTCCTAAGATAGTGTTTGTTTTAGGTTTCTCATCAATATTCTTTATCACGTTAAAAAAGTTCTCTTCCATTACAATGCCAAAAATTTGTTGAATTCTATCAATATTTTTTTTGCATAAGTTGAGACAATAGCATGTTTTGAATCAGTTAATGTAGTGAATGACATTTCAGACTTTCTATTAAACCATCCTTGCATTTCTAGGGTAAATCTAATGTGATCATTATATATGACAACTTTTCAGACTTTCTATTAAACCATCCTTGCATTTCTAGGGTAAATCTAATGTGATCATTATATATGATAACTTTGCATCTCTTAATTCTGTTCCCTATTTTTAAGGAATTTTACGTCTATAGTGATAAGTGAAATGGTCCTGTAACTGTCCATTCTATACTGTCCTTATCTGGTTGTTGTTGTTTTTTTGGCGGGGGGTGGGGTGGGGGTGCATGGTCCAGGAATCAAACCCGGGTCTCCTGCATGGAAGGCGAGCATTCTACCACTGAACCACCCATGTGCCCTGCCTTATCTGGTTTTGTAGCACCTTTAACTGGCCTCACAGAATGTACTGATTGGCAGCCCCTCTTTATCAAGTCTCTGGAATTTGCAGACGATAAATATAATTAGTTACTTGAATTTTTAACCCTCTTTTTTTCTTATACAAAGGGTAGCACACTATTTACACACATTTGCACTTTGCTGTTCCTGCTTAACAGTGTATCCTGAAAATTATTCTAAAGCAGTTCCTAGCAATCTTCTCTATCCTGCGTTACAGCTGCTTTCTATATCATAGTGTGCACATGCCATAGTCATATTAGTCTCCTATATAAGCTCATT
The DNA here is from genome assembly GCF_023851605.1 of Tamandua tetradactyla. Classification (NCBI taxonomy): domain Eukaryota; kingdom Metazoa; phylum Chordata; class Mammalia; order Pilosa; family Myrmecophagidae; genus Tamandua; species Tamandua tetradactyla. The sequence goes on along the minus strand of NC_135327.1, from coordinate 6,581,706 downwards.
TATGAGGCTTCCAATATTTTGCTCTTACCTATAGTGCTGCCAGAACAGCCAGGTGCCTATTTTCTATATTGTTGGAGTTGCAACTTCAGGGTCAATTTCTGTAAGATGGTTAAAAAGGTAAAGTCATAGGTAGTTTTGCTAGATGTTGCCAAATTTCTCTCCAGAAAGGTTGTTCTGCTTTGTACTTCCACCAACAATACATGAGGGCAAGTGTTCCCCATAGTCAGCTAGTGGAGTGTGTTGTCATGCTTTTGAATTTTTGCAAAGTGAAAAGTGAGAAATGGTATCTCTGTGTAATTTTATTTAGCAATTATCTCATTGTGAATGAAGCTGATCATATTTCCATATGTTTAAGAACCATCTAAATATCTTTGATAGTGAACTAACTGTTCACGAGTCTTACCATTTTTTTTAATAATAGGTTGTTGGTCTATTTTAATTGAGTTTTAAAGACTTTTATATGTAATGGTCAACCCTTAATCTCTGATATACATTACAAATATTACTTCCAAGTTTGTCATTTTTTGCTTCAGAAAAAAATAATTTCCTATGAATTTTTGGAATGTATTACATTTATAAAGTAATGCAAGAGAAATTAACATATTTTACATGGAGACACACTATCCTGGAAGAGAAAGCTTTCCATTACTTCACCTGCGTTTGTGTATTTCATCTTTGTTTTGAAGCTGTCTTCAAAATATTTTGCGCATTTCACTTCAAGTTTTTCTCTAAATATTTTGCCTCTATTGGATTATAAGTGTTTTTCTCTTCCACTTTTTCTTCTAAATGCTAACTGATTTTTATGAACTATTGATTTTGAATAATATTATAACCTACCACCTAACTGAATTCTTTTTTGTTTGAATTCATTATCTCACTAATTTCATTGGGGTTGCCAGGTATATAATATGGCCATCTGACTTAGAAATAGGTTGACTTCTTTTTTTCTTATTCTAATGCCTTATTCTCTTGTTTAATTGTATTGGTTAATATGTGCAATACAAAATAAAGTTCTGGAGAAGGAATATATACATATACACAAATATATACTATATACATATACACATCACATGCAATTTTAAAAATTCTATAACATTGCCATGTTTTCTCTAAGGCTGTAAGGCAGCTGTTGTGTCGTCACCCACAGTCCCTATTCCTAAACCCTCCAGGAATCCTAGATACTGGTTACTATGCAGATATTTATAGTTTACAGAGTTTGGTGTCCAAAGAAAGAGAGAATGTCTAATGATGGAAATTTAGGCATCACCTAGAAAGACTATTGGATAAGGTGGTCTCTGCAGTCCACCTCAAGTGAAAATGTTAAAATGAAAGAAGCTGGTGGCACTCTCCCAGAGTCACTGGGCTGGAGAAACGAGTGAAGAGGAGGCAGATCAGAAAGAAGCAGAGACAGAGGGCCAGAACGGGTCCACAAGCGAGTAGGAAGAAGAGATGAAATCACTTAAACTGAAGGAAGATGTGGAGTAATTGGTTGACAACCTCATGGGGGTGGGGAAAAGTCCCAGACTAAGAACTCATCACCTCCAACTCCCTCAAAACTGAAATCATTTGGCCACATTTTGCAAGAGCTCGATCCTGTCGGTGTTTGGGCTGGCATGATTCTAGTCCTAACTCTGCCACCAGTTAGCACCTCCTTCCCTGCCTGTCTGTCTGTCTCTCTCTCACATATATACACGGAACACGTACATCTTCTTTAACTCACTAATGACACCTCTGCTTAGCCTAGGAAATGATCAAGGACTTAAGCATGAAGATCAACTTTTTCCCATGATGTTGTTTGAAATATCAATAATTGTCACATCCAAAATACTTGTCAAGAGAGGTTTAATTGGGTGTTATGTAGTTATGGAAAACCCTATTTTTGAGAAATAATGACGCGGTAACTATGGATATGAATAAGTGAGGGAGGGAAAGGCAGGTAAGAAAATATGTGTCGGACATTTCGAATGGAAGAAAACAGGGGATTGCTGATACCAAATAAGCTATGAAACTAGAAAGATTTTGGGTTTTTTTTCTTTTCTTTTTTCGGGGAGTTCTCTTATATTAGAAAACAGAGGTAAAGGCGATCTCCCAGGAAATGACAGTCCCCTAGCGAAAGGAGAGCTTTGCTGTGGGAGGGGAGGGCCCGAGCCTGGTGGGCGCAGGTCCCGCGGGCAAAGGGCAGGGGACGGGACCGCAGGAGCCGCGCCCGGGACTCGCGGGCGGGCGCGCAGGGGCGGTGGGGGGCCGGCGTCCCGTCTCCTGCCCTGGGCCCGGCCTCCTGTGCTCTCCCCGCCCCGCGGCTCCGGGAGAGGCCGGGACTCGGCCGAGCCCGGAAGCCGCGGCTGGGGCGGGCCCATGGCGGCCCGGGCTGCGCTGCCCGCGCTGCTGCTCTGTGCGCTGCTGCTGCTGCTGCTGCCGCCGCAGATCCAGGGGGGGCCCCGGGGCCGCCGGAGAGCGCACGGTGGGTGGGGCCGAGGCCCGGGCGCGGGGTGGGCCCGTCTGCGGGGGACCTGGGAACCGGGACCGGCCCGCGGAGCTCTGGCCCCAGCGCGGGGGGGACTCGGGGTGCCCCGGCCATGGCCCCCCAGCCCCTCCCCGGCCCTGGGTGGTGGGGGGAGGACGGGGCAGCCCCCTCTTTCCTTCTCCTCCCGCAGCCCGGCGGCCGGCGGTGTGCGCCCTGGAGAGAGGCGCCCCCGGGCTGAGGGTCAGATGGGGAAAAGTTGTTATTCCTCGACGCCTGTGTATTGGTGAAGAATTAACGTTTAGAGAAAATGGGAGCAGAAAGAAGGGACACGGGCAAGGAAAGACTGGGCTGTACAGGGCCAAGTTAAAGTTGTCATCAGAGGAACCAGGAGCAGGGCGGTGGGAGGAGAAGTAATGGAAGTGACATTTTCTCGGCAGGAATAAAGGGGACTGAGCCTGGGATGAGCGGAGACAGCGGAGACAGAGGCAAGTTCCATTCCTTCTTTGGAACTGTGAAAACTCGAGGGCGGGAGAGGGTCTGGAAGGCCTCTCTGTGTTCTTGGACTTTCCAGGGTCAGTGTAGATCCTCTGGGGTGGCCTCAGGAGGCCCTGACGAGTAGGGGAGAGAGGACCCTGGCAGCTGTGTGCAGAGGGTCCAGGAGACCTGGGCAGGGGATGTCTCCTGAGGGGCAGGGGGTGGGGCGGTGAGCTCATAGGATCTAAGAGATTAGCTGTCACCAGGGTTTGGTGAGGGCATGAAGGGAGCTTCCTGAAGAGTCCAGGGATGTCTTGAGAGGGATGTGGGACGTGGGGACAGCAGGAGGCTGTGAGGCTAGAGGAAGGGTGCTCGAGGGGCCTGGTTCCATTCATCATGCCTCCTGCCCCATTTCAGAACCACAACAAACCCTAGAAATCAAGGTCTGTGAGAAGAGTCCTATTCCATACATGTGCAATCGCCAATGCACCGTTGACAAAGAATGTCAAGCAAATAACATATGTTGTTCCACCTACTGCGGGAAGGTTTGCATGAGCCTCCTGTGAGAATGTAGGTGGGGGAGGGGCTGGGCTGTGCCCTCTTGCTCCCTCCTGCTCTCTGGCAGAGACCATGTCCCCCGACTGAAGCTCGAGGACTACAAATCCTGACCCGGCAATGCCGCCCTCCTCGCTCCTGCACGTCTCTGTCTCTGTGAAATAAACCAGTGCAAACGCCCAGGGACCTGCCTCTTTTGCTCCCACTCCTTTTGCTCCCTGACAACCCCGTCCCAGCACCCACACCTGGTCCTTCCTGTATCAGGTCCTGATCTCCCCCTCCCGGTCTGCTTCCCCGCCCCCCTCCTGGGCCCGCGCTCCCTGCCAGACCCGGGGAGGCTCAGCCCCTTGTTGTTCTGCTCACTGGAGCGCACTCCCAGGGGGGAACCGCTCATGGGTGGCATTCCTAACGCTGAGAAGAACGTTCCCAGCCCTGCAGTCAGGAGGGCCAGCTCAGGCAGGAAATCAACACAGGCAGAACCTGGGGGCGACATGGGAGTCCCTAGGGGCTGCTTCTTGTCCCTGCCTCGGCCCACCTCACCCTGTCTCCCTGTCTCCTGGTGAGTCTTGGATGACTGTCCCTTTACAATGGAGAAAACAAACCCAGGGAAGTCCAGTCCTGTGCCAAGGCCAAAAGAGAATGAGAGGACATGATGTGGCTGGAGGAGGATGTTTCCCTGGACTCCTGTTTGCACACGTCACCTCCATTGTGGCCAGACCAGAGACAGGCGAATGAGTGCCTGCCCTAACCCAGGTCCCCATTGCCCACCAGTGTGGCTGCGCCTGCTATGGGGCGGGGGGGGGACTGGGTGCTGTCCGGTAGCTGAGCGGTCTCCCCCTGTGCCAGTTTGAAGCTATTTATATCCCAAAAAGCCATGTCCTTTAATCTTCATTCAGTATTCCTGGGTCAAATCTTTTTTCTTATTTCTACAGAGATATGACCCACCCAATTGTGATGCTAATTTTTTAATAGATGGCTTCCATGGAGATGTGTCTCCACCCATTGAAGGTGGGGTTGCTTACTGGAATGCTTAAGAGGGAACCATTCTGGAAATTGCTTTAGAGCCACCAGAACCGACAGAGCCAACAGAATGGACAACACCCTGGGGAAGTCATTGAAGAAGCCTGGAGAGAAAGCTGGCAGATGTTGCCGTGTGCCTTTCCAGTTGAGAGTGAAACCCCAAATATCATCAGCTTCTTGAACCAAGGTATCTTTCCCTGGATGCCTTAGTTTGGACATTTTCATGGGCTTAGAAGCTTAAACTTGTAACTTATTAAATTCCTCTTTTTAAAAGCCATTCCAGTTCTAGTATACCACATTCTGGCAGTTTACTAACTAGAACACCCCCTTTCCCAAATCCTCTTCCCTATGGTCTCATATTCTTTCCTTTGAAACCAGACGGCAGCTGCAGGTGGGAGAACAGGTGACCATGCTGACGCTGCTCACGTTTGCCTGGCACAGGGGGCTGGGGTCTTGCCCACAGTCCCACGGGGAGTCAGCGGGGGCTCATTCCCGGGACACACAATCCCTCCCTCCCTCCCTCACAATCACAACTCCCCTGCAGTGCTCCTGGGCCCAGGTAGGCCGACCAGGCCCGTCGGCAGGGGGCAGTGTGCTGGCCTCTCATACAGACTTCCTGGGGGGCCATGCACGAAGGAGGCCTCAGATGAGGAAACCTGCCTCCTTCACACCAGTGCCTCTGACACCCTCAGCAGCATCACTGAGCTCTGGGTTCTGTGGTTCTCCTCTGCCTCTGCCAAGAGCTTCCTTTGGACAAGTGGCTCTTAGGGATGACATCATGATCAGCTAGTAACACCTACATCATTGAAGGTAAGTGGGAGTAGCACCAGGGTCGCTAAGAGCTATTATTTGGTGCTCTGTTTTCCAAAGGCTCACCCTCCAAACCATCCTCCCAGGCAACACCCAAAATGCCCTGGTGGAGAATATGGAGAGAGACAAAGTGGCTGCCAGGGGTCACAGTGGCAATGCTCTCCCACCTCCCAGCCCATGCTTTCCACCCTGCGGGCTCACTCTGGGTGTAGGCAGATCTAACCCCTGCCCCTGGCCTGAGCACCACGGACCCTGCACTTAATTGGAGCAGTTTCTTTGCTCCCTGTTGATAACATTTTCCCTGACCTGTGTTCCCAAGAACTCTCTGGAACGCTCACCCTGGCCCAGGGAACTCAGAAGCTGCCCCCAGAGCACAGGGCCTGGAAGGGGGTATGCACTGGGCCTCAGTGCAGACTCTGCCCTCTTTGGGAACATCTGTGTCCTCTTCTTAGTTTGCTTCTGGGGAGTGGGGAACCCTGGAAGGTCCTGCATCTCACTGAGGCAGAGGAAGCAGCACATTCAAATTCTGTCCAGACCTGGAATCTCCAAACTATCCAGTCCCAGACATCAGACATGAGGAGTCACAGAAGAGCCGGTCTCTTGGACACAGAACAAATAGCTTCCTGGCTGTCCCTGCTTTTGCATTCCTTCATTCTCCTCCCATTCCTCCGACAGCATCCTTCTCTAAGTTAGTGAAGGATCGTCCCCACCTCAGGCACCGTAACACTGTCAGCCCTGCCTGCCTTCTGTCCTTGGGCTGCTTCATCTCCCAAGGTGGGCCCACGCAGATGCTCTCACCAGCAACATGTGTCCCAGCTCCACCTCTGGCAGCAGCCTGCGTCACTGCAAACCCAGGGAGCCTAGCTCAGGAGTCACAGTATGTTATGTGAATAATGCAAGTGCTGAGGTTAGTGCCTGAGTATACTTTCTACTCCTAAGAAATAATCATTGGGCCAAATATATTTACAGTGGACATGATTTGAAAGATTCAAGGAAGGTCTTCTACCCAGAGGTAGATTTTTGTGCCTAAAAGTCTCCCATTAAAGCTCCATTCTTTTGAAGTGTATCCATCATTAAATGTAGTGTCCAACATTATGCTTGATAACGTTTCACATCCTGAAGAACACTAATGCAAGTTGGTAAGAATGAGAGGCGTATTTTTGTGGGTTGGGGGTTTGGAAAATTGAATTTGATTTAGAAGGCACCTAACGAAATTTCTGTTCAGTGCATAGTCGCAGACTCTACTATCTACTGCTTGCATTGGTCAGGTGATTTGCTTTGTAAAATAAATTCATTCCATGTAGGAACCGTCTCTAAGATACTGTTTGCTTTCTTTTCCTGGGGTCAGTTGCAAATGGACAAAGTCATAAATCTACCATAATAGCTCATTTCAGGGCTGCAATTTATATTTATCATTTCCCTTCTCTTTTATCCATTCTGGAGTCCCCTCATCCTTGGGAAGCACTTTTTCTAGTCTCAGTGACTCACTTGATGGAGTGATCTAGACCTCAGCACTGAGGGGACAGAACCTCAAGTTAACAGCCCTTCTCAGGGCATGGCTGCTGATCTCTGTCATTACTGTTAGAATTGGACAGGTGATTATCGGAGAATTTCCCCCAGTGGCCCACCTGGTTGCCGGACACATTCTCCTCACCTCCGTTGTTCAGCAGTCCTAGCACCTCCTGTTGGTCATGATCAATTGCTCCACCAAGCTGGAGATTCCTTCCTTGCCTTCTGGTCTCTTGACACAAAGCCTAATGTTGCCAAGTTGCAGCTATAGTTTAAAGTTTAATGATAAAAAAATTTTTTTTAATGTTTAATGAGACTCAGGCTATGTAAAGTGGTTCATTCCTCTGATGTAATGTTGTCTGTGATTAATGTCAATAGGGAAGTCTGTAACCTTTCGGATAATGATGCTGCTGAGGCCTTGTGGTCAGGAAAGTCAAACCTATATCCAGACTATATGTCAAATTATGCCACGTCCAGAATGGAAGGAATCCAATGTATTCAACTTGACGCCGAAGGGCTGGTTGCAGCCCTCAAGGGACGGTGCTGCGTCAGGGACTCATTGTTGGTTTCTCTTGCTGTCAGTTTGGACATTTAGCGTGGCAGTAGCTATATCAGGGAGGCACCATGTCGCTCTGTTCATATAAAGACTTCATACCGGCCACCTGGACTGTCATGCGCTCTTGGTGCCAATATTAGGACATTAACTAATATATTCCCAAATTAATGGCCAATGCCATGCACCTGAGTGGATGTAATATGCTCTAGCAAAGAGATCACATCTGGCACATCAGTTGTAGTTGAGATTACTACAACTTGGTTGAATTTGCAGGACTCAACTGTCATCCTCCAGATCTGCCTGGTTTTTATAGGGACCAAACTGGTGAGCTTAAATGTGGATAAAATGGGATCACCATCCCAACAGTCCTTTAGACTTAATGAGTAGCTTTATTAATGGAGGTCATTTCATCTATGATGTAATATTGTCTTTGAGCCACTGTCATGTCCAGGAAGGGAAGTTTCAGAGGCATTCACTTGCTTTCTCCTGCTGTAGTAGCTCTTACCCCATATACCATGGAACCAAGGTGAAATTTATACCTGCTGCTAAGTATGGTCATTTCAATTTTATATTCAGTGACCTGGAAATGACCCCTGGGAGGGTCTTTGCACCCAATGGATGAACTGTGGGCCAGATCCCATGCAGCATTTATTACCTCGTCTCTATGACCCTCTCCCCCCACCACTTCAACAAGGGGGTTGCAATCCTGCCAGTGTATTCCCTTCCATCTCTATCCTATCCTAGTTCACCACTGATGAAAGTTTTAACACTTGTACTACTATTACACACCAAGGGTTATTAGTGCTCTACCTACCATCGGATGAGATTTCCATGGTCAGGTGGCCACTGGTTATTCCAAATTCTATGCTGAAGTCTACTTCCTAATACCACTCCCAGTATTAAATTCTATATGCTGTTTTACCGGGGAGACATTCTCTGGGCTCCAGCCAATGCAATATGGGTGGAATTGATGGCTGCCATGTCGAGGTCTGACTATGATCACCCTTGCATGTTGCTCTTCGTTTTCTTTCTTCTTCCACAGCAATTGTGGAGTCCACACGTTGAAGATGGTGTCATAAGGTGGAAGGAGCCCGGTGTTGCTGCCTAATGTCATTAAATTAGCAATGAGCATGAAGTAGCTGGCTAATGGACGAAGTTCCACTGGGTTGGGGAGGTGTTTTAATTATCAGCCTTAAAAACCCTGAATAACATGTACCTATGGGTCATGACTTACCCCTTTTCCCTGGCCCCTGTTTCATGAGACAGAGCATCCAAGCATAGCATTCCTCCCAAATAAATCAAGACACAAGCCCAGGGCAATTTCCCTGGCCTTTTGCTGTGCCCACTACAACAGGACACTTGCTCTCGCTCTCCTTTGTACCCAGATCCCCAGCAGATTTCTCTGTCCCCTCCCTCTTGCACATTTACCCTCCTCATGCAGGAACCAGGAAGCCTCATCTCTACTTCTCTCTCCTCATTGGACCTGAAAAAAAAAAAACACGTGGGAGAAAAATACTCCTGTGTGAACATCTCCTTTCACTGCAGAAAATGTTCCTGTCTCCACAGCCATAATTCTGGGCTTCTCACACTGGAATGCAGCTCTTCTTTTGCCCTCTTCACCTCTTTTATACTCCTATCCTAGGTTTGTGATTTGTTTGGTGTTAAGCTGGGTGATTTGGGATAACTTGTTTGGGGAAGGGTTTCATTCATTTACTTTTCAAATAACATTACACTATATATGGCCTCTTCGCATTTAACACATAGGAACTTATGGAATCCTTACAGCAGCCCTATGAGGAGAGTATGTAATTGTCCCCACCTAGGAAATGAGGAGATTGAGCACAAAGAGGATTAATGTCTCACCCAAAGTAATTGGGAGCCAGGATTTGAATCCAGGTTAAGTCCCTGTTTAGATATTCATGTTACGTGACCTTTTCTAAGCTCACTTGGTAGGGATCTCTCTTTTCATTGGCACAAAGTCCACAAAACATCGATGATAAAGTGGAAGCCAATCACAGAATTAATGTACCGATGGAAGGGATTTGACAAAGATGGTCCAACAGATAGAGAAAAATAGATGCCCAGATCCTCCCTCACCTCCGCGTGGTAGGGAAAGGAGGCTGTCACGGGTCCACAGTGTCCTGCCCTATCTTTATTACCTGCAGCAAAATGGGGGCGGGGGGGGGGTGAGTACTCCTTGCGTAGGAAATCAGTGACACAGTTCTGTAAGTCCCAATTTATGACTTGCTTGGGGCACAACTCACATCAGTCACGCCCACAGCCATGATTAAATTCTGAGTCTGAAATCTGTTCTGACCATTTTCTGTCCCCTGTGCAGGCACTTCGCTGTTCTTACAGCCCCAGGAGAAAAGTAATTGGCTCAATAATTACCAGCTCTTCCAGCACAGACGCTTTCAGAGGTACGTGGGGTTAGGGTCCGGGGCCGAGGGTGTCCACAGCACTCCCAGATCATGCCAACACCGTCTGTCTGTGGCAGAAATTATTGCCTCATTCAAATGTAGAAACTGAGAGTGAAAAAGACGGCCCAGATGGGCCTCATGGGTCTCCATACATGATGCCCCGAGAAGGATACAACATTGCCTGCATGGCATCCCCACTGAGAATGCATAGCCTAAATCTAAATCTGAAGAAATCCCTGTAGACCCAGAAGGGGGTATAGTGAATTAAAGGGAAGGAGTGACCATATCCTTCAAAACTGTTAATGTCATAAAAGACAAACCCCATTATTGGGTGAATTGATATAACGAAATATTGATGGGAGATTAGATGAAAAGATATTGTATCAATGTTGAATTCAATGAGGTTGATATCTGCCTTGTGTTCCTGTAAGAGGAAACTCCTGTTGTTAAGTAATTCTCACTGAAGTGCCTGGGAATAAAGGGCCATGATCTCAACTGCTTCAGAAAAAAAACCGTGAGAGATAACTACAGAGAAATCAAATGGAGTAAACTCTTAAAATAGGTAAATCCAGGTAAATGATATACAGATATTCTTTGTACTCATCTTCCTGTTGTAATAATAGTTACCAAAAAAAAAAAAGTTAAAGGCTACCCATCTAATGATCCATGTACCTCCAATTTTAGTTTTCTAATTTATAAGTTTTCACGTAAGTCAAAAGAATGAGTTTAGCCTTTCTGAAACGTTTTGCACCTTTTAAAATGTCTCTAGGTATTGTGCCTGCTTTTGAGAATTTGAAGGGCTTTCAACCAGTGAATGCAGGTTCTCTTCTGCTTGGTTGAAAATACTGAAGCAAAACCAAAGCCTTCCAGAGAAAACTGGTCACTTGCAGGGAAAGGGACAGTCACTCAACTGTGTGGGTTTCGTCGAATCCAACCTTCTCCCTTGTCCTTGATTCTTTTATCCACATTTCTGTTTGGCTTCAGGAAGATGAAGCGGCGGTTGAGAGTGAGGGAGATGTAGGGAAAGGGTTGGGAATGTGAATGGCATGTAACTTTCTCCTTTTGGCCCCAACTTCCACCACCAATGAGCTGCCTAAAATAATGGCGCCTGCTTATTTCGCATAGTCTAGGTTCCTGGCTCTAGACCTCTCTTAAGTTATTTTCTCTTTAACATTGATCTCCATCTAATATATTATGTATTTCCTTCATGTATCTTGTTTATCTTTCCCCTAGACTCAAACAAGCCTTATGGGGGCAGGGATTTTTGTCTGCTCTGTTCACTACCGTATCCTCAGTGCTTTGGAATAGTGCCTGAATTTTAGTAATAACTTGGTATAAATATCTGTGCAATGAATGAATGTAGGACAGATGAATAAATGAGTGAACCTCACATTACCCATCAGAATTAATTCCAAATAAGTTAAGTAATTACAAGACAAAAATTAAACCACAACAAAGTCAATGAAGTTAAACAACTGTCACCCCTCTGGAAGAGGTAAGAGGTTCTGAGCCAACATTTATTTTGCACATTCTCTGTGACAGCCCCTATGCTTGGTGCTTCACATATCAACATCTGTAATAACACAATGAGTTGGATACTAATATACCTACCATATCACATATGGGGAAATTGAGGCTCTGAGACGTTGTGTGATTTGTCAATCACATAACTCATACTAAGCTAAAATGGGTTTGGCTTGGGATTCAAGCCCAGGTCTCTAGGATGCCAAGACTCTTCTTCTATTCTCAGCCCTATACTGCTCCAACAGTCCACAGTGTAGTGACAAATCAGAGAGAATTTCCCTCTGATGGCAGAACAAGCCGAATATCCTGTTTTCAGAATAAACCAATCTTAATGGAGAAAAAAACTGGGAGCAACTATTTCAAATCTGAACTTGGCAGGTACCATTTATCCAGCACTTCTCCATCTACAAACTTATGCCCTGAAACTAGTGGAAGATGATTCTCAATGATATTTCTTTTCTAAGCAAGAGAAATCCCAAATATTCATATGTTTTATGATGGATGGGAAAATGTTAATATGCGTCACTGGTTTGTTGGGAAAATGATCAAGGGAATGAGTATTCCTGGTAGTATGTTGAAAGGCTTCTCCTTTGACCCTTTTGATTATATTCAGCAGAGCTGGTTCTTTTCCTGCCTCTGTGTGAGAGTTTAGGTATAGAACTTGACTCCCAGTCACTCTTAGGTTATAAGACACCACCCAACTAGAGCATATAAAAAAGTCTAGGCCTATGTAATAGTCAGAAGGCTATGCTTGAATTAAAATTAAAATTATAAGCAAGTGATCATTTTCCTCTCTTCTTCTTCTCCTGCTGTTTCCGCCACTCTTACCCCAGCTGGCTAACTGCCATTTTGGAGGTGGAGGAGGGAGAAGAGATAAAGGGATTAGAACAGCTTTTTTGGCAGGTGGTGTTGTATTCTGGTTTTGTGCTTTCTGGGATTAGCATTGTTTAAAATTCGCTCTCTAGTTGGTGCCTTCAGGGGTTCTTTGAATCTCCTTCCACCCTGGTTGATGGACGTGTCCCACCTGCGGTTTTCTTGATATGGCTGAATGCATCTCCTTTCCGGCTGGTCTGTTGTGACTACTTCCCCTGTCCTTAGGCATTTGGTCACTCACCATTTGCTTCTTTCTGCTGAAGTTCCAAGGCCCTTCCAGGGAGCCCACCTGGACGGCATCTAAAACAAGCTGCATTGCCTCTTTCTTGCATGCTTTGCCCTATCAGACTCCATAGTGCAAACTGCAGCCTCTTGTTTGTGACTACATGTCACATCAGCCAACCTCTCACCTTTTTACATTCTCAGGTGTGATTTAGGTACTTGTCAACTGAGTCCCCACAAACTCTTGGGGATATATAAAGCTCTATGAGAGGTATCGTATCCTCAAAGCTTTTCCAGTGACTTGGAATTAAGGGAGCGCACCAGCCACCCACACTGCAGCTCTCTTTAAAGTAGTTCTGCCCCCTGTCTCCTCCAAAGCATGTCAAGTTCTTGACCATTTTCTACCTACAAAACGAGTAAGGTTTTAAATCCCTTAATCACTTTTTAGCACACTCACTCTCTCAACTTCTACAAGTTGATCTGTTATACAGCTCAGGCTATCCATTATCTTAAGATCTGGGGCAAAACATTTATTTTAATATCCTTTTACATATTTAAAAATAAAGAGTCAAGGTATATTACAGCAAGCATGACCTGATTTCAGTTTTATAAAGCTATCGATAATCATATATGCACATACAACAGACAGAATAAGATATACCAACATACTGGGATTACTGTCATTTTTCATTTCCTTCCTTGTACTTTTTTTTTCATTTTAAGAATTTTGTAAGCTGAATATGAACTCTATGTTGATCAAGGCAAGGCAATCCTTTTGAAAAATAATCTTCTTCTGCAAAGGGAAGGCCTGAGGGATGAGGGGAAGGTACCTTTTGGTAAAGCCAGCGCTCAGTGTAGGGGTGTGTGTGTGTATTGTCGGGCGGGCAGAGGGCAAGGAAGAATAACTAGAAGGCGAGTGAAGCGGAAATCCATAAGTGCTTCCTCTTGCTTCACATCTCTCTTCCCCTATTTCTCTCTCTCCATCTCTAGCAGCAACGGGGAAAGAAAATAACTCTCCCTGACAGCGTCTGTGCAGACTCATGTGGTCGGCATCATGAAGCCCTGGACCCCACTGTGCATGACCTTCCTTTGTCTGGTGCTACTCTCTGTGCTGGGAGGAATGAGGAAAAATCATGGCAGTAGGTGGTGAGCCTGGGTTGGGGAAGAAAGAAGGGGGTGCTGTGCTCAGTCCTGGACAAGTGAAGGGGTCCCGTGGCTGGCACATCTGACTCAGGACCCAACCTCTCTGGATCACCTATTGGAGAATTTAGTACATGGAGATCTAAGTAATTCCCAAGCTGAGGTCCTCCATGGCATCTTCTTCCAGCCTTGAAAATAGCAATGAGTATGTGCTAACTTTTGCACACATTCCATAAGCCATGACGGTATATTTGCCGGTGCCAGCCATGTTGCAGGGGGGAAGGGTTTCAGTAGAAAGCTATCTTACCTTGCCCATATTTTCGAAAGTTTTGGGTCTTGGCTGGTTATACTTTGATGAATACCAAATGGGTATTTTTAAATACATACCTTCAGACTTAGTGGCAGGATCTTTCTGCCAAAAAAGATTCTGACGAATCTTTCAGAATTTTAAAAAGATAAGAAAAAAGAGGCACGAGCTAGGGTCTTAATGGGACAAAGTTTAGGGCCATTTGATAACAAAATGAAATCAATGAAGGTGCCAAGACAATTGGGTAAGAGAGGGGAGGATTTAGAAAGAGGCTGAATTAGTAAAGACAGGGTCAGCAAGGAGAGGAAGAGAAAGGAGGAAAATCTGCTCTTTATTGTCTCTGGCCTAGTTTCCAACACATGAAACGGATGTGGTCATGGGGCTAGAGGATATCTCAGGCCCTAAAAGTCTCCCATTAAATCAGGGGAGATTTTATTGGGGTGGGGGGGGTGTACATGAATGCTGGGAGTATAGAGAGGGCCCAGCGGCCTGCCACATTAATAGGACCTGTTGGCGCAGAGAAGGCAAAGAGGTCAGTGAAGATGCAAAGGAGTCAAGGAAGATGCGGTGGGACCAGTGAAAATGCAACGGCTGAGTGTATACTTCAGATGGTTTATATGGTGTGTGAATATATATTATATGAAATGAATAAATTGCATTTTAAAAAATGCGATGGCTGGAATTTGAGGAGGCTTGGGAAGGTATGATTTTCTTATAAGACAGAGCGATCCCTTGAGTGGGAGTCAGGGCTCAGATTCTAAGAGCAGCCGGTGAGCTCACAAAAGGCTGCTCTCCCTGGCCTTGACTGTGCGGCCCTGTCAACGTCTGCCACCTTCTGTCCATTTCAGAAGGTGAAGATTTACTCGAGCAGTGCTGGGGAGATCCGAAAGTTGAAGATTGTAACCGAAAGTGTTCTAGGAACTTTAAGTGTGAAAACAGAAATTACAACTGCTGCTGGACCTATTGTGGAAACATCTGCTGGAAAAATAAAGTGAGTTGGGAGATATGCTTGGGTGGGTGTCCTCACTGAGTCTCATCCGCTTCCTAGAGGCTGTTATTCCTAAACAGAGGACCGCAGTACCCCAAATCCTAGGCACAAAAATAGTAGAAGATGAAGTCTCCCTGTCCTGAAACTGGAAAGCAATTCATTGGCCAATAAACCCAGACGTGATCTTGGGACTCATTGTTTCTTTCATTATATAATCAATATCTATATAATCAAATGCTTTCCTCATTATATATTATCCAATAGTTTTCTTTCATCCTAACTTTTGTCCAGATTTCCAACCACTACTTACGTGGTCAGAACCTTTCCATGGAGCTATATGGCTCAGCCAGGCCGAAAGAAGCCGAGTTTCTATCTTTCTTTGCTCGATAGACCAACACTCCCCTACTCAACAGTAGACAAGTCCTGTTGCTACATAAACTATTCCTGTCCTTTGGTCTGGTGGGCATAGAGAGCTATTAGCTTGAGAATGAATGCATGATTCTCAGAGTTCCCAAGCCTCTAAGCACCCAATCTTTTTCTCTTCCAGAAAAACTTTCAAAGTCTGTAAACACCCTAAATTCCCATTGGCCCACTACCCATGTGGGTTGGGAGACATTTCAGAGGTCTGAGAGCAGTGTTGTGCAGCCAATTTCAGGAATACTGGCCTGTTCACGCTGAGAGCTTAGCAGGTGCAAATTTATTGACAAATAAACTCATTCACCAGCAATGGGTCTTGGCTTCTGTCACTCATTCAGGTACCCTTGATTGCCCATATTACAACTCCCAGCTTGTTCCCTCCTACCATGAACACAAGCTTCCAACTCTTAATAGGCTTTTCTCATGGGCTTCACAGAATAGAGGTTTAGTCATCACATGCCATTTTAGTGCGGGTAATGGGCAAGCAGCCCGTTCACTCAAGGACTCAGAAAGCAAGTCTCTGGCAACTTTGTTTTTCACAGGACAAAGGGTGAACAATTCCAAAAGTACTTTATGTGTATACAGGACTGAACAAATAAGGAGATATCTGGTAGATAATCACAGTCAGATTTCTCACTGTCAGAAGAAGAAGTTACAAATAAGCAGAGGGAGAAGGTTACAATGAACCCTGGGGTAATGGATTCGAGTCAGAGACATACTGCAAAATCATGTAGTTTAATATACATGCAGACAGATACCTAACAGTCATACACGTGTGTGTACATGAGTTGTTGTACACACATCTATGTCCCAGCTCTATCTGCTGAAAAGTCCTAGAAGCCCTGACACCCCAGCAGCAATGAGCATACCCAGAGCCCAATTTCTGTATTTTAAATAAAAAGGCCATGGCCCTTTAGAGAAACGGCTGACTCTGGGATTGGGCATGGAAAATGTAAGATTCTTCAGGGGCAGAATCTAAGGAAGGGCTCAAAAAAAGGGGGTGGGGGAGAGTCATATCCAAAGGAAACAGGAGCCAACCAGAAAGAGCTCATAGTGGCCAAAGTGAGAACAATTTGAGCATGCAGTCATTATCGCTAGTAAAATAAAATGCTGCAGAGCAGAACAATAGCAGACAACTTTAATACAAAATTACCATTAGAGAAAACAAAAATGTGAATCAAAACAATTCTGCTGAACAGATATTGTATGGTTGTTATAGAAAATACTTATAAAAAATAGATTGTCGGCTCATTGATCAGTCAATTAAGCCTGGAGTTATAAGTGTTATTTCTAAATTCTGAGATGCTACGTGTGTATAAGCTGGCGTTTCCCTGGAACTTTGGGTATATGTGTGACACTTAAGATCAGAGTGGGAGATCTATAGCTCTGAATGTCAGCATTGCAACATAGAAGAACTGTTAAAGAAACCAAAACAGAGATCAGGCTTCAGTCAGAAATAAGAATGAAAATGATCTAGTTGGAACTAAGGTAAGTCAGAATACAGGGCAAAGGAAGATATTGTTTGTATTTTACAGCTTCACCTACTGTATGAAAGCGAAGGAAGAAATGTTTATTTTTCCCAGAACCTAAATTTTCTGTAGAACACAATGTAACTCAGCCTGCCTGGATAGATCATTTAAACAACCCAAACACATGGAGCCCAGAATGGGAATGAGGGCCTGTAATCCTGTATAGCTTAATGTAAGGCCCAGATACATTCCAGAGTATGTTGGGCAGATCAGTTAAAAGTACTGGCAAAGTCCCTTAAAGGACTGAAGAAAAAACATGAAACTATTAAACTTTCCCAGCTGGGAAACCCCTGATACTGTCTCAAATATTAGGGACTCCTAAGTCAATAGGCTTTTGATCTTGAGGCTTGCTCTTATGAAACTTCTTTCTATAATGGAGAAGCTAAGCCTACCCATAATTATGCCTTAGAGTTATTTCCAGAAACCCTCTTTTGTTGTTCAGGTGTGGCTTCTCTCTCTCTAAGCCCAACTCTGCAAGGAAGATCATCACCCTCCCTCCTACATGGGACATGACATCCAGGGGTGAAAGTCTCCCTGACAACGTGGGACATGACTCCCAGGGTTGAGCCTGGCCCTGGCATCATGGAATAGACAACACCTTTCTGCCCAAAAAGGGGAAAAGAAATGTAACAAAGTGTCAGTGGCTAAGAGAGTTCCGACTGCAAAAACTATTTCAAAAACTTTATTTCCAAACATGCAAGCTTCAGCTAGATATTACTAGTTGTCACCGTTTTCCAAACCCCAACCAATATCATTCCTCTTAACCCCAAAGGACACTCAGGGCTCTATCTGAAATTCTACAAAAGTTTCATGCACTAAGTTTACTTTCCAGAAACTTATAACTTCCAGATGGTTCCTAGGCCAGATAAGTCCTGAAACCCAGAGGGCCCAGCCTCTCCAGAACATCAGCTAGTTCCATCCCACTATCCTATATTATCAACAGCCCTTTTCAATATGAAAAGGCTAGAATGGGCATAGCCCAAATATCTCTAAAGAATGGGAGAAGAGTCAAAGGAGAAAGAGTTATAACAGAGAAGATAGGATTTAACAAATGAGTATGACTGCTGAATCATTATACTGATATTTCTTTTAGTCTCCAGTGCCTTGGAGCAGTTAGAAGGAAAAACCTGAAATTGTGGAACTGTAACCCGTACCAAACTCTGAAATCTGTTCTCTAACTACTTGTTAAAATGTACTTTGAAGTTTATTGCTTTTTTGTAATAAATTAATATTACAATAATATTTAACCCCAATGCAATATTTAATATTACAGTTAATATTTCACAATAAAAACCATAAAAAAATTCTACTGAAAAAACTTTCCCACCAGAAAAACCTCAAAGGAGAAAAAAGAAAAAACTGTAGTACACAACCACAACTTTAATTAAATATCTGTAAACAAATATTTTACATAGGAAAAATTACCATGAATCAGAAATTTTAAAAGTCAGCATATAAAATAGACAAAAGCCAGAGATATAAATTTAGAATTGACAGGCAATTTAAAAAAAAGAAGAAGCAAGAATCATCTTAAAAATAAATATTAAGTTACAAGATGCCCAAGACAGAATAAGTTTAATTAAAATATGAGGCATTGAGAAAAGGAATGAAAACATCCAAGAGGCAAAAAAATACAAAGGTAAACACAATAGGAGAGAACAAGATCCATAAAGAAAATGGGCAAAGAAAAAAATTTCAATATATATCTTTGGAGCGCCTCAAATAGAAAACACAAGTAACTAATATTTAAAATTATAATTCAATGATGTGCTCCATATTTTCAAACTTCAACTTCTGTGCAAGTTCAAAGGGACAGATGTTTATCTGATGCAAAATTTATATTTTGGGCATTGCACTATCTAGTTTAAGTTGCACGGTAGGTTGACTTGAATATCATAATTACATGGACTCTTGAATGGGGAGGGGGGTATAATTCAAGAAAACTGCTATAATAAAACAAAACCCAAATCAATATATGAAAAGGACAACCACCAAAAGTTTGGTGTCCCCTAATTTAGATTAATGCTTGCTTTTTTTTTTTAACCATGACTCACTAATAATCTTCAGGAGGGGCATTCTTCCCAAGATAAGACATTGGGCACAAAATTTACTAGTGGATATAATATCATGGAATGTACTTTTAATGGTAGAGTTTAGGCTACAACTATCTTTGAATAGAAGACCTTCATGAAATGCATATACTGACCACTGGATTCTATTAAGGCTTTTGAGCATGTCTTGGTGATATCGGTGAAAGATGCACTCAAACACTAGACCCAGCACTTGCATTATTCACATAACATACTCTGACTCCTGAGCTAGGCTCCCTGGGTTTGCAGTGACGCAGGCTGCTGCCAGAGGTGGAGCTGGGACACATGTTGCTGGTGAGAGCATCTGCGTGGGCCCACCTTGGGAGATGAAGCAGCCCAAGGACAGAAGGCAGGCAGGGCTGACAGTGTTACGGTGCCTGAGGTGGGGACGATCCTTCACTAACTTAGAGAAGGATGCTGTCGGAGGAATGGGAGGAGAATGAAGGAATGCAAAAGCAGGGACAGCCAGGAAGCTATTTGTTCTGTGTCCAAGAGACCGGCTCTTCTGTGACTCCTCATGTCTGATGTCTGGGACTGGATAGTTTGGAGATTCCAGGTCTGGACAGAATTTGAATGTGCTGCTTCCTCTGCCTCAGTGAGATGCAGGACCTTCCAGGGTTCCCCACTCCCCAGAAGCAAACTAAGAAGAGGACACAGATGTTCCCAAAGAGGGCAGAGTCTGCACTGAGGCCCAGTGCATACCCCCTTCCAGGCCCTGTGCTCTGGGGGCAGCTTCTGAGTTCCCTGGGCCAGGGTGAGCGTTCCAGAGAGTTCTTGGGAACACAGGTCAGGGAAAATGTTATCAACAGGGAGCAAAGAAACTGCTCCAATTAAGTGCAGGGTCCGTGGTGCTCAGGCCAGGGGCAGGGGTTAGATCTGCCTACACCCAGAGTGAGCCCGCAGGGTGGAAAGCATGGGCTGGGAGGTGGGAGAGCATTGCCACTGTGACCCCTGGCAGCCACTTTGTCTCTCTCCATATTCTCCACCAGGGCATTTTGGGTGTTGCCTGGGAGGATGGTTTGGAGGGTGAGCCTTTGGAAAACAGAGCACCAAATAATAGCTCTTAGCGACCCTGGTGCTACTCCCACTTACCTTCAATGATGTAGGTGTTACTAGCTGATCATGGTCTCATCCCTAAGAGCCACTTGTCCAAAGGAAGCTCTTGGCAGAGGCAGAGGAGAACCACAGAACCCAGAGCTCAGTGATGCTGCTGAGGGTGTCAGAGGCCCTGGTGTGAAGGAGGCAGGTTTCCTCATCTGAGGCCTCCTTCGTGCATGGCCCCCCAGGAATCTGTATGAGAGGCCAGCACACTGCCCCCTGCCGACAGGGCCTGGCCGGCCTACCTGGGCCCAGGAGCACTGCAGGGGAGTTGTGATTGTGAGGGAGGGAGGGAGGGAGTGTGTGTCCCCGGAATGAACCCCCGCTGACTCCGCATGGGACTGTGAGCCAGACTCCAGCCCCCTGTGCCAGGCAAACCTGAGCAGCGTCAGCATGGTCACCTGTTCTCCCACCCGCAGCTGTCGTCTGGGTTCAAAGGAAAGAATATGAGACCATAGGGAAGAGGATTTGGGAAAGAGGCAACCGCTCAGCTACCAGACAGCACCCAGTTCACCCCCCATAGCAGGCGCAGACACACTGGTGGGCGATGGGGACAGTGGGCTAGGGCAGGCACTCATTTGCATGGCTCTGGTCTGGCCACAATGGAGGTGACGTGTGCAAACAGGAGTCCAGGGAAACATCCTCCTCCAGCCACATCATGTCCTTGCACTCTCTTTTGGCCTTGGCACAGGACTGGTCTTCCCTGGGTTCGTTGTCCCCATTGTAAAGGGACAGTCATCCAAGACTCACCAGGAGACAGGGAGAAGGGGTGAGGTGGGCCGAGGCAGGGACAGGAAGCAGCCCCTAGGGACTCCCAGGTTCTGCCTGTGCTGATTTCCTGCCTGAGCTGGCCCTCCTGACTGCAGGGCTGGGAACGTTCTTCTCAGCGTTTGGAATGCCACCCATGAGCGGTTCCCCCCTGGGAGTGCGCTCCAGTGAGCAGAACAACAAGGGGCTGAGCCTCCCCGGGTCTGGCAGGGAGCGCGGGCCCAGGAGGGGGGCGGGGAAGCAGACTGGGAGGGGGAGATCCGGACCTGATACAGGAAGGACCAGGTGTGGGTGCTGGAACGGGGTTGTCAGGGAGCAAAAGGAGTGGGAGCAAAAGAGGCAGGTCCCTGGGCGTTTGCACTGGTTTATTTCACAGAGACAGAGTCGTGCAGGAGCAAGGAGGGCGGCATTGCTGGGTCAGGATTCGTAGTCCTCGAGCTTCAGTCGGGGGGGCATGGTCTCTGCCAGAGAGCAGGAGGGAGCAAGAGGACACAGCCCAGCCCCTCCCCCACCTACATTCTCACAGGAGGCTCATGCAAACATTCCCGCAGTAGGTAGAACAACATGTGTCAGTATCTGGACATTTTTGGAAAAATGAGCAATGCTGGCTGCAAAGATTTATGCTGGGATACTTCTGGCAGGGCTTGTTATCTGAAAGAGGCAGGAGGCATGATGAATGGAACCAGGCCCCTCGAGCACCCTTCCTCTAGCCTGACAGCCTCCTGCTGTCCCCAATCCCACATCCCTCTCAAGACGTCCCTGGACTCTTCAGGAAGCTCCCTTCATGCCGCTCACCAAACCCTGGTGACAGCTAATCCCTTAGATCCTATGAGCTCACCGCCCCACCCCCTGCCCCTAAGGAGAACTCCCCTGCACAGGTCTCCTGGACCCTCTGCACACAGCTGCCAGGGTCCTCTCTCCCCTACTCGTCAGGGCCTCCTGAGGCCACCCCAGAGGATCTACACTGACCCTGGGAAGTCCAAGAACACAGAGAGGCCTTCCAGACCCTCTTCTACCCTCCAGAGTTTGCAGATGCCCCCCATCTCCGCTCATCCCAGGCTCAGTCCCCTTTATTCCTGCCGAGAAAATGTCACTTCCATTACTTCTCCTCCCACCGCCCTGCTCCTGGTTCCTCTGATGACAACTTTAACTTGGCCCTGTACAGCCCAGTCTTTCCTTGCCCGTGTCCCTTCTTTCTGCTCCCATTTTCTCTAAACGTTAATTCTTCACCAATACACAGGCGTCGAGGAATAACAACTTTTCCCCATCTGACCCTCAGCCCGGGGGCGCCTCTCTCCAGGGCGCGCCGGGCTGCGGGAGGAGAAGGAAAGAGGGGGCTACCCCGTCCTCCCCCCACCACCCAGGGCCGGGGAGGGGCTGGGGGGCCATGGTCGGGGCACCCCGAGTTCCCCCCGCGCTGGGGCCAGAGCTCCGCGGGCCGGTCCCGGTTCCCAGGTCCCCCGCAGACGGGCGCACCCCGCGCCCGGGCCTCGGCCCCACCCACCGTGCGCTCTCCGGCGGCCCCGGGGCCCCCCCTGGATCTGCGGCGGCAGCAGCAGCAGCAGCAGCAGCAGCGCACAGAGCAGCAGCGCGGGCAGCGCAGCCCGGGCCGCCATGGGCCCGCCCCAGCCGCGGCTTCCCGGCTCGGCCGAGTCCCGGCCTCTCCCGGAGCCGCGGGGCGGGGAGAGCACAGGAGGCCGGGCCCAGGGCAGGAGACGGGACGCCTGCCCTCCACCGCGCCCGCGCGCCCGCCCGCGAGTCCTGGGCGCGGCTCCTGCGGCCCCTGTCCCCTGCCCTTTGCCCGCGGGACCTGTGCCCACCAGGCTCGGGCCCTCCCCTCCCACAGCAAAGCTCTCCTTTCGCTAGGGGACTGTCATTTCCTGGGAGATCGCCTTTACCTCTGTTTTCTAATTATAAGAGAACTCCCCGAAAAAGAAAAGAAACAACCCCCACAATCTTTCTAGTTTCATAGCTTATTTGGTATCAGCAATCCCGTTTTCTTCCATTCCGAATGTCGGACACATATTTTCTTACCTGCCTTTCCCTCCCGCATTTATTCATATCCATAGTCACCGCGTCATTATTTCTCAAAAATAGGATTTTCCGTAACTACATAACACCCAATTAAATCTCTCTTGACAAGTATTTTGGATGTGACAATTATTGATATTTCAAACAACGTCATGGGAAAAAGTTGATCTTCATGCTTAAGTCCTTGATCATTTCCTAGGCTAAGCAGAGGTGTCATTAGTGAGTTAAAGAAGATGTACGTGTTCCGTGTATATATGTGAGAGAGAGAGACAGACGGGCAGGGAAGGAGGTGCTAACTGGTGGCAGAGTTAGGACTAGAATCATGCCAGCCCAAACACCGACAGGATCGAGCTCTTGCAAAATGTGGCCAAATGATTTCAGTTTTGAGGGAGTTGGAGGTGATGAGTTCTTAGTCTGGGACTTTTTCCCACCCCCATGAGGTTGTCAACCAATTACTCCACATCTTCCTTCAGTTTAAGTGATTTCATCCCGTGAGTGATCTCTTCTTCCTATTCGCTTGTGGACCCTTTCTGGCCCTCTGTCTCTGCTTCTTTGTCAACTGACTCCTCTTCTCAACTTTCTCCAGCCCAGTGACTCTGGGAAGAGTGCCACCAGCTGTTCTCCACTTCAACATTTTCTGGGTGGGACAAGTTTTACTCAAATATACATGATCTTCACTCTTTACTTGAAATTACCTCTTCAAGCCTCCCTATCTAATAGTGATACCTAATTTCCATCACTGCCCATTCTTTCCTTGGAGAGGAGACATCTTTTAAGATGAAAATGCCTGTATAGTAACCAGTCTCTAGCACTCATGGAAATCTCTGGAATGGAGACTATAGGTGCAGACATTAACACTACAATGCATGTGGAGACTGGAATCTGTTATGAGACACACAGTTTATACCTTAGAGCTCAGACAGGGGTAGGAGTTTGTCTGCCAAGGAATCATGGCAAGTTCTCTAACAGGAGATGGCCCTTGACCTTGAACGAGTGGAGGAAAAGGGGTCTCAGTAGTAAAAGAAATTTATTCTCCCCAAACAGTACGAAGAAGTGTTCCCCAGCGGTGCTGGACTTCAGATGCAAAAAAGATGGGGAGATGTTGATGAAAATTTGATCCTGTTCTGATACTCCAAACTCCTCAGCCATTAATGCAATATCTCTCAGAATGTAGGCATGATTTCTGTTCCAAATCTCTGATCTTCACATCTTTAGTTGGCAGAGTGGTGTTTGACCTTTCCCCAGTGTTTCTTTTTATCCACATAGTAAAGGAAACCAACCCAAGCAAGAAGGGTTATAGATAGGAAACAGCTGCTCAAAGAGGAGCTGCTCAAAGAGGAGCTGCTCTTCCCCAATCCATTCGCCTTGCACTGAGGATGACAATATAAATTTTCCAGTCAAAAGAATGAGGTCAAAAGTTATGGGCACCCTCCCCCTCTCTGCGTGGGACATGACTCTCATGGGTGTGGACCTTCCTGGCAACGTGAGACAGAAATCCTAGAATGAGTTGAGACTCAGCATCAAGGGATTGAGAAAACCTTCTCAACCAAAGGGGGGAAGAGTGAAATGAGACAAAGTGTCAATGGCTGAGAGATTCCAAACAGAGTTGAGAGGTTATCCTGGAGGTTATTCTTAATGCATTAAATAAAAAACACCTTGTTAGTCAAGATCTAATGGAGAGGCTGGAGGGAAGTGCCTGAGAACGTGGAGCTGTGTTCCAGTAGCCATGTTTCTTGATGATGATTGTATAATGATATAGCTTTCACAATGTGAAAGCTATACTCTCTTGGAGTAGAAGTAAGAACATTAGATTCCCGCTTCATTTCTGTAATGCGCTCCTTCAGTAAGCTATGTCTCCTCCTGACTCACAGTAGTTAAAGGCTCAAAGGTGAGCATTCACTGAATTAATGTTTATTGAATTCCTCTGTGCAGCGCACCGTGCTAGGGGCTATGTACGTTGCATAGGTCAGGCACTGTTCCTTTATCAGATTCATAACCCAGCAGGAGAAACAAAAATCCAAATAATTATAATGCAATGTGAAAAGGACTTTTGTTTAAAACAATTCTCAAAACATATTTATAATATACCCATACTGTTTAATTAATTTTTTCTTTCAAGTTGTAACTTAGAGGAAAATAATCTTTATTTGCATTATATGTTTAGAAACAGAACTCATCCATTTTCTCCCATTTTCCATGGAGGGAAAAACTGGTCCAACTAGATATTGCAAATGGTATGTTTCCTATTTCGGCTATTCTGTATTAATGACCAGAGAAAATCCATTGTTGTTTTTCTCTTGCTTTCAACATAATAGTATCAGAATCCTTTTCTTCCTGAATCTTGATCTGGTATCCAATGTGGCCCTTTTACAGTCAGAAACGATGAGGACTTTTGAAAGAGAACAAGGTGCTGTGGAAACCCAGCTGAGGATTTACCGACCCCATCTGGGAGGAATCACCAAAGATTTTTGTGAAGGATTGATCCTTTCAAAGTAAAACCTCAAGGGGGAGCAGAAGTCAACACGTATCTTCCAGTTGAGTGTGGAACACAAAGCTAGTGTTCAACACACATTGGGTTTTTTACCAATAAATCTTGTAATTTTTTTCCTTTTTCACCGGCATGATAAACATATACTTTCATGTTTTCAATTATTATTGCAGAATTATTTCATCTCATTTGACCCTATAACATTTCTGGGTTTATTTTGGTAAACGATCGAATGGACAGCATATATTGTAGATAGAGTAGCACTATGAGGCATTTATTGGATCACCCAGTAGATTGCCAGTTTTGAGTGGGACTCACGGCATAAGAGGACTCTACAATAGGATGAACCCATGTAAAAATGGCACTATCACTTGGGCCATATGACCTGGCAGATTCCATGGTGCTAGAGTTATCTGTGGCAAATGTAGCTAATGTGTAAATCCTCTGGCAAACCCCAGTAGGAGAATTGCAAACATCTAGGATTCCAAAGTAAGGCAAGGCCATCTGCAGGAGAAAACTATACACCGTTCATTGAACAGCTTCTGTTATCTTATTTGGCCCTGGAAAGCCTGGGTATCTCAAATTAGGATATCACATAACTGTTATCAAATATGCTAATCATAAGCTTGGTGCTTTTGCATCCAGAAGTCACAAGTTCAGGTAAGCCCAGTAGGAATCCATCATTCTATAGAAGTGATATATATGGGGCTAAGCACAAGCAGAAACATATGACACAAAATCTACACAAACGAGTAGTTTAGATCCCTGTGTTACCTAATATGGGTACATCTAGCTTTTCCTCACCTCATACCTGTGGCCCCAGGAGGTGGTCCCTAGTGACCAGCTGATGGAGTAGGAAAATAATGGAGCTTTATTCATAGGTGGTTGTGCTCTTCATATTAGTGTAAACGGAAAATGCACTACTGCCACGCTACAGTCCCACTGAGATTTTGCTGAAAGGAGGAGAATTCCTCCTTGAGGATAGAGCCTCACGTGGTTCGCCTGCACTTGGGTAGAGAGAGAAGGGTCCTGAGGTAAGGATATCTATGGCTTCCTGAGAGGTGGCGAATGTGTGGCAGGTTAGTTACGGGGTTTGAAGGACCAATAAGGTAAGAAGCTTGGGGGAAGAATTCTGGGGAACAGATGAAGATGAACAAATGAGTGGGTACCAAATGTTCATCTACTGCAGAAGAAGCATGATGCATCTGCGTATAAAGATGTGTTGGCAGTTGAGCAGGGCAGCCTCTGGCCTCAGTCACACCAGTGCTTGCACAGTGGGCCCATGAATAGCACAGCCATGATGGCAGAGATGAGAGCTATACATAAGCTCATCAGTATGAGCTCTTATTCATCTTGTCTGATGTAGCCACTACCATGCTCAGCGTACCATCTGTCAGCAACACAGACTGCTGAGCCTTTGTATGGCAACAACCCTCCAAAAAGTGAATCAGCACTTAGCACAAGTTGAGTACATCAAACCTTTTCTACATTAGGGAATGCAGCACCTCTTCTGGCCCAGGATAGACACATATTCTGAGTGCATAGTTTGATTCTTCTGTCCTACAATGCCTCAGCCAGAGGCACCATCTGATGGCTCAAAGAATGTCTGATTTATTGACATGGGATTCCATATAATATCACTTTAGCTAAGGGACCACCTTTATATTAAAGAAGTGTGATAATAAGCCCATAATCATAAGACCCACTTGATTTTTCCCTGTATTTTATCATCTACAAGCTGTCAACCTAATAGAGATATGGATTGGCCAACTGAAGACACAAGTGAAATGTCAGTTTTGAGGTGACACTATACAAATATGGAACACTCTCTTTCCACTTGAAAAATACACCTTGAACCAAAATCTACTATCTGCTGCAATGTTTCCAGTAGAGTAACATATGAGTTCAGATACAAGGGACTATATGTGGATGTACTTCACATCACTCCCAGTCACTCAGTTGGGAAATCTATCCTTCCTACCCTGCAATATTAGTCTCTGTGAGTAAAGAAGTTCTGGTTCCCAGAGGGGAGATGCTCAAACAAAAGCTAGTTTCCTTCTGGCCATTTTGACATCTTTGTGCTGATAGAGCAGCAGGACAGAAAAGTCCATGGCACCCAGGGACTCAGAACCCTCACAGTTGATGTTTTCTTCGCTGCACTAACCAAGCTACCTAACCCACCCAAGATGCTGTCCGTGGTGTGAGGGTCTGCAACGGGATGTAGAGGGAGATGATGCGTATCACATATCCTGGCACCAAAAACAGCAGTATGGACTGTGCCTCTTTCTATTTTCTTTGTAAGTTTTCCTCCATATTCATACCAACCACCGGGTAGGTGAATTGAGAGAGCATGAAGTGAAATTAAGGTGCGAGGTACATTGATGTGAGTGGGGCAGGGCTAAACTGTAATAACCCTTCACTCAGGTCTCCGTAGACCCCTTTATTCCACATGTGACCGTTTGAAGCTGTATGTACCCCAGAAAAATATGTTCTTAATTTAATGCATTCCTGTGGGTATGAACCCACTGTAAACAGGACTTTATGAGGTTACTTCAGTTAAGGTATGGTCCAGCCCAATCAGCATGAGTCCTTAATCATATTACTAGAGCCCTTTATAAGTGGATGAAACTCAGACAGAAAGAGAGAAAGCCTCAGGGACCAGCCAGAGCTGAAATTCAGTGGAATCCAGAGGAGAAAGGAGAAGCCAGGAGAGGCTGTCATCTGCATTGCCATGTAATACAGGAGCCAAGGACCAAGGATCAGGGGAAGCCAGGCCCAGAACACCAGTCTTTAGGGAGAAAGCATTGCTTTGACGATGTCTTGATTTGGACTCTCTTTTAGAGAGACTGTAAGCAAATGATTTCCCATTATTTAACCTGATACATTTCATGGTATTTGCTTGAGCAGCCTAGGAAACTAAAACACACACCTGGCCAGGTTTGGTGTTCTTTCTTTCCAGTAGCCAGCACATGCTGCTCATTTTCAGATGACTGCCTTTGGGTTATTAGAGATAGCTTTGTCCATGGGCAGTAAAAGGCAAAACAGCCTTGGGATTCACAACCCTTCAATTCAGTCCTTCCCCAAATAACTGACAGGTTCTGGAGAATGAAAGCCCAATTCCCTTGCTTTGTATCAGGACAACTTTGGGGCACAACTTACCCTTCCCTGTTTCCCCGGACTCAGGTGAAGCTACTCTCTGTGGCTTTTAGCATGAGAGCTCTCCTTTTTTAGCTTTCTTACCTTCATTATCATGTTTACCCTACAGTTGTTTTCTTAATAAACCATTTGTGTGGTTGATCAAGAGGGCGGCATAAGATGCTCCAGGGTGCTTTTCCCCTACAGAATCTTGGAACAACTAGAAAAGCTGGCAGAGCCATCTTCCTCAAAACTCTGAAAAACAGTTAAAAGGTTGCAGTAACTAGGAAAGCACCAAATCAAGAAAATGCAACTTTAAAACCAGTTAGAGAAGCCTGAGGCACCCTCGATGACCCCTGCCCTCCCCCACCCCTGGTGAAGTATGGAGGCTGGCGTGGCTCCCATTGTGGTTCCCTGGCCCTGCTCGGGAGGGAGACAGCATCCCCTATGCCATACTGGGGTGCCTATATGTTGGTGCCAATCTATCGGTTGCCATTATGAAAGACCGAATCAGGGCACTCATCTCTAGCTTGCCTTCCCAGAACTTCATTGTAAGAGACAATTAAGTCAAAGCAGCTTAGGACAAAGAATAACCAGCTTTAAGATATATAATATAGCATTTATGAGCGGGAAAGTCTATTAAATAGGGAGTAGGGATAATGAAAGAATACCCAAGGCCATGAGCAAGTAGAAGTCCAGGAGAAGATATAGTCTCAGAAAAGATGGAGAGGACCCTACACTTCACTCTCACTTCAGGCTCATCTCCTTGATAAAAGGGTTAAACTCTAGAGTGCACCAGTCAACACAGAGCCAATTTTCAAAAGACTGTGAAAGGTGTTTTCTTTCCATTGTTTGTTTTTGTAAGCTCCTCAAGGAAATCTCTGTCATATCACTAGCTGGATGCAAACTTAAGGAACAGACAACTCAGGGACTAAATCCCAGAAGCACTTTAAAATATTAAAATGTACAGTGTACAACAGAAGATTACAAGACAAGCAGAGAAATAAGAAATGGTGGCCTATCCAAAGGAACAAGATAAAAGTTCAGAAATCACATCAGTGAAGAGGAATAGACTTTGGACATACTGAAGAAAGAGTTTTTTAAAAATATTCTCAGTATGCTCCAGGAGATAAAGGAAAACATGGAGAAAAAAAAAAAAAAACTAAAGGATAGCAGACAAGCAGTCAATGAATCTCAATAAAGAAAGAGAAATTATTAAAAGGAGCCAAGCAGAAATATTGGAGTTGACGATATTCATAGTAACCAAAATGAAAAATTCCCTAGAGGATTTTAACAGCAGATTGTGAAGAATCTGTAAACACAAAGACAAGACAATTGAAATGACTTAGGCTGAGGAGCAGAAAGAAAAAAGAATGTAAAAAAATGAATAGAACTTAAGAAACCATCAGGCGTACCAATGTACACATCATGGGAGTGCCAGAAGGAGAAGAGAGAAAGGGGCAGAAGGAATACTCAGGTAAATAATGGGGTGAAAACTCCCCAAATTTAATGAAAGGCATAAATATACATATTCAGAAAGCCCAACAAACTCCAAACAGGATAAACTTGAAGGGAACCATGCTCACACATAGTAGTCAAAATATTACATGCCCCCCCCCAAAAAAAAATTACCTGCCAAGGTCAAGGAGAGGATTCTGAAAGCTGCAAGAGATCAGCAACGTGTTATGTACAAGGGAGTCCTGATAAGATCAAGCTGTGATTTCTGATCAGAGACCATGGAGGCAAAATGGCAGTGAGATGAAGGAAAACAATAGCCAACAAAGAATTTTATATCTAGCAAGACTGTCTTTCAAAAATAAACTATTTATACATAAGACCTTCTCTCAATGCTTTCCCGGGTGGAACTCAAACAAGACACAATGAAATATAAATGATGTAAGACTAAATCCAAGAACATTTTCTAAATTAAAAGAAGACCTGAATCTAAATATAGAAGAAAGAAAAAAACTCTGCATGGGAAAAAGACTGACCCAGAATAGTCAACCTTAACATGTGCTATTAAAACTATTAGATTTAAGTAAAAGAAAAATCTTCAGGGCTTCTAAGAAAAGAAGAACAAATAGCTTGCTAAGAAAAGTAATAAGGTACTCATTAGTCTTTTTGACAAGCACCTACAAAGCAAAATACTACTGTGGCCGTATTTTCAAGAAAGTGAAGGAAGAAATTATGGGATAAGAATTTTCTAATCGACCAAGCCATCCTTCCAGTATCAGAGCGATAGGAAAACAGCTTTAAACATGCAAAAACTCAGGGAAGCTTTCCTGAGAAATCTAATGAAGAAGGAGTTTTATTCAACCAAGATATGAATGGGGATACTATGACAAAAATATTATTGAATAGCAAGAGTCTTAACTATAGATCTAAGACTAAATCAAAGATGGGATCAAGAATGACACAAAAACTGTTATATGTTCTGATAAAATAGAAATGGTGTAGTTAAAAATGGGAAGAGAATGGAGATGGCAAAAAGAAAGTATAGATTGTCACATACACAAATAAGAATAAAATTCAATTATTAAAATTTGAGAAATCAGGGTGGGCCACGGTGGTTCAGCAGGCAAGCATGCTCGCCTGCCATGCCAGAGGACCCAGGTTCGATTCCCGGTGCCTGCCCATGTTAAAAAAAAAAAAAATAATAAGAAATCAAATATTAGCAGTTAAATAATGAAAAGACTGCTAATGGTATTAAAATTTCTAGAAGTAGAGAAGAAAACAGGAAATATAACATAAATCACCACAGTTCATATAACATAAAATAATACGAAAGGGTTGCAAGCAAATACAATAGTCATATGAAGAACTGCAGCTGGGCACAACTCTCCTATTTCAAAAATATTTTTTCATATTTGTCCTCAAGGCAAAACCCAACTTATACTGCATAGAAGAGAAACACAAAAACCAAGAGACTCAAAAGTCTCAAAATAACAGGATGGACAATAGTATATCAGGAAAATGGGAACAGTAAGAAAGCAGAAGTTATGAACCTGACATCAAATATCATAGAATTCAGACTAAAAGGCACTAGATGTAACAAAGAAGGACAGTTTATAATAAGAAAAGTCATAAGTTTACTTATAATATGAAATAGTCATGAATAATATCTATGTACCAGATAACACAGCAACCACCTTCATAAAGCAGAAACTACAAGAGATGGACGACTAGTTAGAGAGAAGCATAATAAATATAAGAGATTGCAATATACAACCCTTAGTCCAAGATAGATGATGTGGCCAAAAGGTAAATAAAAATAAAAGATCTAACAACAATTAAAACAATGAGGTGAACTTTACTGATATACATTGTATAGGTGGGTAGGTAGGTAGGTACCAAGAGAGAGAGAATTTTATACCTTGATAATTGAGAATATACCTTCCCTTCAAACACACATAGAATATTCAAAAAATTTTGCTATATACTAGACACAAAAGAAAAGTCCATATATTCCAAAAAGGGAAATGATATAAACAGCACTATGATCAGAATGTAATAATAGAAGTTGATAACAAATTTGCAAAAAAAGACCTTCCACCTGAACTTTTAAAATTACAGTGAAATAATTATTTGTGAAAAGGTAGAAAGCTTCTAGAATGTTTAACAAATAATTATAATGAAAATATAACATACTAGCAAATATACAATAGAGTTAACAAATAAATGAGAGTCATTCATAGCATTAAATGCTTATGTCAATAAAAACGAAAGAATGAAAAGGAATGACTTAGATTCTATCCCCGAAAAATGAAAAAAGAAATGAAAAAGTAAACAAAACAAAGTAAAGACAAGAAAGATAATAAAAAAGTGAAAGTAGAAATGAATGTAGTGCAGAAATAAAAACATCAACACAACAAAAACATCATTCTTCACTGAAGCACAGAAAAATTTTAACGCTATAAAAGAGAATTTCACTCAAGTCTATGCAAATATATTTAAAAAATAAAAGCTCTCCTAGCATAATTTACCAAAATTGTCTTAAGATAGAAAGTTTCAAGAGACCGATGTCCATAGGAGAAAGACAGCAAGTTAACAAAGCACCCACAAACAAGCACCTGCCTCAGATGACTCCACAGGGGAAAACTTCAATGTCAAATGCTAAAAGCACCCCTGCTATTTAAATTGTTTCATCTCATACAATATGAAACAGAACTGCCATATTATATCTTTATTTGAAGCAAGTATACCACAAGCTAGCATAAAACAGAACACTACAGAGTAATCCCATTATGAATTACGAATATCAATTCAAAAATCCTAAATAAATCCTAAGAAGTGGAATCCTATACCACATTAATAATACTTTGCAACAGAGTACTAGCAACCCTGAAATCATTTAATATTAGAAAAACACAATAATATACTGTTAATGTAATGTTCATATTATTGCATCTAAGGATTGACACAATAGTACTGAACTGTATACTCTCAAGTGGCTAAAATGGGAAATTTTGAGTTATATATGTGTTATTAATAAAAAGTTCAACACACACACAATCATTGTTTCCACAGGTACCAAAAAGGTGTTAAATGATTTTAATCACTTTCTTGCTGAAACTACTAAAAAATAATAATTGATAGGTTATTCCTTATAATTTTTTTACATGACAAAATATACATGTACTTTGGTCCTCAAACCAACATATTACTTAATATGGCAATGCTAAGGCATTTTCACCAATGTCAAGAAAAAAGTGAAAAAAAGACCCCTAATTACAGGACTGTTTTTTTTTCAATATTGGAGATACTAGTCAATTAATTAGAAAAGAGAAAACTGTATGGGGCATTACAATAAGAATAAATGAGTAAAACTATTTTTATGTTAGATGATATGATTATATACAAGGCAAACCCACTGAAATTAGGAATAAAATTAAGTCAAATATTTAAAAATTCAGTAAGTCATCAAATTATTCAAAATCATTAATTCATATAAAAATCAATTAGCAATTAGAAAATAAAACAGAAGAGAAAAACATTTTATGATTCAACAAAGAGGTAGAATAGTTAGGAATAAACCTAATATGAAATGTGCAAAATAGCTTAAGGAAAATTTCAAAGCTAAGATGAAATATACAAAAACAAACTTGAAATGGAAAAGCATCTCCTCTTTTAGGATTGTATATCTCAATATTAAATATGTTAATTTTCCTTATGTTAATTTGTAAATGTTATGCAACAAAAAAAGGCACAGAAAAAAAATTTTTTTCTGGAACGGGACAAGATTCTAAAGTTTGTACTGAAAAATAAGGATTCATTAATAGCTTGGAAGCCCTAGAAAAGTAAAGCAATGAGAGAGGACTTAGCCAAATGGGAAAAGATTATCTAAAGCCTCAAAAAGTAAGAGAAAGAGGATACTGATGCATGCGTAGAAAGATGAGGCAGAGGAACAGAAGAGAACATCCGAAACCAGACAAGTACAGAGAGAAATTCAGCATAACAGTGTATTTCAAATCACTAGATAAAAGGTAGACTACTAAAGAGACGGAGCTAGGACATTACTTTGTCATTTGACAAGAGATAAAATTGGATCCCATGCCTCATCATGGACAAAAATAAACCCCATAACACAACTATGTGGTGATATTGTGAGCCATTAATTGTACACCATATATGGAATGTTCTTATGATAAGAATGTTTATATGTTTGTATGTTAAGTTTTATCAATAAAAATAAAATAAAGTCTTTCTGTGACTCAGAGTCTAGAAGAAAGGAAGGGAAAGATTGATAAATTGAATAATTTTTTAATTCATGATGTAAAAAACCACCATAAGCAAAGTCAAACTAAAATTCCAGGAAATACTAGCAGAGGAGTAAGGAAGTGAGAAATAGGCGAAATGGCTAATAAAGAGGTGCATTGTCAATAGATTTATGGCTGTAATTGAAATTAGTCTTCATCTAGCCTAGCCAGCTACTACTTAAAAAGTCTAGCACCCTGGAGCGAGCCACGGCTCAGCAGGCAGAGTGCCTGCCTGCCATACTGGAGACCTGGGTTCGATTCCCAGTGACTGCCCATGCAAAAAAAAAAAAAAAAGTCATAGTACCCTGATGAAGCACTTTATTAAGTCCTCAGGGAAGCTGCCAACCATGACCCAGAAGTTCCATGTTCCCAGCTTGCCCTGAAACTCCCGAGAGTTGCTCACTTGCTGAAAAGTCCCTCCCTCAAATAACCTCTCCCTGTAGCCTTGTCAGCTCCGTACAGAGATGGGTGAAATGGCACTGACTGAAAAGGTTTCCCTCCCACACAAACCCTGATGGACTGGCAACCCCAATCTGACTGTGGCAGCATAGCTGCTGGGTTATTCAATCCGTAGACACCAAGAGTAGAGACTTATTGTGTCAGCTTCATGATGACATTTCCTTGTTGGTGTTGTTAGGAGACGGTGGTGATTCCTGGCGGCCCCTCCTGTGCTTGGTTCCCAGCTTCCCCTCTCCACCTCCTCTCAGTCCTTGGGGCAGAACAGGGTGTGCCCAAGTACCCAGCCATGAAGCTATTGAAACACAGAGGGACCTTGTGTTCCCAGAGCCCCGCTCCATCCCTCCGCTTTAAAAACACCACCGTGTCCTGGGAAAAGGAATTTAATTTACTGTGAAGGCCTGGATTCAAATCGGTTTATGGCTTTATTCATTTATTTCTTGATATTCAACTTTATTTCAGAAAGGATTTAAGGGAGCTTTCAAGATCCATAATACATAGTCTGAACAAAAGCACATTTAGCTTATATAAGGAAAACAAAGCAAAGGAGAAACAAGGATAAGAAACATAATAGAGCCATGAATGAGATGAGTGCAACCAATGAATGCCAGAGTCACAGACTCACTAGATGTCACGAAATTGGCTCTAAGCTTTTGGGCAAACAGCACAAAGCGGGGGAACACAGTCAGTTACAGAGTTTAGAGTGAGCATGAGGTAAGCCCAGATAGATGCTCGTGAAAAATGCAAACATTCATGGTAATAAATGGCAAAGGAGACTAGTTCTTCCAAATGTTCTCAGAAAGGGAGTATTGCCTGGTGAGGCGAACACCCTCCAGGTGGCCTCACGTTAGACTCGTGTTAGGAAGAATTCCATGGGGATATTTCTTTAAAGGGTAATTACGTATCAGCTGACAACACATAACTCATTTACAGTAGTTCTCTGAAAGCTTAATATAATGTGATCTGGGGATAAGTTAGAAAAGCCCAGAAGAATGAATGGACTGCTTATCCACCTGCCCCACAGACGTCTACAAATATGATTTTTTTCAATCCATTTTTAGGAAGGTATTAGGAAGCAATAAATTTGAGAACACTATCCTCAACAAGGTCTGAGTTGCAAATAGATTTTGAGCTTGGCTCCAAAGACAATTTACCATGAAAGAGACGAAGCTTAAGCTTCAGCACCCTCACCTGCAAGAGTCCCTTCCAAGGCTCAGTGTAGTTTCCTCCCATGAATAGGGGAGGAAGCAGCAGCCCCATCCATGTGTGGAGGCAGGGAGCACTATTCCAGCCTGGGGGCACCCTCCATGCCATCGTGCTGGTATTGAGTTTCTACTGTGTCCACATTTGGTCAAATACCAGTTACAGCTTACCCTTGGTTGCACTCACCAAGCATGCTGATCTCATATTCTATGACCTCAGGGCAAAAATTCTGAACTAGCCACTGCAACGAAACCTGCTTGGGGTCAGGCTTCACGGCCATATCAGGTCCCAGAGATAGCTACAGCAAGAGAGCAAGGACCTGGTAGAGTGGATTCAGTAGCTGTAGCCCCTGCAATGAGGGTCCATGAGGTCAAGATCAAAGGGCTAGAGTTCTTCAAGGGCTTGTCCCTAGCATGCCTCACCATCTGAGCCAGAGGCTACAGAGGAAGGTACAGGTGTGGCATTACCAATAATAAGTTATGAAACTGGAAATGGTCTTTCCTAAACTATCAGTAATAAGTTTTAAAATTTGATCAACAATGCTAGAGTAAACACTTGGTTTCCTCTGTAAAATAAGATCTTATAAAATACACCATCACAAGAAAAGGTGATTTAAAAAAATCAGCCACAAAGTATAGGAAAAGGTCTTTAAAATAAAAGTTTTTAAAGGCTACAAAGGGATTTAAAGAATTTAAAATAAAGGAATTTGAAAAATAATAAAATATGTTATTTTTCTGGGATGCATAATGTTTGTTGTAGTTTATAAGTTTATAATTGGTTGTAATTTCTTTTACCTCATTCTAAGTAAATAACATTGCATTTGCAGTTTTGCATTTTTCGAAAATAGGGTCGCTGAAATTGTCCAAGCTTTAGGCCTCACAAAATCTGAATCTCCCTCTGCTTGGCGCCATCACTTCCAAGTCTGTCCCTGTGAGTCCTGTGCCCCTCCTTAGGAGAATCATAAGAGAAATCCTATTCTCCCTCTTCCATGGGATTGTGCAAGAGAAAGTTCAAATGAACTAACATCCAAAAATATATATTCTCAACTCCCTACTGTGACACAGACATGAGCTGTTATGATTATTATCATTATTAAAATTTTGAGGATTTACTGAAAAGGGTGGGATATAAGGAGTGATCTTAAGGAATAAGGAAAATGGATTATCAGCCCCGTTCTCAATCAATACAAACTATAGCCAACTTCTCATTTAACCTTTATTTTTCAGTTTAAAATGGGAATATCAAAAAATTTTTAAATGGAAATCTTATCATTTACCTTACATGATCTGTGATCCCAAGATCTTGAATATGGTCTGAGGGTTGGAGGACTTAATTAGAGAACTTAGTGATACAGTAGGATCCACTTGCTTTGAGGGAAATATGGCAGAACTGGAAAGTACCTGTCACATACACAATGCTCAATGTCATTATCCAACAGGGAAATACAAATCAAAACCACAATGAGATACCATCTTACATTCACTAAAATGGCTACTGTTAAAAAATGGAAAATTGGGCGGGCCGCGGTGGCTCAGCGGGCAAGAGTGCTTGCCTGCCGTGCCGGAGGACCCCGGTTCGATTCCCGGCCCCAGCCCATGTAAAAAACAAACAAACAAACAAAATATAATAAAACAAGAAAATGTTTAAAGATGTTTCCCTTTCTTCCTCCCTTCCTTCCTTCCATCCTTCCTTCCTTCTCTGTCTTTCCTTCCCTTCCTCCCTAAAAAAAAAAAAAAAAAAAAAAAAAAAAATGGAAAATTATAAATGTTGGAGCAGATGTGGAGAAATAAAACACTCATTCATTGTTGGTGTAAAACATAAAATGGTGCAGCCACTGTGGGAAACGGTTTGGCAATTGCTTGGAAAGTTGATAATTGCCATATGACCCAGCAATCCCAATTCCAGATATATACCCAAAAGAACTGAAAGCAGGGATTCAAACAGATATTTTCACAACGATGTTCATAGCAGCATTAATCACAATTGTCAAAAGATGGAAGCAACGGATGAATGGTTAAACAATGGAATAGCACTCAGCCATAAAAAGGAATGAAGGCCTGATGATGCCACAACATGAATAAACCTTGAATAAATCACATCAAGTGAAATAAGCTAACACAAAAGGAAATATACTGTAATGAGCTCACTTTTATGAAATTAGCAGAATATGCAAATTCATAAAGTCAGAAACTAGAATACAGGTTACCAGAACCAGATGCCAGAGGGGACTGGGGAATGAATTGTACAGAGTTTCTATTTGAGATGATAAAAAAGTTTTGGCAATAGATGATGGCAATGGAGGCACAACTTAGTGAATGCAATTAATACCACTGAATTGTATGTTAGAAAAAGGATTTAAAAGGGAATATTGGGTTGGATATAAGTTACTACCAAAGGGGAGTAGACCAGTACAACACCTAAACCTAACGTAAACAGTGGAACTAAGTTAATTATGATACTGCTGTTTCGTCGATTGTAACCAAAGTACCACACTAATGCAACATGTTAGGGAAAACTGCATGTGTATCTGGATGGGGGAGGGTTATATAGAAACTCTGTACTTTCTGCATAACTTTTCTGTAAACCTAAAACTGTTCTAATTTTAAAAAATTAAAAATAAAGTAAGCTAATAGGAAAGAAAGTACATAGAAGAGATGACAGCATCTAAAATCATGCAGTATTATAGTAGATTTAAACCCAAATATTTCAGTAATTACATCAAAATAAATGAAATAAATATTCAAATGAAGACAATGATTATCTGACTAAGCTGCTATTATGAAAGGTAAACTTTAACTATAAAGATACTTAAAATTTGAAAGAAATGGGTTGAAATTGTAGAAAAATGAATAAAAATATTCAATAGTTAGTTGAATAACTATTAAATAAATTTAATTTATTATTAAAAATGTTTCCACCAAGAAAACTCCAGAAACAAAGTTTTCCTGGTGACTTTCACAAACTTTTAGGAATATATAGCATACAACTTTTACAAACTTTTCCAGAAAATGGGAAAGAACAAGCACTTCCAATGCCTCTAGTGAGGCCATCCTAAAGTTGATAACATGATTGTGTGTGAAAAGGATCCAAAAAATTTATAGATAAATTCTTATTATTATAATTAAAAAATAAATTTAGCAAGAACATAAGGCTATGTTGTTAGTATAAAAAATTAACTGCATTTTTATTGATCATGATCAGTAACAGAGAGGCTGGAAACTAAGATTTCTTAAATTACACCATTTTCAACAGCACCCCACACAGCAAATACTTGGGAATAAATCTAACAAGATGTGCTGGTTTGAACCTGTTATGTACCTCAGAAGAGCCATGTTCTTCTAATCCATTCCTGTGGGGACAGACCTGCTGTCGGTGGACCTTTTGATTAGGTTATTTCCATGGAAATGTGAAGCACTCAATTCAAGGTCAGTCTTAATCTTTTCTTAGACCCTTTATGGGAGAGAAGCTAAGAAAGAAAATGCCCCAAGGAGAAGCAGGAAGGACTCACAGGAGCTAAGAGAGCCATTTGAAACCAGAAGCTGAGAGAGAAGGACAGCAGACATTGCCATATGCCTTCCTGTGTGTCAGAGGAACCCCAGATGCCAGCTGCCTTTCCTCTGAGAAAGTATCCTCTTGTTTGGCACCAGAGAAGTGGGGTACTATGATTTGCAAATACCAAAAGTGCTGGGATGGCTTTATAAATGGATAAGGGAAAAGTTCTGGGAGAATTTTTATATGCTTGATAGAAAAGGTCTGAATTGCTTTGAACAGACTGTTGGTAGAAATGTGGACTTGAAATGAGGTCTTAGACAGAAATGATGAATGTGTCACTGCAAACTGGAAGGAAGGTGCCCCTTGCTTTAAAGTGGCAAAATTGAGTACTGGTGTTGGATGGAAAGGAGAATTTGAAAGTGATGAACTGGGATATCTAGCTGAGGAAATTTCCAAACTTAATGTGAAAAATGCAGCCTGGGTTCTCCTTGCAGGCTACAGTAAAATGTGAGAGGAAAGGAATATGCTGAGAACTGAACTCTTGGGTACAAAGAAACCAGAAACTGATAGTTTGGAAAATTTCAAACTTTCGGAAAATGAGTCCCCAGAGAATAGTGCCCCATGTGAAGATTTAAGAAAACAAGGACCCAGTCTGCTATTTCAGCACAAGCCAGGATTGGAAATGGAGTTATCCAGAAAGGATTTGTGGGAAATCCTGTTGTCTGATGGTTGGAATCCCTGTGATGCATGCCAAGCCAAAAAAATTTTTGTGAGAGCTGTATGAATGGAACCACTGTGAGTCTGGATTGAAAAAAAAAGGGCAGAAAAAGGGACAAATTGAAGGAAAAATGACTTCCAAGGCAGAATCGTGGAAGCTTTGGTCTGAAGCCAAGAAATTTCAGGGCAGGAGAGCCGACTCACCCATGCATGAGGAGTGGGTGATTTACCCTGGAGCAGAGGGCGGGCCTTCCACCTCGATGCTCAGAAAGACTTTTTGTGCCCCAGGCCTCAGAGAGGACCATGTATAACCAGCCACCCGTTCAAATATAAAATATATTTTAAAGAAAAATCTCCACAAATAAATATAAAAAGGATAATCTGACAAACAAACTATGGTACATCCATACAATGGAATGTTACTCAGCAATGAAAAGATATTGGCTTTAAAGCCATGAGAAGACATGGAAGAACCTTAGATGCACATTTCTGATTGAAAGAAGCCAGTCTGAAAAGGCCATATACTATATGATTCCAACCATATTACAACCTGGAAAAGACAAAACTACAGAGACAGTAAAAAGATCAACAGTTGCCAGGGATTTGAGGGGAATGGAAGAGGAATGAATAGGTGGAGCACAAGATCATTTTTAGGGCAATGAAACTATTCTGCTACATAGTAATAGTGGAAACATAAGATTCTGTATTTGCCAAAACTCATAGAACTGTATGATACAAACAATGAACGTGATGTGGACTATAGACTTCAGTTACTAATAATGTATCAACATTAGTTTATCAATTATAACAAATTCCACACTAATGCATTAACACAAGATGTTAAAAATAGGAGAAACCGTGGGAGGGGGGTGTGACGGGGAGATAGAAACGCTGCATACTTTCTGCCCAATTCTTCTGTAAACCTGAAAATACTCTAAAAATAAAGTTTATTATTTTAAAAGAAAGAAAATCAAACAGAAAAACTGGCAAGAGCCTTAAATGTGCACTTTATGAAAGAAAATATGTAAATGCCCAATTACCGCATGAAAGGCACTCACTCAAGCTTTAGTAACCATTCAAATGCAAATTAAAACCACAATAGGATGCCACATAAACACACCAAAATGGCCATAAAAATATACAGTGTATATTATTCTTTAAGGTGAAACTATTACAAACATTTCTTCAAAATCAGGAATAAAGGCAGATCAACCACTATACTTCTGTTTCACAGTGTACTTGAATCTTAGCCAGTGTACTATGCTAAAAATAGAAATTAAAACATATATATTTGAAAGGAAAACACAAAATTGTCCTTTAGGCACACAATAATAATTGGCTATTCAGAAAAGCCAAAAGGAACCATGGACAAGTCATTAGAAATAACAAGACATTATAGTAATATAAGATTAATAAACAACATAAATTGCATTTTTGTATTCCAGAAACAGAA
Organism: Tamandua tetradactyla; assembly: GCF_023851605.1. Taxonomy (NCBI): domain Eukaryota; kingdom Metazoa; phylum Chordata; class Mammalia; order Pilosa; family Myrmecophagidae; genus Tamandua; species Tamandua tetradactyla. The sequence continues at coordinate 6,540,211 of NC_135327.1, read as the reverse complement.
AAGTAATGTTTAAAGATATGATTTGCAATATTATAAAAAATATAAATAAGATGTGCAAGGCCTGCGTAAGAAGTATCATAAACCTTCTTGGAAGATATTAATGAAGACCAAAACATCTGGAGAATTATATATTTAAGATAATGTTGTAAAGATGTTATTCCATACAACCCAAATCAAAATCCATAAGAGGTGATTTGAAGAAATTGACACAATATTTCTAATATTTATATGAAAATGAAAAAATCCTAAAATATTCTGAAAAACAAGACTGGAAATATGCTTTAACATAAAGCAAGATTTATTAGAAAGTTCAGGAGATTATATAGCGGCTTTGGCAAAATGAAATACAGTGTAGTGAAATAAAGAGCTCAGAAAAAGTCCTATCGATATAATCAAAGTTTTTATATGCCTGGGTAAAAAGAGGAGCTCTTCAATAAGTGGGTCAGAAACAACAGAAAAAAACTTATATTGGCCTCTGACTGCACACCTTACAAAAAAATCAATTCCAGTGAACCGGAGGCCCCAGCCACTCCCAAGCCGGCCCCGAGGAGCGCGCTGCACGCAGCGGGGGGCAGCACCGGGATGTGGGGCGCGCCTGCCAGCACGTCTTCTTGCTACCAAAAGTGGCCTTTAGTTTGTAAAATCAGTTAACCCATATTCAGGGGAAGGAGCCATTTACCTGTTCAATATGTGTTTGGCAGCTGTTTGAAATCAAAGTTTTCAAGAAAAAACACCACTCTTGGTTTATAAATCTATAGTTCAGTTAGGAGGATGTCTCCACTTTGGCACATCTGTGGGCTCCTTATCTATCTCAGAAAGGCTAATAAGGAGGGGCAAGTTTCAGCCCCTTGATCAAGTAGTGGCAGACAGCATATTTCCAAATTGCATCTTGTTGCTGCAGTTTCCTGAACTGGAGACGTTGCTTCACTGTGTGACAGAGGAAAAAGAAATAGATAGCGAGAAACATTACAAATACAGCAAACAGAAGACATTAAAGTGGCTGGGGGAGAAAGGTAATTCAAACTACAGCAGCATTAAAAGCCAGTAACGGCAAGTTTGGAGCCCAGTACAATCAGGTGCCTTTTTACCTGGTGCCCAGGTGTCCAGAGATAAGGAAGAGGATTACATTTGTTAGGCCCACTGTCTGATAACTGAATACATTTCTGAAGGATTAAGTGATGACTTACCTAAATATTTAAAGCTTCCAGAACCTTTGCCTTCATTGTCAAACCCTCTGTCAAAGAAAACAAAGTTATCAGATGAGCCTGTAGAAGCAAAAGATGACACTAAATTTAATGCTAAAGATTTGAAGACTGATAAGAAAAATAGCAAAGTGACTGCAGCTCAGAAGGCTCTACCTAAGGTTGACAAGCATGGAGTGAAAAGTATCGACACCTTTTTTGGTGCAAAACTTAAAAAAATTTTGAAAATGCTTGAAACTTTGAAAATGAAATCTAGCAAAAACTTATTTTTGCATTTTACCCGTTCTATTTTCATCCTTCTTCTCTGCCACTATACTCCCTGACCTTTAATTGCCACCTTTTGGGAAAAAATAAAATAAGAAAATGTCCAACAAAGATGCCAAAGAGCAGTTTTCAAATTCACTTCAACATTTCTTTGTATTTGATTTTTGTTCCTGAACAAAATATGAAAAAGTGATTGTATAACTTCATGACTGGTGGCCTTTGGCAACTTGTTTGACATAATAAAAAGTAATTAAGTGAACTGAATTAACATATAGCAGCACAATTTTCTCAAAAGACTGGCATGGGACGATAAAAAAATCAGTTTCAGACAGTTTTAGTATATAAATGTGAAAGTCAAAATTTCAGAACTTTAACGCCCCAGCGGAAGAGCTGAGGTCAACATCGAATTTGAAATATTTAAAGTGGATACAAAACTGCTTCAGTAATGCAGACAATTAAGTGCGTTGCTGTGGGTGATGGTGCCGTTGGTAAAACATGTCTCCTGATACCCTCCACAACAAACACGTTTCCATCTGAACATAGACCGACAGTTTTGACAACTCCGCAGTCACAGTTATGATTGATGGAGAGCCATATACTCTTGGACTTTTTGATACTGTAGGGCAAGAGAATTATGGCAGATTACCACCGCCGAGCTACCCACAAACAGATGTATTTCTAGTCTGTTTTTCAGTGGTCTCTGTCCTCATTTGAAAATGTGAAAGAAAAGTGGGCACCTGAGATAACTCATCACTGTCCAAAGACTCCCTCCTTGCTTGTTGGGACCCAGACTGATCTCAGAGATGACCCCTCTACTATTGAGAAACTTGCCAAGAACACACAGAAGCCCGTCACTCCGGAGACTGCTGAGAAGCTGCTTGTGACGTGAAGGCAGTCAAATATGTGGAGTGTTGTGGAGTGTTCTGCACTCACGCAGCAAGGGCTACAGAATGGATTTGATGAAGCAATACTGGCTGCCCTGGAGCCCCCAGAACCGAAGAAGAGCCACAGGTGTGCACTGCTATGACCATCTCTCCAGGGCCCTTCCTGCACAGCTGGTGTCGGCATCATACTAAAAGCCATGTTGAAATCAAACTAAAGATTAAAAATTAAAATTCGTTTTTGCAATAATGACAAAGACCCTGCACTGCCCACATGCACACGTGTGAGACAAGGCCCCGAGGTGTGGCCCTCATGCCCCCTCCCAATGCTAGCTAATTTTTAATAATTGTGTATAGGCATAAAAGTGGTCAGTACTAGTTTTTGTTTTGTTGTTTCAAAAATTTTTTTGTTTGATTTGTTAAAAGCAAGGCATGCTTGCAATGACTCTGTAACAGACTCATTTGAATTGTTGAAGCTGCACCCTGGTTCCACTCTGACAAGTAATCTGAGACATCTTAGTGGTTTTCTTGTTTTTCCTTCTTTCCCTTTTCTTTTTTTGGGGGGGGTGGGGAGAGTCTGAGGGAGTTTGTTTTTATTTAGTCTTGTTTTTAATTCGTTAGCCAGTGGTGGACAGCCCTTGAGGGGGGGAGATGGATTGATTCCACACTCTTCCTAGGTCTAGTTTAGAAAACATTTTCCACCTGGTGCTTTTAGGAAGAAGTATGTCAATGCCTCTCATTTAATAACATACTCCTTTTTGAAAGTTGCCTTTTCTCTCCACGCTTGGGTAGCTTCAGTATTTGATGAAATTCAGGAAAGTGGGTGGAACCTGGCTTGCCCTCCTGTTTTCTGGCATGCATTCTATAAATGACTGTGACTTTCAAGGAAATCTGTTTGCTATTTGCCGAATTTTTTTTAAGTTAATTTCTAACTTCGTTTACTGATAAAGAAGAAAAGTATTACACCTTTTGAAATACACCAAATGAGTTGCATTCTTAATTAAAAAAACATTTTCCCTGTCAGTCATTGTCTTATATGCTTAGCGTATAGATGTGCAGTTTAATAGTGCCTGATATGGTTGGTGTTCCTAGAACACACCTGAAGACCTGGTATATAGAGGAGATGTGGGGAGTGGAGCTAAAAGAGAGATGTCTGGAATGATTCCCATCCTCTTTCAAGTGTTGGGGAGGGAGCCCCTCTTCGTTAAGAACTGGGGGTGGGCGTGGGGTGGGGAGGACATTTAACAGCATGGACCAGTCAGGGGAATCCCCTTATTTCTGTTTTGCAGCCGAAGAACCCTAGAGAAGCCAGCTGAGGTTCTCTATTTTAACAAAAATCATGGAAAGGCTCTTATGAAGACTGTTCATGAGTGTTAGTAGGGATATTATCAGCTTTTATTTTCCCTTTTTTTTTTTTATTTTTAGGTACTCTTTTCCACCTTCTCCAATCCTAATCCTTGTAGATTCGTTAGTGTTGAACCAATGCTTTCTCATGTCTCAACTGTTTATATATGCATTCTTTTCAGATGTATTAAACAAACAAAATACCCTTCAAAAAAATTTCAAAATTTTTAAAGGAAAACAGAGCCAAGGAATCCCCATGTTCTCAGATAGAATCATCTAGTGATTAGGAGCATAAACTTATAATTAAAAGCCAACTTCAAATCTTGTCTCCATTGTTCAATAGATAATAGGCCTGTGACATGTAATTTAACCTCTGCCTCAGTTTCCTCACCTGTAAAATGATGGCAATAATTTTACCTATCTCATGCATGGAGATCTACCTCATGGGATGGATGTGACAATAAAATGATTTTGTGTACGTAAATCACTAAAAATAGTGCCTGGCATGAAGGAAGTACTCTAGGGTTTACTTACTATTGTTACTATTATTATTGTGTTTATAAAATTCTTCCTGGTGTGCCTGAATCAGTGTTTCTGCACTGTAGAAGGTCAAAGAAGGGAAAGGTGAGGCTCCTTGATTTCTTCCTTGCTCTGTCCTCTGTCCTCCACTGTGGTTCTAGCCTCCACAGTTAAACATGTCAGTTGCTCTGATCCTTAAGTTTCTGTGGTTTCTAGATGTGCATGGGACTCACTATCAGGGGTCTAATCAGCCTGGGACCTTCAGTTTCATGTCTGAGTAACCAAGCACTCACTGTACAACTCAACACCTAGTAATGCCCAGTCCTGGCCTTTCAGGGAGTTGAGATCAAGTCCTCAAGTTTCAAGCCTAAGACATAACATCAGCTGATGCCGAAACTCTCGGACCTGCTACCGGCTGCACCATGAAGCCTGCTAAGTTGGGGTTTCTCCTTGGGCTTTTCATCTTCTCCTTGCTGACCGGCCCACTGATGGGTGGTGTTGATAAAGTTACCGAAATGGTGTGTGGAAAACTCAAAGGTATGAACTTGAGAAGAGGTTGTTGAAAAGAAATCCAAAGACCGATTTGAGAGGGGGAAGGTGTTGAAAGCATCTGTGATCCAGGTGGTCCAGGCAGTTCCTTCTTTGGTGTCAACCCCATAGATCCTTCGTCCTTTGACCCAGGTCATAACTTAATCGGGGGCGCTTGTAGGTGTTAGGTGAGGAAGAGCAAATTATGATACAAATGAGTCCCTTCTGGAAAGGAATCTCTTCGGTAGGAGGCCCCTTTTGAATTGGGGTTTTAGGGCAAATTTCAAAGGTCTCATACTGGGATGCGAGAGAAATGGGAGGTGGGAGATTAATCGAATGGAGGCCATTTAAGTATCTGAGCTCTGGACATATGAAAACACTTGAATACTTGTCCCTGAATAGAGGACCTCACAATGTAGAAGTGAAACGGCAAGAGGAATTTCTTCCATAAACAATATGTACCGGCACAGATCTTGGGGAGGTGTCACAATCTACTCTGAGTCAGATACTCCAAATTCTGGCCCTGTTACTTAGAGGATGTGTGCCCTTAGACAAGTCACTAAACTGCTTACTAGCCCTTAGCCTCAGTTTCTAAATGCATAAAATAGAAATAAGTAAATTTCCTGCTTCAGAGGGTGGTTGTAAGATATTGTGCATAATTGTATTTATTTATTTACTTACTTGTTTTTGGGAGGTGCATGGTCCAGGATCAACCTGGGTCTCCCGCATGGGCAGGTGAGAATTCTACCACTTTGAAGTACCGTTGTACCGTCCTTTGGGGGATGGTGGCGGGGTAGGGGGGGTGGGCGTGCATGGTCTGGGAATCGAACTCGAGTCTCCTGCATAGAAGGTGAGCATTCTACCACTGAAACACCCGTGCACCCCATAACTGCATTTAAATAGCTAGCTGTATCAGGCCATAAATTCCAGGCTGTCTGCTTGAGTAAGGTGGGGTCAACAATCTATGATTGTGGCTAATTGCACCTCTCCCACTCCCCTATTCTTTTTTTTAATTAATAAAACCAATCAACATACAATATGAACATTCTTTTTTTTCATCACATAGTCGTATATTAATCATCATTATCATTTCTTAGAATATTGTATCAATTCAGAAAAAGATATAAAAAGAAAACAAAAAAAATTCATACATACTATACCCCAGCCCTCCCATTCACCGATCACTAGCATTTCAATCTACTAAATTTATTTTGACATTTGTTCCCTCTATTATCCATTTATTTTTAATCCATATGTTTTACTCATCTGTCCTAAGGTAGATAAAAGAAGTATCAGACACAAGGTTTTCACAATCACACAGTCACGTTCCGAAAGCTATATCATTATACAATCATCTTCAGGAAACATGGCCACTGGAACACAGCTCTACATTCTCAGGCAGTTCCCTCCAGACTCTCTGCCATGCCTTAACTAAAAAGGTGGTATCTATTTAATGCATAAGAATAACCTCCAGGATAACCTCCTCACTCTGTTTGGAATCTCTCAGCCATTGACACTTTTTGTCTCATTTCTCTCTTCCCCCTTTCGGTCGAGAAGGTTCTCTCAATCCCTTGGTGCTCAGTCCCAGCTTATTCCAGGATTTCTGTCCCACACTGTCAGCAAGGTCCACACCTGGGAATCATGTCCTATGTAGAGAGGGGAAGGGCAATGAGTCCACCTGTCGTGTTGGCTGAGAGAGCAAGGCCACATCTGAGCAACAAAAGAGGTTCTCTTGGGGGTGACCCCCAAGCCCAATCCCAAGTAGGCTTAGCCTATCCTTTGCAGGGTTAAGTCTCATATGAACAAACCCCAAGATTGGGGGCTCAGCCCACTGCTTTGGCTATCCCCACTTCTTGTGAGAATATCAAGAATTCTCCACTTGGGGAAGGTGAATTGTTCCCCTTTCTCACCATTACCCCAAGGCCACTCCCCTATTCTTAACAATAAAAACAGAGAGTTTGCCTTTGGAAAAGTAGAAAGAAAAGATGACAAGCTGAGGGACAAGTGAGCATTACCCCCAGGGATATGCACCTTGGTTTTCTTAGCTAGTGCTTTGAAGATAGCAGAGGGCCCAGTTAGCTAAAATTTGGTATTTAGGTGGTGTGGAGAGCACATGAAAACTGGAATGTTGGCTTTCTGAATTGTGTGCCCTACCTGAGGAAGATGAGAGTATGGAGGAGCAGGAGAATAATGGGTTTTGGCAAAATGGAAGATGTGAAATGGGGGGATTCTCATGGCTTTTCACAAGTGGTGGAACCTCCTTTTTCACTGACCACCCCTCCAAGTCACTGGTCAGGACCAGAGCCTGGAGTCGTTCCACCATTTTGCATTGCCTAAGGCCAGTCTTGCCAAATCACCCAATTCCAAGGGAAAATCAGCTGTTCTTCAGTGACCTTGAACATGGGAATGTTTGCAGGCTAAACTGATGAACTTTTAAGTGTCCATAAAGACAGTATCTCCTGCTGCTAACCAACCAACCAACCAACCCGCAATTCAATGGGAATCTCTCATGCAGATCCCTGCGAAATGGACATGGACATTGGCAGCTGCTATGAAATTCACTTCAGATATTTCTACAACAAAACCTCCAAAAAATGTCAAAGTTTTTTCTTCACTGGCTGTGATGGCAACCTTAACAACTTCAAGCTTAAGATAGAATGTCAAATCACCTGTGTTGAAGACTATAAAATAAAACAGTAAGGAACCCAATCCCATTTTTGGTCTTTGGGGGGAAGAAAAGGGAGGCTCTGAGATCCCAGGATACAGAGGTACAGATCAGCAGCTGGTTCTGATTTGGGGTAGGAAGAGGGAGGACTGTCAAAATCAAAAGGTTTAATGGTTGGGTTGGATCTCAGGATCATTTTGCTCCTTTTTGCAGTTAAGAAATAAAAAATCCAGAGAGAAAATAATAGTGACCATTTATTAAACAATTACCAAGTGTCAGGCACTGCACTAAGCAATATATATATATATATATATATGATTTAAAGTTAAAACCACCCTAAGGTAGATGTGTATCATTATTTTCATGTGACAACTAAGGAAAACAAGGCTAGCAGGAGTAGCTAACCTACACAACGTCACATTATTAAATGGTATAGCCAGGTTTCTACCACGATCTGACAGTCACCTTACGTGTACAAGGTCACCCAAATCCAACCCTTGAATGCTTAGACCTGTGAACCCTCCATAAGAACACGCTGGTTTTTACAACCAAGCTCCCTTCCCACAGATTAATATTTCCCAGTCATAGGAACTGAAGGTTCATGGACTGAGGGATGGCTCATTTCCAGAAGAGTGAGATGAGCAGTGGTCTTGGGAGTAAATTCAAAAGCAAAAATTTTGTTTAATTTATTTCATATCCCTGGTGAATCTCTGCAGTGCCTGCCACACAGTAAACAATGACTATGTTTTGGGTTGAATAGACAAAAGAATGAGAAATTAATCAATGAACAGGAGGGACATTGAAAGAGAAGGCATCCTCTGAGCTTCCCCTGAGATAAAAATGACCTTTGTTAATTCAGGGAGAATTTCCAAAATCTACAACATAGATCTGTTTTGTTTTTTTTGTTTGCTTAAACAGGAATTCCTAAGAGGATGTGAGCTGCTTGATAAACCATCTGGAACCACCAAGGAGCTGTTTAATATATCACCTGAAACCAAGAGAGAAGAAAGTTGAGACCAATTTTGGTATCTTTGAAATAATCCTTGAAACTTCCATGCTTTTGCTATTTTCCTGACCCTAATTTTGTCTTTCCTGATGAATAACTCTAGAACCATTAAAATGAAAAAGTATTTGTGACAGCTCCCCTTTTTTCTGAATTTCTCTCACACTGCCTTATTCAGAACTGGAATGTCAAAAGTTTCCATCCACTAACTCCTCCTTTCTCCTAAACCATTCCTCATACATGCAAACAATACTCAGACTGTTTTAAGTTTGACTCACCAGATTGGTTTAGGTTTGTATCACTTTCCTTATCACGAAGAACTAGTTAATGGACAGTGTTGGATTTCAGACTAAGAGCAGAAGGAACTCTTGATGCTGAGCTCCCTCAGCGTTCTTGGCAGGTCCAAGGACACAGATATGAGCCAATTGCCATACTAGCTAGAATTGTATCCTCCAAATGGCATAGCTAATAACACCCTCCCCTGCCAGCATCTCACCCTGCCTGATACATGCACGTGTACATCAAAGGAGAACGCCTCAGCACTCTGTCATATGAACCCTAAGTCAACAAGCCCCCATCCAGTCAGGGAACAACACACCACCTAATGGGCACCCTCCCCTCCTGGCGTCACTGTCCCTTTAAGACAAAGCTCCCAGAACAAAGAACCTGAGCCATCTTCTTTTTCTTCCTCCTGGCTCCCCAGGTAGGAGCCAATTTCAGGTTCCTACTTGCTTTCTTCTTTTCGCTCTCCCACCTGCTTCCTCCATACTTTATTCCTTCAATAAAGCTGTTAATCTTTGGCTCGCTGTCTTGAGTGGAATCCTTAACGACCCTGTGCCTAACAGACAGAAGCTGTGCTCCCTTTTGCCCTTCAAAGCAAACTTAACAGTAAACCTCACATTCAGATGTAATGTCCCTGCACTCAGAACAAATTTTTCCTTGTCAAGTTTCCTGATTAATGTCCACAGTCATGAACCACAATTAGTCTAACTGACCTCCTGACCTGGTCCCCAATTCATGAATAGTTATTTTGACATTTGTTTAATACCTGAATCATTGAAATTTGACACATCCATTGCCAGTCACTCCGGAAAGGAAACCCTCAACTTCAGCCAAATGAACTTTTCCGCTACAACAGAACAAACATCCAAACACTGGTTTCCAAGAGTCTTCTGAATATAATGCTACAAAGTTTAGCATAGCCATTATCTGCCCAGATGCAGGGCATTCATGTTGACTATGTCACCTCTGAATTGTTTTTTTCAGGCATCTCAGATGATCCCACACAGAAGTAGGAATTTCTTAGAGAAAAAATCCAATCCCTCACCTATGAATTACATTTTGTGCCAGTGACAGCTAGGCCTAACATCAAGGGCATGATAAGCCAGGAAAATCCTATAATGACACACATAACCTGATTTCTGCTAATCTTAAAACTAGGAAACCCAGTCCCCAAACAGAGGCATTTTTCTGCAAAAATGTGCTGCCTTCCGGCTCAGGCCCTCATCCAGACAGGGTTTCCTCTGAAGAGGTGGGACTTTAATGATCTAGTTTACTCAGGGACATTTCTACTTTGGTGAAGACCCTAGAATTACTGATCATTCTTGAGTCCAATCAACTGCAAGAACCATGCCATGGACCCTAAAATAACAGGGACCAGCTAATCTGACTGGTCCATATAAATGGAAGTTGAGAGATTTTCCTATAGTGAGACATGATGCTGGCTATCCAAGAAGTGAACAAAATGAAATGCTCTCATGGGCTGTTTTCTTTCTCTTTCCAGCCAACTCCTGGAGAAGCCACAGAAGTAAAAGAGGTTACCTGGGTATGAAAACTTAAAGTCAAGACTGAGTGTCCTCTAGGGAAAGACAGGGCAGTAGGTGAGAAAAGGAACAGATACACAGGACGGACTGCTGGGACCCAAAGCTAGGGAAATTAGTTTGGTTAGAATTTTTGAGTCATGCTATTCTCCCCAACACATAGATCTGGGTTCAGCATTGCCTACTGCTTTGTCAGACCAGAAACAGCAAGTACCACAAGGGGAACTGAGATAACATAATGTTAGCTCCCAGTTCCCCTTTCTTCTATACATACTGAGGGATAGATGACTAAACCTCAAAAAGAAAATTTCCACAGAAAATACGTCTAGGGCAGAAGTATAAATAAGTTCTCTGGGAGAGAAAGATTGGGGGAGGAAGGGGATTAGTTTTTCTCAGAAACAAATGGGAATAAACAAGCCCATCCTGGTCAATTGTGGGGTGTCTGCTTTCATTATTTGCACACTTTCCTGCTTTGGGTATAAGGCCTATCTTGTGTTTTCTCTGCCCTATTCCTGGCATCAGCCATTTCTCTCAGGAGCCCTGTTTTTTTTTTTAGTAGAGGTTGATGTTTAGAGGCCAAGTTCTCACTGCAAAGTGTGCCAGTTACTACTGGGGCACTGAGACTCCCAAACCCTCTTAATGGAAGAGCTGAAGATTATCTGTATGCATATATACATGTCACGCATGTACATCTAAATGTAGGCTTACAGCTATCTCTGAAGTAAAAACAATGACTTCACTCCAATCCCTTCCAATTCCATCCAGCCTCATCGGATTCACCCTGGCTGCCATTATCCTTGATATTCACTTATCTATTCAGTCCATAACCAATTTCTCATCGCGGCTGCCTCCACCTTCCCCACTTGTATGCCCACCTCATCTCCTTTGGCACCCCATGCCTGGCTACATTTCAAAGAAGATAACCTCGTTACTCTACTGGGCTTTGAAAACCTTCTTCTGGACCGCTGCAGCCCTCCATCATTGGTAGAGCAGACGTCTGCCTTACTCTAGCACACCTGGTAGCTTTGGGACTAAATTGTAAAGGAAGTGATGGGGCTGGGGTCATATACCTTAATTTTTATGTTTTTAATTTCTTTATCCTTTTTCTAATATTTTGAGGAACTTCTTGACCTAATCTTCTACCTTATTAATTCATACTTTGGCTGTATATATTACATTTATCCAAGTTATGAAGTTACTTTGTTCATCTATTGCATTTTCCAAACCCTGTATTTTTATTGGTTTTTCTCTAATATATGCTCCTTCGTTAAGATACTGTATGCACTCATTGATTTTAGAATTAATTATGCCTATATCATTTATCTCTTCAGTTAATTCTGGGTCGTTTGATATTGGTTTTTCAGCTTCTTGTTTCTTTTTGTTATCGTGGTTATGTTGTTTTGTTCGTGAATTTCATTCATCCTTAGGAATGTGAGCTCTTTTTGCTTTTATTGTGTATGTTAGTGAGTGGATGGGACAGAGCAGGTGCAGGGTAGAAAGATCAAAGCCCAGATCACTCAACTTGTGCTTTCTTTGGTAGATTTAGAGTCTTTTTCTGGAAGGTTGATAGTTTGGATTCATATATTTAGGTCTTTGATCCAATTTGAGTTGATTTTAGTATATGGTGTGAGATAGGGGATCCCCTTCATTCTTTGCATATGGGTATCCAGTTTTCCCAGTACCATTGGTTGAAGAAACTATTCTTTCTCAATTGAATGGACTTGGTATCTTGTCAAAAATCAACTGGCCATACATGTGAAGATTTGTTTCTGAAGTCTCAATGAGATTCCATTGGTCTATATGTCATCCTTGTGCCAGCACTGTGCTGTTTTAGTTACTGTAGCTTGGTAATAAGTTTCAAATTCAGGAAATGTGAGTACTCTAACTTTGTTCTTCTTTTTAACAATGGTTTTGACTATTTGGGGCCCCTTACACTTTCATATGAATTTGATTCTTGCCTTTTCTTATTTTGAAAATAAGGCTGCTGGATTTTTTATTAGGATTGCATTGAATCTGTACATCACTGGGTAGAATTGACATCTTAACAATATTTAGTCTTCCAATCCATGAACATGGAATGTCCTTTCATTTATTTAGGTCTTCTTTAATTTCTTTTAGCAACGTTTTGTGGTTTTCTGTGTACAAGTCTATTACATCCTTGGTTAAATCTGTTTCTAGATATTTCATTCTTTTAATTACTATTATGAATAGAATGCTTTTCTTGATTTCTTCTCATTATTGTTCATTACCAGTATTAGAAACATTACAGACTTTTACACATTGATCTAATACCCTGTCACTTTGCTGAATTTGTTTATTAGCTCTAGTAATTTTGTTATGGATTTGGGATTTTCCACATATAGTATAATGTCACCTGAAACTAGGGAAAATTTGACTTCTTTCCCAATTTTGATTCATTTCCTTTTCATGACTAATTGCTCTGGCTAGAATTTCTGGTACAATATTGAATAACAATGGTGACAATGGGTATCCTTGTCTTGTTCCTGATCTTAGCAGAAAAGTTTTCAGTCTTTCACCATTGAGTATGACGTTAGTTGCATTTTTTCATATATGCCCTTTATCATGTTGAGGAAATTTCCTTCTATTCCTTGTTTTCTAACTGCTTTTATCAAGAAAAGATGCTGAATTTTGTCAAATGCCTTTTCTGCATCAACTGAAATGATCATGTGGGTTTTTTCTTTTGTTCTATTAATGTGACATATTCCATTAATTGATTTTCTTATCCTGAATTACCCTTACATACCTAGAATAAGTCCCACTTGATCATGTTTAATTCTTTTATATGCTCTTGGATTTAGTTTGCTGGTATTTTGTTGAGGATTCTTGCATCTATACTCATAAGGGATATTGATTTGTAATTTTCTTTTCTTGTGGTGTCTTTATCTGGTTTTGTATTTGGGTGATGTTGACCTCATAGGATGAGTTTTGGAATGTTTCCTCCTCTTCAATTTTATGAAAGAGTTTGAGCAGAATTTTTGTTAATTCTTCTTTGACTGTTTGGTAAAATTTACCAGTAGAGCCGCTTGACCTTGGGCTTTTTTATATTGCAGGATTTTTTATTAATGATTCAATCTTCCTAGGTAGTCTCTGTGTTTCACAGAATTCACTATAAATATAAGGATTTATTTCTGGACTTCCAATTCTGTTCCACGATCTATATGCCTATTTTAAGCCAGTACCACATTGCCATGATAACTGAAACTTTGTGATAAGTTTTGAAATTGGGAAATGAGTCTCCAACTTTTACTGTCTTCATTTTTCCCTTTGATTATGCTATACATTCCCTCTATCTGTCATTCTCGCTATTTAAAATGTTCTTCCACTGGCATTTTAGGATTTGCAGAACTATGCTAAGGAAATACAGCAGCCCCAAAATCTCAATAGCTGGGCACAATAAAAGTTTATTTCTTGTTTGATGCAAGTGAAGTTGCTCTCCTGGGCAGCACTCTTCTAAGCAGTGGTCCAGGAATCCATTATAAGTGTGTGTCCTTTTTCAATCATAATAGTACTTATTTATGCCTTCTCTTTTTTCATTAATATCTCCAGAGGTTTGTCTGTTTTCTCAATCTCTTGAAGAACAACTTTGTTGATCCAGCACATTGTCACTTTGTTTTCTCTCTCAATGATCTCTGCTCTCATCTTTATTATCTCCTTTTTGATCTGGACCCTGTTTACTCTTTGAATTTCATCTCAATCACTACCAAACTGACCTGTTTCCCCGAATTTGACCAACTTTCTTCCTTGCTTCCAGATCTGTATACAAGCTGTTTCATAAGGCTAGATGTTTTTTCCCAACTTCCTCTTCATCTGAACATTCCTCCTTATCTTTTTGGCTGCAGCTTCCCTGATTCCCTAAAATGGGATTAGGTGCTTTTCACATGTACACTAAAGCTTCTGGCATTTAGCCTATGATATTATGGATTATATTATACTGTCATTGTCTCTACTACATAAAACTGAACTCCTTAAGCATAAGTGTAGACCAATTATGAGGGAGACATAGGCAAAGTGGAAAAAGGAAGAGGAATCCTCACACTAGAGGATCCAAAATACCTAGCAAGTCCACCTTTCAACTCAGTCACTCCAGCCCCTGAGATTCCCAACTCAAAACTCAGGCCCTCAGGAGAGTTGGGAGAACAAAAGGACACCAGTATGGACCCAGTTCATCCCTGGTGAGGTCTCTCAGGTCAAGAAGAACCACAGGGAAAGGGAGATTGGGTTCTCTTGGTATATAACTAAAACTCACAGATTCCAATCCATATACTGTCAGGTAGGTCTTGATGAAGATTGAATAAATATTCATTGAGGACCTTCACTGCATCATCTGAGAGCAGAGAGTCAGGAAATAAATATTCTCATTGACCCCTATTGGGCTCAAGCATGTTTGGGGTTCACCTCTCCCTATATATGGAGTTCTAACTGATGAAGAATGCTTACAAGGATCATTAGTCAAAAGAAAAATAAAGTGGCTCTTTATTAATTATTAATCAAGCATCCAATAATTCCCAAAACAAAGTCTTCTTGGAAATTTTATTACACAATGCATCTTGAGTCAAATGCAAAAATTGATCTTTCGGTCTCCAAACCTCTATCTACTCCTTGACACTCATATATGCAATTATCCTGAGGTTGCTGGAAAGATATAATAAATATTCAGAAGCCCCAATTATACTTGTTCTAAAAACAGCATTAATCCAATGCCCATTGCATTCATGAAAATGTCCTGAACCTTTCCATGTATGATTATAACATGAGTACAGAAAATATTTTTCAGAAATCATGGACTGGTACATTCAGAGCAATCTCCCATGGAGAATAGCTAGAAAAGTCAGGGAAATATAAAAGTCATCTATTTGAAGGAATTGGAAAGCAATAATAAGGTAGTAAAAAATTTTGGTCTAAGATTTGGAAGAATGAGACTGAGATGTGAATTTGTACATTGAAGTCACTTTTTTTGCTTAGGGATTTCTGCCCATTCTGGAAGAGACAACTGACATTGTCCAATATACAATCAAAATAATCAAGCATAGGGGGAGACAAAAAAATCACGTAATAACAAGTGTTGGTGAGAATGTGGATAAATAGGAACACTCATATACTGCTGCTGGGAAGGTAAAATGGTGTAAACGCTCTATAAACAGTCTGACAGTTCCTCAGAAAGTTACTCATAGAGTTACCATATGACCCAGCAATTCCTTTCCTACACATATACTCAAGGGAAATGAAAACATAGCCACACAAAAACTTACATACAAATGTTTATAGAAGCATCATTCATAATAGTTAAAATATGGAAACCATCCAAATGCCCATTAACTCATGAATGGCTAAACAAAATGTGGTATATCCATAAAATAAAAAGGAATTAGGTACTGATGCAAACTACAATATGGATGAATCTTGAAATCATTATTCTAAGTGAAAGAAGCCAGTTACAGAAATAATATACAATTCCATTTACTGTATGGTACAGAATAAGTACATCTAGAGACATTGAAAGGGTATCAGTGGTTACCAGGAGCTGAGAGGAGGAAGGGTGGGGAGTGTCTGCTTGTGGGTATGAGATTTCTTTTAAGGATTGATAAAAATTTTCTTCAGTTAGATAGTAGTGATGGTTTCAAAACTCTTTAGGTATACTACAATTAAATTGTACACTTTAAAATGGTGAGTTTTAAGGTATGGGAATTATACTTCAATAGAGCTGTAATAAAAAAGAAAGAAATGGCTCTTTGCCATACAAAAAGAAGTCGATCTACACATGAAGAGAGATTGAAGTGGCATACTAATAGATACAATAAGTGGACCTTGTTTGGGTTCCTATTTAAACAAAGACAACATTGTTAATTTTTCAGATAATAGGAATAATTTTGACAAATTGAGATATGTTATCCTATTTTTTAAAATTATTGTTAATAGTTTAGGAAAGCATAGCCCTGTGGCTTTGTTTGAAAATTCAATATACTCTGTATATTGGAAAAAATAGATTAAATAATTGATGGATGAAACAATGAGCCATCTGAAGATTTACTTCAAAATAAACCAGCAAGGTTTGAAGAAAGAATAGAGAAATAGATGAAACAAGATTGGCTATGTATTGGTAATTATTAAATTTGATGATAGATATATAGTTTTCTCTCTACTTTAATAAATATTTTAAATCTGCAGTACAAAAGTTTATTAAAATTCTGTACTGGGACTCTTAAATGAAACATGATGCCTTTCTTCTAGTACTCATTCCCTACACTTCCACCGAGCAATAAATGCTGCAGAGTCAACAGATGAACATTTGCAGGGCAAACTAAGAATATTAAATTTGCTGGGAATGACAAACATGATATAATTTTTATCTTACTATTACCTAGCACTCACATACAAATACTTGATACCATCAATCATGTAGAGGTATAATATGCTATGGAATTAATGCAAACCACTCAGACAATCAGGCAAACCTCTGAGTCCCATCTTCATCATGATGTCCAAATAGCATATAAGAATTTATCTCCTAAGTACAAAACAACGAGTGCTTTAGAGAAGAGTTCTGGTACCAGTGACGGAACAACATTTACATTTGTTTAATCGGAAACAAAATTCAAGAGGATAAACTGCCTGGGTGCCCAGAGTTTTACACAATTTCCACATCTCTCACACCTCCCTTCCTGGAATAACTCCTGCCACCTACCTTATAGACAATGTAGGGCACCGTGATTATTGACAATGTCACCAGAGGAGGGCCACAATCCCAAGGGAAAATTAAGATCATATTACCAGAGGGTGCAAGGGTAGTTCAGTGGTAGAATTCTCACCTGCCATGCGGGAGACCCGGGTTCGATTCCCAGCCCATGCACTTCCCAAAAAAACACAAGCAAACAACAAACAAACAACAATTCAGCACATGGTGCTGCAATAACGGGAAACTCACATGGAAAAAGAATAAAATGTAATCCCTGCCATACAGTATACAAAAAAAAAAAATCCTATTACCAAGACAAGGATAATCCTGAGCAGGGAGAAAGAATATATGCCCATTCCATTACTCCCTTTGACTATCAGTTCACTCACCTGCTTTTAATTCATTAATCTCTTTTAATTCATTAATTCCTTTGCTTAACATACCTAAAACCATGTACCCACCTCCCAAAGAGTTCAACCAAAAGTCTTATTTGGCTACTTTATCTATCTTCAGATCTTAGTTTCCAGGTGATGTCTCTTCAAGTTCCATTTGAATCCTAACAAGAAATTCTGCAATATAAGGAATACAACATAAAGTTTACCAACAAACAACACACCCTAAATTAAAACAAGGGACTTGAAATAAGAGAATAGGACTTCTAAATTCAAATAACACAAGCAAATAAACAACAGGTTAACATTTGTTTTTCCTGCTCATCATAAGGATGGAACTGGTTTTTGTAACATCCCTGCACTGTCGTACATTCCATTTTCTTTGCCTTTGTACAGCACCCATGCTGTTCTAGTTTGCTAGCTGCCAGAATGCAACACACCAGAGATGGATTGGCTTTTAATAAAAGGGGATTTGCTTAGTTAAAAGTGCATAGCTCTTCAGAGGAAGGGCAGCTAACTTTCAACTGAGATTCTTTCTTACATGGGAAGGCACAGGGCGATCTCTGCTGGCCTTCTTTCCAGGTCTCTGGGTTCCAACAACTTTCCCCGGAGTGATTCCTTTCTGTATCTCCAAAGACCTGGGCTGAGCTGTGAGTGCTGAGATGAGGTATGCTGAGCTGCTTAGGCTGTGCTACACTGAGCTCTCTCATTAAAGCACCAGCCAATTAAATCAAACATCATTCATTGCAGCAGGCACGCCTCCAACTGCAGATGTAATCAGCAACAGATGAGGTTCACGTACCATTGGCTCATGTCCATGGCAATAGAACTAGTCACCTTCATCTGGCCAAGTTGACACCTGAACCCAACTACTACATGTTTATCTACATTCTTTACACACATAGTAATCAAACCTTCAATGATTCAATGCACTCATCTTGGACCTACTTGTGAAAGTTTTCAGCATTATCATCTTTCAGCTTTCACAATTTTTACCATCCAGTAAACTTTGCCATCAACTATATTGCAGTCTTATGTGCCCTGAGGTGGCAGCCGTGCCCTTTACAACCTATATTGTGGAGCATTAACTATAAATTCCCCTAACAGAGTCATGCAAAACCTTAACTCCTTTTTTACCTATTGTTCTAGTTTGCTAGCTGCCAGAATGCAATATACCAGAAATGGAATGGCTTTTTAAAAGGGGAATTTAATAGGTTGCTAGTTTACAGTTCCAAGGTCGAGAAAATGTCCCAGTTAGAACAAGTCAATAGAAATGTCCAATCAAAGGTATCCAGGGAAAGACACTGTTCTAGTTTGCTAGCTGCTGGAATGCAATATACCAGAAACAGAATGGCTTTTAAAAAGGGGAATTTAATGAGTTGCTAGTTTACAGTTCTAAGGCAGAGAAAATGTCCCAATTAAAGCAAGTCTAAAGAAATGTCCAATCAAAGGCATCTAGGGAAAGATACCTTGGTTCAAGAAGGCCAATGAAGTTCAGGGTTTCTCTCTCAAGTGAGAAGGCACATGGCGAACACAGTCAGGGCTTCTCTCTCAGCTGGAAGGGCACATGGCGAACATGGCGTCATCTGCTAGCTTTCTCTCCTGGCTTCCTATTTCATGAAGCTCCCCAGGAGGTGTCTTCCTTCTTCATCTCCAAAGGTCACTGGTTGGTGGACTCTCTGCTTTGTAGTGTTGCTTTCTCCGAATCTCTCATTCTCCAAAATGCTTCCTCTTTTATAGGACTTCAGAAACTAATCAAGACCCACTGAAATGGGTGGAGACATGTCATCCCCTAATCCAGTTTAACAACCATTCTTAACTAAATCATATCAACCAGGGAGATGATCTTATTGCAATTTCAAATATACAGTATTGAATAGGGATTATTCTACCTTTAAGAAATGAGATTTATATTAAAACATGGCTTTTCTTAGGGGGCATACTTCCTTTCAAACCAGCACAGACACCTTGGTTCAAAAAGGCTGATGAAGTTCAGGGTTTCTCTTTCAAGTTACAAGGCACATGGTGAACACAGCCACAGTTTCTCTCTCAGCTGGAAGGGCACATGGAGAGCCTGGCATCATCTGCTAGCTTTCTCCCCTGGCTTCCTGTTTCATGAAGCTCCCCGGGAGGCATTTTCCTTCTTCATCTCCAAAGGTCACTGGCTGTGGACACTCTGTTTCGTGGTGCTGCAGCATTCTCTGCTCTCTCCAAATCTCTTTCATTCTCCAAAATGTTTCCTCTTTTATAGGACCCCAGTAAACCAATCAATACCCACCCAAGTGGGGTGGAGACTTATCTCCCCTAATCCAGTTTAACAACCACTCTTGATTGGATTACATCTCTAGGGAGATGATCTAACTACATACGGTATTGAATAGGGATTATTCTGCCTCTACGAAGTGGGATTTTGATTAAAACATGGCTTTTCAAGGGCACATACATCCTTTCAAACCAGCATATCTATTTTCCTAGTTTCATGAAGAATCTAAAATATCAGATATTGGTCTCCATTTCACATTCAGTGGAGCCATTTTCACATTACTTGATGGAAGCAGTCTTCCATTAGATGTACAGACAAAACAACAACAACAACTGGTGAATCAAAAGAGCCCAGAATCAGGAAGATGAGAAGTAAAGACGTTGCGAGTGGACCTTTGGCTGGGATGTAAGGTTTCAACCACATCTACACCCCATGGGTTTCCAGAAATAAATGTAACAAATTCAGAGAACACACAGCGTACTACAGGAGAGATCCGAGGCCTGGCAAGGTACCACCACTCAGGTGAAGCATAATTGCATCTTCAATTGCATGTTTTATACAACCAGAAACCTCTGAATTTTTAAGCAAATAAATGTAATTAGCACCATAGGCATTAACTCATTGCCTTACATCTTTCAAAGTGAAATGAGTTCCCTGGTAAAGACAGTGTTAAACTCATTCATGTGATGAAAATAAGGCATTCATCAATTTCATGAAGGATGGAATTGGCAGAGGTATGATGGAGAAGAAAAGCAAATCTAAGCCCATTATGAGAGTCTATACTAAGAGGACAAATCAACTAGCTGATCTATGAATGAGCCCCCCCCATGATGCATGGTAACAAACCAATGTCTCAGCAAACAAGAAGCCCCTCCTGTTGAACTTTCATATTTGGGCAGAATTTCCAGGCCCAAATTCCAAAACAGATTTTCCAATATTGCTTCTTCCACGTATCTTATGACATAGGCGACCCTTACCCATACTGCCCAAAAATCTGTAACATAGTCCATCTCTCCTTTCACGTCAAATGGACTAGGACTGGGACTGTTTCTAGTCCTGCCCATTGGGAAAAGTTTGACTTTCTTCTGTCTCTCAGTAACAATGGAACTATAAACATTTTTCATTAAACTTGGTTTTTATTATTCTCTAATATTACATGTATATATTTTTATTATTATATTAAATAATATATGTATTGTATTATATATATTAAATATATAATGTATATATTCTCTAATATTACATTAGAGAAAGCTACTAATAAACTAGGATCCTTTTATTTTTTTCATTCTTACACATCAGGCCACTGGGAATGCCCAGTGAGGGCGTAAATGTGGATTGCGGGGCCTGAGACAGCACTGCAGGAAGAGGTGTAATAGGAGCATAACCCGCTCATTTATTGGGCATTCGGGATTGCTTACCCTGATCTCATACAGATTCTTTCCTCATTACAGTGGACAGCTGCTAGGTTCACTGGATAACCGAACATTTCTCAAGCTCCTTCCTTAAAACATTCCCTAGTAGACAAAGCAGAGAGTAATCACCAAAGATTAGATTAGGTTAATGACCTTCTCTGCTTTCCACCTCATATACCTTTCTTCCTAAGTCTCACGCCCACACATTGCCTTGAAACAGAACATTGCATCTTCTGCTATGGACATAAAAATCAGAACATTTACTCCCTTATTTGAATACAACCATGGTGACACTTCAGAGATGGAAGATTAAAAGTCATGTCATTCAGCCATCCTACCTGAGACACAGGTGCAAAACAAGAGGTATTCATTCAGCTCTTCCCAACCTACATTCTCTCCCATCCAGCTCTGTCACTATAAAGTCTTCTGCTTATTGGGACTATGGGAATGGTTAGTAAGAGACACAGAGACATTAGCTGCTTTGGAGCCATGAAAGAAAGCACCTCCACTCCCTTCCCAGCCACTGACCCTGACAGCCTATCCCCTGGTGGGAAATGCACTGTAGCCAGCATCAAACTACTCAGCCTGTAATCCCATCTGGGTACCATGGTGCCTCCAGAGGCACATTGCCCTCTCCTCTTCTGTCTGTGTCAAATCTCCCTCTGCTTCTCTCTTTTTTCTTTTTCTTTTTTTAGAGCAAGGGACATTGCAAATATATGTTTGTAATTTTTTGCTTAAAATACTCTGGCCTTTTTTTTTTTTTTTTTTGGTCCCACACGGAAAATTCTTATCTTTTAAGCAGAGTACTCAGATGTTTATGTAAAAGCTTATATATTTAAGGTGGCCCCCAGAGAGTGAAAAAAGATCATTTTGGAAAGGGTGGGGCATTCTGAAACTATGCTTCTCTCTTATAAAGACACGTGTGATGGATAACTTGGATAATCCAAGATAGTTTCTCCCATCTCGAGATCCCTAATTTAATCACATATGCAAACACCCTTATTCCTAATAAGACATTATTAGGATCCAAGGCTTAGGATTTGATAACTTTGGGGGGGGGTCATTCTGACTATCATAACAGGCAATACAGGAGACAGTGGAATGAATTCAATGCATATCTTGGCACACTAGCACAATCCAGAAAGAAGGAAAATGGACAGGATAAACTATCTGGTTTCTTTAAAAATAAGTTATTAAAAATGAAAAGAGGTAAAGATATATACTAAGTAAGAACTGAGAGATGAAAGGTACATCAATCTTACTTAAAACCTAATTTCAAAAATAAAATTACAATTAAAATATTTTTAAAACATTTGGGGAAATTTAAACAGTGACTTTATATTTAATGAAACTAAAAATTACATATAATTCATTAGGTGTGATATGATTTTTCGATTTTGTTTCAAAACTAAGTGTCCTCACTTTTTAAAAAGCAGGCTGAACTATTTGTGAATGAAAAGATATGATGTCTGCAGTTTGTTTCAAAATGAAATGGTGGGAAAATTGGGAAAGAACAGTCTCTTCAATAAATGGTGCTGGGAGAACTGGATATCCATATGCAAAAGAATGAAGGAGAATCCCTATCTCACACCATATACAAAAGTCAACTCAAAATGGTTCAAAGATAATTTTTTGAAGGCCTTGATTTTTATCAAGGCCCAATGTGTGCGTTAAAAAAAAAAAAGCAGCTATTTCCTTTAAAGTTCTTTGTAGTTACTCATAGGGCTTTTTTCGTTAAAAGCGACAGTGTTAATAAAACAAACGACGTAGATGTGTAAGAAATTGCAAAAAAAAAAAAAAAAAAAAAAAAGTTCAAAGACCTAAATATAAGGATCAAAACTATAAAACTCCTAGAAGAAAACATAGAGAAGCAACTTCAAAGTCTTGTATTAGGCAACGGTTTCTTAGACTTTATACCCAAAGCACAAGCAATGAAAGAAAAAAGTAGATAAATAGGACCACATCAAAATTAAAAACATTTGTACCTCAAACAACATCATCATGAAAATGAAAAGACTACCTACTCAATGGGAGAAAATATTTGGAAACCACATGTGCAATAACGGTTGCATAAACAGACTATGTAGAGAAATCCTAGAACTCAACAATAAAAAGACAAACAACCCATTTTAAAAACAGGCAGGAGACTTCCTGGAAGATGGCGGCTTAGTAAGACGCGCGGATCTTAGTTTCTTCTCCAGGACACCTACTAGGGGAGTAGAAACGATACAGAAAGCGCCCAAAGCCACAACAGAGATAAAAAAGACAGCGTACCCCATCCTGAAACGGCTGGCTGGCTGAGAGAAGCAGCTCGGGTGAGATCGCCGAGGCGCGCGGGCCTTACCGGGCGGGGTGGCAAGCGGCCGGAGTTACTCCCTTCCCCCTTCCCGGGCCAGCTGGGAGAATTGGAGAGGCGGTCCCCTGAAACAAAGACGGCTGGCGCCCACACCACGCGCAGCCCCCGGACCAACTGAGAGAATTGGATCGGAAACCCCCAGGCCGCGGAGAACGGTGACGGGTGGGGGAGGCCCCTTCCAAACCCGTGACTCCCGGGGAACGTGCACTCTCTTGGGCGGGCCGCTGCCGCTGGCGCCCTCCCGCCACGCTTGTTGCCCAGGGCCGACTAGGAAATTCGGACGGGCTCTTTCCCTGGCTGAGGCGACCAGCAACCCTCCCTGCGTTCGGACCCCGGGCCGGCTCAAGCCGTTTCGGCTAGCGAACCCCCAGGACGGCGAGAGTTTTCCAAAGTTTAAGGTCCCACAGCACCTTTTACTGGTGGGACCCGCAGACAAACGGGTGCCACGAGCGCCACCTACTGGGCAGGATAAGAAAAACAGAACCCAGAGATTTCACAGAAAAATATTACAACCTTGCTGGGTCCAACACCAAGAGAAATCTGAATAAATGCCCAGACGCCAGCAGCAGAAGATAACTGTCCACGCTCAAAAGATTGAGAATATGGCTCAGTCAAAGGAACAAACCAATAGCTCGAATGAGTCACAAGAGCTGAGACAACTAATGCTGAATATATGAACAGAAATGGAAAACCTCTTCAAAAATGAAATCGATAAATTGAGGGAGGACATGAAGAGGACATGGGCTGAACATAAAGAAGAAATAGAAAAACTGAAAAAACAAATCGCAGAACTTATGGAAGTGAAGGATAAAGTAGCAAACATAGAAAAAATAATGGATAGCTACAATGATAGATTTAAAGAGACAGAAGATAGAATTAGTGATTTGGAGGATAGAACATCTGAATTCCAAAAAGAAACAGAAACTATAGGGAAAAGAATGGAAAAATTTGAACAGGGTATCAGGGAACTCAAGGACAATATGAACCGCACAAATATACGTGTTGTGGGTGTCCCAGAAGGAGAAGAGAAGGGAAAAGGAGGAGAAAAACTAATGGAAGAAATTATCACTGAAAATTTCCCAACTCTTATGAAAGACCTAAAATTACAGATCCAAGAAGTGCAGCGCACCCCAAAGAGATTAGACCCAAATAGGCGTTCTCCAAGACACTTACTAGTTAGAATGTCAGAGGTCAAAGAGAAAGAGAAGATCTTGAAAGCAGCAAGAGAAAAACAATCCATTACATACAAGGGAAACCCAATAAGATTTTGTGTAGATTTCTCAGCAGAAACCATGGAAGCTAGAAGACAGTGGGATGATATATTTAAAATACTAAAAGAGAAAAACTGCCAACCAAGACTCCTATATCCAGCAAAATTATCCTTCAAAAATGAGGGAGAAATTAAAACATTCTCAGACAAAAAGTCACTGAAAGAATTTGTGACCAAGAGACCAGCTCTGCAAGAAATACTAAAGGGAGCACTAGAGTCAGATACAAAAAGACAGAAGAGAGAGATATGGAAAAGAGTGTAGAAAGAAGGAAAATCAGATATGATATATATAATACAAAAGGCAAAATGGTAGAGGAAAATATTATCCAAACAGTAATAACACTAAATGTCAATGGACTGAATTCCCCAATCAAAAGACATAGATTGGCAGAATGGATTAAAAAACAGGATCCTTCTATATGCTGTCTACAGGAAACACATCTTAGACCCAAAGATAAACATAGGTTGAAAGTGAAAGGTTGGGAAAAGATATTTCATGCAAATAACAACCAGAAAAGAGCAGGAGTGGCTATACTAATATCCAACAAATTAGACTTCAAATGTAAAACAGTTAAAAGAGACAAAGAAGGACACTATATACTAATAAAAGGAACAGTTAAACAAGAAGACATAACAATCATAAATATTTACGCACCGAATCAGAATGCCCCAAAATACGTGAGGAATATACTGCAAACATTGAAAAGGGAAATAGACTCATATACCATAATAGTTGGAGACTTCAACTCACCACTCTCATCAAGGGACAGAACATCTAGACAGAGGATCAACAAAGAAATAGAGAATCTGAATATAACTATAAATGAAATAGACTTAATAGACATTTATAGGACATTACATCCCACAACAGCAGGATACACCTTTTTCTCAAGTGCTCATGGATCATTCTCAAAGATAGACCATATGCTGGGTCACAAAGCAAGTCTTAACAAATTTAAAAAGATTGAAATCTTACACAACACTTTCTCGGACCATAAAGGAATGATGTTGGAAATCAATAATAGGCAGAGTGCCAGAAAATTCACAAATACGTGGAGGCTCAACAACACACTCCTAAACAACGACTGGGTCAAAGAAGAAATTGCAAGGGAAATTAGCAAATACCTCGAGGCGAATGAAAATGAAAACACAACATATCAAAACTTATGGGACGCAGCAAAGGCAGTGCTAAGAGGGAAATTTATTGCTCTAAATGCCTATATCAGAAAAGAAGAAAAGGCAAAAATTCAGGAATTAACTATCCATTTGGAAGAACTGGAGAAAGAACAGCAAGCTAACCCCAAAGCAAGCAAAAGGAAAGAAATAACAAAGATTAGAGCAGAAATAAATGAAATTGAAAACATGAAAACAATAGAGAATATCAATAAGGCCAGAAGTTGGTTCTATGAGAAAATCAATAAGATTGATGGGCCCTTAGCAAGATTGACAAAAAGAAGAAGAGAGAGGATGCAAATAAATAAGATCAGAAATGGAAGAGGAGACATAACTACTGACCTCACAGAAATAAAGGAGGTAATAACAGGATACTATGAACAACTTTACGCTAATAAATACAACAATTTAGAGGAAATGGACGGGTTCCTGGAAAGACATGAACAACCAACTTTGACTCAAGAAGACATAGATGACCTCAACAAACCAATCACAAGTAAAGAAATTGAATTAGTCATTCAAAAGCTTCCTAAAAAGAAAAGTCCAGGACCAGATGGCTTCACATGTGAATTCTACCAAACGTTCCAGAAAGAATTAGTACCAATTCTCTTCAAACTCTTCAAAAAAATCGAAGTGGAGGGAAAACTACCCAATTCATTCTATGAAGCCAACATCACCCTCATACCAAAACCAGGCAAAGATATTACAAAAAAAGAAAACTACAGACCAATCTCTCTAATGAATACAGATGCAAAAATCCTCAATAAAATTCTAGCAAATCGTATCCAACAGCACATTAAAAGAATTATACATCATGACCAAGTAGGATTCATCCCAGGTATGCAAGGATGGTTCAACATAAGAAAATCAATTAATGTAATACACCATATCAACAAATCAAAGCAGAAAAATCACATGATCATCTCAATTGATGCAGAGAAGGCATTCGACAAGATTCAACATCCTTTCCTGTTGAAAACACTTCAAAAGATAGGAATACAAGGGAACTTCCTTAAAATGATAGAGGGAATATATGAAAAACCCACAGCTAATATCATCCTCAATGGGGAAAAATTGAAAACTTTCCCCCTAAGATCAGGAACAAGACAAGGATGTCCACTATCACCACTATTATTCAACCTTGTGTTGGAGGTTCTAGCCAGAGCAATTAGACAAGAAAAAGAAATACAAGGCATCAAAATTGGTAAGGAAGAAGTAAAACTATCACTGTTTGCAGACGATATGATACTATACGTCGAAAACCCGGAAAAATCCACAACAAAACTACTAGAGCTAATAAATGAGTACAGCAAAGTAGCAGGTTACAAGATCAACATTCAAAAATCTGTAGCATTTCTATACACTAGTAATGAACAAGCTGAGGGGGAAATCAAGAAACGAATCCCATTTACAATTGCAACTAAAAGAATAAAATACCTAGGAATAAATTTAACTAAAGAGACAAAAAACCTATGTAAAGAAAACTACAAAAAACTGCTAAAAGAAATCACAGAAGACCTAAATAGATGGAAGGGCATACCGTGTTCATGGATTGGAAGACTAAATATAGTTAAGATGTCAATCCTACCTAAATTGATTTACAGATTCAATGCAATACCAATCAAAATCCCAACAACTTATTTTTCAGAAATAGAAAAACCAATAAGCAAATTTATCTGGAAGGGCAGGGTGCCCCGAATTGCTAAAAACATCTTGAGGAAAAAAAACGAAGCTGGAGGTCTCGCGCTGCCTGACTTTAAGGCATATTATGAAGCCACAGTGGTCAAAACAGCATGGTATTGGCATAAAGATAGATATATCGACCAATGGAATCGAATAGAGTGCTCAGATATAGACCCTCTCATCTATGGACATTTGATCTTTGATAAGGCAGTCAAGCCAACTCACCTGGGACAGAGCAGTCTCTTCAATAAATGGTGCCTAGAGAACTGGATATCCATATGCAAAAGAATGAAAGAAGACCCATCTCTCACACCCTATACAAAAGTTAACTCAAAATGGATCAAAGATCTAAACATTAGGTCTAAGACCATAAAACAGTTAGAGGAAAATGTTGGGAGATATCTTATGGATCTTACAACTGGAGGCGGTTTTATGGACCTTAAACCTAAAGCAAGAGCACTGAAGAAGGAAATAAATAAATGGGAACTCCTCAAAATTAAACACTTTTGTGCATCAAAGAACTTCATCAAGAAAGTAGAAAGACAGCCTTCACAATGGGAGACAATATTTGGAAATGATATATCAGATAAAGGTCTAGTATCCAGAATTTATAAAGAGATTGTTCATCTCAACAACAAAAAGACAGCCAACCCAATTACAAAATGGGAAAAAGACTTGAACAGACACCTCTCAGAAGAGGAAATACGGATGGCCAAGAGGCACATGAAGAGATGCTCAATGTCCCTGGCCATTAGAGAAATGCAAATCAAAACCACAATGAGATATCATCTCACACCCACCAGAATGGCCATTATCAACAAAACAGAAAATGACAAGTGCTGGAGAGGATGCGGAGAAAGAGGCACACTTATCCACTGTTGGTGGGAATGTCAAAGGGTGCAACCACTGTGGAAGGCAGTTTGGCGGTTCCTCAAAAAGCTGAATATAGAACTGCCATACGACCCAGCAATACCATTGCTAGGTATCTACTCAAAGGACTTAAGGGCAAAGACACAAACGGACATTTGCACACCAATGTTTATAGCAGCATTATTTACAATTGCAAAGAGATGGAAACAGCCAAAATCTCCATCAACAGAAGAGTGGCTAAACAAACTGTGGTATATACATACGATGGAATATTATGCAGCTTTAAGACAAGATAAACTTATGAACCATGTAATAACATGGATGGACCTAGAGAATATTATGCTGAGTGAATCCAGCCAAAAACTAAAGGACAAATACTGTATGGTCCCACTGATGTGAACAGACATTCGAGAATAAACTTGAAATATGTCATTGGTAACAGAGTTCAGCAGGAGTTAGAAACAGGGTAAGACAATGGGTAATTGAAGCTGAAGGGATACAGACTGTGCAACAAGACTAGATACAAAAACTCAAAAATGGACAGCACAATAATACCTAATTGTAAAGTAATCATGTTAAAACACTGAATGAAGCTGCATCTGAGCTATAGGTTTTTGTTTTGTTTTGTGTTGTTTTGTTTTGATTTTACTATTATTACTTTTATTTTTTTCTCTATATTAACATTCTATATCTTTTTCGGTTATGTTGCTAGTTCTTCTAAACCAATGCAAATGTACTAAGAAATGATGATCATGCATCTATGTGATGATGTTAAGAATTAATGATTGCATGTGTAGAATGGTATGATCTCTAAATGTTGGGTTAATTTCTTTTTTTCCGTTAATTAAAAAAAAAAAAAAAAAGAGAAGGGATAATTGGAGATGAAGGGATACAGACTGTACAACGGGACTGGATATAAAAACTCAGAAATGGACAGCACAATACTACCCAATTGTAATGCAATTATGTTAAAACACTGAATGAAGCTGCATGTGAGGTATAGGTTTTTTGTTTTTGTTTTTTTTTGTATTTTTTCTTTCTATTATTGTTTTAATTCTTATTCTGTTGTCTTTTTATTTCTTTTTCTAAATCGATGCAAATGTACTAAGAAATGATGAATATGCAACTATGTGATGTTATTAAGAATTACTGATTGTACATGTAGATTGGAATGATTTCTAATTGTTTTGTTAATTCTTTTTTTAATTAATTAAAAAAAAAAAAAGACGGGGGGACTGGATGTAAAAATAAATAAATAAATAAATAAAAAATAAAATACAAAAAAAAAAAAAAAAAAAAACAGGCAAAAGACTTGAATAGACATTCCTCCAAAGAGGATGTACAAATGCAGAAGAAGCACATGAAAAGATGTTCAACATCATTAACTATTAAGGAAATGCAAATCAAAACCATAGTGAGATACCATTTCACACCCATTAGAATGGCTACTATATAAAAAATGGAAAATTACAAGTGTTGGAGAGGAAGTGGAGAAATAGGAACACTCATTCATTGTTGGTGGAAATGTAAAATGGTGCAGCTGCTGTGGAAGGCAGTTTAATGGTTCCTCAGAAAGTTAGGTGTAGAATTACAGTATAACCGGGCAATCCCACTTCTACGTATATACCCACAAGATCTGAAAGCAGGAAATTGAACAGAAATTTGCACACCAGTGTTAACGGTATCATTAATTACAATTGCCAAAATGTAGAAGCAACCCAAGTGACCATCAACTGATGAATGGATAAATAAAATATAGTACATACATGCAATGGAATATTATTCAGCTGCGAAATGCAATGAAGTTCGGATACAAGTTACAACATGGATGAACCTTTAAGGCATCATGTTGAGTAACATAAGCCAAACACAAAAGGACAAATATTGTATGATCTCATTGATATGAAATAAATAGAATAAGTCAGAATATAGGATATAGGTTACCAGGGGCTGGAGTGGGGTGGGGAATGAAAAATTAATGCTTAAATTGTGCAGAGTTTCAATTTGGGTTGATTGTAAAGTTTCGGTAATGGGTGGTGATGATGGGAGCACAACATTGTGAATGTAATTAACAGCACTGAATTTTATATTGGAATGTGGTTAAAAGGGAATATTTTAAGTTGAATTTATATTAGTAGAATAAAACTAAACAAAAACAGGACTGTACAGCACAATGAAAGTGAATTCTATTGTAAACAATGGGCTACAGTTAATAGTACAACTATAAAAATATCTTTTCATGAATTGTGACAAATGAACCACACTAAGGCAAGATATTAATAATTGTATGGTATATGAGAAGTCTGTATTTTATGCATGGTTTTTCTGTAAACCTACAATTTCCTTAATAAAAAAAATGAGAATAAAAGAAAGTGCACAGGAGTATAAATTAAATAAGTTTGGCATGTCTTGGTAAGTGTTAAAAGCATGTAACTGTTATGTCTCACTGTTTTCCATGTTTGACAATTTTAACAACCAAAGAAAACTTTAACTCTCTATTGGAACTCACAGCTGAGCTCCTCTGAAATAATATATGCCTCAGGTTCAATGGACAAATAATTTCAAAGCAATTAGGAAGATTTGGATGCCTAAGAAATGACAAACATAGATTTAATAATTTTCAAAACCATATCCCTGCTACCATCATACTGAGGTTACCTAGATACAATGCTACAGAGATGATATTATCAGTCCTATGTATGTTAATATGCAACAGAATTAGTGAATTCTGTGCAGAAAAACAGGAAATTTTTAAATCCGACCTACATCCTCTTGTTCAAATTAAAGATAAGAATTTGCCTGCTTAGTACAAAACCATGACTGTTATTTACAAAACCATGACTGTTATTTACAAAACCATGACTGGATCATTCCTGGTCCAGGTATCAGGAATAAATAGAAATAAAAAATGGCTCAATATAAAGCAAAATCCCAGAACACCAAATGCCTCAGCTCCCTGAGGTTTATACTAACAGGCTCAGCTCCCAATCATCCCATCCTTAATTTTCTCAAGCTGATATGTTTAGGTAACTTCAGGCACTGTGAACAACAGCCCCACCAGGGGAGGGGCAATTCTATAAAGGGATGTTTGCATGCTATTACCAGAAATGGAATAAATGCTGAACGAACATGAACAGGCATTGTCACAAACTCCCTTCTATTCCACTCATAACTATTTTTAATGCCTTGGCTTAACATCATAATGAAATATTTAATCCTTAAAGGGAGACAATCAAAAGTCATCTCTGGCTGCTTTAAATGGCTGCAAGTATAAAATCTCTAAATGAGGGCCATCTGTATTCTACCAACAAATCCTGTGGACTATCTGTTCAATAATACTGTCAACCAACACACCTACACAAAACGATGAAAGCAATAAGAAAGAAATCCTAGGGGGGAAATGGTACAACACAACAAGAAGGAAAATAAAAGCAGCTTTATTTGTGCTATTCATCATAAGGCTGTAATTGCTGCTTTGTGTTAACACGCCTCCTTCATTGCACATTCTATATTCTTTTGCCTTTGGCCAATCCCACAGATAATCTGCATTCTTCACATAAAACTTCATTCTTGAGTGCTTTGAGCTCTTGGTAGAACTGTCTGTGCAAGCTTTTATCTTTTCATCTCTCAGACTCTGATGATTTCCATTTTACTTTACAACTGAGATTAGGTACAGTTACATGTACGGGCTGTATCCATTTGCCTGGTGGTGCTTAAGGTGGAAATTTAACCCCCATCTTATCTTCACAGATCATTGCAGGTAAACTGTAATCTCTCCCCTTTTTTCTAATTTTCCAAGTCTCCTGTGGGAGACTGAATTGACTTAAAATAAATCTCAGCTCCCCATTCAATAGGGCCATTTTGAATCTCTTATTGGAAGCATTCCCCATTTAGATACAAGATCTACTAAACCAGTAGAGCTCTTAATTATAGGCATGGGTAGCAAAAAAAATTACATAATGGGATCATAAAATACATAACCCACACCAACACTCCTTGGTTCCCAAACTCATGTGTATTTGCTACCTTAGAAATAACACAAAAGGGCTTATATTGCATACTACAGGAGAAAATGCCAGCCTTGCAGCATAGCTGCACCTTTAATTTTGTAAAACAAGATGCCTCAGAGATGGGAATATATAAAGTGGAGCATAGGCATTAGTATATTTCCTTACTTCTTACCCTGGGAAGTAAGTTCCTAAAGTGGTCAGAGACAATGTATTATTACTTACTAGGATGATGCTAAGGCATTCAGTAAGTCTATTTTAGTTGGTATTGACAAAGACATGATGCACAAAAAATACAAGTTTAATTTCATTATGAGTGTATTTATGAGGTCAAATCTCCCAAATGATCCACTACTTGATCCTTTTATAGCATGGTCACAAGTTAGAATTATAGCAAATGGGCCATTTAAAAGTTTGAAGTCTTTAGTTGAATGTATGTCTAGTTTCCATATCTAAGACCATGGTTATGATTATTATGATCCTATTGATCTGGTGATGAGCTTCCCAAGTGAGAACATAGTATTTACAGAGTGATATATCTGGTCCATCTGATTATTAAGAATATCTACTATTCTGGGGAACTTATGATGAACAATTACATAGAACATGAATAATCTTATGTTATAAGTCCATTCATTCAACAAATTATTCTTGAGCACCTATTAGGTGTCATAATGAAAGTTCCATTCACATTGCCCTTTTGTAAACTTGTTCTTACCAATTCTCTAATCTTATTTATTCCACTACCCTTGCAAAACAGAGAAAGTAGGCAAGTATGTATATGTTCATAAGTTCTGCTCATTGGGAAATTTTCCATTCCCCATTGTCCTTCAGGGCAATGGAGTAATAAATGTTGAAGCAGTTCATTTCCAATTGGCCCTAACATATATCACAGAGGAACACGTGCAAACTAGACAACAATTTTTTCAACTTTAGTCACCTGGTCTTCAGGAATTCTCAACAAAGCCATAAGTATGGGTTTCAAATTCTGTGACAACACTAGAAGAATATATTCCATGGGCTGGGAGTGTATTCTACCTGCTCATGAAATTTCCTTGTGCCCCTGGGGCCATTTCACATCTGTTCTAAGGTAGACTCTTTCTTCATTCTGATGGACTGCTAATGGGTTCACTGGGTACTCCAAGTTTTTTCAAGCATCTCTCCTTAAGAAAGAAAGCAGAGTTAATGACCCTCACCATTTTCCACTTGACGTCTTGGACCCCATGCCTGCACTAGAACAGAACATCTCATCTTCTCTCCCTGGGGGCCTGCAGTTCAAAACATTCACTCCCACACCCGCACATGGCCTTGTGAGTACTTCAGGAACCAGATATTTAAATAATGGTGCCATCCGGTAGCCCTTCTTCTGAGCACACAAGGGCAGAATGCAAGGTATCCAGGTACATACTGCGGAACATATTTATTCCTCTACCATAGTCTAGGCTCTGTCACTACCCAGCCTTGGCCTCACTGGGGCAGTGGAGCTGGTCAGCAAGAGAAGCGAGATGTTGAGCTTGTTGGAAACACGGAGGCAAGCTCCTTCAAATTCCTTTTACTGCATTTTCTGGCCCTGATTTTACTCTTCACAGTGGGAATCATACTCTAGCCAACTCCAGGCACTTTACCACTACTTATCAACTATTAAATCAGATTTAAACTCCTTTATATAACTTCATTATGAAAGCCTTAAAAGAAGGAATAATGTCTCATTTGGCGCCCTCTAATAACACATAGCCTCGCACAGCAGATTAAATATTATTCAGATAATATGGGAATTTTTAGCATAGGGTAAACCAAACCATTCCTAAAGAACAAGAAGTTGGCCTGACTAGTCACTTCATGTTTAGGTATTCCAGACTTTCTAAGTTTTATTCAACTTTAGCACTTAATGTAGCAGTGCAATTAGATGCTCTGGAAAACACATTTATATCTTCACTTCCCCTTTTGTGAAACATTAATCCTACTTACTCTTGATAGGGTCAACCACCCTAAGCCAAGCTATAACTAATTTCTTGTCTGTTTTCCTTGTGATGTAAGCAGTCTAAAACATGCCGATGTCACCTTCCATTTCCAATTCAATGGAATCATATTTGCAAACATCTCTCAACCGAATATCAAATCTACTAAAGTGATAGTGCCTAACATTCTCCACGTTTATATCTTTCAAATCTTTCATGGAAATGCCAGACTCTTCCAAGTCCCCAGGTATGCAGCATTGCTTTTGATTTTTTAGTTTGGCAGAGAGTGGGAGGAGCCATTATAGATACTTCCACTTGGCTTTTCTTACCCTCAATATCTTTACTTCTAAGGTCAAAGGGTTTACCCCATTAAAAATTCTACCAATTGCCTTTGACTTCCATAATACACAGTAATTGTGGACATAATTAAGAGTTTGAGGGCTGTTGGACCTAAATGATATACATTTGAGTCAGATCCACATTTATTACATACCTTACTTAATTTCCCACCATAAACAGTGAAGTAGAGTGGTGATATGATTTCCGAACATTTGCATTACCTCTGCCAGTTGTGCCATAGTACCTTATCAGTCAGTAGTTCTCTCTTCTCAGGATATATTTTCCAAGGAGAATGAGTTTTTGCTTTCAGGGGACATTTAGAAAACACATAGTACCATACGCAGTTTGTGTTATGACAAATGTTTCCCTCACAATCTTATGATCAGAAACCACGAGATCCAGGAGCAGGTTGTGCTGTGCCAATGTGGAAAATGTTTATTTTTCCTATTTTCACTTATATGGTAGACATGCTGATATCTGTTCTAAAAGGAGAAAACAAAAGCTATGTCATGAGGAAAGAATGCATAGACAAATTTACAAATTTCTTTTTTTGAAATGCATCTAGAATGTTTTTTTTTAAACTTCTATGATACTTTATGTTCTAATTTCCTAGGTGCTAAAACAAATACCATGCGATGGGTTAACTTATGGTTTCAGAGGTAAGAAAGCTTGCTTGCTTCCTCCCAAGATTGTTTTCTTCTGACTGGACAGCAATATTTGATCAGTCTTCCATGTTCTGTTGACTTCTGGCTTCTGGCTGCTCCCTGTGGCTTCTCTCTCTGTCTGATTTTCACTCTGCTTATAAAGGACTCCAGTAATCTGGATTAAAGACCAACTTGATTCAGTTGGGCAATACCTTACAGAAGTAACATCTTGAAGAGATCTTACTTACGACCCACAGGACCAGGGGTTGAAACTTAACTAAGCCTTTTGCAAGGAACATGATTCAACCACCAACAGTGTAGATGACATGGTGAAATTTTCTTGTGCCTACAGTTCAAAAATTTTAATACATTTTACACTTGATGTTTTACTTTGTTTATCTTCTATTTTGGCAACTTTTTTTGTTGATTCAAGTTTATATGCCAATTAAGAAAATAAGGTTGTGGTGTTTTTCTTTATACTATAATAATGGATTAGAACTTGCACTGCAAAATATCCTGTTCACAATACTATTAAAATAATAAAATTCCCACTCAAATTTTAAAAAATAAAAATAAGAGGCAACCATATCAGAAAGGAAGAAGTCAAACTTTCACTATTTACAAGTGCCATGATACTATACATAGAAAATCCTGAAAAATCAATAGCAAAGTTACTAGAGCTAATAAAAAAAAATCAGCAGTGTCAGTATATGAAATCAATGTGCAAAAATCAGTAGTGTTTCTTTTTTTTATTAATTAAAAAAAGAATTAACTAAACAATTAGAAATCATTCCAATCTACATGTACAATCAGTAATTCTTAATAATATCACATAGTTGCATATTCATCATTTCTTAGTACATTTGCATCAATTTAGAAAAAGAAATAAAAAGACAACAGAATAAGAATTAAAACAATAATAGAAAGAAAAAAAAAAACAAAAAAACAAAAAACCTATACCTCACATGCAGCTTCATTCAGTGTTTTAACATAATTGCATTACAATTGGGTAGTATTGTGCTGTCCATTTCTGAGTTTTTATATCCAGTCCCGTTGTACAGTCTGTATCCCTTCAGCTCCAATTATCCCTTCTTTTTTTTTTTTTTTTTTAATTAACGGAAAAAAGAAATTAACCCAACATTTAGAGAACATACCATTCTACATATGCAATCATTAATTCTTAACATCATCACATAGATGCATGATCATCATTTCTTAGTAATATGCATTGGTTTAGAAGAACTAGCAACATAACCGAAAAAGATACAGAATGTTAATATAGAGAAAAAAATAAAAGTAATAATAGTAAAATCAAAACAAAACAAAACAAAACAAAAACCTATAGCTCAGATGCAGCTTCATTCAGTGTTTTAACATGATTACTTTACAATTAGGTATTATTGTGCTGTCCATTTTTGAGTTTTTGTATCTAGTCCTGTTACACCGTCTGTATCCCTTCAACTCCAATTGGCCATTATCTTACTCTGTTTCTACCTCCTGCTGGACTCTGTTATCAAGGACATATTCCAAATTTATTCTCGAATGTCTGTTCACATCAGTGGGACCATACAGTATTTGTCCTTTAGTTTTTGGCTAGACTCACTCAGCATAATGTTCTCTAGGTCCATCCATGTTATTACATGCTTCATAAGTTTATCCTGTCTTAAAGCTGCATAATATTCCATCGTATGTATATACCACAGTTTGTTTAGCCACTCTTCTGTTGATGGAGATTTCAGCTGTTTCCATCTCTTTGCAATTGTAAATAACGCTGCTATAAACATTGGTGTGCAAATGTCCGTTTGTGTCTTTGCCCTTAAGTCCTTTGAGTAGATACCCAGCAATGGTATTGCTGGGTCGTATGGCAATTCTATATTCAGCTTTTTGAGGAACCGCCAAACTGCCTTCCACAGTGGTTGCACACTTTGACATTCCCACCAACAGTGGATAAGTGTGCCTCTTTCTCCACATCCTCTCCAGCACTTGTCATTTTCTGTTTTGTTGATAATGGCCATTCTGGTGGGTGTGAGATGATATCTCATTGTGGTTTTGATTTGCATTTCTCTAATGGCCAGGGACATTGAGCATCTCTTCATGTGTCTTTTGGCCATTTGTATTTCCTCTTCTGATAGGTGTCTGTTCAAGTCTTTTTCCCATTTTGTAATTGGGTTGGCTGTCTTTTTGTTGTTGAGATGAACAATCTCTTTATAAATTCTGGATACTAGACCTTTATCTGATATATCATTTCCAAATATTGTCTCCCATTGTGAAGGCTGTCTTTCTACTTTCTTGATGAAGTTCTTTGATGCACAAAAGTGTTTAATTTTGAGGAGTTCCCATTTATTTATTTCCTTCTTCAGTGCTCTTGCTTTAGGTTTAAGGTCCATAAAACCGCCTCCAGTTGTAAGATCCATAAGATATCTCCCAACATTTTCCTCTAACTGTTTTCTAATGTTTAGATCTTTGATCCATTTTGAGTTAACTTTTGTATAGGGTGTGAGACATGGGTCTTCTTTCATTCTTTTGCATATGGATATCCAGTTCTCTAGGCACCATTTATTGAAGAGACTGCTCTGTCCCAGGTGAGTTGGCTTGACTGCCTTATCAAAGATCAAATGTCCATAGATGAGAGGGTCTATATCTGAGCACTCTATTCGATTCCATTGGTCGATATATCTATCTTTATGCCAATACCATGCTGTTTTGACCACTGTGGCTTCATAATATGCCTTAAAGTCAGGCAGCGCGAGACCTCCAGCTTCGTTTTTTTTCCTCAAGATGCTTTTAGCAATTCGGGGCACCCTGCCCTTCCAGATAAATTTGCTTATTGGTTTTTCTATTTCTGAAAAATAAGTTGTTGGGATTTTGATTGGTATTGCGTTGAATCTGTAAATCAATTTAGGTAGGATTGACATCTTAACTATATTTAGTCTTCCAATCCATGAACACGGTATGCCCTTCCATCTATTTAGGTCTTCTGTGATTTCTTTTAGCAGTTTTTTGTAGTTTTCTTTACATAGGTTTTTTGTCTCTTTAGTTAAATTTATTCCTAGGTATTTTATTCTTTTAGTTGCAATTGTAAATGGGATTCGTTTCTTGATTTCCCCCTCAGCTTGTTCATTACTAGTGTATAGAAATGCTACAGATTTTTGAATGTTGATCTTGTAACCTGCTACTTTGCTGTACTCATTTATTAGCTCTAGTAGTTTTGTTGTGGATTTTTCCGGGTTTTCGACGTATAGTATCATATCGTCTGCAAACAGTGATAGTTTTACTTCTTCCTTTCCAATTTTGGTGCCTTGTATTTCTTTTTCTTGTCTAATTGCTCTGGCTAGAACCTCCAACACGATGTTGAATAATAGTGGTGATAGTGGACATCCTTGTCTTGTTCCTGATCTTAGGGGGAAAGTTTTCAATTTTTCCCCATTGAGGATGATATTAGCTGTGGGTTTTTCATATATTCCCTCTATCATTTTAAGGAAGTTCCCTTGTATTCCTATCTTTTGAAGTGTTTTCAACAGGAAAGGATGTTGAATCTTGTCGAATGCCTTCTCTGCATCAATTGAGATGATCATGTGATTTTTCTGCTTTGATTTGTTGATATGGTGTATTACATTAATTGATTTTCTTATGTTGAACCATCCTTGCATACCTGGGATGAATCCTACTTGGTCATGATGTATAATTCTTTTAATGTGTTGTTGGATACGATTTGCTAGAATTTTATTGAGGATTTTTGCATCTGTATTCATTAGAGAGATTGGTCTGTAGTTTTCTTTTTTTGTAATATCTTTGCCTGGTTTTGGTATGAGGGTGATGTTGGCTTCATAGAATGAATTAGGCAGTTTTCCCTCCACTTCGATTATGTTGAAGAGTTTGAGGAGAATTGGTACTAATTCTTTCTGGGACGTTTGGTAGAATTCACATGTGAAGCCATCTGGTCCTGGACTTTTCTTTTTAGGAAGCTTTTGAATGACTAATTCAATTTCTTTACTTGTGATTGGTTTGTTGAGGTCATCTATGTCTTCTTGAGTCAAAGTTGGTTGTTCATGTCTTTCCAGGAACCCGTCCATTTCATCTAAATTGTTGTATTTATTAGTGTAAAGTTGTTCATAGTATCCTGTTATTACCTCCTTTATTTCTGTGAGGTCAGTAGTTATGTCTCCTCTTCCATTTCTGATCTTATTTATTTGCATCCTCTCTCTTCTTCTTTTTGTCAATCTTGATAGGGGCCCATCAATCTTATTGATTTTCTCATAGAACCAACTTCTGGCCTTATTGATTTTCTCTACTGTTTTCATATTTTCAATTTCATTTATTTCTGCTCTGATCTTTGTTATTTCTTTCCTTTTGTTTGCTTTGGGATTAGTTTGCCGTTATTTCTCCAGTTCTTCCAATTGAACAGTTAATTCCTGCATTTTTGCCTTTTCTTCTTTTCTGATATAGGCATTTAGGGCAATAAATTTCCCTCTTAGCACTGCCTTTGCGCCATCCCATAAGTTTTGATATGTTGTGTTTTCATTTTCATTTGCCTCGAGGTATTTACTAATTTCTCTTGCAATTTCTTCTTTGACCCACTCGTTGTTTAAGAGTGTGTTGTTGAGCCTCCAGGTATTTGTGAATTTTCTGGCATTCCGCCTATTATTGATTTCCAACTTCATTCCTTTATGATCCGAGAATGTGTTGTGTATGATTTCAATCTTTTTAAATTTGTTAAGACCTGCTTTGTGACCCAGCATATGGTCTATCTTTGAGAATGATCCATGAGCACTTGAGAAAAAGGTGTATCCTGCTGTTGTGGGATGTAATGTCCTATAAATGTCTGTTAAGTCTAGCTCCTTTATAGTAATATTCAGATTCTCTATTTCTTTATTGATCCTCTGTCTAGATGTTCTGTCCATTGATGAGAGTGGGGAATTGAAGTCTCCAACTATTATGGTATTTGTGTCTATTTCCCTTTTCAGTGTTTGCAGTGTATTCCTCACGTATTTTGGGGCATTCTGGTTCGGTGCATAAATATTTATGATTGTTATGTCTTCTTGTTTAATTGTTCCTTTTATTAGTATATAGTGTCCTTCTTTATTTCTTTTAACTGTTTTACATTTGAAGTCTAACTTGTTGGATATTAGTATAGCCACTCCTGCTATTTTCTGGTTGTTATTTGCATGAAATATCTTTTCCCAACCTTTCACTTTCAACCTATGTTTATCTTTGGGTCTAAGATGTGTTTCCTGTAGACAGCATATAGAAGGATCCTGTTTTTTAATCCATTCTGCCAATCTATGTCTTTTGATTGGGGAATTCAGTCCATTAACATTTAGTGTTATTACTGTTTGGATAATATTTTCCTCTGCCATTTTGCCTTTTGTATTATCTATATCATATCTGACTTTCCTTCTTTCTACACTCTTCTCCATGTCTCTCTCTTCTGTCTTTTTGTATCTGACTCTAGTGCTCCCTTTAGTATTTCTTGCAGAGCTGGTCTCTTGGTCACAAATTCTCTCAGTGACTTTTTGTCTGAGAATTTTTTAATTTCTCCCTCATTTTTGAAGGACAATTTTGCTGGATATAGGAGTCTTGGTTGGCAGTTTTTCTCTTTTAGTAATTTAAATATATCATCCCACTGTCTTCTAGCCTCCATGGTTTCTGCTGAGAAATCTACACATAGTCTTATTGGGTTTCCCTTGTATGTGATGGATTGTTTTTCTCTTGCTGCTTTCAAGATCCTCTCTTTCTCTTTGACCTCTGACATTCTAACTAGTAAGTGTCTTGGAGAACGCCTATTTGGGTCTAATCTCTTTGGGGTACGCTGCACTTCTTGGATCTGTAATTTTAGGTTTTTCATAAGAGTTGGGAAATTTTCAGTGAAAATTTCTTCCATTAGTTTTTCTCCTCCTTTTCCCTTCTCTTCTCCTTCTGGGACACCCACAACACGTATATTTGTGCGGTTCATATTGTCCTTGAGTTCCCTGATACCCTGTTCAAATTTTTCCATTCTTTTCCTGATAGTTTCTGTTTGTTTTTGGAATTCAGATGTTCCATCCTCCAAATCACTAATTCTATCTTCTGTCTCTTTGAATCTATCATTGTAGGTATCCATTGTTTTTTCTATCTTTTCTACTTTGTCCTTCACTTCCATAAGTTCTGTGATTCGTTTTTTCAGTTTTTCTATTTCTTCTTTATGTTCAGCCCATGTCTTCTTCATGTCCTCCCTCAATTTATCGATTTCGTTTTTGAAGAGGTTTTCCATTTCTGTTCGTATATTTAGCATTAGTTGTCTCAGCTCCTGTATCTCATTTGAACTATTGGTTTGTTCCTTTGACTGGGCCATATTTTCAATTATTTGAGCGTGATCCGTTATCTTCTGTTGGCGTCTGCGCATTTAGACAGATTTCCCTGGGTATTGGATCCAAAAGTTTGGAAGATTTTCCTGTGAAATCTCTGAGTTCTGTTTTTCTTATCCTGCCCAGTAGGTGGCGCTCGTGGCACACGTTTGTCTGCGGGTCCCACCAGTAAAAGGTGCTGTGGGACCTTAAACTTTGGAAAACTCTCGCCGTCCGGGGGGTTCGCTAGCTGAAGCGGCTTGAGCCGGCCCGGGGTCCGAACGCAGGGAGGGTTGCTGGTCGCCGCAGCCCGGGAAAGAGCCCCTCCGAATTTCCTAGTCGGCCCTGGGCGACAAGCGTGGCGGGAGGGCGCCAGCGGCAGCGGCCCGCCCGAGAGAGTGCACGTTCCCCGGGAGTCACGGGTTTGGAAGGGGCCTCCCCCACCCGTCACCGTTCTCCGCGGCCTGGGGGTTTCCAATCCAATTCTCTCAGTTGGTCCGGGGGGCCGCGCGTGGTGTGGGTGCCAGCCGCCTTGGTTTCAGGGGACCGCCTCTCCAATTCTCCCAGCCGGCCCGGGAAGGGGGAAGGGAGTAACTCCGGCCGCTTGCCGCCCCGCCTGGTGAAGCCCGCGCGCCTCGGCGATCTCACCCGAGCTGCTTCTCTCAGCCAGCCAGCTGTTCCAGGATGGGGTACGCTGTCTTTTTCATCTCTGTTGTGGCTTTGGGCACTTTCTGTATCGTTTCTACTCCCCTAGTAGCTGTCCTGGAGAAGAAACTAAGATCCGCGCGTCTTACTAAGCCGCCATCTTCCAGGAAGTCCTCCTGCCATGCCAGAGTCCCGGGTTCGGTTCCCCGTGCC
This sequence comes from Tamandua tetradactyla, assembly GCF_023851605.1. Taxonomy (NCBI): domain Eukaryota; kingdom Metazoa; phylum Chordata; class Mammalia; order Pilosa; family Myrmecophagidae; genus Tamandua; species Tamandua tetradactyla. The sequence goes on along the minus strand of NC_135327.1, from coordinate 6,497,740 downwards.
TACAGTCGTGGAGCCTCGTCCGATAATCCCTCGTTCCCGATCTCGGTGGGACCTCCAATTGCCGCGTCCGGCTCTTGAAGCCGAGTCAGGAGAGGGGCGTCGAGGTTGATTTAAGAAATCAGCACTCAGGAGACAAGTATGGTTCCATCACTCAGGCCCCCTGCTTCTTGGGAGTGAGTCAGTAGTGTTTCTTATATTGGTAAATAAACAATCAGAAGAGAAATCAAGGGAAAAAAATTCATTCATAATAGTAACTAAAAGAATGAAATATATAGGACTAGATCTAACCAAGGATGTAAAAACTCGTACACAGAAAACTACAAAACATTGCTAAAAGACCTAAGTAAATGGGAGGCCATACCATGTTCATGGATTGGAAGACTAAATATTGTTAAGATGTCAATTCTACCTCAAGTGATGTACAGATTTGATGCAATCCCAATAAAAATTGCAGCATTCTTATTTGCAGAAATGAAAAAAAATCATAAAATTTGTATGGAAGGCTGAGGAGCCCCAACAGATAAAACCATCTTGAAAAAGAAGAACAAAGTTAGAGGGCTCACATTTTCTGAGTTTGAAACTTATTACCAAGCTACAATAACCAAAACAGCACAGTGCTAGCACAAGGACAGACATATAGGTCAATGGAATTTCATTGAGGTTTTAGAAATAAAACCTCACATGTATGGCCAGCTGATTTTTGACAAGGATGCCAACTCCATTCAATTGAGAAAGAATAGTCTCTTCAACAAATGGTGCTGGTAAACTGGATAGCCACATGCAAACAAATGAAGGGGAACCCCTATCTCACACCATATACAAAAATCAACTCAGACTGAATCAAAGACTAAATATAAGAACCAAAACTATAAAACACCTGGAAGAAAACATAGGGAGGCATCTTTAGGAACTTGTGTTAGACATGGTTTCTTAGACTTTATACCAAAAGCATGAGCAACAAAAGAAAAAAATGAATAAATGGGGCTTCATCAAAATATAAAAATGTGTGCACCAAAAGACATCATGAAAGTATGAAGACAACCTACAGAATAGGAGAAAATATTTTGAAACCACATTTATGAAAAGGGTCTCACATCCAGAATAAATAAAGAGATCCTACAACTCAGTAACAAAAAGACAAACAACACAATTTGAAAATAGGCAAAATCTCTTGAATAGACATTTCTCCAAACAAAATATGCAAATGAACAAAAGTACATGAAAAGATGTTCAACATCATTAGCCATTAGGGAAATGCAAAACAAAACCACAATGAGATATACATTTTACACCCAAAAGAATGGCTGCTATTAAAAATGAAAAAGTACAAGTGTTGGAGTGGATGCAGAGAAATAGGAAAACTCATTCACTGTTGGTGAGAATGTAAAATCATACATCTGCTGCACATAAGAGTTTGGTGCTGCTTAAAAAGAAAAAAAAATAAAAAAAAATTGGTGCTTCCTTGGAAAGCTAAGTATAGAATTACAATATGACCCAGCAATTCCACTTCCAGGTATATACCCAAAAGAAAACAGGGACTTGAGCAGATATTTGCACACCAATGCCAACGTTCATAGTGGCATTATTCACAATTGCCAACAGATGGAAGTAATAGAAGTTCCATCAATAGATGAACAGCTAAAGATAATCTGGTATACATGAAGACATCATGTTGAATGAAATAAGCCAGACACAAAAGGACAAATATGTATGATCTCACTGATATGAAACAATTAGAATAAGCATATTCAGAGAGTCAGAAACTAGAATTCTGGTTACCAGGTGGCAGGGGTAGGGAATGGTGAGTTAAGGCTAAATTGGTATGGAGTTTCTGTTTAGGATGATGGAAACTTTGGTAACAGATAGTGGTGATAGTAGCACACAATGTGAATGTACTTAATATCACTGACTTATACTTCTGAACATTGTTTAAAGAGGGAAATTTTATGGTGTCTATATGTCACAAGAATAAAAATTCAAAAAAAAACATAGGACTATACCAAACAATGAAATTTCATGTATACTATAACTATAGTTAATGGTATAATTATAATTGCATTGTTTCACCAATTACAACAAAGGTACCACACTAATGAAAAGGGTTACTATTAAGGAAAACTACAGGGGAAGGGAACATATGGGAACTCTGTATTTTCTACATGACTTTTTCTGTAAAACTAAAACCTCTCTAATGAAAAAACAAAACTAAGATAAAGGGATAATCTTTAAAAGGAGCAAGACAAAAGCAACACAAGATGTGCAAAAGATCCTCAATTAAATTAACAGCTGATTTCTCATCAGAAATCATGAAAGCAAAAAAGCAATGAAATGACACATTCAAAGTACTGAAAGAAAAATACTGTCAACCAATAATTGTATTTACAGAAAAATCATCCTTCAAAATGAGGGAAAAAATAAGACATTTTCATATGAAAGGAAAAAATCAGGCAGAATTCATCACTAGAAATAAAAAACACTAAAGGAAGTCATTAAGATAGAGTGAAAGGACACTAGAAAGTAACTTGACTCTATATGAACGAATAGAGTACCAATAAAGATAACTACACAAGCAAATATAAAAGACAGTATAAATGTATTTTTGCTTGTAACTATTTTTTCTCCTATCTGATTTAAATGGCAAACACATAAAGCAATAATTATAAATCTGAGTTGATGAGTATATGATGTATAAAGATATAATTTTATATAAAGATTAAAGAACAAAGAAGGAAGGAAGGACTGGAACTACATAGGAGCAAAGTTTTTATAAACAATTGAAATTAAGTTGTTATTAATCCAAAACAGAATCTTATAAATTAAAACCTTAACTAGATTCCCCAGGGCAATCACTAAGAAAATGATTCCAAACACACATACACATACACACACAATATATGACAGAGGAATTAAAGTGGCACAAGCCAAAAAATATTTAGCACATATCTAAAATTGAGAATGTTGATGGACTGGGAACTTTGGGCCTCTACATAATGACCAATGAATGCAGGTGGCTAAAGGATGCAATGATGGAGAAGTAGAATGACGAACGATGGTGTATACTTATGAACAAAGGCTGTGCTACTACAAAAAGGAAGAATGTTGTGAGATATGCAATGATATAAATGAACACATGGGACATCTGGTGAGACAAAATAAGCCAGAACAAAAAAACAATGGTATGGTCACCTTTAGAAAATGCTTATAGAAAACAAGGGCCTAGATTGTAAGCTTTTAGAACAGACACATTAAGTCCAGAGTGGTGATTATTATTTCTGGATTTTGAGATGCTGCTTTAAATATATAACCTGATATTTAGAGATAAGAACGAAGCTGAACAAGTTGGGGTTAAGGTAATTCAGAGCATAGGGGTAAGGAAGACAGTATCTATGCTTTAGAATCATACATACTCTTTAAGACCAATGAAAGAAAAGTTTATTTGATCTGGAACTGAAATTTTCTGTAGTGCATAATCTAATTCAACCTATCTGTACAGCTCATTTGAACAATTGAAACACAGGCAAGCACAGAATAAGAAAGAGGTCCTTTAATCCTGTATAGATTATTGTAATGCCTAGAAACATCCTAGAGTATATTAAACAGATAATCAAAAAGTATTGGCAAAGTCCCCTGAGGGAGGGGAGAAAAAGCATGGAACTATTAAACCTTACCATCAGGGAATCCCCTGATACTGTGTCAAACTTTAGGGATAACCAAGTCAACAGGCCATCCCCTCGATCATGAGGCTTACTCTTGTGAAGCTTATGTAGGTAGCATAGAAGCTTAGACTACCTATAGGCAGGCCTAAGAGTTACTTCTGGAGGACCTCTGGTGTTGCTCAGATGTGGCCTCAGTCTCTCTAAGCCCAACTCTGTAAGTGAAATCATTGCCCTCCTCCCTACGTGGGACATGACATCCCAGGGGTGAAGGTCTCCCTGGTGACATGGGAGAGGACTCCCAGGGATGAATCCAGACCTGGCACTGTGGGATCAACAATTACATCCTGACCAAAAGGGGGAAAGAAGTGTAATTAATAAAGTATCAGTGGCAGAGAGAGTTCAAATAGAGTCGAGAGGCTACTCTGGAGGTTACTCTTAAGCAAGCTTAAGGTAGACCCTGCTACTTATTCTGACCTGCCAACCCCCATCAGGACCATTCCAGCCAATCCTAAAGAACACCAAGGGCAATATATAAGATTCCACAAGGGTTCCAGGCACTAGAGTAACTTTCCAGAAACCTACAACCTCCAGATGGGTCCCTGGTCCAGATAAGTTCTGAAACCTAGCCCAACCTCTACAGAACATCAGATAGTTCCATCTCCCTACCCCATATTAGTGACAGATCCTTCCAATATCAAAAATTTAGAATTGCCATTGCCCAAACAACCCTAAAGAGAGGTATGGAAGGATGAAAGTTGATAGCAGAATTATACATAGAAGATGGGACTTAACAAATGAATATGAATGCCGAATCATTAAATTGATATCTCTTTTAGTCTCCAGTATTTTAGAGCAGCTAGAAGTAAAAACCTAAAATTGTGAATTGTAACCCATGTCAAAGTTTGAAAGACATTCTACAACTAATTGTGGTGCTGTGCTTTGAAATTTACAGCTTTTTTGTATATATGTTATTTTTCACCAAAAAAAGTCAATTGTGATTATAAAAAAGTATTTAAGCCCTCTAGCCTCCTATATTTTGGAGCAGCTAGAAGGAAAAATATGAGAGGATCATATGGTAGCCCATGAGAAACTCTGGGATTTGTCCCATAACCACTTGTTGAAGACTGCTTTGAAAACTATTGCTTTTTTATTTCTTTGCTTCATATGTATGTTATACTATATAATAAAAAAATTTTTTAATTTTTAGCACAAAAGAAGGCAATAGTGGAAGAAAAGAAGAACAAAAAGAAATATATAGATAGATAGATAGATAGATAGATAGATAGATAGATAGATAGATAGAAAACAAATTGCAAATGACAGGTGTAAATTCTATTGTATAAATAATTGCATTAAATGTAAATGGATTAAACACTCCAATTGCAAGGTAGAGACTGGCAGAATTAATTTTTAAAATATATTATCTAACTACATGCTGTCTACAAGAGACACACTTTAAGTTCAAAGACTTAGATAGGTCAAAAGTATAAGAGAGTCAGTGGACACTCAGGACTCCAACATGGTGTCTGTCATGCCAGTGAAGAAGAACTCATGGATCCAGCTACAAAGCAGGATTGTGATGGGAGCCTATGAAGAGGTTACTCCTGGTACTACAAGAAGTATGTTAATGTGAAGAAAGATGGCACTGCTGGAATTTCTACAGTGCTGACAGCTTATATGGTTTTCAGCTACTGCCTGTCATACAAGGAACTCAACTATGAACGGTTATGCAAGTACCACTGAGGAAGCCAGTGAGGATGCACTCTGCATTCTTGACTGTGGCCACCTCTGCCCTGCCCCTCTTTGAGAAACACGATCCTTGGGGAATTCTTTCATATCTAATTGAAAACTAACATCCAATAAAAGATGAATGGTTAAAAAAAAAGGTGAAGGAGATGATAGTATGCAATCAATAACAAAAAAGAGCTGCAGTGGATATACTATCAGACAAAATAGAATTTAAGACAAAAATTTGTTGGTAAGAGGACATTTTATAATGTTAAAAGAATCAATCCATCAGGAAGACATAATAATCATAAACAAATATGTGAAATATAAAAGGATAATGCACCCTGAGTTGTCCCAGGTGTGCAAGGTTGTTTGAACATATGAAAATCCATCAGTGTAATATTCTATTTAATAGAGTAAAACACAAAAACCACATGATCATCTCAATTGATACAGAAAAAGCATTTGACAAAATCCAACACCCTTACATGATTAAAAACTCTCAACAAACTAGGAATAGAAAGGAACTTCCTCAAACTGTAAAGGGAATCTATAAAAACCCAGAGATAATGCCACATCTAATGGTGAAAGACTGAAAGCTTTCCCCCTATTATCAAGAACAAGACAAGGATCTTTTCTGGCCATTTATTCAACATTATACTGGAGGTTCTAACTAGAGAAATTAGGCAAGAAAAAAATAAAAAGCGTCAACACTGGAAAAACTGTCTCTATTTGCAAACAACACATTAATGAACCTGTATGTAGAAAATCTTAAGGAAGGCATAAAGAAACTATTAGAATTAATAACTGAATTCACAAGGTTGCAAGAAATAAGATCAATATCTAAAAATCAATTGCATTCTGTACAGTAGCAATGAATAATCTTAAAATGAAATTAAGAATACAATTTAATTTTCAATGATGTCTAAAAGAATAAAATTCTGAGGAATAAATTTTTTAAAAGTACAAGACTTGAACACTGAAAACTACAAAACATCATTAAAAGAAGTTAAAGAGGGTCTAAACAAATGGGAAAATATCCCATGGTCTGGATTGGAAGATTTTGTTGTTAAAATGACAGATTTGCCCACATTCATATAGAGATTCACCTCTGTGCCCATTAAAATCCAAGCTGCCTTTTTTTTTCCAAAAATCTACAAGTTGATCCTAAAATTTGTATGGAATTGTAAGAGACCCAGAATAACCAAAAACATCTTGAAAAAGAATAAAGTTGGAGAACTCACACTTTCTGATTTCAAAACTTACTATGAAGCTATAGTAACCAAGACTATGGTATGGCATTAGTATATACATACAGATAAGTGAAATAAAATTGAGAGATTGTAAACAAACCCTTATATTTGTGATCAATTGGTTTTCAACAAGGATGCCAAAACAATTCAATGGGGAAAGAATAATCACTTTAAGGAATGGTTCAAAAGAATGAAAATGGACCTCCATCTCACATCATAAACAAAAATGAATTCAAAATGAATTATGTATATAGCTAAATATAAGAGCTGAAACTATAAAACTCTTAGAAGAAAACACTGGCATAAGCCCTATGATGCTGAGTTAGTAGTGATTTCACAGATATGACATGAAAAGCACAAATAAAGAAAAAGTAGATACATTGGACTTCATCAAAATTAAAAGTTTTGTCTTTCAAAGGACACTATCAAGAAAGTGAAAAGAGGGAGGGCCACGGTGGCTCAGCAGGTAAGAATGCTTGCCTGCCATGCCCAAGGACCTGGGTTCGATTCCTGGTGCCTGCCCGTGTAAAAAAAAAAAAGAAAGTGAAAAGCCAGAGCGGGCTACAATGGCTCAGCAGGCAGAGTTCTTGCCTGCCATGCCGTAGACCGGGGTTCAATTCCCGGTGCCTACCCATGTAAAAAAAAAAAAAAAAAAAAAAAAAAAAAGGAAAGAAAGTGAAAAGACAACCCATAGAATAGGCAAAAAATTTTGGAAATCACATATTTGACAAGGATTAGTATCCAGAATATAGAACGGACTCTTATAACTCAGCAATACAAAGACAAATATCTAAGTTCAAAAATGAGCAAAGGATTTGAATAGACATTTCTCCAGACAAGATATACAAATGGTCAATAAGCACATGAAGAGATGCTCAACATCATTGGCCATTAAAGAAATGAAAATCAAAACCATAATGAAATACCACTTCACATCCACTAGTATGGTTATAATAAAAAAGACAGACAATAACAAATGTCGGCAATAATGTGGGGAAATTGGGACCCTCATTCAACACTGGTGGAAATGGAAAACAGTTTGGCATCCTTAAGAAGTTAAACAGAGAGTTGCCATATGAGCCAGCAATTCCATTCCCAGGTATATACTCAAGAAAAATGAAAACATATGTCTACATAAAAACTTGCTCATGAATGTTCACTGAAACATTTTTCATAATAGATAAAAAACATGGAAACAACCCAAAAGTCCATCCTTTGATGAATGGTTTAATAAAATGTCCTATATACATGCAATGGGAAATTATTCAGCCATTAAAAAGGGCTGAAATACATATTGTATGATTCTAACAGTAAAACATTCTGGAAAAGGTAAATCTGTGGAGACAGTGAAAAGATCAGTGGTTGTCAGGGGGGAGAGGGGGAGAAGGACAGACAAGCAGGTGGGGCACAGAGCATTTTTAGGGCAGTGAAACTTTTCTGTATGATGCAGTCATGGCAGATACAGCATTAAGCATTTGTCAAAGCCCATAGAGCTATACAACACAACAAACCCTATTGTAACCAATGGATGTTAGTTAGTAAAAAAATGTATCAATATTACTTCATTGGTTGTTACAAGTATAACACACTGATGCAAGATGTTAATAATAGGGGAAACTGTGAGGGGGAAGGAAAGAGTTTCTATGGGAATTCTGTCCGCTTTCTGCACAATTTTTCTATAAATCTAAAACTGTTCTAAAAAATAAAGTCTTTTTTTTTTAAAGAGTACATACTGAGACAGGCTACAACATGGATGAACTCTGAAGGCATTATGTTCAATGAAAGGAGGCAGACACAAAAGGTCCCATATTGTATGATTTCATTTATATGAAATGTCCAGAAGGCAAATTTACAGATACAGAAAGTAGATTGTTGCCAGGGGAAAGGATATGCTGATGGATACCAGATCTCTTTGTGAGGTGGTGAAAATGTTCTAGAATTTGATAGATGATCTAGAACTTTGTCAATATACTAAAAAAATCACTGAATTGTACATTTTAAAAGGGTGAATTTTTATGGTTGTGAATTATGTGTCAATAAAAAAACATTATGGTTTTTGCACAAGAATAGGAACATTCATAGACAAAATCAAATTGAAAATCCAGAAATAGATCCTAGTATAATTGAGGATATGAAGAAGTTGGTAATTTTGAATCAATAAGAAATTGATATATTCTTCAATCGATGGTATTAGGACAATGACTATTTATTTGATATCATAGTCAAATTAGATCCCTACCCTCATGCCATCTACAAAAACAAATTTCATATTTATTAATGTTGTGAATGCAAAAAAGAATAAAGTGATAAAGTAATAGAAGAAAATATAGGAGAATCTTTTTCTAAATTTGGGGTGGTGAAGGACCTCCTAATATGACAGGAAACTCAGAAGCTACTGAATTTATAAATGACAGAGAAAATTATATAAATATTAAAACTGCTAAATTGATGAAAAAATTTTATCAGGATGAGAGCACAAATAACACCCAGATTAAAAGAACACTTACAGCAAATGTACCACTAAGACTCAATTTCTAAAGTGTCCTTGTAAATCAATATATAAAAAGATATCTCAAAGTGTAAAAAAAAGGCATACAAAGAGACAATTCACAAATTCAAAATGTCAATAACCATAGTAAAGTATTCTCACCCTCCTTAGTAATGGGGAAATAGAAATTAAAAAATTGATCTGCCATTTTTCACTCATTAGAGTTACCAAAATTTTACAGGTTGTTAATGAGTGTGGGCAAGGCTGTGGTGATTGGGTAGCACCTATTAAAATTTATAATGTATGTGCCTTTGAACCAGAAACCAACCACCTCTAAAAATTTGTCATAGTAATAATTGCATTATTACATAAAGCTCCAACTATAAAAATAATCACTATTATGTTATTTGTAATAGCCCATTGAAAACAACCTAATTGGGTATTGATAGAAATGTATTAAATAAATTATGATATGTTGGTACCATCCATGTGGCTCTTTAATTGATCAGTGCATCTTTATGCACTGACCAGTAAAACACTCAGCAATGTAAGGTTACAGGATAAATGTCAGTCCCAGATCCATCTGCATAGCATGATTTCAATTATGTACTTGTTTTTAAAACTAAGGTAGAAGCTTTCTTTTTTAAAAAAATTTTTTATTGGGCGGGCCGCGGTGGCTCAGCGGGCAAGAGTGCTTGCCTGCCATGCCGGAGGACCCCGGTTCGATTCCCGGCCCCAGCCCATGTAAAAAACAAACAAACAAACAAAATATAATAAAACAAGAAAATGTTTAAAGATGTTTCCCTTTCTTCCTCCCATCCTTCCTTCCTTCTCTGTCTTTCCTTCCCTTCCTCCCTCTCTCTTTAAAAAAAAAAAAAAAAAATTTTTTATTAATTAAAAAAAATTACAAGAAACACAAACATTCCCAACACATACACTCAGCAATTCATAATATCATCACATAGTTGCATATTCGTCATCATGATCATTTCCCAGAACATTAGCATCAATTCAGAAAAAGAAATAAAAAGGCAACAGAAAAATATAACAAACAGAAAAAAAAAATTTTACAGGCCATACCCCTTACTGATCCCTTTCATTGATCACTAGCATCTCAAACTAAATCTATTTTAACATTTGTTCCCCCTATTATTTATTTTTACTCCATATGTTCCTCTCGTTTGTTGATAAGGTAGATAAAAGGAGCATCAGATACAAGGTTTTCACAATCACACAGTCACACTGTGAAAGCTATATCATTATACAATCATCTTCAAGAAACATGGTTACTGGAACACAGCTCTGCATTTTCAGGCAGTTCCCTCCAGCCTCTCCATTACATCTTGGATAACAAGGTGATATCTACTTAATGCATAAGAATAACCTCCAGGATAACCTCTCGACTCTGTTTGGAATCTCTCAGCCATTGACACTTTGTCTCCTTTCACTCTTCCCCCTTTTGGTTGAAAAGGTTTTCTCAATCCCTTGATGCTGGGTCTCAGCTCATTCTAGGTTAGAAGCTTTCTTAATGAAGGCCACTTAATGAATTCATCAACACTCCATTTCCTATATAAAATAAACTGACTGATTGTTTCCCACCTTGAGAGACATGAGAAGGGGGTGGCTAAAATGTAATTCACCGTCACAGCAGTGGTTCTGGCATTTGGAGTAGCAAAGAATACTGATACCTAGAAATAGGCCTCCAAGTATATGGAAAAAAAATGGAGATGGGATGTAAGGACTGAGGAAAGGGAGATTTTTACTTTTTCTAATTCAAGAAAGAATATGATAAGGAGAAATAGCTTTTGTAGGTTTTTGTCACGTGAAAGTGTTTTTAATAGAATAGTTTAAAAGACAGAAATTTGTTAATGAGTGATTGAACTCACCAGTAAAATTAGCAACTAATTAAATTTCATGCATCTTTATTAATGAACTCAGATATTCTGCTGTATTTTGAGTCAGTTTGGGCAATCTCATTTTTGTCAAGATTTTTATACTTCTCTTTATAAAGTTGTATAAACTCTTCACAAACTATTTCCTGGTAAATTTTTCATGTCTTCATGTTTCAGTTCTATCCTTTTTGCATCCCCATTATTGAAGATTTTTCTCTCTGTTTTTTTAAAAATTTTTTTGGCATTCTTTTCGGAGTTTTGTCTATTTTGATAGCGTTCTTAATTACAAACTTTTGATTTTATTTGGCAGTCTTAGTGTTTCTTTTTTCCTAATTCATCCATTTTCCACTGCTATCTTTATCAATGCCTTCTGTCTACTTTCTTTTGATTTATTTTGCTGGTTTTCTTCCAGTTTCTTATGTTTGAGGCTTAGTTAGTTTACCATCATAATTTCACATTTTTATACTAAAGTCCAGATAATAATTTATCTTGCACTGAACTGTTCATTATAGAGATGTTAATATCCTGAACCATGAGTGGTCATCACCGCTAGAGGCGGAGGAGAGAGGGGGAGACGGAGGTTCACAGCAGGGCTCTGACAAATGTAGCCTTTCAAGCTACATGGCTGGGTACCCAAGCACTTACTGTCCTGCTCACTAGGCTGATCTTGGATGTGCCAGAACCCTGCTGAGGCTTGAGCCCTCGGGGGATGAAATCAGAGAGATGGGTTCAACTCCTCCCGAAAGAAGGAGCTCCACCTCCAAGGTATAATTTCAGCTTAGTCCAGGACTCTTTCATATCTGCTATTTGCAACACCATGAAGCCTGAATGGATCACTCTTTTTCTGTGGCTCCTCTTATTTTCCATGCTCTTCCATGCACTCCCAGGTGCACTGATCCCTAAAGAAACCAAGAAAGAATTGTGTGAAAGTGGACATCTCGGAGGTAAGGAAAGGCAAACTAGGAAGCCATGGTGAAGGAGGAGGTCTGGGAAGCCTGGGGAGAGTTGCTGCCAAAAACCAGGAATCAAGTCCGCCTTTTATCTCAAACCATATGACTCAAGGGCATCTGATTCAGTGGGTTATATTGAGTTCCCTCTTTGGATTGGAAAAGGAAGAAGACAGGAGGTGAGTTTTTTCCAAGAGATTTCAGTACAAGAGGAGTGGAGATTATGAGAATCGGATTGATGTCAGGGGTGTTCAGGAAATTACTTTCCTTTGGTGTGGATGAGGGCAAGTGCGTATGTGTGTATTAGGTGAATGTCAATTCTACTGAACATGTACGTGCAGAACTACTGTGTCACATTTCACAGATACAGAGAAATAGAGGTCATCATTCATATCTAAGGGCGCTCACATTCTACTTGTTTAAATTAATTTGCTCTTGATCCAAATTATAATAGGCACATATGAAGCATTCATGGTAAAGAAGGCAAAGTCCCAGTAGTGGATAAGAGTTGTAGACGGACTTCAAGAGGATTGACAATAACTCTTTCTTTGTCTCCAACATGGTCGTCATTACTCCTGCTCTAACCACCCACCTCCGTGGTCCCAGTAAAAAAAGGTGAGTCTGAATGGGCAGGCAAAAGGGGAGAAAGGTTCCATCCTGATGAAAGGAAGAAAGAGCTCCCACAGGACTAGACATTTTAAGACTATTTAGGAGTAAGTGTAAAGGATATATGATCTTTTAGCTTATGTGTTTGCAGAGACTGTGGGGGTGAAATTAAAGACTTTGAACTGTGGGTTCTTAGGAGAGCACATGAGATGTTTGCTCCCAGTAATGCGGAGCATTCAGAGTCAGGAAATGAGATGTGGGAGTGAATACTATGAAGGATGGAGGAAGCTTCAGGTCTTTCTTGGCACCTCCTAGTAGAGCTACCTTATTGCCTATCTTCAACTGTTTTCCCAAGTTACTGGCCCAGGCTGTCATCTACAGTCATTGACACATATTGCCATATGCAATGAGCTCTCTGCTCAGGAAAATAAAGCTGGCTCCCCAGTAAAAAGGCACTAGGAAGATTAGCATGGATTGATGAGCTTTAGTTGTCTGAGCCCATGAGGAAAAGAGTGCTGGCTTGGTCTTGCAGAAGAAAATCTGACTGTCTGGGATTCTCATGCACAGAATACTGCAACTATCCTCCATTGAAGGGCACCTGTAAACTAGTTTTGACAAGATTCTACTACAACATTTTGACATTTATGTGTGAGCCCTTCATCTTCTCTGGCTGTGGAGGCAACAGAAACAACTTTAAACATAAATTTGTCTGTGAAGATTATTGTATTCCTGAACAGTGAGTGTCTCAGCATCCCACCCTACCCCCAATGGCACCAAATTCCAGGGATCATGGTTTTCAAGAAAAAACAACCAAGAGGCTATGAAAAGCCAAGGAAAACATGCAATGGGACAAGAGCCTATTGTTGGGTTGGGGACAGTAGGTATAGGCATAAATTGTGGTTTCTCAGATAACTTAGTCCAACAAAGCGCCTATAAAATTATGAAAATTAAAGCCCAGAGAAGGTTCTTACCCAGGCTCACTCAGGAAAAGTTCCAGAGCACCTTGCTCCCACCCTGCATCTCACTACTACCATGACAACCTCAGGTTTTTGTTTTTGTTTTTGTTTTTTTAACTCTTTTCCAAAACCTTACTGCTGCACAAGGGAAAGAGAGGGTGTGGGAGTGTCAAGAGAGCAGGGAAGACAATGATCATGATTCAGCATCGATAATGAATGGCTAAACAATGGTCTTAAACTCAAGAGCAGACTTCTATTTGTTAATTTGTATATCTTGGGAGTCTAGTGCTACATTTGCTCATTAATATTTCTTAGATAGGTGTATGGGTCAGGGGGATATTAACATTAAAGATAACTATTCTGTTCTGCTGAAGTAAATGACCTATAGAATCAATAGGTAGAATCAATTGATTCTACCAGTGGACATAATAATCACTTAATTAATTTATTTATTAACAGTGACCGAGGTCAAGGAAGACCGGAGGCTTAATATGACAGAAAGAGAAAACAAGGAAAAAGAACTACTGGTTATGGAGAAATTAGGCCAAGATTATTCAGAGTAAATTTTTACATTTAAAAATTAGAATATTTCTGTAATTTTTTTTGAATTTAGAATTCTTCATAATTTCCTTGCCCACGTTTTTCTTTCAGGCTAAATAAACTGTTTAAAATTTTAACTGAAAAAATCCTGTGTGTCATACCTGGTCTGAATTTACTCATTTCTTCCCACTCCAGACTCTTCCAAAGTAAACTATAAATGACGTCTCTAAAGGCACCAGCCTGGCCCATGTAATGATTATTCTATATAAAGGCAATCGTTATTGATATTACTGAATCCATTTCTGTATTTTTGTCACTGACCCCAGTGGATTGCCATATAAGTGACACCAAAATAATCATTATTAAAGTGTCTCATTGGCCCCAAATTATTGAGTATTCAACCCCTACATTTCTCATATTCTAGGAAAATTTCTACAGTGTCCCACAATATAGATATTGTGACTTTACAGATGAGAGCTTGAATCAAGCTGATTCTCCAAAGTCAGAGCATAGAGGGTCACTCCCATCTGCCCTATCGCCTGCTCCACATTCTCATCAACAACCATGCTTTCCAAATGAGTCCCATGATATGAGCAGCCTAAGCCAGTGATCCTAAGAGTCATAACTAGTAGGGGAACCATGGCCCAGGGTAAAGCTGTGACTAGAAAGCCCATGGGCATTCTGGTTCCACTCTGGCAACCCTTGCCCCTATACTATGAACATACATTGGAGTCTACTTGGGGGTTGGCAGAAATACAGGTTATAGATGGTATTTGAATCTCTTTCCCAGGAATTATTCCTGTACAAAAAAAAGGACAAAGGAAACAAAAAGATTCTGGTAGCTTCTGTGTTAAAGTCTAAGAACCCAGACCATTCTGAGTCCAGATAAAATTGTGTTCAAAGACTTGAAATTATAGAGTATAACCTACCCATTGCCCACCCATGGAATCTGAAGACTATCTATCTGCCCTCTGACTACTATACAATAGAGTGTTACATAAACAAGACTTGAGTGCAATCACCCTGAAAAGTCGTTTAGAGCTATATTCTAGTCCAAGGAAGTACTCTAAGTCCTCTCTGAGGACAAAAAAAAAAAAAAAAAACTGGAAACAATGATTACCCAAAGTCCAGTCTAGCCTCAGGTTTTCAGGTTTTTTCTTGGCGCTTGTGTGATTGCCTAAATTCATCTTCTCAAGGAATCCTAAATTTGCCACTAAGAAAAAGGTATTGTGTGCTGTCCTTGGTGCTGAAGGTAGATTTTCACAGGTGCCCACAAATATCAATAAAAAGGCATAGAGCCATCAATATTCACAGTCCTCAACACAGAACTACACATCTGAAAAGTAACACAGGACATAAATCTATAGGAAACCTAAATGAGTTTCACTTTAAATTCAAGTGAGATATTTTGAGGGAAAAATCGCTGATAAAGGGGAACAAAGATGAAAGCAAGGTCTTAGAGTACACGCCAAAGACATATTGTGGTCCTGCCTCTAATTTCTTCCCAAGTCAAATTTACACAAGAAAAACTGAAAAGAGAAAAGTTCCATCATATATGTCTAAAAAAATTTGAAGTTATTTAAGAATGGTTCTGGTTTCTGTTTCCAAGGACCCCAAAAAGAAAAGGTTTGGTGGAGCAGTGGCACAGTTTGTCTATCACTCAAGGGATACCCAATGCACTTTTCTTTCACATCTGAGTGCAGAGAAAGACCTAGAAAGGAAGATAAGCAGATATATCCCATGATTTTCACAAAGATTCAGATCCATCCTCCATCTAACCACACCCACTTCCATTTCCTGGCCCCAAATTACAGATCTTCTCCAAGTCTGGCCTTTATTGCATTTGATGGATTACTCCCTCCTTGCCATTTCCACATCTGCCACCCTGACACGAGTCCCAGCCAGCTAGAGTCCACTCATCAGACTCATTCATGATCTAAGCACTTCTAAACCTCTTACTCCATTACATTCTATCCGCTGTTGCCAGGATACTTGTCCTCAAGCACCATGTCTTTTTTCAGGCCTTTGGTCGAGGACACACAGTGTCTGTGGTTAAAATCTTAATTCCACCAATGTTCAAGTCCCACGTGTCTCTTCTATATCGTTATTTCCAATATCATGCTTTTGCCTCAATTTCATTAATTTTATGGATGTCATGGACTTTAAGAGGGAAAAGTGACTAAAAGATCTAGTCCTACCCTGAACTATTATACATTTTGGCACTGAAGATCTGAAATGTAAAATGACTTGACATATGTCTCAGAGTGTCTCTTAGGATCATATATACATCTCTTTGTACCTTGACTCTCAGTTGGAAAATTTTTCTATGCACAATGCCACTTCCCTTACTTCTTCAGTCATTCAGCACATATTAACTGAGTGGCCAGAATGAACCAGACACCACATGAGGCATGGGATATGGTAATGAGCAAAGAGACAAGACCCTATCATCATGGACTTGATAATCTGGAAAAGAGTCAGGCATTAATCTAATAATTATGTCATTGCAAGGATCTGAGGGTGAACTGTGATACCTGATCTAGCACAGAATATTATTAACAGGTAGTGCAGGGAAAAAGTCTGCCCATAGATTCAGGAAAACTGTCCAAACAAAGCAATGGTTAAGCTGATATCTAAGCCTAACTCAGCAAAGGAGGGTTGTAAGCAGGCATTCCAGTAGGGAAACCTTGAGGCAGGACAGACCATGACACACTGAAAGAATTGAGTTGCCCCATAGGGCTGGGGGGATGAGTAAGGAACAGTGAGGATGTAGAAGTTAGAAGGGTCCAGGGTCATGCAGGGCTTTGTATGTTAGAGGAAGAAGTTTGAAATTTATCCCAACTGTGATATACAAAAATGGAGGGTTTCAGAAGGGAGAGTAATGTTTTCAAAACATCATTCGTTGAGTCCTGGGTCTGATAATGGAAGTTTGCTTTTGGGTTTTTTCTTCCTCCAGTGCATGGGCTAGGAACTGAACCTGGGTCTCCTGCATGGGAGGCAAGCATTCTGCCACTGAACCACCCCTGTTTTATGGTCACTTTTGCCAGTCACCTGATGGCACTAGAAATCTAAGTCTCCTCCAATTCACCTGTAAGGACTGAGATGATTCAAAGCCTTCAGTTCCTGTGAGGCCCATCTACTTCTAGTTCACCCTGACTCTTAGGGTTCCCAACTCAAAGGGAGAGATATTCAATCTTATGGCAGCTTTTTCCTAAACTCTGGGTTGCTTACAAAAAGCTGCTCCTCAAGGAAAATAAGAGGAAAAATTCAGGATCTGTTGAGAATTCCCACAGTGTGTGGTTCTCTTCATAACTTCAGAGTGCATAGATTAGCAAGCTGTGGGGTGGAAAAGAAGTGCTAAGTCTTCTTCCCTGAGGAACTAGACAAGTTATTCTCAATGTTGAATGAATTATTTGAGTCACCTGGGAACTTTATACCAGAATAGATTAAAATGATATCTTAACAAAATGTCAAGAAAGCAACTGTTTTCAAGGCAGCATAGAACCATTACTTTTAACTATGGCCTGACCAATCTGAACACAGCCAAGTTGGGGGTACCATGTAATCTGCTGAAGATGGATATGATGTCATCTCCTCCTAGGCCATAGCCCCGAGAACATTTACCCACCTGGGGCTTGGGGTAGCTGTAAAAATGCACTACTTGGGCTGAAATAATCAACTGACAACTCTGGCTACTGCCCGTCCAGAATCATGACCCCAAGTTTGTGCCAAGGTCATGCATCAGATGGACTGTTCCCAGTCAAAGCCTGAGCACATCAGAGATACTCAAACCCATTCCTGCAAGATGCAAGTCCCCAGTAACACACGGCTTTTGTCTTGAGGACTACCCATCAGCCTCGCTGAACTTGTTTAGAACATCTCCTCTATCTGAGACTCTTTCTATCCAATTCTCCTTCCTTCCTTTTCTCCTTCACAGGGGTCAAACCTGCATTGATGTCTTAAAGTTCTCTCTGCCTTGTCTGGGTCCCTCCTCTTTTTTCCTTCACAGGATTTCCCCCCAATAATCTTGTCCTAATTCTGCTTCTGAGAGGACCCAAACTGACACGAGAATTAATGTGCCTCCAGCACTTCAGTTGCCCCTTACCCAAATCAGGGCATTTGTGGTGCAATAGGAAAAGCACTGACCTTAGGGGCATAAGCATGTGTTTCAACATCAGCTGGATCTTGTATTGCTGTGGGCCTAAGTATAACAGGGTCTGGTACATAGAAATTTTTTTTCCATGTAAATTTTTTTACATGTTGCCTCATGCAAAATGGAAGCAATCAAGAGTTCAGATTTCTTGGTCTAGAAGTGACTTGTTCTGTTTCCTTTCTGACCGAGCGGCTCGCTTTAGTTCAGAAGTTCTCAACCTGGGCTGCACTTTGGAATTCTTGGATAGTTTTAAATCCTAATGTAAACTAATGAACCATAACTAATAGTCTAATTATAATAGTATTGTTTCATCATTTGTAACAAAAGTACCACATTAATGCAGTTTTAAGAATAAGGAAAACTGCATATGTCAGGGCAGGGGAGGGAGGAAGGTATGGGATTTATGTCTTTTCTGCATGATCTTTCTGTAAACATACAATTTCTCTAATAAAAGAAGTTATTAAAAAAAATTACTGAAACCTGGGAACTACCCCGAGAGATTCTGATTTAATTGGTTTAGAAAGCAGCTTGTAGTTTTTAAAGTTCCCAGGTGACTTAAACAGCTTTATTTTATTTTTAAAAAGTTAATAGTATAATCAATTCTTAAAAGTATGTGTGTATCTGGAAGCAAATACAGCAAAAGGTAACATTTGTTATCTCTCAATAGTGATGTTATATGTGATTTCAATTTTACTCTTATTTTCTAAGCATTTAATAAAAAGAATTTTTGTTGTTTTAGGAAAAAAAAAAGACACCATGAGGAAACAGAAGACTCCAGAATGTAACATATTCTACAAAACAATCGGTGTGGACTCAAAAAAAATGTAAGGAGTTTAAAAGGGTCAAAACAACCAAAAACTATTGGTGAACCTTAACTGAATACTGATTCAAAAGAAAAAAATATATATATATATATAGCTATAAGAGACATTTTGGTGATAATCAGGAAAATTTGAATATGATGGATGTTAGATGATGGGGAATTATTAATTTTTTTGAATTATTAATTTTCATAGTTGTGATTGTGTATTTATATAGAGAAATTCCTTTATTCTTAAAAGATGTATACTGATGCTTTTTGGGAGTAAAGTGTTATGATACCTTCAACTTATTTTCATATAAGCACAGGGACAGTGCTGTCTGTTCCTTCCCTTCCTTCTGTGTTCTCTCACATGTTATGTACCTCACGCCAGTAAGACACAAAACAAATGAAGAATAATGTTAACTCACGGGTACTTAACCTCTAACCACATGCCGCCCACTGTCCTAAATGCCTTAAATCCTGCAGGAACCCCATAAAGTAGGCATATTATTATTTTCCAAAGGAAGAAAGTTTGTCTAGGAGAATGAGCCAGTCCACAGTGGAGCTGGGATCTGCATGCTCTGGAGGCCAGGTTTTAATCACTGTGTTGCAGACTCCTTGAGCTGACCTGAACTCAGTAAAAGAAATCATCCACGTGGCCCAACACAGCTCAGTAGAGTTTAAAATGAGGTTTGGACCACCGCCGAAGGTAATTATACAGAGCTTCACTGCCTTGCTTATGCCTCTGTGTACGAACCTCCTTGAGACTTTTCAGACAAGAATGGTAGGTGAGAACCAAAGCAGAGCTCAGCAGACCAGGAGCTAGCCAAGTAACATGAACTAGCCAAGACCATGAGCTGTGCTGGAGCAGAGGTCTTAGCATATTGCTCCCCACTCTTTCCCTAGCTCTCGAACAGGACAAATAGAACTCGAGAAAAGTTGGTTGTCTGGGTTAGTTAACAAAGTGAAGTAGTACTAATATCCAATAATGCCTCAAAATAAGTAAGAAATGAGAAAGTGTTTAGGAATTATAAGGGAGTAACTTATAGTCAAATGCAGGTGAAATGACTGATAACATATCCTTTTGTGGAAATGAGTGATAATGACCCGGAGGGGGAAGGAGCACCCTCTAGCTGGACCAAGAGGGAAGTGTCACTAAACGGCAACATCACAAAGAGAGATCTGGTGTCTTGGCATCACGATCATTTAAAGGGCCAGATCTTGGCTTTTTTCCTGTGCTCTCTCAAAGGTTGTCTGTGTTTCATTTGAGCTTCCCAGTCTTTCTGTTGAGCAGAGGTAGCAAGAAATGCCTTGTCCACTTTGCAATTGGGTCCAGTGACTTACCTAGCCCTGAGATCACTCTTTTGGGAAGAGAAAAAAAAAAAGCCAGACAAGTTGTAGGAAAGGTTTTACTGGCTCTCAAGAAACACCTCACCTACCCACAACTCACAGCTCAGCCCAGAAAATAAATCCTCAGTCCACCAGGTTGTGGTTAACCTGATATAGAGACAGAAAAACAGGTTGGGGTCAGGGGACACTGCCAGCAATGTATCCAGCCCCTGTCAGTCCTCTCCGTATTTATGGCTTCCATATATAAGATGTGAAATACTCTTAATAGGAACCTATATGACCCTAAGAACTCATTGGGGGCTGCTTAGCATCTCTTTCTCCTTCCTCATAGAAGCCAATTCTCTCTCCCCCATTCTGTGACCTCTTGCGAGTATTAATTCCAGGTGACTGCTTCCCACAACAGAAGTCCAGGAGCCAGATCTTTTTCTAACCACAAGAACATGAGTTAAGAAATAGGATCTCACCCAGGGCCGATTTTGCCCCTGGGAACGTTTGGCAATGTCTAGGAACATTTTTGGTTTTCACAAATGGCTGGGAGATGGAAGCAGGCATCAAGTGGTCAGCAGCCAGGAATGCTGCTATACATCTCACAATGTACAGGGCAGTCCCCCAGACAAAGAATTATTCAGCCCAAGATGTTAAAAGCAGGGAGGTTGAGAAACCCTCAATTGGTAACCAAAATCTCTAAGGAAATTTGAATCTTAAAAGAAGTAGTGGAGACAAAGGGAACTTCACTGTCACAGCAGGGCCATCACGACCACCCTTTCCTGTTGGACCATGTGTTTCCTGTTTCCTGTAGGACTCAACCTTCCAAAGTGCCATCACCTCCAATCCTGGAGTGCCAGCTTTCTGTATTTCATGAGAGCCCCAGCATCTTTCCAGCACACTCCTGTTTCCTTAAGTTTGCCAGTCTCTTTCTGTTGGTAACAGAGGACCTGGATGGCAAAACTACCCAGCTACATAAAGGCTCCATTCCAGGGCAAGCCTGGCTCACCAGCTCCTAGACCAGGGGTGCACTTAGGGCAACAGCAAAGTAATTTGAAAAGCTCAGCTTTGCTTAACTTAAACAGAATTTGCAATCAGGAAATTTAGAAAGAAACAATTTTAATTTCAGTCTCTAAGTCAGTCTTGCATTAAGTACCTCAAATCTTTAATTATTGGGGACCCTGATGATCTGAGCCATTTGATGAGTGTTGAGGCAGGCTTGCTTTGGCATTGAGTTTCAGTGCCAAGAAAGCAAAAGAAAACAGGGGAGAAAGAAGGAACTAAGTTGTTTATTTTACCTAGCCTCAAGTGAGAGAGTGCTAAAAAGAGAAGCCTATGTTTAAAGGAAAAGATATTAAAACCAGGTAGAATAGTAAAAATGGAAAGATATAACCTATAAAATGGATCACAGCCTGATAGAAGAATCTAAAAATTAAAACCAAGAACAAAAAATATCAAGAGGCAAGCAGGGAAGGAATCCTGAGGTTTCTCCAGGCAGACAGGAGGCAGGGCTGAAGAGGAAAAAAAGCAAAAACAAAAAACTGAGACTTTTAGAGTCAGCCCAGCTCAGAATACTGGAAAAGGGCTGTACCCCAAGGCAAACAAAGCAAGGTACGAACTCTGGTTCTTGACAGGTGAATCTTGGGGGCTGGGGACCAGCTCTGCAAAGGGATTTAAAAAAAATTATTCTAAATAGCTCATTAGAGAAATCCTCAGACATTTTCAATTGTCATCCCTGATCCAGACAAGGACAGAGTTAAGATAGGTCTGAGAGTCAAAGTAACAAGTGAAGAAGTTAATTCCCTAAAGAACTTATCTTCCCCAGGAAAACGGATGAGGCCTGCTCAGTCAGAGGATTCAGACTCCATGGGCTAAGTCCTAAACCTGCCTTCTACATCAGCATCTGTCTCAGCCAACGCTTGGCAGCTACAGGGTCAGTTTAGAATTGAAGGCACTGCACCACTTTACGCTGGTGAAGGGCGGCAGGTTGAAGAGAGGGAAGGTTAGGAAAAGCAGAGTCTAGAGGTTTCACAGGAATCCTAACAGCCTGCTTGGTCTCATCCCCAGGGAAACTTACTACTGATTACGTCCTCCTCCTGAGACCTGGGCCTGTCTTGTCTGAGAAAAATCTGACTGGGGTCGATGATATATGGGAAAACATGCTTTTTTAAAAAATGGTGCCATTTAGGCAGGACAAGAACCAGAAAAAAAAAAGAGCTGAAAAATTCTGAAGAGTTAAATAGAGGCTATGATAGTGGTCTAGAATAAGTTGAACTGAACACTAAAAAAAAAACAGAGAGCAAAGCCAACCAAGAAGAAAACCCTAGGTAAAAGAATGAAAACGACCTTCAGAATAAACTAATCAAGGAAAGCAGATGCCAAGACACCAACAAAAACTTATGAGTCGTTCTAGGAAAAACAAAGATAAGACCCAGTCAAAGGAATAAACTAACACTTCAAATGAGATACAGGAATTGAAACTAATTAATTCAATCAAATAAGCTAAATCAAATTAAAATCAAATCAACGAGTTGAGGGACAATACGGCAAAAGAGATAAAGACCATAAAGAAGACATTGGGCAACCATAAATAAGAACTCAAAAGCTTGAAAAAAAATGGCAGAACTTATGGGAATGAAAGGAACAATAGAAGAGACAGGACATCTGAAATGCTACACACAAAAGAATAAACAGGGAAAAGAACTGAACAATATGAGCAGGGTCTCAGGAAATGAAATGGCAACATGAAACACATGAATATCTGTGTTACAGGTGTTCCAGAAGGAGAAGATAAGGGAAAAGGAGCAGAAGGAATAATGGAGGAAATAATCACTGAAAATTTCCCATCGCTTATGAGAGATATAAAATTACAACACAATGTCCCCAAACAGAATAGATCTGCATAGACCTACTCCAAGACACTTACTAATCAGATTGTCAAATGTCAAAAACAAAGAGAGAATTCTGAAAGCAGTGAGAGAAAAACAATCGATCACATACAAAGGAAGCTTGATAAGACTACATGTGGATTTCCCACATGGAGGCAAGAAAGCAACACTATGATATATTTTAAGATTCTGAAAGAGAAAAACTGCCAACCAAGAATTCTATACCAATAAAACTGTCCTTCAAAAAGGGGGAGACAAAATGGCAGAAATTTCTGGAAATCCACCAAATTACAAGTACTTCTTTATTTTAGATTGTTGGGAGTTTTTTGTATCCCAAGCCCTGAACTTTGATGGAGCAAGAGTTTGATCTTAACTGCCTGAAAATGTAGAGCTGTGTTCCAGTAGCCATGTTTCTAGAAGATGATTGTATAATGATAAAGCTTTCACAATGTGACTGTGTGATTGTGAAAACCTTGTGCCTGATGCTCCTTTTATCTGCCTTATCAACAGACGAGTAAAACATATGGAATAAAGATGAATAATAGGGGGAGCAAATGTTAAAAGAGTGTGATCTTGTCCTATGAGCCTGTCCACACCCTCAGATGAGGTCTTCCTGCATTACAGTATCACAGCAGACGGTACTTCCCCTTTTTGACATTTGTATAAGTGTAATAAAAACTTAATTTTGTAAAAAAAAAATAGTTTTTACAATGGAAACTATCAAGCATACCAAAAAAAAGATGAAGTAATAAAATAATCTCCATGTTAAAAAAAAAGGAGAGTTTAAAATATTATCAGACAAACAGACACTCAGAGAGTTTGTGACTAAGAGAGTGGCTCTGCAAGAAATACTAAAGGGAGCACTACAGGCAGACAGGAAAAAACAGGAGAGAGAGAAGTCTGGAGAAGAGTGTAGAAATGAAGACTATCAGTAAGAGGAAAAAAATAAGATGTGACATATAAAATCCAAAAGACAAAATGATAGAAGAGTACTATCTTTACTGTAATAACATCAAATGTTAATGAATTAAACACCCCAATCAAAATGCATAGACTGGCAAAAAGGATTAAAAATCAGGATCCATCTATATAGTGGCTACAAGAGACTCACATTAGACCCATGGACAAAGACAGATTGAAAGTGAAAGGCTGGAAAAAGATATTTCATGCAAACAACAACCAGAAAGAGAGCGGGTAGCTATACTAATATCCAACAAATTAAACTTCAAATGTAAAAAAGTTAGAGACACCCATGTTCTCAGCAGGGCAGGCGGCACATGGAGCGGCACAGATTCCAAAGGTGCAGCACACTCCTGTGCTCCAGCCAGCTCCTGCAGCAGGTCTGGGAGGTCTTCCCTTGTGGCCCCATGGCTGGATTCCCACAGGAGCCCAGAGGGTGGCAGATGTGCTTACGCTGTGCATGAGGACCATTGGGTTGGTGCGCAGTGCATGCCTTCCATCCCTGCGGCAGGCAGGCGTGGGCGCCTGGTTTGGGCAGAGACTGGGGGGTCCCCCCTTGGGGAGGGGGGTGGGATCAGTTGATAAGGGAGGTTCGTGGGATCCGAGTCCCACTCCCTCTTACCGACAAAGGTCCAGGGGCATGCATAGATGTAGAGGCAAGGCCAAGGAGGCCAGCTGAGCAACTCGACGACCAGCCTTTTTTTCCTTTAGCATGGGCCAGGAGTGGAACCCGGGTCTCCCACATGACAGGCAAGCTTTCTATCACTGAACCATCTGTGCTTCCCTGTCTGCCTAGTTTTTCACAGACCCCAAGTATTTTTTTTTTTCCTGTTTTCTTCTTTTGGTGCATGGGCCAGAAGGTGAACCTGGGTCTCCCACGTGACAGGCACACTTTCTGCTGCTGAACCCATGCAAAGTCTTTTCTGCATAGCTTTTAACAGACCCCCAAGTAGAATTGAGCCCCATACATGAGATCTGGGCCGTGGTTTGGCAGGGAATTACTGACAAACCTAGTGCAAAAGGGGAAAGAAAATAAATAATAGGGAGAGGAGGGGAATGGGATGCTTAAGGTGTTCTTTTTTACTTTTTTTCTTATTTTTATTTTTATTTTGGAGTAATGAAAATGTTCAAAAATCTATTGTGATGATGAATGCACAGCTATATGATGATACTGTGAAGCACTGATTGTACAATTTGGATGATTATATGGTATGTGAATATATAATAGATCTCAATAAAATTGCATTTAAAAAAAGAAAAAAGAAATCTCAATAGCACTCTAAAGCCTGCATGCCAATAGGTGTTGCAGGAAGAATAGAGGCTTTGGCGTTTAATACATCACTTTAATTGATTTAAGTCTTATTGATACCTTAATTTGGACATTTTCACAGTCTCAGAACTGTAAATTTGTAAGCTAATAATAATCATAATAATAAATCTCCATTGTTAAAAACTAGTCCATTTCTGGTATATTGCATTCTGTCAGCTTTAGCAAACTAAGACAATATGCAGAAATGGATATGGGTAGCAGTCACGGGAAGCATTTTATTCCTGTTGCTCAGTAACAGACTTTTGTCATTTGACAACATGTCATAGAAACTCATGTTTACTTGTGTTCTAGTTTGCTAGCTGCCGGAATGCAGTATACCAGAAATGGAATGGCTTTTAAAGGGGGGAATTTAATAAGTTGCTGGTTTACAGTTCTAAGGCTGAGAAAATGTCCCAATTAAAACAAGTCTATAGAAATGTCCAATCAAAGACATCCAGGGAAAGATACCTTGGTTCAAAAAGGCTGATGAAGTTCAGGGTTTCTCTCTCAAGTGAGAAGGCACATGGCTAACACAGTCAGGGCTTCTCTCTCAGCTGGAAGGGCACATGGCGAACACGGTGTCATCTGCTAGCTTTCTCTCCTGGCTTCCGGTTTCATGAAGCTCCCCAGGAGGCGTTTTCCTTCTTCATCTCCAAAGGTCGCTGGTTGGTGGACTCTCTGTTTCGTGGTGCTGCAGCATTCTCTGCTCTCTCTGAATCTCTCATTCTCCAAAATATTTTCTCTTTTATAGGACTCCAATAAACCAATCAAGACCCACCCAAATGGGTGGAGACATGTCATCCCTTAATCCAGTGTAACAACCACTCTTGACTAAATCGCATCATCCAGGGAGATTATCTCATTACAGTTCCAAACATACAGCATTGAATAGAGATTATTCTACATTTATGAAACGGGATTTATATTAAAACATGGCTTTTCTTAGGGGGCACACTTCCTTTCAAACCAGCACAACTTGCTAAAGTGTTCCATTTCCTTAAATATTTATTTTGTATCTTTAACAAGGCTCCAGAACTCTGTAGCTGCTGCTTGTCCTATTTCCCATGATTTTTGCCAAATGACTTCAAAGATGTTTACTTTCAATCTAATTTCAATTAAACTTTCTTAGCTTCTGTCTCCCTTAGATTCTCTGGAGCTTTTTTTTTTCTCTGTGTTTTATCTTCTTATAAAGGACTCCGATAAGAGGATTAAGATCTACCTTGAATGAGACGGATCACATCTCAATTTAAATAACCTAATCAAAAGTTCCCACCTACAAAAAAAAAAGGTCTACACACACAGGAATGGGTTAAAAGAACATGATATTTTCTGATGTACATATAGCTTCAAACCATCACATGTGTATTTATAAAGCAAACTTGGAAGGATGTTCACCAGGCGGGTTAACAATGTTTATCTATGGATGATGAGCTCTTCCTCTTTGAACTTCTCAGCAGTGATTATGCATCCTTTCTCAAAACATAAGAAACTGAAGAAGAAGGAAGAGGAGAGGAGGAGAAAGAAGAGGAAGGGTGAGGAGGCAGTGGAAAGGAATAATAAAAGGACTCATGGGTTACTACACGGGTGGTTCAGTGTTCTATGCAGGAGACCCGGGTTCAATTTCTGGACCATGCACCCAAAAATAAAAAAAAGATTCATGATCCAAAGCATATAAAAGCTCTAAAAATGCAGGAAAACTGAAGAGAAAAGAAAAACAAGAGAAAGGGGAAAGGAGAATGAACATTTAAAATTACTAAATGAGGATCACACATGCTTTTTGGAGGTGATTTCACCAACTTCTTATGCAGAGATCCCTAAACCAGATCACTGCTTTAAAATCCCCTGTAGAGGTTAAAACAAAAAACAAAACAAAACAAAACTGGGTAGATTACAATACTAGTGGTCAATGAAAGGGATGGCATGTGCAAGGTTTTTTTCTTTTTTCTTTTTCTGTAGTGATGTAAATGTTCTAAAAATGACCATGGTGATGAATACACAACTATGTGATGATACTGTGAGTCACTGATTGTGTATTTTGGGCAGATTATATGGTATGTGATGGTATTTCCATAAAAATATACACTTTTTAAATTCCAAGAGTGCAGTGATTGACCACCAAATTTATAAGGCCCCCAAATCCACTGAACTGGGACAGAATAGTGTTTTCAATAAATGGGCATGGGAGAACTGGATTTCAATAGACAAAAGAATGAAAGAGGACCCCTACCTTATACCCTATACAAAAAATTATTCAAAATGGATTAAAGACCTAAATGTAAGAGCTAGTACCATAAAACTTCTAGAAGAAAATGTAGGGAAACATCTTCACAATCTAGTAATAGGAGGTAGCTTCTTAAACTTTACACCCAAAGCACAACTGTGAAAGAAAAAATAAACAAATGAGAACTCCTTAAGATCAAAGCTTCTGTGCCTCGAAGGACTTTGTTTAGAAAATGAAGAGGCAGCCAACTCAATGGGAGAAAATATTTGGAAATCACATATCAGATAAAGACTTGACAGTCTGTGTACTTAAAGAAATTATACAGCTCAACAACAAAAGAACAAACAGCTCAATTATAAAATAGGCAGAGGAAATTAATAGATACATACGATGAAATATTATGTAACATTTAGACAAAATGATGTCGTGAAATACATGACAATGTGGATGAACCTTGAAGACATAATGCTGAGTGAAATAAGTCAGACACAAAAGGACAGATACTGTACGATTCCATTATTATGACTCTGGTAAAGCCTCCAGTGTTCTAAAGCAGCTAGAAGGAAAAATCTGAGATGAGGGCATGGTTGCCCATGACAAACTCTGGGACTGTACTGTAGCTGCTTGTTGAAGTATGCTTTGAAAATTACTGCTTTTTATTTCTTTATATATACATATGTGTGTGTGTGTGTGTGTGTGTGTGTTATATTTTCCTCAAAAAGGTTAAAAAAAAACTATAGGCAGCTATAATAATATTAGATAAAATAAATTCCTCAAATCAAAAATTTGAAAAATGTTTAGTAACATTTTCTTAACTATAGCAAAGTTGAGATTTGTAATAACTTTTTACTTGATATTTTGAGAACACACACAGTTTCAATAATCAAATGGTATTTAAGATAATCTAATATTTAGAATCTAAGAGACTCTGATACCTGTATCTGTAGGTTTTTTCCTCCTTGCTTTAATTTTAAATTGGTTTATGAAACATATTGTACAAACAGGCTTTACAGTGATTACTTAGATATTCTATTTAAACATGCCTATGGATAAGCTAAGTTATCCAGTTATAGGTGGTAACTATTTTCATATGTTAGCTGTAAAAATATTTGTATCTACATATTTCCCTGAAATCAGGAAAACGTTTAGTAACATAGGTCATTACCATAGCGATGTAGGTATTTGTAATAACATTCTGCTGATATTTTGAGAAAATTCACAGTGTTGAAGGATATTTAAGTTAGTGTTTAATACTTAGAATTTAAGAAATTTGCTATCTGGATTTGTAGATTTTTTTTCCCTTGTTACCTTAATTTTAAATTGATTTATGAAACTTACTGTGCAAACACAGGTTTTACAATGATTATACGGATACTTTATTTAAATATGCCTATGGTTAAGCCAACTAAGATACCCATTTTTGGTGGTTCTAAGGGTATTGTTTGTTTTCTTAAATAAAAATGTTTAAAAAGGGACTTCCTGGAAGATGGCGGCTTAGTAAGACGCGCGGATCTTAGTTTCTTCTCCAGGACACCTACTAGGGGAGTAGAAACGATACAGAAAGCGCCCAAAGCCACAACAGAGATAAAAAAAGACAGCGTACCCCATCCTGGAACGGCTGGCTGGCTGAGAGAAGCAGCTCGGGTGAGATCGCCGAGGCGCGCGGGCCTTACCGGGCGGGGTGGCAAGCGGCCGGAGTTACTCCCTTCCCCCTTCCCGGGCCGGCTGGGAGAATTGGAGAGGCGGTCCCCTGAAACAAAGACGGCTGGCGCCCACACCACGCGCAGCCCCCGGACCAACTGAGAGAATTGGATCGGAAACCCCCAGGCTGCGGAGAACGGTGACGGGTGGGGGAGGCCCCTTCCAAACCCGTGACTCCGGGGGAACGTGCACTCTCCCGGGTGGGCTGCTGCCACTGGCGCCCTCCCGCCACGCTTGTTGCCCAGGGCCGACTAGGAAATTCGGACGGGCTCTTTCCCTGGCTGCGGCGACCAGCAACCCTCCCTGCGTTCGGACCCCGGCCGGCTCAAGCCGCTTCGGCTAGCGAACCCCCAGGACGGCGAGAGTTTTCCAAAGTTTAAGGTCCCACAGCACCTTTTACTGGTGGGACCCGCAGACAAACGTGTGCCACGAGCGCCACCTACTGGGCAGGATAAGAAAAACAGAACCCAGAGATTTCACAGAAAAATATTACAACCTTGCTGGGTCCAACACCAAGAGAAATCTGAATAAATGCCCAGACGCCAGCAGCAGAAGATAACTGTCCATGCTCAAAAGATTGAGAATATGGCTCAGTCAAAGGAACAAACCAATAGCTCAAATGAGACACAAGAGCTGAGACAACTAATGCTGAATATACGAACAGAAATGGAAAACCTCTTCAAAAATGAAATCGATAAATTGAGGGAGGACATGAAGAGGACATGGGCTGAACATAAAGAAGAAATAGAAAAACTGAAAAAACAAATCGCAGAACTTATGGAAGTGAAGGATAAAGTAGCAAACATAGAAAAAATAATGGATAGCTACAATGATAGATTTAAAGAGACAGAAGATAGAATTAGTGATTTGGAGGATGGAACATCTGAATTCCAAAAAGAAACAGAAACTATAGGGAAAAGAATGGAAAAATTTGAACAGGGTATCAGGGAACTCAAGGACAATATGAACCGCACAAATATACGTGTTGTGGGTGTCCCAGAAGGAGAAGAGAAGGGAAAAGGAGGAGAAAAACTAATGGAAGAAATTATCACTGAAAATTTCCCAACTCTTATGAAAGACCTAAAATTACAGATTCAAGAAGTACAGCGCACCCCAAAGAGATTAGACCCAAATAGGCGTTCTCCAAGACACTTACTAGTTAGAATGTCAGAGGTCAAAGAGAAAGAGAAGATCTTGAAAGCAGCAAGAGAAAAACAATCCATTACATACAAGGGAAACCCAATAAGACTTTGTGTAGATTTCTCAGCAGAAACCATGGAAGCTAGAAGACAGTGGGATGATATATTTAAAATACTAAAAGAGAAAAACTGCCAACCAAGACTCCTATATCCAGCAAAATTATCCTTCAAAAATGAGGGAGAAATTAAAACATTCTCAGACAAAAAGTCACTGAAAGAATTTGTGACCAAGAGACCAGCTCTGCAAGAAATACTAAAGGGAGCACTAGAGTCAGATACAAAAAGACAGAAGAGAGAGATATGGAAAAGAGTGTAGAAAGAAGGAAAATCAGATATGATATATATAATACAAAAGGCAAAATGTTAGAGGAAAATATTATCCAAACAGTAATAACACTAAATGTCAATGGACTGAATTCCCCAATCAAAAGACATAGATTGGCAGAATGGATTAAAAAACAGGATCCTTCTATATGCTGTCTACAGGAAACACATCTTAGACCCAAAGATAAACATAGGTTGAAAGTGAAAGGTTGGGAAAAGATATTTCATGCAAATAACAACCAGAAAAGAGCAGGAGTGGCTATACTAATATCCAACAAATTAGACTTCAAATGTAAAACAGTTAAAAGAGACAAAGAAGGACACTATATACTAATAAAAGGAACAATTAAACAAGAAGACATAACAATCATAAATATTTACGCACCGAATCAGAATGCCCCAAAATACGTGAGGAATATACTGCAAACACTGAAAAGGGAAATAGACTCATATACCATAATAGTTGGAGACTTCAACTCACCACTCTCATCAAGGGACAGAACATCTAGACAGAGGATCAACAAAGAAATAGAGAATCTGAATATTACTATAAATGAACTAGACTTAATAGACATTTATAGGACATTACATCCCACAACAGCAGGATACACCTTTTTCTCAAGTGCTCATGGATCATTCTCAAAGATAGACCATATGCTGGGTCACAAAGCAAGTCTTAACAAATTTAAAAAGATTGAAATCTTACACAACACTTTCTAGGACCATAAAGGAATGATGTTGGAAATCAATAATAGGCAGAGTGCCAGAAAATTCACAAATACGTGGAGGCTCAACAACACACTCCTAAACAACGACTGGGTCAAAGAAGAAATTGCAAGAGAAATTAGCAAATACCTCGAGGCGAATGAAAATGAAAACACAACATATCAAAACTTATGGGACGCAGCAAAGGCAGTGCTAAGAGGGAAATTTATTGCTCTAAATGCCTATATCAGAAAAGAAGAAAAGGCAAAAATTCAGGAATTAACTATCCATTTGGAAGAACTGGAGAAAGAACAGCAAGCTAACCCCAAAGCAAGCAAAAGGAAAGAAATAACAAAGATTAGAGCACAAATAAATGAAATTGAAAACATGAAAACAATAGAGAAAATCAATAAGGCCAGAAGTTGGTTCTATGAGAAAATCAATAAGATTGATGGGCCCTTAGCAAGATTGACAAAAAGAAGAAGAGAGAGGATGCAAATAAATAAGATCAGAAATGGAAGAGGAGACATAACTACTGACCTCACAGAAATAAAGGAGGTAATAACAGGATACTATGAACAACTTTACGCTAATAAATACAACAATTTAGAGGAAATGGACGGGTTCCTGGAAAGACATGAACAACCAACTTTGACTCAAGAAGACATAGATGACCTCAACAAACCAATCACAAGTAAAGAAATTGAATTAGTCATTCAAAAGCTTCCTAAAAAGAAAAGTCCAGGACCAGATGGCTTCACATGTGAATTCTACCAAACGTTCCAGAAAGAATTAGTACCAATTCTCTTCAAACTCTTCAAAAAAATCGAAGTGGAGGGAAAACTACCTAATTCATTCTATGAAGCCAACATCACCCTCATACCAAAACCAGGCAAAGATATTACAAAAAAAGAAAACTACAGACCAATCTCTCTAATGAATACAGATGCAAAAATCCTCAATAAAATTCTAGCAAATCGTATCCAACAGCACATTAAAAGAATTATACATCATGACCAAGTAGGATTCATCCCAGGTATGCAAGGATGGTTCAACATAAGAAAATCAATTAATGTAATACACCATATCAACAAATCAAAGCAGAAAAATCACATGATCATCTCAATTGATGCAGAGAAGGCATTCGACAAGATTCAACATCCTTTCCTGTTGAAAACACTTCAAAAGATAGGAATACAAGGGAACTTCCTTAAAATGATAGAGGGAATATATGAAAAACCCACAGCTAATATCATCCTCAATGGGGAAAAATTGAAAACTTTCCCCCTAAGATCAGGAACAAGACAAGGATGTCCACTATCACCACTATTATTCAACATTGTGTTGGAGGTTCTAGCCAGAG
This sequence comes from Tamandua tetradactyla, assembly GCF_023851605.1. Taxonomy (NCBI): domain Eukaryota; kingdom Metazoa; phylum Chordata; class Mammalia; order Pilosa; family Myrmecophagidae; genus Tamandua; species Tamandua tetradactyla. Next base: position 6,464,714 of record NC_135327.1, on the reverse strand, counting down.
CAATTAGACAAGAAAAAGAAATACAAGGCATCAAAATTGGAAAGGAAGAAGTAAAACTATCACTGTTTGCAGACGATATGATACTATACGTCGAAAACCCGGAAAAATCCACAACAAAACTACTAGAGCTAATAAATGAGTACAGCAAAGTAGCAGGTTACAAGATCAACATTCAAAAATCTGTAGCATTTCTATACACTAGTAATGAACAAGCTGAGGGGGAAATCAAGAAACGAATCCCATTTACAATTGCAACTAAAAGAATAAAATACCTAGGAATAAATTTAACCAAAGAGACAAAAAACCTATGTAAAGAAAACTACAAAAAACTGCTAAAAGAAATCACAGAAGACCTAAATAGATGGAAGGGCATACCGTGTTCATGGATTGGAAGACTAAATATAGTTAAGATGTCAATCCTACCTAAATTGATTTACAGATTCAATGCAATACCAATCAAAATCCCAACAACTTATTTTTCAGAAATAGAAAAACCAATAAGCAAATTTATCTGGAAGGGCAGGGTGCCCCGAATTGCTAAAAACATCTTGAGGAAAAAAAACGAAGCTGGAGGTCTCGCGCTGCCTGACTTTAAGGCATATTATGAAGCCACAGTGGTCAAAACAGCATGGTATTGGCATAAAGATAGATATATCGACCAATGGAATCGAATAGAGTGCTCAGATATAGACCCTCTCATCTATGGACATTTGATCTTTGATAAGGCAGTCAAGCCAACTCACCTGGGACAGAGCAGTCTCTTCAATAAATGGTGCCTAGAGAACTGGATATCCATATGCAAAAGAATGAAAGAAGACCCATCTCTCACACCCTATACAAAAGTTAACTCAAAATGGATCAAAGATCTAAACATTAGGTCTAAGACCATAAAACAGTTAGAGGAAAATGTTGGGAGATATCTTATGGATCTTACAACTGGAGGCGGTTTTATGGACCTTAAACCTAAAGCAAGAGCACTGAAGAAGGAAATAAATAAATGGGAGCTCCTCAAAATTAAACACTTTTGTGCATCAAAGAACTTCATCAAGAAAGTAGAAAGACAGCCTTCACAATGGGAGACAATATTTGGAAATGATATATCAGATAAAGGTCTAGTATCCAGAATTTATAAAGAGATTGTTCATCTCAACAACAAAAAGACAGCCAACCCAATTACAAAATGGGAAAAAGACTTGAACAGACACCTCTCAGAAGAGGAAATACGGATGGCCAAGAGGCACATGAAGAGATGCTCAATGTCCCTGGCCATTAGAGAAATGCAAATCAAAACCACAATGAGATATCATCTCACACCCACCAGAATGGCCATTATCAACAAAACAGAAAATGACAAGTGCTGGAGAGGATGCGGAGAAAGAGGCACACTTATCCACTGTTGGTGGGAATGTCAAAGGGTGCAACCACTGTGGAAGGCAGTTTGGCGGTTCCTCAAAAAGCTGAATATAGAATTGCCATACGACCCAGCAATACCATTGCTAGGTATCTACTCAAAGGACTTAAGGGCAAAGACACAAACGGACATTTGCACACCAATGTTTATAGCAGCATTATTTACAATTGCAAAGAGATGGAAACAGCCAAAATCTCCATCAACAGAAGAGTGGCTAAACAAACTGTGGTATATACATACGATGGAATATTATGCAGCTTTAAGACAAGATAAACTTATGAACCATGTAATAACATGGATGGACCTAGAGAATATTATGCTGAGTGAATCCAGCCAAAAACTAAAGGACAAATACTGTATGGTCCCACTGATGTGAACGGTCATTCGAGAATAAACTTGAAATATGTCATTGGTAACAGAGTTCAGCAGGAGTTAGAAACAGGGTAAGACAATGGGTAATTGAAGCTGAAGGGATACAGACTGTGCAACAGGACTAGATACAAAAACTCAAAAATGGACAGCACAATAATACCTAATTGTAAAGTAATCATGTTAAAACACTGAATGAAGCTGCATCTGAGCTATAGGTTTTTGTTTTGTTTTGTTTTGTTTTGTTTTGAATTTACTATTATTACTTGTATTTTTTTCTCTATATTAACATTCTATATCTTTTTCGGTTATGTTGCTAGTTCTTCTAAACCAATGCAAATGTACTAAGAAATGATGATCATGCATCTATGTGATGATGTTAAGAATTACTGATTGCATGTGTAGAATGGTATGATCTCTAAATGTTGGGTTAATTTCTTTTTTTCCGTTAATTAAAAAAAAAAAAGAAAAAAGAGAAGGGATAATTGGAGATGAAGGGATACAGACTGTACAACGGGACTGGATATAAAAACTCAGAAATGGACAGCGCAATACTACCCAATTGTAATGCAATTATGTTAAAACACTGAATGAAGCTGCATGTGAGGTATAGGTTTTTTGTTTTTGTTTTTTTTTCTTTCTGTTATTGTTTTAATTCTTATTCTGTTGTCTTTTTATTTCTTTTTCTAAATCGATGCAAATATACTAAGAAGTGATGAAAAAAAAAAAATGTTTAAAAAAAGTCCTCTGAGGAACTTTTTAACAAGATAGCTCCAAATAAATAAACATATAAATAACCAGCGTCCTTAGCCCTCCTTACTTTTGACCTACTGAATCAAAATCTCCACGATGGGGTTCGGGAATCTGCATGCTGACAAGTCCTGTTGAAGCAAGTCGGCTCTAAAACCCCTCCTTTTACAAATGGAGGACCTGAGGCCCACACACAGAAAAGGAACTGTCCACCGTCACACAGTCAAATTTGAAGTTGATACTGGTGGAGCTTGTGGATACCTGTTGAAGGCTGTGGGGAGAGGACAAATGCAGGAAACCTTCCCAAATCAGAACCTGGGAGGAACTTTTGAGAAGACGGTTAGGAAAGCACTTTGAGAGAAAATAAGAAAAAAGTAAGTGCAAGGATTAGTGTCACTATGATCACTACATTTTACATTCTCTGGGATCCGCCAGCCCCTCCATCCACCCAAGCTGCCTTCCTGGGTTCCTCACCTTTGCAGGTCACCAAACACTTCATCTGCCTGAGTCCCAGGGAGGTGCCAGCTGCAACCCTCCAGAGACCCCAGTGGTCCCCAAACACTGCCTGGGTCTCTTGGGCCTGCCTCACTCTGTCCAAGGAGCCTGATGCCCCCTATCCAGCCCACCCTGTCCTCTGCACCCAGCCCTCCTGCTCCCACATACACACGGCTCATGCCAGCCATCCCACTAGGTCCCCAGCCTCCCACAACAGTCCTCCTGGCTCTGGGAGTTGTCCTTCCTGCCATAGCCACCAAAGACAAAGTGCTCACACCGCTGGGTGCTGGAGTTACAGAAGAACCGTAAGACAAGGACGGACATTGTAGACTGGACTGCCTGGGCTGCTGGCACAGCCTCCTGGGGGAGGGGTGGGGGCGGGTAGAGAGGAGAGAGTGAGAGAAGGTCAGAGGAGGAAGAAGTCACCCCCCAAGTTCCTCCTGAGGGAAAGCCCTGCCCACCCACGCCCCCAACTCCTACCTCATAGCAGAGAAGACCTGACTTCCCTTCCCCACCCAGTTCCCCACCCACCCCAGCACTGGACAGACTTGGATGGCTGGTCATCCTAGTGGCATGACAGACCAAGGATCAATGATAAAGACATTGTGCCACCTGGTTTGAGGGGGAGTCAGGATGGGACCAACATATCTGTGGGTCAAAGGGGATTCGCAGGGAGAGGCCCCACTTGCTGTCTGTGGGGAGAGGTAACTTTGCATCACCTGGAGTGAGAAAGGCTATAGTGGGTTCAATGGTGGCTCCCAAAAGATATGTCCATTCTGTAAATGTGACCTTATTTGGGAAAAGGGTCTTTACAGATACAACTAAGAACCTTGAGATGGGATCATCCTGGATTAGCCAGGTGATGCCTAAATCCAATGGCAAATGTCCTTATAAGAAACAAAAGAGAAGACAAAGAGAGGAGGGGAAGGCCAAGTGAAGATGGAGGCAGAGTAGAAGGATGCGGCCACGAGCCAGGGAACACATGGAGGCCTTAAAGGACCCTCCCTAGAGCTTTCGGAGGCCATGCAGCTCCATCAGCATTTTGACTTCGGACTTCTGGCCTCTAGAACTGTGAGAAAATAAATTTCTCTTGATTTAAGCCACCAAGTTTGTGCCAATTTGTTACACAGCTGTAGGAAAATAAAACACAGGGAAATGAAGCAACTAAATGTATACCTGAGGGGAAGGGGAAGCAGCAGGTGAATGTCCAGGAGACAGTGACTTAGAGACAGGAGAAGCAGAATTGCCCTGGCAAGACTGTAGGCAAAGATGTCAGTCCAAGACCACTGAAACACTGGCAAATCATGGCAACCCTCTTCCAGGCAACAAGGCCTTAACATCAGTTATTCCAGCAAAGCAACCCCCACTCCTCCTCACTCTGCACAGTCCTTGCACGCTGGAAGCCACAGCTGTTGCAGCAGCACTAGTTTTTCCCCTGACGCTCAAAGTCGCTGCTGTAACCACTCAGGCAAGGGCCTTTAGGAGGGAAACAGGGCTCCTGGGAGGGAAACAACTATCATGAGGGCTTCCACAACACCTAACATCTCCAGCATTAAAGTTACTTCTCTGTGAGCAAGGTAAGCCAGAGACAAAAGGACAAATCTTGGATGGTCTCATTTAGAAAACACATATAAGAAAATTAGGGCCTAGATTATAAGCTCTTACAGCAGTCATGTTCATTCCTGAGTTTTAAGTGTTATTTCTAAATTCTGAGATGCTGTGCTCTATGCATATAACCTGATATTTTCCTGGAATTTTGAGTACCCGTATGACAACTAAGACTCAGAGTTAGAGTTCTGCAGCTCTAAAAATCATCATTACTCCATACAGCAACTGTTAAAGAAGCCAAAAAAGAGAACAGACTTCAATTAGAGATAAAAAATGAAACTTATCTGGTTAGAACTAAAGTAAATAAGAATACACAGTAAAGGATGATACTGTCTGTATTTTAGAACTTCACCTTCAGTGTGAAGTTTGAGATGTTTATTTTGTCCAAAATGTGTGAGATGTTTATTCTGTCCAAAATGTAAATTTTCAATAGCACACAATCTAACTTAACTTGTCTGGTCAGTACATTTAAGCAACATAAACGCATGGAGCCTAGAATAGGAAGTGAGATGTTGTCATTTTATATAGCTTAATGTAATACCCTGATACATTCCAGATAAGGTTGGGCAAATAGCAAAAACTATTTGCAAAGTCCCTTGGGGACTGGAAAAAATATGCATCTATTAAACTTCCCCACCTGGGAAATTCCTGATATTCTCTCAAGCATTATGGACTCCCAAGTTGCTGTTAGAAAACTTATTTCTGTAATGGAGAAGCTAAGTCCATCAATAATTATGCCTAAGAGTCATGTCCAGAGAACCTTTTTTTTTTTTTTTTTTTTTTTTGCATAGGCAGGCACCGGGAATCGAACTCACATCTCTAAGCAAAAAAGAGAACTTTTTGTTGCTTAGATGTGGCTCTCTCTGTAAGCCCAACTCTGTAAATAAACTCATTACCTTCTGTTTTAGTTAGCTAAATGCTGTTGCAATGCAATATGCCAAAAATGAAACAGTTTTTAAAAACGGAATTTATTAAGTGACAAGTTTATAGTTCTATGGCCATAAAAATGTCCAAACTAAGGCATCCAGAAAAAGACGCCTTGACTCAAAAAAGGTCAATGTCTGTCACATTGGACCAGCTGGTGTCTGCTGGTCCTTGTTTCTGATTCCATTGCTTCCAGCTTCTGATGCCAGTGGTTTCCATTCTAAGCATCTGTAAGCTTTCACTTAGCTCCTGACCCAACTGCTTAGTATAAAGTCATTCTTACTAGAGGTAGGAGACTAGACTTTAACCTCTAGACTTGCTGTCCAATATGGTAGCACTAACCACATGTAACTAGTGAGTGCTTAAAATGTGTCTACACCAAGATGAGATGTACTATAAATGTAAAATACACACTGGATTACAAAGACTTGGTATGAAGAAAAGGTTATAAAATAGGAATATTTTTATATTGAGTACCCATTAAAATTATTACATTTTGGAAATATTGAGTTAAATAAAATAATTTAAATTGATTTCACTTTTTACTTTTTTAATGTGGCTATTAGAAATGATGAAATGACATTCGTGGCTCCCATTATTTCTATTGATAGCACTGCTCCAGATGTTTCTTTCTGCCCAAAAATTCTACTGGGACTAACCTCTCATATACATATTTCCCCACACCTCCATATTCTTCAAAACAGTATTTGAGAAACTTAATACTCTAAAACAGAAATTGAAAATCTTTAAACTAAGAATGAAAAGGAGCAGAGACAAGGGATAAAAGAGGGTGGTGGGTGTGCTAGTTTGAAAGGACTTATGTACCCTAGAAAAGACATGTTTTAATCTTGATCCATCCTGTGGAGGCAGCCATTTCTTTTCATCCTTATTCAGTACTTTAGGTTGGAAGGTTGATTAGATTACCTCCATGGAGATGAGGCATACCCTATTGTGGGGTATTAACATCAGATTAGAAGGAGAGATGACTCAACCCATTCCAAGTGGATCTTGATTAGTTTACTGGCATCCTTTAAAAGAGGAAGCATTTTGGAAAAAGCTTCAGAGTTACAAGAATGACAGAGCCCATGCAGCCAGAGATCTTTGGAGATGAAGAAGGAAAACATCCTCGGGGAGTTTCATGAAAGAAGAAGCCTGGAGGGAAAGTTAGCAGACGTCACCATGTTCACCATATGCCTTTCCAGTTGAGAGAGAAACCCTGAACATCATTGGCCTTCTTGAACCAAGGTTATCCTTCCCTGGATGTCTTAGATTGGACATTTCTATAGCCTTGCTTTAATTTGGACATTTTCAGCCTTAGAACTATATAAACTTGCAACTTAGTAAATTTCCCTTTTAAAAAGCCATTCCATTCCTGGTATATTGCATTCTGGCAGCTTGCAAACTAGAACAGCAGGAGAACATTAATTTTGTCAGAAAAACTGAATAGCAGCAGCACACACTTTGTGCCAGGCTCCATCCTGTGGGGTTGTGTAGTATATCTTCACAGCCATCCACTGAAATTTGGCTCAGGGCAAATAGGCAGCAGAAGAGTCTAGATTGAAATTCAGGCTCTGGGCTGCTGTGGATCGGGACAGGCCAGGCGGCCACGGCAGAAGCGTGCAGTGAGTGGCCTGTGGGGCACCAGCCTGAGGAAAAGGTCCTGGTTACAGGGGCCAAGATGGCGGCTTAGCAATGTGCGCATTTTAGTTCGTCCTCCAGAACAACTACTAAATAACCAGAAACAGTACAGAACAGCTCCCGGAGCCACAAGAGTGACCAGACACACAGCGTACCCCAGTCTGGACCAGCTGGACCGGCTGCGAGTCTCCAGAACCGTGAGTTCCCCAAGCCACAGCGGCCGGCGCCCGGCACCCCTCCCCCACAGGCGGCTTCCCGGAGGGAAAGTAAAGACACTCTAACAGTAGCAGGGACTGAGTCCAACCAAACACCAATTGTGGCATTAATAAACAAATTCTGACTACTAAAAATAGGCCCCAGCTCAGGTGAAACTGGTCAAGGCAGAGGTCGCTTACTGGGCTAACCAAAAAAGAGGAAAGGGGATGAAACGGAGGTTTTTGTGGCTGTTTCTACGGAGGCTTGGCTGCCTCTGGATTCAGCGGCGGGACTACTCGGGCTGCAACTGCCCCAGGCATAGGCAGAAACGGACTGCTTTCAGGGCTGTCTCCCACCTGAGCCTTCCCCAGGGGAGGGGTGAAACGCAACTCAGGTGGAATCCTTTTCTCAAGGAATTAAGAACCCAGGGCTTGGCAATTTGAATTCATTAAACCAGCCTACAACCTCTCCTCTGTCTCCACCATGCCCCCAGCAGGGAGAGCCTTCCAAAGTTAAAGGAACCACAACATTTTTTGCTGGTGGGACCCGCAGGCAGACAAGCACCACATACTGGGCAGGATAAGAAAAACAGAGCCCAGAGACTTCACAGGAAATTCTTTCAACCTGCTGGGTCTCACCCTCAGGGAAAACTGACGCAGGTGACTCCTTCCCCATGATAGGAGGCCAGTTTAGTCCGGGAAAACCCGGCTGGAGTCTGTAATACCTATGTAGACCCTCCTAAGGGTGGGGAGGGAAAAGACACCTTACAAGCAGGACAAGAAACAAGAAAACAAGAACTGAAAAATTACCCTCTGTTAAACAAAACTTAAGCTAGAGGCCCAGAAAAAGCTGAACTGAAGGTCAAAGAAAAGATAGACAACAAACTCATCTAGCAAGAAAACCCTAGGTAAGATAAGTGAAAGCAATCTCCAGAATAAACTAATTAAGGTAATTAAATGTCCAGTCGCCAGCAAAAAAAAACAAATCACACCAGGAAAATTGAAGATATGGCCCAGTCAAAGGAACAAACCAACAGTTCAAATGAGATACAGGAGCTGAAACAATTAATTCAGAATATACGAACAGAAATGGAAAACCTCATCAAAAACCAAATCAATGAATTGAGGGAGGATATGAAGAAGGCAAGGAATGAACAAAAAGAAGAAATGGAAAGTCTGAAAAAACAAATCACAGAACTTATGGGAATGAAAGATACAGTAGAAGAGATGAAAAAAACAATGGAAACCTACAATGGTAGATTTCAAGAGACAGAAGTTAGGATAAGTGAACTGGAGGATGGAACATCTGAAATCCAAAAAGAAACAGAAACTATAGGGAAAAGAATGGAAAAATATGAGCAGGGACTCAGGGAATTGAATAATAATATGAAGCGCACAAATAAACGCGTTGTGGGTGTCCCGGAAGGAGAAGAGAAGGGAAAAGGAGGAGAAAAACTAATGAAAGAAATTGTCACTGAAAATTTCCCAACTCTTATAAAAGACCTAAAATTACAGATCCAAGAAGTGCAGTGCACCTCAAAGAGAATAGATCCAAATAGACATTCTCCAAGACACTTACTAGTCAGAATGTCAGAGGTCAAAGAGAAAGAGAGGATCTTGAAAGCAGCAAGAGAAAAGCAATCCATCACATACAAGGGAAACCCAATAAGACTATGTGTAGATTTCTCAGCAGAAACCATGGAGGCGAGAAGACAGTGGGATGATATATTTAAACTACTAAAAGAGAAAAACTGCCAACCAAGAATTCTATACCCTGCAAAATTGTCCTTCAAAAATGAGGGAGAAATTAAAACATTTTCAGACACAAAATCACTGAGAGAATTTGTGACCAAGAGACCAGCTCTGTAAGAAATACTAAAGGGAGCACTAGAGACAGATATGAAAAGACAGAAGACAGAGGTGTGGAGAAGAGTGTAGAAAGAAGGAAAATTAGACATGAAATATAAAATACAAAAGGCAAAATGGTAGAGGAAAGTACTACCCAAACAGTAATAACACTAAATGTTAATGGACTGAACTCCCCAATCAAAAGACATAGACTGGCAGAATGGATTAAAAAACAGGATCCTTCTATATGCTGTCTACAGGAAACACATCTTAGACCCAAAGATAAACATAGGTTGAAAGTGAAAGGTTGGGAAAAGATATTTCATGCAAATAACAACCAGAAAAGAGCAGGAGTAGCTATACTAATATCCAACAAATTAGACTTCAAATGTAAAACAGTTAAAAGAGACAAAGAAGGATACTATCTACTAATAAAAGGAACAATTCAACAAGAAGACATAACAATTATAAATATTTATGCACCAAACCAGAATGCCCCAAAATACGTGCGGCAAACACTGCAAACACTGAAAAGGGAAATAGACACATCTACCATAATAGTTGGAGACTTCAATTCCCCACTCTCACCAATGGACAGAACATCTAGACAGAGGATCAATAAAGAAACAGAGAATTTGAATATTAAAATAAATGAGCTAGACTTAATAGATATTTATAGGACATTACACCCCACAACAGTAGGATACACCTTTTTCTCAAGTGCTTATGGATCATTCTCAAAGATAGACCATATGCTGGGTCACAAGCAAGTCTCAACAATTTTAAAAAGATTGAAATCATACACAACACTTTCTCAGATCATAAAGGAATGAAGTTGTAAATCAATAATAGGCAGAACGCCAGAAAATTCACAAATATGTGGAGGCTCAACAACACACTCTTAAACAACCAGTGGGTCAAGGAAGAAATTACAAGAGAAATCAGTAAATATCTCCAGGAGAATGAAAATGAAAACACAACATATCAAAACTTATGGGATGCAGCAAAGGCAGTGCTAAGAGGGAAATTTATTGCTCTAAAAGTCTATATCAAAAAAGAAGAAAGGGCAAAAATTCGGGAATTAACTGTCCACTTGGAAGAATTGGAGAAAGAACAGCAAACTAACCCCAAAGCAAGCAAGAGGAAAGAAATAACAAAGATTAGAGCAGAAATAAATGAACTTGAGAACATGAAAACAATTGAGAAAATCAATAAAACCAGAAGTTGGTTCTATGAGAAAATCAATAAGATTGATGGGCCCTTAGCAAGACTGACAAAAAGAAGAAGAGAGAGGATGCAAATAAATAAGATCAGAAATGGAAGAGGAGACATAACCGCTGACCTCACAGAAATAAAGGAGGTAATAACAGGATACTATGAACAACTTTATGCTAATAAATACAACAATGTAGATGAAATGGACAACTTCCTAGAAAGGCATGAACAACCAACTTTGACTCAAGAAGAAATAGATGACCTCAACAAACCAATCACAAGTAAAGAAATTGAATCATTCATTAAAAAGCTTCCCAAAAAGAAAAGACCAGGACCAGACGGCTTCACATGTGAATTCTATCAAACATTCCAGAAAGAATTAGTACCAACCCTGCTCAAACTCTTCAAAAAAATTGAAGTGGAGGGAAAGCTACCTAATTCATTCTATGAAGCCAACATCACCCTCATACCAAAACCAGACAAAGATATTACAAAAAAAGAAAACTACAGACCAATCTCTCTAATGTATATAGATGCAAAAATCCTCAACAAAATTCTAGCAAATCAAATCCAGCAACACATTAAAAGAATTATACATCATGACCAAGTAGGATTCATCCCAGGTATGCAAGGATGGTTCAACATAAGAAAATCAATTAATGTAATACACCATATCAACAAATCAAAGCAGAAAAATCACATGATCATCTCAATTGATGCAGAGAAGGCATTTGACAAGATTCAACATCCTTTCCTGTTGAAAACACTTCAAAGGATAGGAATACAAGGGAACTTCCTTAAAATGATAATGGGAATATATGAAAAACCCACAGCTAATATCATCCTCAATGGGGAAAAACTGAAAGCTTTTCCCCTAAGATCAGGAACAAGGCAAGGATGTCCACTATCACCACTGTTATTCAACATCATGTTGGAATTTCTAGCCAGAGCAATTAGACAAGAAAAAGAAATACAAGGCATAAAAATTGGAAAGGAAGAAGTAAAAATATCACTGTTTGCAGATGATATGACACTATACGTCGAAAACCCTGAAAAATCCACAGCAAAGCTACTAGAGCTAATAGACGAGTACAGCAAAGTGGCAGGTTACAAGATCACATTCAAAAACCTGTAGTGTTTCTATACACTAGTAATGAACAAGATGAGGGTGAAATCAAGAAACGAATTCCATTTACAATTGCAACTAAAAGAATAAAATACTTAGGAATAAATTTAACTAAAGAGACAAAAGACTTATACAAAGAAAACTACAAGAAACTGTTAAAAGAAATCACAGAAGACCTAAATAGATGAAAGGGCATATCGTGTTCATGGATTGGAAGACTAAATATAGTTAAGATGTCAATTCTACCTAAATTGATTTACAGATTCAACGCAATACCAATCAAAATCCCAACAACTTATTTTTCAGAAATAGAAAAACCAATAAGCAAATTTATCTGGAAGGGCAGGGTGCCCCGAATTGCTAAAAGTATCTTGAGAAAAAAAACGAAGTTGGAGGTCTCACACTGCCTGACTTTAAGGCATATTATGAAGCCAAAGGGTCAAAACAGCATGGTATTGGCATAAAGATACATATATTGACCAATGGAATCAAATAGAGTGCTCAGATATAGACTCCTTCATCTATGGACATTTGATCTTTGATAAGGCAGTCAAGCCAACTCATTTGGGACAGAATAGTCTCTTCAATAAATGGTGCCTAGAGAACTGGATATCCATATGCAAAAGAATGAAAGACGACTCATATCTCACACCCTATACAAAAGTTAACTCAAAATGAATCAAAGATCTAAACATTAGGTCTAAGACCATAAAACAGTTAGAGGAAAATGTAGGGAGATATATTATAAATCTTATCATTGGAGGCGGTTTTATGGACCTTACACCTAAAGCAAAGAGCACTGAAGAAAGAAATAAATAAATGGGAGCTCCTCAAAATTAAACACTTTTGTGCATCAAAGAACTTCATCAAGAAAGTAAAAAGAGGATATCCATATGCAAAAGAATGAAAAAAGACCCATCTCTCACACCCTATACAAAAGTTAACTCAAAATGGATCAAAGATCTAAACATTAGGTCTAAGACCATAAAACAGATAGAGGAAAATGTTGGGAGATATCTTATGGATCTTACAACTGGAGGTGGTTTTATGGACCTTAAACCTAAAGCAAGAACACTGAAGAAGGAAATAAATAAATGGGAGCTCCTCAAAATTAAACACTTTTGTGCATCAGAGAACTTCATCAAGAAAGTAGAAAGACAGCCTACACAATGGGAGACAATATTTGGAAACGACATATCAGATAAAGGTCTAGTATCCAGAATTTATAAAGAGATTATTCAACTCAACAACAAAAAGACAGCCAACCCAATTACAAAATGGGAAAAAGACTTAAACAGACACCTACCAGAAGAAGAAATACGGATGGCCAAGAGGCACATGAAGAGATGCTCAATGTCCCTGGCCATTAGAGAAATGCAAATCAAAACCACAATGAGATATCATCTCACACCCACCAGAATGGCCATTATCAACAAAACAGAAAATGACAAGTGCTGGAGAGGATGCGGAGAAAGAGGCACACTTATCCACTGTTGGTGGGAATGTCAAAGGGTGCAACCACTGTGGAAGGCAGTTTGGCGGTTCCTCAAAAAGCTGAATATAGAATTGCCATACGACCCAGCAATACCATTGCTAGGTATCTACTCAAAGGACTTAAGGGCAAAGACACAAACGGACATTTGCACACCAATGTTTATAGCAGCGTTGTTTGCAATTGCAAAGAGATGGAAACAGCCAAAATCTCCATCAACAGAAGAGTGGCTAAACAAACTGTGGTATATACATACGATGGAATATTATGCAGCTTTAAGACAAGATAAACTTATGAACCATGTAATAACATGGATGGACCTAGAGAATATTATGCTGAGTGAATCCAGCCAAAAACTAAAGGACAAATACTGTATGGTCCCACTGATGTGAACAGACATTCGAGAATAAACTTGAAATATGTCATTGGTAACAGAGTTCAGCAGGAGTTAGAAACAGGGTAAGACAATGGGTAATTGAAGCTGAAGGGATACAGACTGTGCAACAGGACTAGATACAAAAACTCAAAAATGGACAGCACAATAATACCTAATTGTAAAGTAATCATGTTAAAATACTGAATGAAGCTGCATCTGAGCTATAGGGTTTTTTTTTGTTTTTGTTTGCTTGTTGGTTTGTTTGTTGTTGTTGTTTTTTACTATTACTACTACTTTTATTTCTTTTCTTTATATTAACATTTTATATCTTTTTCTGTTGTGTTGCTAGTTCCTCTAAACCGATGCAAATGTACTAAGAAACAATGATCATGCATCTATGTGATGATGTTAAGAATTACTGAGTGCATATGTAGAATGGTATGATTTCTAAATGTTGTGTTAATTTTTTTTTTTCCGTTAATAAAAAATAAAAATAAAAAAAAATAAATAAAGAAAGAAAGAAAGTAAAAAGACAGCCTATACAATGGGAGACAATATTTGGAAACGACATATCAGATAAAGGTCTAGTATCCAGAATTTATAAAGAGATTGTTCAACTCAACAACAAAAAGACAGCCAATTCAATTACAAAATGGGAAAAAGACTTGAACAGACAACTCTCAGAAGAGGAAATACAAATGGCCAAAAGGCACATGAAGAGATGCTCAACATCCCTGGCGGTTAGAGAAATGCAAATCAAAACCACAATGAGAGGGCAGGCCACGGTGGCTCAGCAGGTAAGAATGCTTGCCTGCCAAGCCCGAGGACCTGGGTTCGATTCCCGGTGCCTGCCCATGTAAAAAAAAAAAAAAAGATAGAAAAAAAAAAAACCACAATGAGATATCATCTCACACCCACCAGAATGGCCATTATCAACAAAACAGAAAATGACAAGTGCTGGAGAGGATGTGGAGAAAGAGGCACACTTATTCACTGTTGGTGGGAATGTCAAATGGTGCAACCACTGTGGAAGGCAGTTTGGCGGTTCCTCAAAAAGCTGAATATAGAATTGCCATATGACCCAGCAATACCACTGCTAGGTATCTACTCAGAGGACTTAAGGGTGAAGACACAAACAGACACTTGCACACCAATATTTATAGCAGCATTATTTACAATTGCAAAGAGATGGAAACAGCCAAAATGTCCATCAACAGACGAGTGGCTAAACAAACTGTGGTATATAGATTCAAATTCAGGGCTAACTCTGAAATCCAAGCTCCTAATCCCCAAAGTATTCTGTTCACTGGAATTGAGAGGAAACCTTAGCTCTCGGCTTCCTGGTAGCCAAGGCAAAGACAAAATCTGCTCTAAAAAGCACCTAGGACAGGAGTTGGTAACAAGGAGTGCCCAGGAATTTATTTCCTTTCCCATCTGTCACACTAGCTAGTTGGAAGAGAAAAACTTTTTCCTAGTCTTGGGCTCCACAGTAATTTAACTCTGTGGTTTTGTGCAAGAAACACTGAGACAACACGATGTACAATGTCCCTAAGATAGATTTTGCCAAAAATACAGAAGCATTCGAATTTATGTGAAAAGGGAGGGCACAATGTTAGGTTTTAATTTATTAAATGCATTTCGTGCACCTAATAAGGTCCCTACAGAGTATCAACCCAGCTATGTAGCTTTTTCTCAAAGTGGCTTGAAAATGCTGGGAGGAACTCAGACAATAAACTGTGAACTTTTCCTTTAACTAGTCTTCTGGAATGTTCATTTTGTTTCTCTTGCCTGGAAATGGTCTCTGACTTACATAGGCTTCAGCTGCCCTCTGGTGGTGCTGGGAATCAAGCACCCAGCAAAGAATTCTTTCTACTCACAATTCCTGCCCACTGACACTCACCTCCAAAGCATGGCAGAGCCCAGAACGCAAGGGGAGGACAGCGTTGGAGCCCCATCACTCTTGCTAGGTCTTTATCTCACGCTGGATACCCACACTCCATCTTTAGTGTCTGGGCTCTGAGCCTCCCCTCAGAAAGCCCATTTCATTTCCCTGTCCTGGGGAGCACTGGCATCCTGGGCCAGGCTGGAACGGGGGCCCAAGTCACTGTGGGAAGAAAACAATTCAAGGGCTGTTATCTGATGGTCAGAAGCTAAGAGCAAGGTGGCAGAGTAGCCAGAATGCAAATTAGAAAGTGTGAAAGGAAGCCCAAGAATGGGTCAGATATGTCAAGGGTCAATCGTTCCCCTGAGACCTGCTCTGCTAAGAAGAAATCTTAGTGCTGAAGGGGACCATAAGTCTCACGGATGTCTATGTTCTCATTTTTTAAATGAGAATCAATAGCCTAAGAGAGGGGTGATGACGTGCCCTAGATCATCCGGCCAATCTGGACTAAAACTCAGAGTTAGCCCTGCCTGTTCCCTTTTCCTTACTTCTCAAATTATCACCGTGGTTCCACTAGTCTTGAAATAATTTACAGAGGAAGGAAGTAGAATATCAAAATTAGAAGAATTTTGGAGTCAAGAAAACAAAGGGTGGAACTCTAGTCTGGCAATATACATGGGACTTTGGGCAAGTTATTCAAACTTTCTGAATCTCAGCTTCCTCATCTGAAAAACACAACTTCATGGAACTACTATGAGGACCATGAGATTTTGGATGTAAAGTTCTTAACTCAGTGCCTGGTTCATAGTTAGCATTCAGTAAGCGTTAGCTGATCATTCTTATGGGGCCTTCTTCACCCTTGACTTATACCTGTGCACCAATGCCCTTGACAACTTGAGAAAGGGAATTCAGACTTCAAAAGAACCTTCCCCCTCCAGTGGGCATGTGCCAAGCCTCCAGCTTCCCCACCCCACGTAACCCACTTACCAGTGACATTACACCCTACTAGAGAGAGCAGTGAGGTCCAGAACAACAGCAGGGATTGGTGGCAAGGGCACAAGTTGCTGCTGAGACTGAGAGCACATGTGGATCCAATGATTTATACCTCCAGGTGGCCAAGGAAAGGGGTAGAGGAGGGAGGACTATGAGACCCATGGTAATGATCAAAGAGCAGGTCTTGGTGAACCCATACTTGAGGACTGACAAGTGTCAGAGCCCCAGAAATTCCTGCCCACTGGGAGGACGCCATGTATCAGCACAGGGGAGGAGTGTTGCTTTGCAACAACCTGGTTAGAAACTATTCTCAAGGTGCAACATTAGGGAATAGGTTCAGGGTCCATTGAGACCTGCTCCCCCAGAACTGACAGCTTCTTTGGTTTTGGGTATAATAGTAGAAAAAGTCTTCCAGAAAGGTTTTGGGGTGAAAGACCTAAAATTTGGCTCTATCTCAGCCCTTAACCTCCAACTCCAACACAACCCCAAGTTCAATTTCAACTCAACTTACACACAAGTGCACACATACACACAGCCTGGTGTGATGTTGCCACTTCAGGTCAGCGGCTCCCACCTGGACAGGGTAGGCTGCCCTAGAGGAAAAGAGAAGGCCTGGAAGGGGGCTGCTCTCCCAGGGCTCAGCCTGAGCTGTGCCTGGGGTTCACACCTCCTCTCCAATCCCACCCTCAGCGCCTGCAGAAAATCATTCTACAGACCTTCAAGATTCCCAAGCTGTTTTTTTTATTGAAAGCTCTTCCATGCTGATTTTTTTAAAGCATGCACATGTCTTTGTATTTTGTTAATAATTAACAAACTGATAAGCAAAAAACTGGAAGGGGGTGTAATGGTTGAGTTCATGTGTCCACTTGGCTAGGTTATGATGTACACTTGTTCGATCAAGCAAGCACTGGCCTGATTGTTACTGTGAGGGTATTTCATAGATTGAAATCATTAGTCAGATGATTGCATGTCTGGCTGATTATATTTACAATCAACAAAGGAGATTGCCTTCAGCTATGAGAGGAGTCTCATCCAATCACTTGAAGGGCTTAAAGGTAAACTGCTGATTTCCGCAGTCAGAAAGAACAAACTATAGCCATCCACCCCAGTTCCAACCACAATCACGATCTCCAGTAAAAGAACAAAGAAAGGATAGCAGGCCCCAAAACAGGGACTGGCCATCTCATCCTGGGGCTTGAGAGAGAGATCAATGGCAAGTCACTCTGGGTTTAGCTCTCACCAATCTCTCTCTAGCCACACCCACCTATCTGCAGTATTCTCAGAAAGAATAGATGACCCATCCCTTCTAAATATAATCCCACCAGCCATGCTCAGTCCTCCTTGCGCTTCCTCATCTTTGCCCCAAACAGCACAGACAAGAGAGTCAGTACCAGCCTTTATTGGGGAGAAGCACCATTTCCCCTGCCCAACCCAGGGCTGTTTTCTGTGCTCAGGGCAGTAATGGGAAGAAAAGCAGAGAAGAAAGGACCGTGGGTGTCCATTGAAGTGTCATGAGCCCCAGGGTGTCATCCTTTACTGGCTACCAGGACAAGGCCCCCGGAGTCACCAAAGAAGCCAGGGCAAATCAGAACAGCTAGGGCACGGGGATCTCTGAAAGCAGAAAAAATACCAAGTCACAACTGTACCCTTCCAGGCTCCAGCTACCCAATGTGTTCTCCCTCTCCCCAGAGAAGCTGGGCATACCTTGCCCTCAAAAGCCTTAAACGCCTCCCTGCTTCCTAGACAATCCAGTCCAAGCTGGTATTGAAGACTTTCAGCATTCAGATGTCAACCACATATCTCCTATTATAAAAACAGTGGGTCTATTCACTTACCCACCTTCACCCTGCCCACATTCCCACCCCACCCCAACTTAACCCATACGTTCCATCCTCTGCCCTTTGCTAGCGTTCACCAGATCACCTGCCCAACATGTTCTCTGTGCTAGCTTTCCACCGTCACAGTCTTTCGGACTGGAAAGATCTCCCCAGAGAGCCACACCCACGCTGGATGCCCATAAGCCCATATTGTCTTCACAAGGGCTCTGATCTCTAAAGTGTGCTTTCTCTCCAACTAGACTCTCCAAGGGCAAAAACCCTGTCTTGGCCATCTGTAGTCCCCTTCCCCAACACCAAAGCCGGTGCTCTGCACATAGCATGAACTCTTTGTTGATAATGGTGGACTGTATTCACCTAATTCAGAATCAGACTTGACAGTCCAGTTGGAGTTTATGATCAGTTTGGGTGGCAAGACCGGTGGGGCACAGAACCGGCCACAGCCTGACTTGCAGCACTTTTCTCCGACTGAACAGTCCTCATCAACCAGGCAGCCCATGATGCACAGGCCTGCCAGAATGTTTGGGCAGTTACCGCCCCTCCCTGTAGGAAAAATAGGCAAAGAAAAGGAACCACGTGGTCAGCAAAACTGACTGCTAGTTCCCATCTGGAACTCACACTCAGAGGCTCCAAGTAAAGCAATCCCTGACACCAGATAGATCGTTACCAAAGTAGCTGGGAAACTCTGAAGCTACAAGATCTGAGAATCTGAAAGGACCCAAACAGCATCTGGGCCAAAGGTTTTCAAACGGCATTGCACAGGGAGTTGCCTAAATTACTCAGGGCCTGACATCTCTGTAGGTCTGTGGGGGCTGGTGGGAGTGCAGAAGAAGCAAGATTTCCAGACCACCACCCACTCCTCCTTCGCCTGGGCTTCGGTTTAGGTGTCACTTCCTCAGGAAGGCCTTCTTTGCCATTTTAGATGAGGTTTGGTGCCCCTGTTTTGTGCTCCCCTAGTACCTGGGTCATCTCCTTTCATCAAACTTTGAAATTGGGTTCCACATTGACTAGCACAAAAGGAGCGCTCAAAAATGTATATTGGTTGTTTTTTTTAATTTGAGGACATAATGTTGGGTGAAATAAGCCAGAAACAAAAGGACAAATATTATATAATTTTATTTATATGAAAATAACTATAATATGCAAATTTATAGAGACAAAAATACATTACAGGGTGGGCAACGGTGGCACAGTGGCAGAGTTCTCACCTACCATGCCAGAGACCCAAGTTCAATTACCAGTGCCTGCCCGTGCAAAAAAAAAAAAAATATATATATATATATATATATACATTACAGGTTACCAGGGAGTGGTGAGGGTGGGTGGGTGCTGGGGAGTGAATGCTTAATGGGTTTGGGTGATGGAAAAGTTTGGGTAAAGGGTGGTGATGATGGTAATTACATTGTGAATGCAATTAGCACCACTGAATTGTATACTTGAAAGTGATTAAAATAGAAATTTTTATGTTGTATCTATGTTACCACAATAAAATTTTTAAAATACATTCAAACAACACAAAATTTTGTTTTTGTTTTTTTTAATTAAAGAAACAAAGGAATCAGATCAGGAATACTTTTATCTGTTGAATGCATGTTGCTTCCACCTAAAGATTTCATTTGGAAGGGGAGAAAAGTTTTGTGCTAAAAATTAGGTCTGAAAACTAAAGATCTTACCAACTTTTCCATTTTACAGATAAAGAAACTAGAGCTCAAGAAGGTCACAGAAAACATCAGCGTCAGAACCAAGATCCAAAGGCAGACACCTACCTGTTTCTGGCCTAGGGTTTTTGTTGTTGTTTTTATGTTTTCCTACTACCCCACACTGCCTTCCCTAGTTTTAATTGACTACCTGAGCCCCTTGGCCCTAGAAAGAGGTTTCTCTGGGCTGGGGTTAAGGGAGGGCAGGAAGGATGAGGACTCTGGCTCCTCCCAGGAAGGAAAGAGAAGAAGGCCACAGATGGCTCCCTCCCAAGTCAACCCTAGGGCCCAGGAAACACGCAAGGACTTCCTCCCCCAAAAGCCTACCTACCTCCCTCAATGTCTCCTCGACAGGCGTGGCCACAGCCGGTGCTGCAGCATTTCTGCCCCTGGGGACAGGCCGCATCCCCCTCGCACAGCTCCTCACACGGAAGGGGATCGGCAGGACAGTCACCGCCAAACTCTGCCACAGAATCAGAGCATTAGGGCCCAAAGATGCCCTTATATCTTTGTCACTCAGGCTACAAAACACATTTTTCACCATGTGCCATGTATATGCGAATATAGATAAGTTTAAAATGTCCAGATATGTGCATATATATGCATATGCAAAGCACCCTGATAGTTTACATTCTTTCCATTTCTTCTTTTTTTTTAATGCTGGGCATAAACTACTAAATTGACTTCAGGACTCAGTTTAATAAACACCATTCAGGTCTAACCTACTGAGGCAAATACACTAGCTGCCAATCCAATATTCATTCTCCCTTCTTTCTTTCTTTCTTTTTCACCTACTTTAATACCCCACGACTTCATTCCTTCTTGCAGCTGCTCACTAGTCCATTGTTCCTGCTTCCATTCTTCACTGGTTGTACCCTTAGGCCACCGCCATCCATTGCAAATCTCAAACACTGTTGCAGTAAACAACAGCGTGCAAATGCCCATTGGTGTCCCCATTCTCAGTTACTCCACGCATACACCTAGCAACGTCTCCCTTCTTTCTTACTGTGGTAGACCATTACCTGGGTGGTCACCAATGGACCCCATCCCCTCAGATGTGTCCCCTGAGTAGACCCCTCCCATGCTGACGCTGGGCTTGGCTATGTGATTTGCTTTCACCAATGGGATATTAGCGAGTATGTTGCAGGCAGAGGCCTAATAAACACTTGAATAGTGGGGCTTGTCCTCTTAGAACACTCCCTCTTGGAAACCAGCTGCCATGCTGTAAAGCAGAATGATGAGAGACACTGAACAAAAAGACTCTGGAGGAAGAGAGGCCATCCTGGACACTCCAGTCCCAGCCATGCTCTCCACTGACCTCCCTGCTTGAGGAACCTCAGCCACATCATGTGGGTATAAGAACTGCCCAGCTGATTCCAGTCAACCTACACAACTTTGAGAAAAAAGAAACTGTTTGCATGTTAAGCCTCTTAACTTTTGGGGTGGCTTGTTATACAGCAGAGGATAACTGAAACACTTATTAGCAGAGCCCCAGGTTTGTTCCGAAAGGCAATAAGCCCAGCTGAACTTATTCACTTCCCCAGATTCTCCTGAAACTAGGAGTGGCTATAAACTAAGACATAAACTGGGAAAACTTTTACACTCCTGATCACAGGGACCACCCGTTTCTAACGGCCCCCTCCGTTCTTTCTTCTTCCATTTCAGAAGACAGACAAACACGGAGCGATAGGGCAGAAGTACTCCCAAGGAGAGATACAGTCTCATCCTCGAGTGCATCGTGGAGCCGCCACGCCAGCCCTGGCACCAACTCAGGACTTCATGCTGTGTGAGAAAAACAAGCCCTGTTTGGTTAACTTTCCGTTACACACAGCCAAGCACATTTCTGATGAAGATCATCCCTATGCAGACAATGAGACTCAGAGAAGAGAAAGGACTTTCCCAGAAGTACAGAATGAGTCAGTGGCAAAGCAGGATGAAACTCAGCCTCTTGATTCACAATGAAATAGTCTATTACCTCACGGTTAAAACATGTTGTCAGCTGTTCAGGTCACGGGGAGCAGACACACCCACAGAAGGCCACGTCCAAAGCAAATCAACCCACCATGACTCATTTGTCTCAGTGTTTATTTCAAATAGTTAAAATGGAAAAAAAAGATCAGCAGGCAGTTAAAGGTTTTGTAGAGAAGTAAAACAGGACTGGCCAGGTGCCTCTGAGTAGAAACAGGTAAGTATGATTGCATATGGCTGGCTCCAGGAAGTCTGCCATGATGGAAAAAGCAACTTTCCAACGTACGTGCCTTATGAAGGACATGAAGGTTTCTATGTGTGCCCTGGGAGAAAAGGCTTATTTCACATAGTCAGCCATCTTGATTGTTGGAAATAGAGTCATTAATGTTTTTAATCTAATCAGATTAGAGAACCAATTGCAAAAACCCCAGAACCAACTCAGAAATCTCATCCTTAAAATTCTATTTCTCCAGAACCACACCCGGCAGCAAATCTCTATCAGTCGGGGTCTCTAGAGAGAGAGGACAACGACGGCAATAACGATCACAGCAGCGCTTGCTAAACCAAACGACTGGACAACCACAAGTCAAGTTGACATGAACTTAACCATCGCATCCCCATTTGACAAATGACAAAAGTGAGACTCAGGGAAATGAAGGGACTCATTCGAGACCACAAAGCAAGCAGACAAACCAGAGTCTAGACCCCTAACGGGCTAGAACTGTCTCTTGAGAGCAGGTCCCAGTTTCTGACCTAAGCCTGCTGGCAGCCTGACTGCCAAACAGACCTTCAATGACTACGGTAAACCTCCAGCAACCTCAGAGCTTAGAGGAGGCAGGAACTGCTCATAGGCCAGGAAGGAGTGCTTCCTGTGGGGTTACATGTAGCAACCAGTCCTGTTGGGTGAGCGGCCCAGCACTCCTCTAGAACTGGAATGGCAGAAAAGTAGTTAACCACAACTCAGTATTGCCTCCCGCCAGGCTAGGAACCCCGCTCAGCAAGTCAGCTCCCAGCAGATCTATGGGAGATTCACTATTCTAGCTGCCTGCCTGGTTCCAAGTTAAATAAGAAGTTCCATCTAGCCAAGCCAGGGGCCCAGAGCAGCTCACAAAAGTGCTGTCCCTGTCTGTCAGTCTCTCCCTCAGCCTCTGTATTAAGCCATCAGCTTCAAACATTGGCAAGATTGCACCAAGTCCAACAAGTTGGCAGTGAGTGACTGGCCTGAGACAGGTTCCCAGGCCTTGCTTCCAGAGCTGGGGCCCAAAAGTCCCGGCAAGGAGTGCAACTCTCTTTTCTTCTCTTATGGTCAGGCTGCTCAAGAAAGCTTGCCTAAGCCATGCACAGGCAGTCCCACTGGGTACAGGACCTACTACCTAGGGAGGTTTGTCTGGAAGGAAATAGATGTCACACGTTGTGGCATTTCAGGGTCTCAAAGAGGAACTATCAGAGGATGAGAAAGCAATCCTGGTTCTGGATAAGAGGAGCTACTTAGAAATTGTACTCTGACCTATCCCAAATGGAAGGGAGTTAATGTATATTGAGGACCAAATATTTTACATGCTTTGAATCATTACAACAACCCACTGAGGTAGCTATTATCTGCTCCATGTTACAGAGTAGGCAACCAAGCCTCAAAGAAGCAGAAGAGACTGGTCCAAGGATCCCTGGCCAGTACCTGGCAAATGTTCAGTTTAAACCAAGATCTCTGACAACCACAGTGCAAACTTTTCCACTGTAACATGCTATCATCTCAGAGGAGAAGATGGATCCAGCTCCTTTAGAAAACATAATGGAAGACGTAATGTAAGGCTCCATTTAATACAGCAAAGAAGAAAATAAAATACCTAGGAAAGTTTATCAGGAAATATTTTAAAACTATAAAATGCCCTGAACTATATCAAATACACTTGAACAATGATAAGACACAAAGATTCAATGTTTTAAAAATGTCAGTTCTCCCTAAGTTAATTTATAAACCCAACACCATTCCAAAACAAAGTAGCTTCAGTGTTTTGGGGAATAAATTGACAATATGATCATAAAACCTATCTGGAATAACAAAGAAGAAAAAGCAGCTGTGAAAATCTGAAACAAGACAGAAACAAGAAGGGGCTGGCCATAGAAGACAAATTGTCAATTTCTAGTACCATTGGCAGCCCCTCACGGGAATGGGGGGTGAGGGGGCACACAAGGAATAGAACAGAAAGTTCTGTCATTTCTACCTGAAAATTTTCTCAACTCTGTTACCTTTTCCCATCTCCACTTCCACCTCCCTAGTTGAGGGGATGCCATTTTTCACCTTCTTGTTCATCTCCATCGTAACTTGGAACCACCTTCCCCTCTCTATCTCTATTCTAACACAGGCTTTCTTTCCATTTTTAAATGTGGTGAGTTCCTTCTCATCTTAAGACCTCTGCACATGCTTTTCTCTCTTCCTGGACAGTTCATCATATCCTTCACCTGGCTAACTTTAACTTTCCCCCAGGCTGCAGCTTAAATGTCAGTACACTAAACAGGCCATCACCCAATCTAAAGTGAGTTTCCCCATTATATTCATATTTATTCCCTCTTTCTCCTCTCCCTCTCTCTCCCTCCCTCTCCCTCCCTCTCTCAGCACCTTTTAACTTTCCTTTGTTGTCCTTATCTCAATTTGAAATTACATATTTATTTACATTCGTATTTATTACTAAACATCTTTCTCCCCCACTAGACTAGGACTCCATGAAGTCAAAAATGGGATTCATTTTGCTCCCAACAAAACACCCAGAACCCAGCATTGACTCTAGATTAAGTATAAAGATTTGTTGAAGGAATGAATGAATAAATGGAGAACTGGGTCGTAAGGTAAGAAATCCCTTTCAAACACCTCTCTACAGAACCGGTTTCCAACAGTACATGGATATCCTGTGTGTGCACGCAGGCAAAGAGTGCCAAAGGCAAGAGAACAGTGATATGTGCGTTTGGCCTTGCAAAGGTACCAAGATTCTCTTCTGCTATCTCTTTGCAAATTCTCTAGCTAAGATTTTAATACAGTCTATCACAACTGACAGCAGGAATCAGAAATCGCCCAACAGCTCTCAGGCCTGCCTGCAAACCAGTATATGTCGAGGTTACCCTTCTGACAGCGTCCTCTGCCTGCCTCGAGCACACGCATGCCACAAACATGCACGCAGCTTCGGTACTTTCTGTACACCAATTTTTCTAAAAGTGCCCAATATATTAGCACACACTTATTATCTCTCAAAGTAAAATAAGTCCAACAAGATGACATGGGCATATTTGAGAAAGAAACAAGCAGACCACACAGACTACAGGGTATGATGGGGTTTCTTACCCGGTTTTCGCTTAAGGATGGGGGCCACACAGCTCCTGTTGCAGCCAGACGTGCAGCATTTCTTTAGACCTGGACATGTCTCGTCACTGATGCACCTTTTAAAGCAGGGTTGTCTCCAAATAACCCTGGGACAATCTCCTTTCCTCCCTGCAGAAAAAAAAAAAGGAGACAGAGCCATAGACAGGAAATAATGGTACCCGGGGACACCCACAGGCAGAGCAACAGGGGAAGTCAGAGGAAGAAAGTCCTGAGCATCCTTCAAGCCTCTCTGGACACTGGTGCCAGAGCAAAGGGACAATAACAACAAGAACAACAGCCAAGGGGGTGTGGTGTGTGCGAGCTCTTTTTTCTCTGTTTCTTTTTCTGGAGTGAAGCCGCTGTTCTGGGGTATGATCGTGGTGGTGAATGCACAACTATGTGGTGATGTTGTGGGCTGCTGGTTGTGCACCGTGTGTGGAATGCTTGTATGTTGGGAATGTATGTGCTTGTACATTGTCTCATCAATACAATTTTTTTAATGAAAAAAAAAGAGCAATAGCCAACATTCACTGTAACATTCACTGGCATTTACCATGTGCCAGGAACATCTTATTTGAACCTCACAACGATTCTATGAGGTAGAAACAATTATCCCACTGTTATAGATGAGTATATTAAGGCTTAAAAAAGGAAGGCTTTAAAAAAGGCTCTAGGGCCCACCCTCTTAATCATTACATTAAACAGACTTTCCTTTTCAACTTTCCCCTCCAGCCATCATAGGAACTCTGAATACAAAGTAAAAGAGATAATCAGTGGTACATTCTTTCCTGAGTTAAGGAACTGGGGACACTGAATAAAGAAGGGATTCCAAAAGGAAGAAGAGGTACTCTAGGCAAGTTAGATTTCAAGAGCTAACCTAGGAGACAGTAAATTCTCTGTTTCCATCTATCCCAAAAGCAGGCTCAGAGAACACACTGGGATTTTGCCCCTCATGCCAACATACCTTTAGGAACATCTCCTCGGCAGACCCGACCACAGCCTGTGCTGCAGCACTTCTGCCCAGCCGGACACGATTCATCCCCTTGGCACAGCTCTTTGCATGGATTCTTATCAGGAGGGCATTCTCCCTCTTTCACTGCAAAAGATACCATGTAAGCCCAAGGTAACTGGCCAGGCCTCATGAAATGGGGAAAACTTCAAAGACTTCCAGCCTTTCCAAACATTCCTCTCCAAAATACCTCTGCAACTGGCATTTTTGCTCCCCTACAACCACTAAAGGACCAACGACTGTGAAGATTAAGAGAGAGGGAGAGAGAGAAGATGGGGTGATCTTCCTTAGGGTGCTCTCGGGGAACTCCGCTAGAAACCCCAGTTGGAAGTCCTATCTCCTTGTACAGAGACAGTGAAGAAAGTCAAGAAGACCTATACTGGCTGTCCCAAGCATCCACTCATGCAGTCCTGAACTACAGAGATGACCATCTCCCCTCGTCACTTTCTGTTACTGTTAGCCAAAGACCCCAAATACCAGCTCACCATGCTCTCCTGCAGTTAGCCAGGATGACAGGGACCAAAGAGTAACAAGTGCCTTCAGGAGGAAGAGGTAGTTCAACATCATGATGATGCTGAGAGTTCAAATGACAGCTCAGTTCGGGTCAGAACTATACACCTTGCCCAGAGGATGAACTAACAGATGGGGAAGGACTAGGGGACTGCCCCAAATTCAGGCCCAGTGTTCTCTTTCGCAATATTCCCCCCAGGATGTCTTCTCCTGGCAAGAAGAAAAGGGACTGGTTGCTGGTATGTGAGAAAATTCCTGGCACTACCAAAGGGCACATGTGATGGGAGTGATCAAACCCTGAAATGCAATACACACACCACCCTTGGATAGCATTGTGGAACCTAGTGGGTAACTGGAGAAAAGGAAGGATGGCCATCAGATAAAGGATCAAAGACAGCCTAAAGGGTTTTGGAAAGACACTTCTGTAGCCGAGAAAAACAAAGGAAAGCACTAGAGATGCAACTTAATAAGAACCAAAAGCAAATAAAACACACTGTGACTTCTATTCATCTTAGCAACCTGGAAAACAGAAAATGCAAAAGGCTACTTACAAACTATCAATGACAGAAAAGCAGCATTTGAGTTTGTTCAGAACTAATACAAATGCAGCAAAAAACTGTATGTCCCTCTAGCCCACACAGGCCATTCTTGAACTGTATGAAGGCTAGTTAGCAGAACCCAAAAGAACAGTTGGTATCACTTGAATACTTGACTCTCTATGTACCCCCTTTCTTTTTCTCTTCTTCCTGTATTTCTTTTATTTTTCTTTATTGGTCCTACCTATGACTTTAGTCAGCCATGATACACAATGATGTCCATTGGTACTCCTGAGCCCTGCTGGGGTTAAAGGGCAGAGGACTTTCAAGACACAAGGTTAAAATCGCCTTAGCAGAACCAAAAAATTTGGTGCCAGGAAGGTTTCTCATCTTTAAAAGGCTGATGTTGGAGTGTGGAGATAATTAGTATCTGTTGATGACCTATTGTGTGTTTTATGTACATTTATTATTTTAATCTGCACAGTAATCTTAGAGGTAAGAAAACTAGTTCAGAGGTTGCAACAAGTAACTCACGACTGGCTGTTTTTATCCCCTTATCTTGTTTTGCAGTAGCACTGTGATGTCTCGTGCTTCTACACAAAGCACCCTTGATAATTATTAATGAAGAAACATAAGTCATGCCAGAACTGACCTTCTTGTTCCTTATCCTAAGCCTGCCTCTTTGCTTGAATGGTATAAAACGCTGAAAGTTTCTCCAATTTGGGGAGACAGATTTATGATCCATAGGCCTTCTAATCTCCTTGCTTTGAGTTTAGCAATAACTTCTTTCTCTCCTCAAAATCCAAGTGTGTAGTGATTGGCTGTGCACATCAGGCAAGGACTCACTTTCGAGCCATAACAGATAAACTCTACAGCGATTAAATTTCTACATCCCCAGCCTATCCCAGAATCATCAGTCTTGTGCGGAAGAGAAGCCCAGCTCCCTGGAACAGAGGAAATCCACAAGCCAAGACCCAAATGTCACCTGATGCCTTCAGATCTCTCAAGGCCTAGAAAGATGCAGCTGTGGGTGTTTGGGATGGCATGGGCCAGACCAGTCTTGCAGGGTTTTGTCCCGCCGCCCACCCAACCCCCACACCCCCTCATCCACTTCAGGTCGCACTCTAATTCCCGGGGCTGAGTGCCGGGCATATTCAAATACAAAATTTCCGAAAACTGAACTGCAGACACCGCTGTACAAAATACCCGCCTCCGCTCCCTAATCCCAGCCCATGGAAACCTGCTCCCCTCCTCCTACACCGCGCTTGGCAGAACGGCCCTTGACTGAATGCCACCTATAAGCTCACTACCGACCGAACGCCCACTCCTGAGGCGCAGCGCCCTCGCTGGAGAAACCTGCAGCAACCCACACACACAAGGCTTCTCCGAACCCCGCACCCCGGCCAGTGGCAGCGGTTCGGTTCCCATGACAACTGCGCCGCTCGCCTTAGCTCGCTTCCGGGCTAGCGAGTGGCGCGGCCCAATGACGTCACGAAGCCACCTTCCGGCCGGTGGCAAAGTCGGACTGAAGCTGTGGGGACCGGGGACGCCATGGGGGCTACTGGGGAAGCCGAGCAGCCGCGGGGACCCGGCGGGGCAGAGCGAGGTGGCCCCGAGCATGGGGACGCGGGCTCAGCGGGGCAGCTGGTTCTCACGGTGAGGGCGCCCCCGGTGAGGCCAGGGCTGGACCTGGGCTCGGGCCGGACGGGGCCTCGGGCTCCCGGGACCCTGGCCCGCGGGCGAGAGAACGCGGAGTCTGGTGCTGTCGAGGGAGTTGGCGTTTTCCCAGCCCGACGACCCGGATTCAAATTCTGGTGCCGCCCCCTTAGCTAGGTGACGTGGACCCGTTCTGTCAACTCCCTGAGTTCCAGTTTCCTCTAATACAAAATGGAGATGATTAGTAGCTGCCTCCTAGACTTGTTGTGGGCATGGGATGATAAATGTGGCTATGTCACCTGCCACAGAGTAGGCCCTCTACCAACGCTGGGTCCCTTCCTTCTACCGTTACAGAAAAAAAGTGGGGTTGAGACTTTCGAGGCAGGAGCTTTTCCTCAGTTCTTCCCGGTCAGGGTCTTCCAACCGCTGCTATTCCCCACACCCCAAGGTTGGAGAGGCGATGAAGGGATCTGAAAAGCAAGGATTTCTAGGTTTAACTTCTACCTATCCTCGCAACCCCACCATTATGTCACAGGATCGGTGACGTCTGCTTCCTTGATCCCCACAGAATCCTTGGAACATCATGATAAAGCACAGACAGGTGCAGCGAAGGGGCCGCCGTTCACAGATGACAACAAGGTAGGGCTCCCCCTTGGCAGGCTTTATTTCCCAGGCACTGGCTTGAATGGCAGCTTTGGGGTCCCCACTACACAAGACCGAGAAGCGATCTACAGCCAGTAGAAAGAGCACTGAATTGTGAGGCATGCAACTAGGTGAATGAAACGGGAGGACAGTATATTGAATGAAATGTCAGAAACAAAAAGACGTATTATCATGCCTCACTCATATGGACTAACTATAATATACAAACTTGGAGAATTGAAGTCAAAGGCATGGGTTATCAGATTGGGGCCTATTGTGAAGGGTCCTAGATTGTAAGCTCTTGAAGCAGTCACGTCTGTTCTGGAGTTGTAGCTGTTATTTCTAAATTCTGAGATACTGAGCAATTTGTGTATAAACTGGTCGTTCCCTGAAATTTTGAGTATTTTATGTGACACCTGAGGCAGAGTCAGAGTTCTGAAGCTGTGAAAGTTAGCATTATCCCATACAGCAACTGTTTAAAAAGTAAAAAAAAGTGATCAGACTTTGATTAGAGGTATAAGTGAAGCTGATTTGGACAGGACTAAGGTAAATCAGAGTACAGGGTAAAGGATGAAATGGTCCATATTTTTAAACTTCAACTTCTATGTGAGACCAAAGGAAGAGGTGTGGGTTTTTTCTGTTTCAGGTAGTGTATTATCCAATTTAACTTGTATGATCAGTTTATTTGAACACCATAATTATATGGAATCTTGAATAGGGTGTGAGATCTTGTTGGTTTGTGTAGATTAGTGTAATGCCCTTTTACTTCCCAGAGTAAGCTGAGCAGAGAATAAAAAAAAGTATTTGCAAAGTCCCCTTAAGTACTGAGAGAAAGGCAGAAATATTCAGTTTCCCCATCTGGAGAATTCCTGTTATTCCTGCAAGCAGTGGGAACAACCCATTCAATAGGCTGAGCCCTTGATCTTGGGGTTTGCCCCTTTGAAATTTAGCCCTGCAAAGGAGAAGCTGGGCTCCCGAATGACTGCATAAGAGTCACCCCCAGAGAACCTCTTTTTTGCTCAGATGTGGCCTCTCTCTCTAAGACAGCTCAACAGGTGTATTCACTGCCCCCCACCCTATGTTTGGAATACGACTCCCAGAGGTGTTACTCTTCCTGCAACATGGGACAGGACTCCTGGGGATAAGCCAGGACCCAGCATCATGGGGTTGAGAGAGCCTTCTTGGCCAAAAGAGGGAAGAGAGAAATGAGACAAGTTTCAGTGGCTAAGGGATTTCATCCAGTTGGGAGGTTATCCTGGAAGTTACTCATATGCATTATATAGAGATCTGTTTTAGTTTGTAAAAACTGCCGGAATGCCATATACCAGAAACGGAATGGCTTTTAAAAAGGGGAATTTATTAAGTTGCAGGTTTACAGTTCTAAGACCATGAAAATGTCCAAATTAGACTTCCAGGGAAAGATACCTTGGCTTAAGAAAGCTGATGATGTTTGGGATTTCTCTCAGCTAGAAAGGCACATGGCAACATCTGCTAGCTTTCTCTCCAGGCTTCTTCAGTGGCTTCCCCAGGGGTGTTTTCTTTAGGCATATCCAAAGGTCTCTGACTGTGTGAGCTCTGTTGGTTCTGTTGGCTCTTTCCAAAAATTGTTCCCTCTTAAAGCGCTATAGTAAGCAACCCCCCCCTTGAACCCCACACAGCTCCACGGAGACCATCTAATCAAAAGTTACCACCTGCAATTGGGTGGGTCACATCTCCATGGAAACAATAAAAAAGAGCCCACCCAGCAATATTGAATGAGGATTAAAGAACATGGCTTTTCTGAGGTACACAACAGATTCAAACTGGCACACTATCCCTTTTTAGTCTGTGGTGTATTGGAGTGACTAGAAGGAAGTACCTGAAGCTGTTGAACGTGTTCCAGTAGCCTTGATTCTTAAAGACGATTGTATAACTATATAACTTTTACAGTGTGATCATGTGATTGTGAAAACCTCATGTCTGATGTTACCTTTATCCAGGGTATGGACAGATTAGTTAAAAAAAAATACAGACAAAATAAAGAAATGAATAATGGGGGGGATAAGGAGTTAAAAAAATTTGGGTAGACTGAAATACTAGTGATCAGTGAGAAGGAGGATAAGGGGTATGGGATGTATGAGTTTTTTCTTTTTCTGGAGTGATGCAAGTGTTCAGAAAATGATCATGGTGTTAAGTGCACAACTGTGATGCTGTTGTGAGCTATTAATTGTATACTTTGGATGGGCTATGTGTGCATGATGCGATCTCAGTAAAAATATTTTTTAAAAAAAGAAGAGCACTGGACTAGGGAAGAGGAGACCCAGTTCCTGTAACTTTATTTATCCTTGAGCAAGTCATTTCCTACTCTGAACTCAGACAAAATGAGGAGGGTAGATTGAACAGTTCCTAAGATCCCTTACATCCACTGGCTCTGGTTGAAGGCTCTAAAGAGGCAGTATAGTGTAAAGGTTAAGAGGGCAGACTCTGGAGTCAGACAACTGGGTTCTAATGCAGACTCTCACAAGCCATCTAACCCCTCTGAAACTCTGTTTTCTCAAGAGTAAAAGGGGGCTAATAGTAGAGTCCTTCTCAGGGAAGGGATAGAGAGAGCACAAAATGAACCCTAGATATGTTCATTATATTTCTTGACCTGGGTAGTATTTATAATTATTTGTGAAAGTAAGTGGGTTTTACTGCATGAATATTGTATTTCCTAAAACACTTTAAAAATAACATTCATAGAGTTTTATGAGAATGAAATAAAGTCATGCATCTAATGTGGTTTGCACATAACTAGTGTTCAATAAAAGCTCTTTGTTATTGCTGTTAAAGGATTATGTATCAGCAGTTAGCTGGGCAGACTGAGAATGGATGCATTTGGGCCATGTCCACTAACTATCTCTCCCCTGAATAGTTTTACAGATCCTGCCATCTCCATGGACCTCCTCCGTGCTGTCCTGCAGCCTAGCATCAATGAGGAGATCCAGACTGTCTTTAACAAGTACATGAAGGTGAGAGAACCACAAGGACAAAAGATTAACAGGGAGAAAGACTCATGGGAAGCCCATTAGCACTCTTTCTGGCTCTATCTAGTACACACAGATATCTAGTTTTCTAATTCTGAATTCCTAAGCAGTTTTCTCTCTTAGGGGTAATTCGAGTGCACCTTTTGCTAAGCTGTTGCATGAAATGAATGAAGCACAATGTGCTTAGCACTGTTCTGGAAATGTAATAAGCATCCAACAAGTGTTTTAATATTTCTTTAATAACATCACCATGATAGTTTAAAATTATTTCCTGGGTCCCTAAATAAACTTCTGCATACCTCTACTAGAATGTTCCATGGGTGCTTTGAACACAACATGTTCAGAACTGAACTCTTTGGTTTTTGTCCTAAATCTCTTCCTCTTGTTTATTCATTCATTCCACAAGTATTTATTGAGTGCCTACTATAATACCAGGCACTCTTCTAGGCACTGGGGATATAGCACTGAACAAAACAGACAATGTCCTTGCTCTCTTTAAACAAATAAGTACTATAGTAGGGAATGACAGAGGAGGATAGGGAGAGAATGACCAGTAGGAAACAGGAGGGCTATTTTATATGTTGTAGCTAGGAAAACCCTCTCATAAGAGGACATCTGAGCAGAGACCCGAATAAAGTGAGGAAAAAGCAAGCCATGCAGGTATTTTGGGGAGAATCAGTCCCCTCAGGGGAAACAAGAGCAAAGGCTTCAAGGCAGGAGTGCTTGGCATATCCAGAGCAACACATTGGCCTTTGTGAAGGCCTAGGAAGGTAGAGGAGAGATGAGCTTGTACAGGACCTTTTAAGTCATGGTGAGGATTTTGGATTTTATTCTGAATAAAATAGAGGCCCTTAGAGAGTCGAACAAAGCACATGATGTGAGCATTTTAAGGGGAGCACTCTTGCAATTGCCTAGAGAATAGACTGGGAGGATCACTTAGGCACTTATTGGAATAGTCCTGACGAGATGACGGTGGCTTGAATATTAGCAGTAAGAATGTTGGGAAAGACTCAGATTCCATATGTATTTTAAAGATAGCAACAGGATTTATTGAGGACTCTGCCTTCCCTTTCATCTTCTTTATCCTATACACTCCACTCCCCAATCTTTGAAGTCCTGTACACTCCACTTCCCAATCTGTGAAGTCCTGTACACTCCACTCCCCAATCTGTGAAGTCCTGTACACTCCACTTCCCAATCTGTGAAGTCCTGTACACTCCACTCCCCAATCTGTGAAGTCCTGTACACTCCACTCCCCAATCTGTGAAGTCCTGTACACTCCACTTCCCAATCTGTGAAGTCCTATACACTCCACTCCCCAATCTGTGAAGTCCTGTACACTCCACTCCCCAATCTGTGAAGTCCTGTACACTCCACTCCCCAATCTGTGAAGTCCTGTACACTCCACTTCCCAATCTGTGAAGTCCTGTACACTCCACTCCCCAATCTGTGAAGTCCTGTACACTCCACTCCCCAATCTGTGAAGTCCTGTACACTCCACTCCCCAATCTGTGAAGTCCTGTACACTCCACTTCCCAATCTGTGAAGTCCTATACACTCCACTCCCCAATCTGTGAAGTCCTGTACACTCCACTCCCCAATCTGTGAAGTCCTGTACACTCCACTCCCCAATCTGTGAAGTCCTGTACACTCCACTTCCCAATCTGTGAAGTCCTGTACACTCCACTCCCCAATCTGTGAAGTCCTGTACACTCCACTTCCCAATCTGTGAAGTCCTGTACACTCCACTTCCCAATCTGTCAAACGTTCCCCTTTTCTCCTGTGTCTCTGTCTTGGCTTGGCCTTCATTATTTCTCATTGGGACTCCTGCTGTGATCCCTAACTGCCTCTGTTCTTGCCCTCTTTTAACCCACCCTCCAAAAAGCTGCCTGTGTGATTTCTAAAGTGTAAATCCAATGGTATCACTTTCTGTTTAAAATCCCTGAGTGACTTCCCTTTGTCTTCTGGACAAAATCCAAATTCCTTAATGTGGCACATAAGGTACATTGTGCTCAGACTTCAGCCACATCCCTGTCCATGTATGCCCTGGTTATTTCTGCCCCTTATCTTAGCTTATCCCAGAATGCACCATGCCTTCTCACACCACTGCACCTTTACATATACAGAAATAAAGAGTTCATGCCACTATGGAGAGAATAGGCTAGGATTAACCCCAGGATTGTCAGCCTCCAAAGCCTTTTCCTCGTTGTTTCCCAATAGTAGATAGCAAGACTGAGAAACTCTTGTGTACAAATGCTAATTAAACACAATTTGTGGCTCTGGACTCCTTTCTTATATAGGCTGTGAGTACGAAAGCCTCATGTAAATAAGGCAAATATAATATTTTATATTGTATTATATACATAATATATGTTTGCATTCAGAGTACAGATAATCAGTTGCATCACAGCTACCAATAAGCTCGCTCTTGATTCACCTCATCTGATCACCTTGATGATGTTCCCAAATCTCAACTACCTACTTTCTTAAAAATTTTTTATGATGAGTAATTTCTAGATATTGCTGATCTCATTCAAGATATTGTTACTCTTTACTGATTTATTTTCTTATTAATAAATGCATGTTTTAATTATAATAATAAAGATTATAAAATGGATTGATTGGTGGATAGAGGGACAGATAAGTAGGTAGATAATGTGATAAAGTGAATATAGCAAAATGTTAATTATAGACTAAGTGGTGAGTATTGGATGTTCATCAAATAATTCTATCAACCTCTCTATATGTTTGAAAATTTTTAAAAGAAACTTTTGGGAAAAATAATGCAGATAGTAAGCAAAATAAAAACTGAAAGTAACTAAAGCTCACCTCCCAGAGATAACAACTGTTAATAGTGACTACATATTCTCCCTGATGTATCTGTGTATATGTTTGCTTGAACATTTTTTTTTAATTAGTACTACTTTACACACACTGTTCTGCAACTTTTTCTCTTAATATACTTTAGTCATATTTCTAGGTTAGTACAATAAATTTGCCCTATTTCTTTTACAATAATTACAGAGGAGTCTGTTGTACAGATGTACCATAATTTGACCAATCCCTAGAACATTTGGGTTGTTTCCAGTTTTTCTTTATTACAAACAGTGCTACACTTTGAATGTACATCTTTGTTCACATGTGAGACTTTTTCTGGGGAATAAATTCCTAGTGATGGAATTAGTAGATAAAAGGAAAAGCACATTTTTCCCTCCAGAAAAATTGTACCATTTTACATTTCTACCAGCAGTGTTTGAGAATTTATCGTTCATGACCTGGTTTCATTCTTGGGTCCAGAGGTAGCATACACTCACTCTCATGTATTCATTGTACTACCTACCTCACAATCTAGATGCAAAGTATCCAAAGTATTTGAACTGGCTTTCACTTAACAATAATCAGTATTGAGCACCAGGATTGATTTCCAATTTCTGATTTTTTTGTTTTAAAGTCAAACACACCTAGAAAATAATAAATTTTCTTCCTTAACTTTTGGAATCTGGGGTCCAATCCAATCACCGTCTTACTTTAGTTTGATGTTAACAAAAAGGCATTTGAACTAGCTAAATATAAAATGACTGTACATCCCCAATAATTATCTCTCATAGTAGGAGCATTGTTTACAGATTCTAGAATTTTCTTTTACCCCAACAAAGTTTGACACTTTATTTTGGAAATACAACTTGGACTCTTTTTGTGAATGTTTCCCAGGTACCTTAGTTTGGGTCTCACGTCACCTCATCCCCCGGTGTTTCGGTCTCAAGCTCTCCTCCGTATCCAGAAGAGGAAGTGTCGCCTTCCCTTTCCCTAGCCGGTTGGGGTTGCTGGTGTCCTGGGACCCATGCCAGGTCTCCTCCCTATTCCACAAATCTATCTTTCAAATTGGGAAAAGTTAGAATTAAATTAGGATTTTCTGCTATCTGGATCTTTCCTGGCCTACCTCGGCTTGCTTGCTTCCATCACTGGCATTCTTTTTTTTTCCTTACTACAGAACTTTTTAAACATGAACATTAGAAAAATGTACAGAATACTGAAAAGCTAAAAGAAGAAAATAATCATCCATAGTCTCACTGCTCTTACTTTAATATATATCTTTACAGCTCTCTTATGTCATGTATTTGCTTTTTGCTATTTTACGTAAGTGGGCTCATACTATACCAAACTATTTTATAACCTGTTTCCAGTACTTATCAGTATATCATTAGTACCTTTTTGTGTCAAAAAAAATATTCTCCTATATCACCCTTACTGTCATTTGTAACAATTGCATAGTATTTTATTGTATGGATATGCCATAATTTATCCTATAGATGAATATTTAGGTTATTTTTCAGTTTTGAACTTTTTACATGTTAATACTATGTGACCATCCTTTAGACATCTCCATGATTACATCCTAAGGAAACAGAATTGAGTGGGACATGCTATAGCCTAGACTGGGAATCAGTCTGATCCCAAAGGCATGCTCATAATCACTTTTCCCTTCTATATGAGAGTCGGATAAAAGCTTCTGTTTTATATTCGGTTCCCCTCAGATTGATACAAATTTGGCTGAATTTCTGACCCTCTCCTTATTGTGCTTCACCCTAGTTCTTCCAGAAGGCAGCACTGAACGTGCGAGACAACATCGGGGAAGAAGTAGATGCAGAACAGCTGATCCAAGAGGCCTGTCGGAGCTGCCTGGAACAGGTAAGACCAAAGGAGGTGAAATGTAGGTACTTTGCTACCTCAAAGCTCTGCTAAGAAGTGTGATCCCCTCATCAGTGGTATTTTGGGGAATGCCTAACAAACCACTTACGTCTCGATAGGGCTTGAAACTTGCCAACAGAGAAGGGGAAACTAACATTTATCCAGTAGCTACTATATGCCAGGTACATGCATTATTTCATTTCTGTCTCAGAAGAAACCTTATATGGAGGCATTTTTAAATCCCTATTTTACAAAGAAATTGAAGCTTAGAATAAGTGCAAGTTAGAATAGCTAAAGTTCTGTCTCGCCTCTACAAGTGTTTGGTTGATTGCCTTCAAGTAGTTACAGCCCCTTTTATATCAAGGAGACTGTCACCCTTTCTGCCTCTCTGCCTGTCAAGATGTGCTTAGGAAGCATGACATCAGATCTGTAAATGGCTGTGTGCTGGTTTGAAAGTATGTATGTCCCTAGAAAAGCCATGTTTTAATCTAAATCCCATTTCATAAAGGCAGAATAATCCCTATTCAATACTGTATGTTTGAATCTGTAATTAGATCATCTCCTTGGAGATGTAACCCAATCAAGTGTGATTGTTAAACTGGATTAGGAGACATGTCTCTGCCCATTTGGGTGGATTCTGGAGTCCTATAAAAGAAGAAACATTTTGGAGAATGAGTGCAATTCACAGAGAGCCCACAAGCCAGCGACCTTTGGAGGTGAAGAAGGAAAACGCCTTCAGGGGAGCTTCATGAAATGGGAAGCCAGGAGAGAGAAAGCTAGCAGATGATGCCTTGCTCGCCATGTGCCCTTCCAGCTGAGAGGGAAACCGTGACTGTGTTCACCTTCTTGGATGAGAGAGAAACCCTGAACTTCATCGGCCTTCTAGAACCAAGGTATCTTTCCCTGGATGCCTTTGATTGGACATTCCTATAGACTTTTTGTAATTGGGACATTATCTTGGCCTTAGAACTGTAAACTAGCAACTTATTAAATTCTTCTTTTTAAAAGCCATTCCATTTCTGGTATATTGCATTCAGGCAGCTAGCAAACTAGAACAGCCTGTGTTCCCAAGATAGTAGTGAACCTGTTTACATGTATCAGCTGCTGTTATTAATAGGCATTGTCAGCCTCACCCAGTTTCCATACTTGACTTTGAGACCATTAGCTGTCAGAGGTGGAAATTTCTTCATAACCAGAGCCACAAGGATTAGTTTGAGTTTAGTCCTATAAGGATAAGTATAGTGAGATGAAAGAGAAATATCTTCTGGGTAGTTGGCTGGTTAACTACTCAGGCAGAGCCTCCAAAAGGAGCAAGAATAGGGCCTGGACCTCAGCTTCGAAAGGGGGTAACTCTGTCTTATCAGTGCAGTGAAAACTAATCTGGTTCTCATGATTATTAAATTAAAGCTAACCAATTCATAAGAGGCCAGTTAACTAATTCATTCTAGGACTAGTATGTTATGGTCATTTGTAACATTTGCTAATAATAAAGCACTTAGGTTTGTTAGTGATATTCTTATAAGTTTGAGCTGAATCAAGATTAGATTTATAAAACCTTCACTCTCACTTGCATCCCAAAATGCTTTCTTGAGTTTATTTCTTTGACCAATATATATTGAGTATCTGTAATGTAGGACCATGCCATGATCTGTGCCAGGCCCCAACAGTGGTGTGCAAAATGGACATGGTTCTTGCCCCAGATCCTTGACATTACTCCCATAATTATACAATGTACTTATAATAAAAAAAAATTGTTATAAATACTATAAATATAGGGGGCAGTGAGAATACACCAGAGGGTCACAGCCCATGGGCAGAAGGGAACATAGTATAGTATGTTCAAGGAACAGAAAGAAGCCAATATTGCTGGCTTTCAAAAGCAAGAGAAGAATGATGGTATGTGATAAGGCTGGAGAGGTAGGCAGAAGCCAGATCAAGCAGAGCACTAGAAGCCAAATGAAAGATCTGGAGTTTAAAGTAGAAAAGCGGCCAAGTGAGTTTTGCATTTTGAAATCATTCTAACTGCAATGAGGAGATTGGTTTGGAAGGGAAGTTAAGATGTTATTGCAGAGTTCCTGTGAAAGATGAAGGTAAAGGTGAAGTTAATTGGACATACTCTGCTTTTCCAGTCTCCTGGATCCCTTGTCTACTTTCCAGAGTTCCACCCCTTTTCCAGCATCAATGCAGCTGGGGAGCTAGAGTTGTTTGATTACCATGGAATCAAAGCATAGGAAGGTAGAAAACCCAAAGAGTTGTTTTAAACTTGTTTAATGTGAAATCAGATGAATTCAGAAACATTGAGCATGTTTTTTAGTCTTTCTGAGCTTCAGTTTCCTCGTCTTTAAAATTGGAAATAAGACCACCACCACTCCAGGGGTTTGCTGTGAGGATTAAATGAGCTAATATACATAAACCACCAACACAGCACATAAGCATATAACACAGAACATACCAGATATTAAGTACATGGTAGTTACATTCATAATTATAATACATATTTTTGCCTTACAACAGAACTTGGCTTTCAGGAGGGCAGCAGGATCCTTTGGTGCTCTTTGGGGCCCCCTTGTGTAAACTTCTTGTTGTGTTAAATTCTTCAGACTGCATATGATATAATTAGCTTAGTTTTTTTCTTAGTTTGGATTGGATTAAAACGTGATTTCCTTGTTTGCACTTCTAGATGCCACATTTTAGCCATCTCAGTGGTGGTCAACCCTCATCTCCTTAGCTACCCATGTATGGAGCTTTCTTAGGGAGAAATGACTGATCCTATCTGCAGCATGTTGCCTTGTGAATTTTGTTTGCTTCATTGATTTTGTTTTGCAGTACAGAGGCTTTTATTTGTTCATTTTATTATTCAAATAATGTAAATTCATTAGAATTCAAGAGAAATTTGGTGCAGTGGTTAAGAATGCAAGCATTCTCTTGATTAGACTGCCCAGATTTGCATCCTGGCCTCATCACTGACTAGCTGTGTGACCTTAGACAAATTATTTCACCTTCTTAAACCTCAGTTTTTTCATCTGCAAAATAGAATTGCCATACT
Organism: Tamandua tetradactyla; assembly: GCF_023851605.1. NCBI lineage: Eukaryota > Metazoa > Chordata > Mammalia > Pilosa > Myrmecophagidae > Tamandua > Tamandua tetradactyla. Next base: position 6,424,448 of record NC_135327.1, on the reverse strand, counting down.
CTAAAAGTGGCAATACTCTGAAAGTGTGTAGATCAGTCTCTAAGCACGCAAGAAATGTTACCTGCTGCTTGTAATAATATTAAAATTAGAAAATATAAACTATAAGGAAAAAAATTAAACTTTCTCATAATCTCATTATCCAACAATAACTTCTGTTAACATTTTGATCTGTTTCCTTCTAGTCTTTTCCCTTTGTTTTTATACATGTGTGTTCAATTCACTGGGGGCACTGGGGATACCAAGGTAAGCCATCCTGGAACCCAAAATCCCCTCCAGCTGCCACACTGTTTCTCTGTTCTCTTTACAGCCAGACTTCAGGACAGGTTGCCAGTGATCACTGGCTCCACTTTCTGCCCTCCCATTCCCCTTTCACTCTTCTCCTTACCGTATTTTGGCTTCATTCCCCCATTTCATTGGAACCTCTCTTATCAAGGTCACCTTCATATTGTTAAGTCATAAGGACCCTAATGGTCTTCAACTTAGTTTCTTGGTGGCTTTTGTCACAAGTGGATCATTTCTTTTTTGGAATACTTTCCTATCTTGACTCCAGTGCCTTGGACTGGACTTCTTTATCCAGCTTGTCTTCTTTCCCTCTAATAATTGGTATAGTCCCAGTTCTGTTCTGGGGCTCACTCTTTCTAAGTGATTTGTCTAGCTCTGTGGCTTTGAATCTTATTTAACACTGATGATTTGCACATTTATATCTCAGCCCTGAGCTCCTTCCACTCTTACCCACCTCCAGTCCATTCTTCCCACAACATCCAAACTGATCTCTTTAAAGATGAGTCAGATCATATCACTTCACTCCTTGAAATCCTCCACTGACTTCCTCTTGCAGGTAGAATGAAATCCAAAGGCTTTACCATGACCCACAGATCCTTACCTGGACCAGTTCTTGTCCTTTTTCTCAAACTTCATCTCACTCCTTCTTACTCACTATATTCTAGCCATACCCACAGAATATAAGCTCCACAGGAGCACAGACTTTGGTTATCCTATTTACTGCTATATCCCTAGCTCTTATGTACTAGGTACTCAATATTTATTAAATGAATAAAAAGCAGTTAACTGAAGAATGTGTATTATATTAATAGATTTAGTTAAAAATATATATATTTATGTGGGAAAAAGTCAGGAAGAATTTATATCACAATATTAAAAATAGGCTCTGCTCTGTTCCAATTGGAGTGAGACACTTCAGAGCTTCATCACCCCACAGAAGATATGTATAACAGCAAGAACTAGCAGAAACATCCTTCTCAAAGCTCCAGAAAACAGTTAAAGTATTACAGTAACAAGGCGAGCACCAAATCAAGAGAAAGCCTACTTAAAAGCGTTAGGATCTCATGGTGCCCTGGCTGGCCCCTCTCCTACCCATCACAGGCGCAACACAGAGCCAGCCCATGCTCCCATGTGGAGATCCCTGGTCCTGGTTCTGAAGGGAGCACAGTCACCTTTATACACATAATGGGAGTTTATTTTGACCCAATCTCTCTGGTGGTGGCACAATGGACTGCCTGTCCCAGAACTTTTCCTGCATGTAGGAGGCAGCTTATAGAACTCTCCAGGAGAACACACTGTAGGAGTACAGTCAAGTTTGCTGCCTGGGGCAAGGGATTGCTGGCTATAGGACATACATGCAGTATCCTATACCATGAGGAAACTATTTCCTAGGGAGGATAGAGCATTGGCCACCGTGTAAACAGAGGAATTCCTAAGGCCCTGTACACATGCCCAAGATAAGGCTCATACTCAGCAAGGATCAGGGAGGCCCCTGTGCTTTGTGCTAGAGCTACTCTGTTAACTTACTCTATGGGTAAGCCCTGAAGGTCAATCTGCAAAGACTGAGAAAGGTGTCTTCATTTTTTCCCTTCTTTTTTTTTTTTTTTTTTGTTTGTTTGCTTGTTTGTTAGCTCTTGGCATTCAAGTAAAGCTCTGTCATAAAACTGCCCAGATATAAACTTAAGGAAAGTTGCCTCAAAGCCTAAATTTCACATTAAAATATCAAATATGTCCAGGTTTCAACAAAAGATTATGAAACATACAAAGAAACAAGAAGTAATGGCATAGGCAAAGGAGAAGATTAAAGCTTTAGAAAACATCAATGAGAACCAGACCTGGGCTATTCTAAACAAATACTTTTTTAAAAAAATGGTCCTAGTTATACCCCCAGAAGTAAAAGAAAATGTGGACAGAGAACTAAAGGAAATCAGGAAAACAATGACTAAACTCAAAGAGAATGTCAGAGAGAGATACAAATTATGAAAAAGATCAAAACAGAGCTGAAAACTATAGTAACAAAAATTTTTAATTCCCTAGAGGGGTTCAACAGCAAATGCTGGAGCTGGTAGAAGAACGAATCAGAGAACTTGAAGATAAGACAATTGAAATTGTTCAGTTTGAGGAGCAGAAAAAAGAAAGAATAAAGAAAAGTGATCAGAACCTGAGGAGCCTGTGGGATACTTTGGTGGTTTGAAGCTACAAATACCCCAGAAAAAAAATGTGTTCTTGAATTTAATCCATTCCTTTGAGTGTGAACTCATTGTAAACAGTTATGAGGCTACTTGTGACAGGGTGAGCCACCTCAATCAGGATGGGTCTTAATCCTATTACTGTAGTCCATTATAAGCAGAAATTCAGACAGAGAGAAAGTCACAGGAAGCAAGAAACTGAAACAGAACCTGGAAAAGAAGGAAGAAACCAGGAGATGCTGCCTTGTGCCTTGTCATGTGACAGAAGAACCAAGGATCACCAGCAGGCAGCCCCAGAATGACACAGACTTCAGAGAGAAAGCATTGCCTTGATGATGCTTTGATCTGGACATTTTCCTGGCCTCAAAATTATGAACCAATAAATTCTCATTGTTTAAACTGAACCATTTCATGGTATTTGCTTGAGCAGCCTAGGAAACTAAAACAGGCACCATCATCAAAGTTTTGAATGTCAAAGATAAAACAAGAATTCTGAAAGCCACATGAGAGAAGCAACATGTCACCTACAGTGGAGCCTCAGTAAGATTAAGTGTCAATTCCTCATCAAAACCATGGTGGCAAGAAGGTAGTGGGATGACATAGCTTAAATGCTGAAAGAAAAAATTGCCAACCAAGAATTCTATATCCAGCAAAACTGTCTTTCAAAAAATAAGGTTGAGATTAAAACATTCCCAGATAGGGGTGGGGTCAAGATGGCGGCTTAGCAATGTGCGTGTTTTAGTTTGTCCTCCACAACAACTACTAAATAACCAGAAACAGTACAGAACAGCTCCTGGGGCCACATCAGTGACTGGACACGCAGTGTACCCCAGTCTGGACCAGCTGGACCAGCTGAAAACCTCCCCAGAACCATGAGTTCCCCAGGCCATGGCAGCTGTCGCCCTTCCCCCACTGCTTTCCAGAGGGGAAAGAAAAGAGACTTTACCAGCAACAGGGGCTGAACCCAACCAAATGCCAATTGTGGAATTAATTAACAAATTCTGACTACTAAAAATAGGCCCCCAGCTAGGTGAACCTGGGCAAAGCGGAAGTCACTCATTTTTGCCCCAGCACCAAGGGCACAGGGCTGACGGAAAAAGAAAAAAAGAGAAGAAACATAGGTTTTTGTGGCTGTGTTTCTACAAAGGCTTGACTGCTTTTGGATACAGCGGCAGGACTTCTCAGGTTGCAACTGCCTGCCCCAGGCATAGGGAGAAACAAGCTCATTTGAGGGCTTGTCTGGAGCCTGTGCCTTCCCCAGGGGAGGGGTGAAGCCCAACTCAGGTGGAATCCCTCAAGGAATTCAGACACCAAGTCTTGGTAATTTGAATCCATTTAAACCAGCCTACAACCTCTCCTCTGTCTCCACCACGCCCCCAGCAGGGAGAGTCTGCCAAAGTTAAAGGTAGCACATCATCTTACGCTGACGGGACCCGCAGGCAGAAAAGCGCCACATACTGGGCAGGATGAGAAAAACAGAGTCCAGAGACTTCACAGGAAAGCCTTTAAACCTGCTGTGTCTCACCCTCAGGGAAACCAACGCAGGTGACTCTTTCCTCCTGATAGGAGGCAGTTTGGTCTGGGAAAAATCCAGCTGGGGTCTATAATACCTAAGTAGGCCCTCCTAAGGGTGGGGGGGTAAAAGGCACCATACAAGCAGGGCAAGAAACAAGAAAACAAAAACTGAAAAATTATCCTCTGTTAAACAAAACCTAAGCTAGAGGTCCAGAAAAAGCTGAACTGAATGTCAAAGAACAGATAGACAACAAATTCATCCAGCAAGAAAACTCTATGTAAAAGAAATGAAAGCAATCTCCAGAATAAACTCATTAAGGTAATTAAATGTCTAGACACCAGCAAAAAATAAAAAATGACACTAGGAAAATTGAAGATATAGCCCAGTCAAAGGAACAAACTAACAATTCAAATGAGATACAAGAGCTAAAACAATTAATTCAGAATATATGAACAGACATGGAAAATCTCATCAAAAACCAAATCATTGAATTGAGGGAGGATATAAAGAAGATGAGGAATGAACAAAAAGAAGAAATCGTAAGTCTGAAAAAAAAAATCACAGAACTTATGGGAATGAAAGGCACAGTAGAAGAGATGAAAAAAGCAATGGAAACCTACAATGGTAGATTTCGAGAGGCAGAAGATAGGATTAGTGAACTGGAGGATGGAACATCTGAAATCCGACAAGAAAAAGAAGATATAGGGAAAAAAATGGAAAAATATGAGCAGGGACTCAGGGAATTGAATGACAATATGAAGCGCATGAATATACGTGTTGTGGGTATCCCAGAAGAAAAGAAGGGAAAAGGAGGAGAAAAACTAATGGAGGAAATTATCACTGAAAATTTCCCAACTCTTATGAAAGACTTAAAATTACAGATCTAGGAAGTGCAGCATACCCCAAAGAGAATAGATCCAAATAGACATACTCCAAGACACTTACTAATCAGAATGTCAGAGGTCAAAGAGAAAGAGAGGATCTTGAAAGTAGCAAGAGAAAAGCAATCCGTCACATACAAGGGAATCCCAATAAGACTATGCGTAGATTTCTCAGCAAAAACCATGGAGGCGAGAAGATAGTGGGGTGATATATTTAAATTACTAAAAGAGAAAAACTGCCAACCAAGAATTCTATATCCAGCAAAATTGTCCTTCAAAAATGAGGGAGAAATTAAACCATTTTCAGACAAAAAAATCACTGAGAGAATTTGTGACCAAGAGACCAGCTCTGCAAGAAATACTAAAGGGAGCACTAAAGACAGATATGAAAAGACAGAAGAGAGGTGTGGAGAAGAGTGTAGAAAGGAAGACTATGAGTAAAGGTAAAAAGAAGGAAAGTTAGATATGACAGATAAAATCCAAAAGGCAAAATGGTAGAAGAAAGTACTACCTGTTCAGTAATAACACTAAATGTTAATGGATTAAACTCCCCAATCAAAAGACATAGACTGGCAGAATGGATTAAAAAAACAGGACCCATCTATATGCTGTCTACAAGAAACACATCTTAGACCCAAAGATAAATATAGGTTGAAAGTGAAAGGCTGGGAAAAGATATTTCATGCAAATAACAAGCAGAAAAGAGCAGGAGTAGCTATACTAATATCCAACAAATAAGACTTCAAATGTAAAACAGTTAAAAGAGACAAAGAAGGATACTATGTACTAATAAAAGGAACAATTCAACATGAAGACATAACAATCATAAATATTTATGCACCGAACCAGAATGCCCCAAAATACATGAGGCAAACACTGAAAAGGGAAATAGACACATCTACCATAATAGTTGGAGACTTCAATTCCCCACTCTCATCAATGGACAGAACATCTAGACAGAGGATCAGTAAAGAAAAAGAGAATTTGAATAATACAATAAATGAACTAGACTTAACAGACATTTATAGAACGTTACACCCCACAACAGCAGGATACATCTTTTTCTCAAGTGCTCATGGATCATTCTCAAAGATAGACCATCTGCTGGGTCACAAAGCAAGTCTCAATAAATTTAAAAAGCTATTTCTCAGCCTTAGACTGTAAACTAGCAACTTATTAAATTCCCCTTTTTAAAAGCCAAAAAAAAAAAAAACATTCCCAGATAAATGAAAACTGACAGAGATTATCACCACTGGACAGGCACTGCAAGAGATGCTAAAGAAAATTCTACAGGTTGAAAGGAAAGGACAATAAATAGAAGCCACATGAAGAAATAAAAGGCTCTCATGAGGGTGACAACATGGGTAAATATAAATGCCAGTGCTACTGTATTTTTGGTTTGTAACTCACTTTTTACTTCCCACAGGATCTAAAAGGCAAATGCATAAATGTAATGATAAATCAGTGGTTTTGTACTCATAAGAACTACATAAAGTGGGGATGGAGGGGGATAGGAACATAGTTTATGTGTACTATTGAAGTTAGGTTGGTTATCAAAACAAATGGGATTGCTGTAGATTTAGGATGTTAAATTTAAGCCCTGTGGGAACTACAAAGAAAATATTGGAGAATATGAAACTTATAGAGACAGAAATTTATACCACAGGTTGCCAGGGGCAGGGGGTGTAGGGAGTTCATGCATGACGGTTCTTGGGTTGCTGTTTGGAGAGATGGGAAAATTTTAGTAATGGGAGGTGGTAAGAATACTGCAGTATTGTGAATGTGATGAATCGCATTGAATAGTATACTCGGGAGTGGTTAAATGAGAAAGTTTATGTTTTATGTATGTTCCCACAATTTAAAAAGTAAAAAGAAAGAAAGTAACTAAAGAGACAATGATAATTAAATGCAGTACATGATCCTCATTGGGATCTAGTAAGGGAGGAGAAAAGACTCAAAGGAATTACTGAGACATCAAAAATTGGAATATAGATTGTAAGCTTTAAAATTTTTTGAACTTGATATACTGCACTTAAGGTGGTTACATAAATGAATATCTTTGTTCTTAGGTAATGTACATGGCAATATTAAGTATTTAAGGAACATAATGTAAACGACCTACACTCAAGTGTTCAGAAAATGGATTGATAACTAGATAGACAGATATATGGATAGATAGGATGATATGGCAAATGTGATAAAATGTTAAAATTGGAGGATTTGGTATCTGGGGTGACGAGGTATATTGGACTTCTCTTATGGGGTTTATTTTATTTTTGTAACAATTCTATGAGTTTGAAAGTATTTCTAAATTTAAAAAAAAGAAAGAAAACTCCTACAGGCTCTGGGATGAGAGGCTGAACCTCCTGAAGGAAAGACCAGAGGAGACTCAGCTGAGAGCAAAAGAATTGAAAAGGGCCAGGTCCATGGGACACCTTGAGACTCTCCTTCAGGACACATAATAGGGCAAGGCAACAGACATGCACTTTCTCAAAGGGAAACATTCATCATATATGGTAGTGGACTGCCGAAATGGCCTCCAGCAAGGGACCTTAGTGGTGAGCTGTGCAGTTCCTTAGTTATAAAGGGGAAACTGAGGCCCAGAGAGAAGAAGGGACTTACCAAAGATCACAAAGGAGTCTTGAGCTCCTGCCACCCATCTCAGTGTTTTAACAGCAGGGAGACCCAGGCAGGCAAAGCACCATGATAATAGTGAGTCCCCCCCTGTTTTGTTTCTGGAGCTTACCTACCAATGTGGATACTAAAGAACAAGCTGTTGTTTGCCAGCTCAGCCTCTTTCTGCCAAGAGACTCTTCAGTCCCGGTAGGTTAAGAATTTCCTCAGATAAATCCTGCTCTGGGTAAAATCTCTCCTCTCCCAGGGGTACCCCCTCTTCCTTCTACTTGGTATTCTGCCAGGCTCAACCCAGGACAGCCATGGCTCCCGGCATCAGGCCTCCTAGGCCCCCACAGAGCCCTGGTTACACTGAGAACAGTGACTAGGCTCTGTCCTGTGGGTCCCAGTGGCATCATCCCTTACCCTTGAAGAAACAAGCCTGGTTCTAGGCACTGAGGAGAACTGTGGACGTCTGAAGGCTTCCCTTGGGGGCTCATGTGGCCTGCCCTTGTTCAGCATTTGGGAGAGAAGGAATTCAGGCACACTTCCCAGATGAACAGCTCATGACAGCTGGGCTCTGGACTGCTAGGCTGGAATTTGGTATAATCAGTGTATTCATAAACAGCCAGTTTTAATAATGAAGACCAAGAAACTGGAACGTTTGCTTTATTTAACCCTGGCTGCATGTTGTAATCATCTAGCGAGTTTTTAAAAATTCCAATGCCTAAACATGGGACAGAAATCCCAGAATGAGCTGAGACTTAGCATCAAGGAATTAGGAAAACCTTCTCAACCAAAAAGGGGAAGAATGAAATGAGGCAAAGTGTCAATGGCTGAGAGATTCCAAACAGACTCGAGAGGGTAGCCTGGAGGTTATTCTTACACATTAAGTAGATATTACTTTGTTATCCAAGATGTTATAGAGAGGCTGGAGGGAACTGCCTGAAAATGTAGAGCTGTGTTCCAGTAGCCATGTTTCTTGAAGATGATTGTATAATGATATAGCTTTCGCAGTGTGACTGTGTGGTTGTGAAAACCTTGTGTCTGATGGTTCTTTTATCTGCCTTGTCAACAGATGAGTAGAACATATGGAATAAAAAATAATAGGGGGAACAAATGTTAAAATAAATTTAGTTTGAAATGCTAGTGATCAATGAAAGAGAGAGGTAAGGGGTATGGTGTGTAACTTTTTTTTTCTGTTTTTGTTTTATTTTTCTGTTGTCTTTATTTCTTTTTCTGAATTGATGCAAATGTTCTAAGAAATTATCATGATGATGAATATGCAACTATGCAATATTGTCTGAATTGATGCAAATGTTCTAAGAAATGATCATGATGATGAATATGCAACTATGCAATATTGTGAATTACTGATCATATATGTAGAATGGAATGAGCATATACTAAGAACGTTTGTGTTTCTTTCTTGTAATTTTTTTAAATTAATAAAAAATTTTAAAAAAAAAATTCTGATGCCTAGACTACCCCCAGAGACCTTGCTTTCACTATTCTACGGTGTAGCTTGAGCATCAGGATTTTAAGACCAATGCACAGTCAAGGACCCCTATCAGAGAATTCCACTTTCTATGGGATCATGCAGGTTCAAGAATTATGGACCTCTGATGATTTTGCTTTATTCTTCTGTTGGTAGCATAGCAAATTTTCTTTGTTATATAATCTCTTGTTTCTGTCTACTTCCTCCCAACCTCCTCTAACCCCTGAGGTGGGTCCATGACCTGGATGTAGTCAGTGAGGTGCAGTGAGCCAGTGAATAATTCTCTGAAGCTTCAGTAATTCTCTGAAGCTATTGCAAAAGTGACCCTTTCTTTCTCCTGGCCTGGAAGCTGATAGCCAGTGGACCTGAAGTTTCTGGGGCCACATGGAAAGAGAGAGGGCCTGGAAATGAAGCCAACACCAAGAAAGAAGAGATAAAGAATAAAAGACACTGAAGCTTGATGACATCCTCTGAACACCTGGATCCACCCCACATGCAGCCGGATATGCCTAGATCGCACTTATTGAGCCAATAACTTTCAGGCTTTGTTTAAAAAAAAAAAAAAGTTGACAGTCTTCTGTGAATAAGGAGATTTCACATTTGATGGGGTTTTTAATTTTGCTTATTTACATTTTCTAAATTTTCAACAATAACCAATAATTACTCATGTTTTTAAATAACTATTTATAATATAATTTCTAGGGTGCCATTGTATGGACCATAAAAAAATTTAACCCAGTTTAGAGTTAGTTGTGTTTGTAAAAATGGAGGCAAGAGGTACTTACCCACCAAAACACTGCTTGTTAAAACTTGGTCTTTCCCTTTTAGGCCAAGCTCCTGTTTTCAGATGGAGAAAAAGTAATACCCCGACTGACCCATGAGCTTCCAGGGATAAAGGTCAGAGTCACTGCATCCCAGAGGCATTTGAGAGCAGACAAATCAGACTGGGAGGCCGGAAAATACTTGGCCCCAGCGAGGTTTCATGTGCCACCATCTGTAGAACCAGGTCCAAATGGTATCATCCTGGGAGGGCTTCTGAGGCCTGGGTCAATTAAGGGCCAGTGGGCTATGGTCCAGGAGCTCTCCCCGGTGCAGCAGCTCCCAGGCAGTGGTCTCCACTGACTCCCTTCCCTTTTCCTCCAGCGTGGCCGGCAGGCAGAAGAGGAGTGTGCCCATCGAGGAAGCCCCGTCCCCAAAAAGGTAGAGCATCTTCTTGTTTTCTGGCCGGGAAGAATGCATTAGCTCCAGAAGAAGGCGCTGAGCTTCCTTAATGCACCTTTGGGCTCTTTGGGGCCCTTTGGGCATGAGAGGCAGGACCTGAGAAACAGTTACCCCTCCCTTTTTTATTCTCAAGCATCATTTGTTCTCTTTGGAAAACCATCTCCACCAACTAACCCTTGACCTGCCATTGGGGGGGTGAGACTTCCATCAGGTCGGGCCTCTGACAGCTGTTCTTTGTGGCAGAGAAAGGGACGGCCTCCAGGACACATCCTGTCCAATGACCGGGCCGCTGCAGGCATGGTGTGAGTAGGGGCCAACCATGTGGTCAGGGCGGAAGGGAGAGAGGGAGGGAGAGGGCCTGGAGGAACAGCGGCCAGAGTTCTGTGCCTGGCAAAATCATAACACCAGGTAACCATGAAAGAGGGTTATCCTAGTTTGAAGGTGAGAGGGAGAGCAGTGAGGAGGTAGCTGTTTTATCTTGATTTTGTCTCAGCTTGCTTGAACACCATAGTTTTTAATAACTGTCAGCATATATTGAGCCCTTATGATGTACCAGTAACAGGTCTAAGCACCCTACATATTTTATCATTTAATACTAAACAGCCACCCACTCAAGAAGGTATAATTAATTATGCAAATAAGGAAATAGACTCCAAAAGATTATTTGCCCAAGGTCAGATTGCTAATAAGGGGAAAACTGTACGACATTGCCTCCAAGGTAGTAGTTTTCAAACATTTTTTAAGCAACAGAATCTTCTTCAAACAAAACCTTATGTGGCTGCCCAATATGTAAAGCAGATAAAGCCAGAGGTGATCTGGCTTCTCTGATGGTTTACCTAGAAGAAGTCTGCTAAAGGGAGAGTATGTGGGAACCCCCACCAACAGCAGCAAGCTTTCTCCAGTCCTAGGCCTCACCTCGGAGAATTCACCTTTCTTCTTTCCTTCCAATCAGATGGAAACCAAAATCCTGTGAACCAATTCGCCGGGAGGGCCCCAAGGTAAGTTTATCTGAACATGGCGGTGTCCACTATCCCGGGAGATGCCACCAACGCTCTGGGCCTCACAGTGAGAGAAAAGGGCTGGGGGGGAGAGGAAGGATATTGTGCATTACAGAGCCATCTTCCATGCCCACAGCCACACTGGAAGGATCCCAAATAGGGACTGGAATTAGGGGCAAATGAAAGATAAAATGAAAGGACTGGAGTCTTTGCTGGAGAAGGCTTCTCTTTGTAAAAGTTTGTGATCACTAATATTTATTTAGTATTTAATGTGTGACAGGAGCCACCCTGTCTCTTTTATGGATTATTTTATTTAATCTTTTCAACCACCTTGTAAGATAGATTGTTCTCATTCTATAGTTAAGGACTTTCCTTTCGTGCCAGCTCCACTGGGGGCAGGAAATTATCTTATTTTATCTAATTATCTTATGCTCTTATTATACTTGAGTATACTCTGAAGAATCCTTTCTTCAGTAACATAGATAAAATGCTGCTGCCATGGTTGAGACTGTATTCAGTTGACATTGTCCACCTCTCATCTGGCCCCTTCTGCTTTCACTCTGGAAATCCCTTTCTTCTGAAACTCTTTACTCCCTTAGAGCTAGTGATACTGCATTCTCCTAGATCTTTCTGTTCCTCTCCAAACATTCCTTCCCTCTTTTTTGTAAGAGCTTCCTCAGCATGATTCATATATATGAGTGTCCCCTAGAATCATCTCCTTGGCCCACTTGTCTTCTCCACCTAAAGTTTCTCTCCGGATGATCTGAACTTTCATGTTTCAGGGACTCCTGTGTACTAAAACTCCCATAACTTTGTCCCACATCTCTGTGTAGTTAAGACTTGTATTTCCTTCTGCCTGCTGAACCTTTCTGGCTGGCAGTTCCAACTTCTGACTCAGCATATTCAAAATTGAACTCAAAATTGACCTTCCGTTAAGAATTACTGATTGTATATGTAGAATGGAATGATATCTTAATGTTTTGTCTGTTAATTTTTTTTAATTAATAAAAAAATTTTTTTTAAAAATTGACCTTCTGGTATGTTCTCTCTTTTAGTCATCTTTGTTTCTTCCCCTCCTTCACCTCCCTATATCCAGTCAAGTCCTGGGTGATTCTGCCTCCTAAATATATTGCAATTCCTATACCCCCTCTTCATCTCTACTACTGTGCTAATTCAGGCCCTCATCTTCTTTCAAAACTGCTTTATTACAGCAGCCTCTAAACTAGCCTCTCTGCCTATGGTTTTGCTACCTCAAATCCATTATCCACATTGCTGTAAGAGTGAGTTATCATCAGAGCAAACCTGACTCTGTCATACCCTGTTGAGAGGCTTTCAACAACTAACTCCCCGTTACCTACAGAATAAATAAAATGCAGACCCTTTCACATAGCATACTAAGGCCCCCACCCCTTCTCTGCTTCTTTCTTCAGCTTCACCAATTACCATTCCCTAACTTGTGCTCTCTCTCCTTTAGAACACAGAAGTGCTCGTAGTCTCTCTAGCAAACCAAGACAGCTCTCACCTGCTGTTGTCCATGCTGCCTGGAATTCTCTCCTTCTTCCCTCTACCTGCCTGATTTCTGCTCCCCCTTTTAGAATTAACTTGGGAATTACCTCTCCAAGGAAGCTTTCCTGGCTAAACCCACCCCTCTTGGCACCCCTCATATAATATCCTGTACTCATCTGTATCGTTGCCATATTGTGTGATGGTGTAATTATCTAAACATGTGTCTGTGGCCTCCTGGGGAACAAAGCCTGTATCTCACTCATCTCTCTGTCACCAGTATCTAGTGCAGGGCCTAGCCCAGTGTAAGTACTCAGTTTCCTCATTAAACTGTTGAATAAAGGACACAGGTTGTGGCAGGAGAAGGCAAGGAGAAGAGAATTTCTGTCCTGCCTACCAGATTAAACCTCACCCTAACAGGCTCTATTTTTTTATATAGTGGGACCCAGCTCGACTGAATGAATCTACTACCTTTGTGTTGGGATCTCGAGCCAATAAGTAAGTGTGAAAGTTTTGACACTGAGGAAAAGGCAGATCAGGAGTTCACCACCAGGACTGTCACTGCTGGAATCCTTACCTCTCATCTGTTCCCTTCCAGGGCCCTGGGTATGGGAGGCACCAGAGGGAGAATCTACATCAAGCACCCCCACCTCTTTAAGGTAGGTGAGTGCTGGGAGTTAGCCAGGCCCTGTCACTGGAAGTAGAGGCATTGAAAGTTGTAGATGCCACAGAAAGACTTGGTCCAAACACTGCTCTGGGGATCAGGGCATCTGGTTCCAGTTGCCTCTCTGCTATTACCTTTCATGATTTACTAAATACTCTGTTTCTATAACTGCTACTTTCCTTGCCTTTTCTGTGTGCCAAACACTGTTTTAAGTTCTACACTTATGTGATTTCATGGAACTGTCCTTTAAGATAGATATTGCTATTCTTATTTTACAAATGAAAAAAAAAAAAAAAACACTAGTGAGAAAGGCTAAATGACTTGTCCAAGGTTACTCAGCTAATAAGTGGTGAGTCAGGATTCAGTCCTGGTGTGTCTTTGCCAAAGCCTAAGCTCTTAACCACTACCTTAGACAGTAATCTAAAATAAAGAGACTGAATGAAGGCACAGTAATTCTAACTTTTCCAATAGGGTACTCCTCTCCTGGGGACAGCTGTGCTTTATCTTCACTATTTGATACTATTCACTCACCATCTTAAAGGAATGTGTGTATTTTACCCATCACAAAAGCATCTAAATATATTAGAAAAGTGACAAAGGCATATGTGTTCAAAATACATTTTTTGTATCTCTACATAAGGCTGGTTGTTCCATGCCAAAACTGCACGGACCCTTTGGGGGCTCAGAATCATGGGCTTCATCTGCCACATTCTGTGCCGGTTCTTTGGGTGGCAAGTTCTTTGAAGGTCAGACCCACTTCCTACCTTTCCATTGTAGGATCCTACCTAACACCTGGACAATTTAGCCTACTTGCTACTTTTTCATTTTCCTTTCTTAGCATCTTCATGCCTGCTTTTCCCTTCATTTGAATACCTCCCTTCCTCCCCTCCCCTGTCTCTATCTGTTCTTTAAGGTCCACCTTCCAAGAGCTTTGCATGCATCATCACACAAATGTATATGCTCTTGGCTCTTCTTTGAATTCCTGTTACATAATGGTTAAGTGTGTGTGTTTAGTCCTGGTTCCTTTACCTACTAGTTGCGTAACCCTGGCAGGTGGCTGCACATTTCTGAGCCTGTTTTGTCATCTACAAAATGACAATGATGATAGATCAACCTCTTAGGACATACAGAATTAAGAGTGCAGAAAAGCACCCAGAACAGTGCCGCACATAGTAAGGGCTCAAAAAATGGTAATCATGATTAGCAGCAAAGTTTCCCAATTCTAAGACAGCCCCCCCCCCCATTTGTAATGAACTAACTCTCACCATCCCACACTGTTATCAACAGTGGTTATTACCTCTCATTATAATCTTCTGTCTAGTAAGCGTAGGGAAAATCTGTTGTTTCACTTTGCAGTTTCCTATTACTGATGATAGACATCTGTTCATTAATTTGTGATCTATTTGTATTTCTTCTATAAACTGCCTTTTATATCTTTTGCCTATTTTTCTATCCTTCAAAGAACATTTTTCTAATTTTTCTTTTTTATAGAAATAATATATAAATCCATTCTTGTTGTAAAAAGATTCAAACAATACACAAAAGCATACAGAGAGCAAAACACCAAGTTCCCCTTCTCCCTAGCACTGACTCCCTCCCCCAGAGGTGAACTGCAGTGATACATCTCCTCCGCCCTTCCCAAGCGTGTCTGCACCTGTGAATGCGTATGCTCTTTCGTGGCTTTTCTTTTTCCTCTCTTTTTTTCTTTTTTAATTAAAGAAGTTGTGTGTTTACAAAACAATCATGCATAAAACACAGGATTTCATATAATACCTTATTAGTAAAACATTGCGTTGTGTGGTACATTTGTTAAAACTGATGCAAACACCTTTTTATAATCATACTGTTAACCTTTCGTGGTTTTTTTGCATATGTTGAGACCCTACTATATTGTTCTGACTTTATTTTTTGCACTCCAAAATTCATTCATTCTTTGAACAAATATTTACTGACTATCTGTTATACATCAGGCACTCTCACGGTGCTGGAAATAAATCAGAAAACAAGAGTCAATACTCTTTGCTCTCCTGGAATTTACATTCTAGTGCAGGGCAAACTATGTATGACCTGTGAGCCAAATCCAACCTGTCACCTATTTTTTTCAACTCAGAATTCTTCATTTTTAGTTGTGTTAAACGAAAAAAAGAATATGCCACAGAGATCTATGTGCCTGATAAAGTTTAAAATATTTACTCTGACCCATTACAGAAAAAGTTTGTCAACCACTATAAACCACTGGATATTATCTTAGTCAATTTTCCACATTGTCTCATTTTATTTTTAAGAGCTGTTTAGAATTCATTTATATATCCCATAACTTATTTAATTATTCCCTTTTGATGGACATTTAAATTTTTTCCAATGTTTTCCTTTTATAAATGAGGCTGCACCAAAAATCCTTGTTCCAATATCCTTGTGTACACGTGTAGGTGATTCTGAAGGGTAAATTTCTGGCAGTGGAGTTGCTGGGTCAGAGAGTGCATGCTTTGAAAATTTTTAACATAATACCTAAGAGGTAAAACAATTAAACCTGAAGGGTAAGATCATACACTCCAGACTTTTTATCTATTTCAAATATTCAACCTATTTTATAAAACCTGCCTCTGTTGAGCACTTACTGTGTGTCAGATACTGTATTTAGTTCTTTTTTTATACCCACCTGCTTAATTCTTTTTTATTTAACTTAAATTTTATTTATTTTTAAAAATCGTATCCCACTGGTTCCAATTTCAAAAGGAGCAAAGGGTATACATTGAAAATCTCTTTTTCATCCTTCTCTCTCCAAATACTCAATTTTCCCTCAACAGAGGTAGTGTTACCAGTTTCTTTGACATCATTCAAGAGATGGTTTAAATATGTAAAGAGAAATACGTTTGCCTATTCATTTCCCTTATTTATAATACAGAGAGTTCTGTACCTGAATTTTTTCCCTTACCCATAATTTTGTTGAGCCTTTTATATCACTACATAGAGAAACATCCTTTTTATTTTATAGCCAAATAGTATTTCATTGCATGAATGTGTCACAGTTTATTTAATCATTCTCTGTAGAAATTTAGGTTTTTTTCCCCCATTTTCCTTGTATTACAAATAATGCTTCAGTGATTAGCTTTATACATATTTCTTTTTCTTCTCCTCTTCTCTTCCTCTTTTCATCTACCCGATTTTGGTTGATTAAATTATCCTTCTTGTTTTTGTTTTGTTTTTACTGTTCGGTATACTTATCCTGTTGCCAGATTTATCAGTTTGGCCCCAGCTGTTAAGGATAAGAAAATCATTATACTTACATCACCTCCCACAGGCTTTCCCTTTTCTCTCCCAGCTGTTGTTAATTATATCATTTCTCCTTCATTTGAATTTATCACTATTAAATTCTGTTCTGTAGCCATAATCCTCAAATTTATTTTTGTCTTAGTCCTAAATTTATTTAGATTTGATATTCATTGTTAGATTTTGGCTATAGTTTTGTGGGTTTTTTTCTTTCCCATGTTCTTTCCAATTTATTTATTTTTTACTGTGGAAACATATATACAACATAACATTTCCCATTTTAACCACTTTCAGGTCTACAATTCAGTGGTATTAATTCATTCACAATGTTGTGCTACCATTACCATCATCCATTACCGAGCTTTTCCATTATCCCAAATAGAAATTCTGTACCCACTAAGCAGTAACTCCCCATCCCCCATCCCCATCTTGTCCCTTACAATCTGTAATCTTCTTTCTGTCTCTGAAGTTTGCATGTTCTGGCTATCTCATATAAGTGAGATCATATAATATCTGTCCTTTTGTGTCAGGCTTATTTCACTCAGTATGATATCTTCAAGGTTTATCCATTTTGGAGTTTGTATCAGAACTTCATTCTTTTCTAAAACTAAATAATATTCCATTGTGTGGATATACCACATTTTGTTTATCCGTGCATATATTCACAGACACTTGGATACTTTCCACCTTATAGCTATTGTGAATAATGCTGCAGTGAACATTGCTATACAGATACCTGTCCGAGTGCCTGCCTTCATCTATTTCGGGTGTATACCTAGAAGTGGAATTGCCAGGTCGTTTGGTAATTCTGTACTTAACTCTCTGAGGAACCATCAAACTGTCTTCCACAGCAGCTGCTGCACCATTTTAAATTTCCACCAACAATACACAAGGATTCCTATTTCTCTACAATCTCACCAATACTCATATTTTCCATTATTTAAATATAAACTATTCTAGTGAGATATTCTAGATATCTCACTGTGGTTTAAATATGTATTTCCATATTTCAAATGATGTTCAGCATCTTTGCATGTGCTTATGGGCCATTTGTCTGTGTTCTTTGGTGCCCTCTCTTATTCTTAACAACCCTTTAAGAGAATTATTACTGTTCTCCATTTTACAGATGAGGGAACTGAGACTGGAGGAAATTATTGTCCAGGTTTACACCATGTAATAAGTGGCAGAAACCAGTATTTAAACCTTGTTTGTCTAGCTTCAAAAACAAGTTCCTAAAAAAAAAAAAAAAAAAAGTTCCTAACCTTGATACTGTTCTGCTTCCCCCAGTGCATGAAGTGTTCTGATTTGTTTTAGAAGACCTGGTCACCATAGTAAGCATACGTATCATAAGCCACCTAAGATCTTTTTTTAAAAGAGGAGTTCCAAATAAATAATCACCAGTCCCAAGTGCTGGAGAGGATGTGGAGAAAGAGGCACACTTATCCACTGTTGGTGGGAATGTCAAATGGTGCAACCACTGTGGAAGGCAGTTTGGCGGTTCCTCAAAAAACTGAATATAGAATTGTCATACGACCCAGCAATACCATTGCTAGGTATCTACTCAAAGGACTTAAGGGCAAAGACACAAATGGACATTTGCACACCAATGTTTATAGCAGCATTATTTACAATTGCAAAGAGATGGAAACAGCCAAAATGTCCATCAACAGACGAGTGGCTAAACAAACTGTGGTATGTACATATGATGGAATATTATGCAGCTTTAAGACAGGATAAACTTATGAAGTATGTAATAACATGGATGGACCTAGAGAACATTATGCTGAGTGAGACTAGCCAAAAACTAAAGGAAAAATACTGTATGGTCCCACTGATGTGAACTGACATTCGAGAATAAACTTGGAATATGTCATTGGTAACAGAGACCATCAGGAGTTAGAAACAGGGTAAGATAATGGGTAATTGGAGCTGAAGGGATACAGACTGTGCAACAGGACTAGATACAAAAACTCAAATATGGACAGCACAATACTACCTAATTGTAATGTAATTATGTTAAAACACTGAATGAAGCTGCGTCTGAGCTATGGTTTTTTGTTTGTTTGTTTGTTTTGTTTTTTATATATATTTTTTGTATTTTTTATTTTTATTTTTTTCTCTATATTATCATTTTATTTCTTTTTCTGTTGTCTTGCTATTTCTTTTTCTAAATCGATGCAAATGTACTAAGAAATGATGATCATACATCTATGTGATGATATTAAGAATTACTGATTGCATATGTAGAATGGAATGATTTCTAAATGTTGTGTTAGTTAATCTTTTTTTAATTAATAAAATAATAATAATAATAATCACCAGTCCCTTCCATCACCAGAGATGCAGTATTTTGAGAAAGGCAAGGGTTGGGATTAGAAGTGCTCTAAATCTCCAACAACTGGGTCCCATGACTTGGCCTCCTGGGAACTGGTTCGGTTTGCTCTGAAAAGATTGACGAGCCCTCTACACTCACCATGCTGAAACAAGAGCTTGTTGGTAAGCTCAAGGGCCAAGAGTATGTTCCTGAACCAAAGAGAAAAGGGCCCTTTGCACCAGGCTAATGTCTCGCCCTGTGACTTCATCCCTCACAGTATGCAGCTGACCCCCAGGACAAGCACTGGCTGGCAGAGCAGCATCACATGCGGGCAACAGGGGGGAAGATGGTAAGCATCGTTCACACATGACACTGCCAGAGACCCACCCAGCCTAGGGAGCAGGGTTCTGGCTCTACGTGACAGCTCACCTCCAGATATGGGAGACACCAAAGCCTGATGAATGTGAGACAGAACTTGATCCCTGGATTCCTTTCCCTGTCCCTAAGTTTCCTACACACTGCCTCTCACCCTCCCAGTCTATCCTCCCAAGTCCACTTATTTGGATTATATTAGCTGAGCAAAGAAACAGCAGGTGCAAGCCACACTAATGCTTTTCCTTTAAGTGCCCATTGACAGGTTTCACCTATCGGTTACAGCACACTTCCACCAGACACAGCTATGGAATCCTTTCTCAGCACAGTGCTCCAAGCAGCGCTACTTATCAGTAGGAGTCATATGAAATGAAACTTTCTTGCCTCAGCTGACAGCCCCTTCCAGGAGCACCGTTATGTAGACTCAGCTAATATAGAGTAACGGCCTTGGGAAAAATCGTTGTTGCCTTTGTTCTAAAACTTGGTAGAGGGCTGTGTCCGCCATATGCCACGCCCCTGCCTGAGGGCTCACTTAGGACTTTCTTATTAGAATGTAGTGGCTTCCTTGCAAACCGGCATGCCATCTTCTTTCTGGTGATGAAAGCTGTCTTATTTTACTACTATATTTATGCCTACCCCTTATTTCAAAAAAGATTTCTCAAAGATACATAAAATGGAAAATAAATAAGAAACAGATGGAATAAAAAGGAAGGGCAAGACCTAAAACTTAGCCAAGAACAAGACTAGTTTAAAAAGTGTTTTTATTTAAATTGCTGAATTCAGATACCTGTGCACTTCTGTAAGTGTTTGCAAATTCAGCTCTAGCCCCTCAAGCATATCTGATCTGCAAGTAGTTCACAGTACCCATAAGATAAAGACAATCAAATTACTCAAGGGACACACAGTTATTCTTGATTCTAACACTAGAAAAAGATATCTCCCGCAGCAGACTCTCCAGTGTGATAGACAATATCTACATGTGATAGGCTCCCAGGAGGGCTTGTACCCTGTGCAGGCCATGACATGGTGACAGCAGTTGTACAGGTGCCGGAGCACATTGCATAGCAGTGCAGTGTTGTAGGTCCCCTTTGCCACAAAACTCAATTATCTTAGTCCCCAGAGTCAGCATATGTCTTCCTCCCTCTAATTTCATGTTTCCATGTATATTTTATAGCTCTCTTGCCATGTTGTAAGCTCCTTCAGGCCCTTTTTAAAAAGAGGACAAGGCTATAAATAAATAACCAGACTCCAGTCCAGTCCCATTCCCCAGAAAATCTCTCCCTACTTCATCTCCCCACTAAATGTAAACTATGCACATATACCCCCCTTCCAGTCTAGTAGCAGGCCTTGCATAAAGCAGGTATTTAATAAATTGTTACTGAGTAGGAATGAAATGAATCAGAGGCATTGACTACTCACTTTGCTGCCCCTCCCTCCCCAGGCCTACCTCCTCATCGAGGAGGACATCCGGGACCTTGCTGCCAGTGATGACTACAGGTAAAATCAGTGGCTCTCCTGTCCCCTACCCTACCCCTGGCTTCAAAGTAGCCCTGGGCTCCCCTGCTTCACTTCACGCCTCAATGTCTGTTCCAGGGGATGCCTCGACCTGAAGTTGGAAGAGCTGAAATCCTTTGTCCTACCCTCCTGGATGGTTGAGAAGATGCGAAAGTACATGGAGACACTACGGACAGAGAATGAGCATCGTACTGTTGAAGCGCCTCCACAGACCTGAGGCGGGTCCCCTGGCCACACTCCACAGCCCTCCTCCAAAGCCTTCCTTCCCACGTGGCTGAGGCAGCCGCTGGCACTGCTCCTAAAGGAATCTCAGCTGCATTAATTTAAGCTCTGCCTGGGCTGGTTTGTAATGACTCTCTGCAAGTCCTCCAGACTGGCCTGTGAATCTATAGTTGTAAAGTTGTTAGGATAAGAAGCAATAAAACCGTTTTTAAAAAACACAGATGGTGAGCCTGCTGTGCAGTCTGCCTTGTGGGGGCTGAGAAAACATCAAGAGCTCTAGATGGAAGTGATGTGGGAAAAAAAGACCAGATCCCCTCCTCCCCTGTCCCAGGTTAGAACCAGGAAGATCCTACTGCCCCATGCATATCTGTTTTATGAGACCAAACTGGGAACACCATGTGCCTTGCAACCCTCCCTGTTCCTCTCTTCCTTATTTCTTCGCCCCACTAAGGTGTGGACCTAGGAGAATGGTCCCATACGGGCTGATCACAGGCCATATAAATAATGCAGAGTAATACAGATTATAACCTGTTTTACAGATTAGAACACAAACTGTTGTGCCCAAGGCCACACAGCAAACCTGTTTGAAGAAGCAGAACCCATGAACCCATGAGTCCTGATAGGGAGTCTTCTGCTCGGGCCGTTAGCCTCTAAGTTCCTCCCTTGCTGGGCTTTTCAGATACAGAGAGACCCTACAAAGGTGCCCAGGTCATACAATGGGGGTTTCTGTTTGGGGGGGAAAGTGTGAGCGGCACAAGAGTGAAGGCACTCGCTTCCCACGAGAGAAGGAATCAGGGCTGGGTGTGACGGGCGTGTAAGAGAGTGGCAGGGCGTTTCCTCTGAAGAGGCTCGTCTCAGATGGACTTTTTCTTGGCCCTTTAATGTTAAGCGTTTTCCAAAGGCAGCCAATCCGCTACAGATGCGTTAGTTAATGACAGCCTCTCCTACCAATCGGCCCTCAGAAGCAAGATCCCGTCACCCAATAGTGGCGCGCCGGCGGGTGGGTCAAGCAGTTGCGCAGTGACAGAGCACTCCGGCGCGCCCCATTGGCTGGATCAAACCCAAGCGAGCCGCTGATTGGTCGATGCTGCCGGAGGGTTACAATTCAAACACTGGCGGACGGGCCGGCAGCCCTACAGTTGTAGTCGTGATCCCTCCCAAGCTTCCGTGTCCCTGCCAACGCTACCCGGATGGCGTCCCAGAACCGCGACCCAGCCGCCGCCAGCGTGGCCGCCGCACGGAAGGGGGCCGAGCCCAGCGGGGGCGCCGCCCGGGGCTCCGTGGGTAAGAGGTAAGTGATGCGGTTAATCACTCGTCCGGGCCGGGCATGCCCTGGGCCTCGGGGCCAAGAGCGTGGACTTCCGGGATCCCCCCTCCTGAAGCGGGTAAGGACTGGGCGGGTAGGGCTCGGGGAGGCACGCCGGGACCTGGGGCTGCTCTTCCAAACCGTTCCGCAGGCGGCGGGGGCGGAGGAAGGGAGTACTTGAGATCAGGTCCGGGGAGAGGCGCCAGAAGAGCAGTGGGAATAGAACTGACCAGACCCTGGAATGAGGGAAGGAGAGGACTCACTAGGACCCTGCTCTGGAGATGGGGGCGAGTGTGCCCGAGCTGAGTCTGACCTTACTGAAGGTGGAAGCCTCATGACTGCTCCTCCAGAGGGACTGGGTGGGAGGTGACACCACCTGGAGCTCTGACGCATCCAGGCCCCCCGGTGACCCCATATGCTCTTTTTGCAGGCTACAGCAGGAGTTGATGACCCTCATGGTGAGTTACTAAGCTACGCTGACCCCCAGCCATTTAGTCCACCGCCACCTCCCAATTCACCCTTCCCCATAGGCAAACTTTGCCTGTCTGGCGTGGTTCTACTTCTCTGCCCAAAACTTGACCCACGCCAACTTCCTCCTCTTTCCAGATGTCCTTTCCTACATTACCCCTGAATACTCCGCTCAAATCCTTCAGTGCCCACATCGCCTATCCCTCTTGTTTCGGAAGTCTTTCCTGTACTAATCTCTGGGCTTTATATGTAACAGGCACACAATAACATGGAATTGAATTCCCAACAACCAGCGTGACTGCGAGTACAGGGCTGCTTCCTACATAACCCCTCTCTCCTTAGCTGGTGATGGATTTATGTAATCCCAGTACTTGTTCCTGGGAGGGGCATGTTCAGCCCCAAGACTCTAATCATTTCCCTCTCAACTTGGTCTGATTGCTTTATTTTGGATCAAAAGTGTCATGAGATTGAGAATAAGGGATGCTGACCCACTGATCCTCTTTGCTATGTCCAAAAAGTGTACCCAGCAGTCTAGCAAGTGTTGGTTTCCTCTCCAGATGTCTGGTGACAAAGGAATTTCTGCCTTCCCTGAATCAGACAACCTTTTCAAGTGGGTGGGGACCATCCATGGAGCAGCTGGCACAGTAAGTGTAGGGTTGGGGTGGATGAGTGGGACTTTGCTGAGTCTGGGGTAGCTGAGGGGAAGAGCGATCCAAATGCCATATCTGCTTCAAGGCTTTAGCTGGGCAAAAGAACTCCCTCATGTCTGTTCACGTGTTCTGAGCCTTGTGGCCTTGTTCTCTCCATGTGTACAGTAATAGGGTATAGAGTGGGTTTAAAGCAAGACTCTCCATCTTAGATTCCTACAGAGGGCCAGGCAGCAAAGTAAATGAATGGAGGACAAGTCTCAAGAGGGCAGCTTCCCATTATTGCAAATCTGATTTGAGATAGGCAGACATCCAGATTTGTGTACAAAATCTCTTAGTTCTTAACGTATTGACAAATAGTTAAAATTCTAGTTGGACCAAAGCACTGCTTTGATGGCCCACAGTTTGCCATTTTTCCAGCCCCTGGATAAAGACTACTTAAAGTCCCCTCCAGTTCTTTATTCCTTGCTGATGGCACATGCCAACCCTGTGCAATAGACAAGGCACCTCACAGTTGGGTGACCGTGGCCACCAGAGAGAGAAAAAAAAACACCAGAACCAGACTTGGAGTTTAGTGGTCCATTAAGGAAACTCAAAGGTCCCAGCAACCATTTATATGGGGTTTGGATGGAGACGAGAGGCTCACTACTCACCACTCGCCTTTTTCTCCAAATGCCAGGTATATGAAGACCTGCGGTATAAGCTCTCCCTGGAGTTCCCCAGTGGCTACCCCTACAACGCACCCACGGTCAAGTTTCTCACGCCCTGCTACCACCCCAACGTGGACACTCAGGGTAACATCTGCCTGGACATCCTGAAGGACAAGTGGTCTGCCTTGTATGACGTCAGAACCATCCTCCTCTCCATCCAGAGCCTGCTGGGAGGTGACTTCTGAGACCAGCCCCTCCCCTGCAACCCGGGAACCTGCCTAGGACTTCCCTCGGCCAGCTTCTTCCACTCCCTTAACTGTCCTTTATCTTTCCACCCACAGAACCCAACATCGAAAGCCCTTTGAACACACATGCTGCTGAACTCTGGAAAAACCCCACAGGTGTGTTCTTCCTCCTTCATCAGACATAGGGTGATTCCTCCCCAGTCTTCAAACAGAAGGATCTCAGAGACGTGGGGCTGTGTCCTGAGGACTGGGTTGTAAAAACATGCATGAATGTAGGCTGAGGGGTTTTCTCAAAAGGCAAAGTCTTGCGCAAAAGACTCGCTCGCTAATAGCTCCCTGCCCCTGAGCCCCAGGCTCGCTGAAGCGAAGCCCGTCCTGGAGACATGGCTGGGTGGGCTGCATAGGGGAATACTGCTGCTGAGAATTAAGTCCCTCCCCAACCTCTTCCATCCTTTGCTTATATAGTCAACCTGCCCTCTTGCCCACCTGTCCCCACCACTCACTGAGACCTACCTGCTCTCTTCCAGCCTTTAAGAAGTACCTGCAAGAGACCTACTCAAAGCACGTGTCCAGCGAAGAGCCCTGACCCAGACTGTCCAGCCTCTCTCTTTGTGTTGTCTTTTCATTTTTCCCTTTGATGGTCTGTCCTTTCCTGCATATAGGTGGTGTCATTTTTGTTTTGTTTCTGTTTTTTAAATTAAATCTTTGTTGCCCTTGTGATGAATATATTAATTAAATAAATGCATTTCGGTTTTTTTACAAGCTGTCGCCTTGCAGTTCCCCTAGGCTTGGAAGTGTGTGCTCACTGTCAGTGCAGGTCAGACTTAGGGGTCTGGGTTCGGACCCTGCCCTTCCTCAGGGAGTAGAAGCAGCTGCGAGGCTGTTGGCCCGGTAGTGAGATGACTAGGTTTGTTCCCTTGATGACAGTTACTTCATAGCTCCACATCTGTTTTCCCATCTGTGAAGTGGTGTCACAATAATGCCTGTGGCTGTGGAGTCATGACACAGCGGAACCTTCAGTGACTATCAGGGCTGCCCCAGCTGGACAGCAGATGGGCCGGAAACAGCAGTAACTTGTAAAAAGAGCAAGGGTGGCAGGGGCAGTAGGTGACGCACAGGTCAGGGTCTGGGTTGAGAGAAAGCGCCTTCCCTGGGGGAACTCTCAGGTCTGCCCTGGGCTCGCCCGCATCCCCGGTGGATGACCTTGCGCCAGGGGTGCACAGTCACCTGTTTCGTCTCTGCCAGCATCTCCAGTCACTCCGCCCACTGGCCCAGGCCCCCAGCCCCTCACATCACCTCCCCACAGACCCACGGCACCCTCTGGTCTGTGAGCCCCTGCCCAGCTGGGTCCCCACGGGGCCGGAAGGGGTGGGGGAGAGCAGAATGAGCTAGGCCCAGCCCAGGGCCTGCAGGGAGGGCACCAAGGTGGATAAGCAGCACCCCCGTGTGTGCCAGCACAGCCCAGGGGGGTCTCAGGCTCCTCACAGACTGCTCGGCTCTGCCAGCAGCAGCCTTGGGTGAGGCTGGGGGGAGGGAGGTTCTCACCCACCCCTTCCTCTTAACTCGCTGGCCCAGGCCCACCTCCTCTGCCCTTGTCCTCACCCCCAGCAGGCAGCCACATGCAGAGAGAACTAGCGTGTCTGGTCTGGGAATGAAACTGGGTGACCTCCGCTCAGCTGCCTCAGCTCAAAAATTGGGCCCTCAGCCCTCTCCAGGCTAGGAGCAGCGTTTAGCAATCTAAAATGTTTACAACTTCACCTAGGGATTTGTTAAAATGCAAATTCTGGCACAGCTGCTCTGGGGTGAGGCTTAAGACTCTGCATTGCTAATCAGTTCTTCGGTGATGTCACTGCTGCTGAAATAGTGGGAAGCAGGGGTATTTAGCAGAAGCTGTGGTTCTAGGGAGGCACAGGCTTCTTCTGGAAGCTTGTTAGAAATGGGAAGTCCCAATCGGTGAGTCAACAAGCACTTCAGGTATTTCTGAGACTCACTTTGGGGCAAGTTGGGAACCAAGAGCAGAATTCAGTACCTGGCATTGAGCTGGTTGTGCAGTGTTAGGTCTGGTGGACGTATTTTGTCTGCCTTGGGGAGACCGCCAAGTGGCCCTCGACCTGTGGATTCATCCTCAGATGACCACATGACCTACTTTGTGTAGATCACAGGAGCCCAACTCTAAACTGCGGTTCAGAACCAATCAGCCCGCCCTGGGGTCAATGAATAGCAATTCTTTTACTAATGGGGTTGCTAAGCAGAGGGAGCCTGGGCTGCTGGCAGAGATAACTGCAGACAGAAGAATGCTAGACGGACCAAACGCTGAGAGATGACACTTGAGACTATGGCCTCCAGTGCTTTGACATCTGTTTCAAGAGCCATTTTGGTTTAACCCAGTTTGATTTAGGGTTCTGTCCCTCACAACAGAAAGCAGCCTAGTAGAGTACTGGAAGCTAGGATTGTTAACCCCATTCACTCTACACAATTACTGAGTGCCTACAAGGTGAAGGCCTATGCTTGGAGGTAGGGATAAAGGAGGGGAAAAGTTCAATGGGTAGGTTCAGGGCATAGCAGAGTCAGTGGCTTACAGCATGATGGAGAAGAGCTCAAACCAGGTCGGCAGAATGACTTAGAATCCTGGATCCACTCCATGCTGCAGGTGTAAACACTTATACTAATAGGAATAATACTAGTACCTAAGCTCGTACAATTTTTATGTGTTAATAAACGTTGGCTACTGGGCTCACATGTTGCTATGAAAGCACAGAGGTGGGGCACCTAATGCAGAATACAGTCAGAGAAGCCTCTCTGGAGAAGGAGATTGAGCCATGAAGGAGATGTAGGAAAGCACATTTCTTGGATAAGATTTTCTTCAGGGGTGTTGGGAAGAAAATGAGGAAAACAGGCTGGTGGGGAGGCAGGGATGTCAGATCAGCTTTGCAAAGCCAGATTAAAATGCCTGGGCTTCACCTTGAGGGCAATCAGGAGCTAATGAAGCCTTAGCAGGACAGGCAGATGATCTGCTTTGCTTTTAGAAGACCCTCCTGTCTACACTCTGGGGAGCGGGTGGCTGGAAGGAGATTAACCACCTCAGCAGGAGCCAGGCAAGCAATGAGGTGGCCCGAGTTCTGGCACTGAGTAGGCGTGGACAGTGAATGGGTAAAGAGACACAAGGTGGCAGGATATCGTGACTGATGAGATGTGGATGATGAGCTCCAGGATTCTGGACTGGGGCCCCTGGGTGGCAGAGTGGTTCCATCCCTGAGGTGGGAACCCCGAAACAGAACAGCATGGGGGTGGATGTCATCAGTTTGGGGCAGGCCAGTTTGAGGTGCCCAGAGTCTCCAGGTAGAGAAGTCAGCAGGTCCTGGGATCATAGTTCAGAGCCTTGACAGCAATGCTGTTATCCCAGTTATTTTATTATTTGTGCTTGTAGTACCTCGCCTTGCCTTCGTTTCCTCATCTGTAAAATGGGGATAATAATAGCATCTGCTTCCAGGGTTGCTGTGTGGTAAATGAGACCATGCATGTAAGGCACACAGTAGGCACCCAATAAACAGTGAGGATTATTAAATCCCAGCCCTGATCCCAGCTGGAGATAGGAACTGGAGACATATGAATGGGACAGAAAGGGGAGAAGAAAGCATTGGGTGAGGGGGGACTGTACTAATGCCTAAGAACAGGACAGTCCAGGGATTCAAGAATGATGATGATGATGATGTCATTAAGGTTAGCATTTCTTAAATGTATTTATTTAATATTAATCTATTAAATTGGCATTTACTAAATGTTGTGTCCCAGGCGCTTCATAAACATTAACTCATTTTCACAACCCTATGAAGTAGATAGTCATAATATCCCCATTACAGACATGGAAACTGAGGCACAGAGTGATT
The DNA here is from genome assembly GCF_023851605.1 of Tamandua tetradactyla. NCBI lineage: Eukaryota > Metazoa > Chordata > Mammalia > Pilosa > Myrmecophagidae > Tamandua > Tamandua tetradactyla. Next base: position 6,396,187 of record NC_135327.1, on the reverse strand, counting down.
TCTGTTGTCACAGGCAATGAGGATTTAAACTCAGCCTGACCCTAAAGCTTAACCACCACTACACTTAATTAGCAATGACCTGATGCTTGCTGTAATTGAGTTATGCATGAGCTATGGGAGCTGGAAACTGCAGCCAGTGGGCACAGACGATGGCACCTGAGTGGGCTGAAGAACTGGCCAAGCTCACAGGAGCGGGAAGGGCATTCCAGGGAGGGGGAACTGTTGTGCAAAGGCTCAAGGGCTTGAAAGTGCACCACATGTCCAGAGCAAAAGTGTTAAGTTGCCCAGTGTGGCTGGAGGCCCGCGAAGGTGGACATGCAAAGGGCGCGGACAGTGGAGAGGATTTTGGATGTGATTCTAGAGGCAATGGGGGGCCGTGAAGGACTTTCAACAGGGGAGTGACCGGGTCAGACTTCATTTTGGCAAGACCATTCTGCTAACCCTCTGCTGAGCGCAGGCAGGGGACTAAGGGGTGGTCAGGTGGGGGCAGGGACCCAAAGGCCAGATAATAACGTCAGGACCTCCTTCAGGGCTTTGTGCCTGTGCACCCTCACCCCTTCAGGGGCCAGTACTTTTTAGTAAGCGCTCAGACGAAGTTGAAGGTTGAGTACAAATAATGATGCCTGGGATAAGACCCCCGCGCCCCTTCCTTCTTCTTTCTTCTCACCCCCATCCCCGCCCGTGCCGCGCAGCTGCAGGTGTGACAAGTGTGGCACCCAATAGCCAAAGGTCCCAGAAAGGGAGGCCTCCAGAGTCACCCCGCGGTCCTGCCGCGCCTGCACCCTCCTCGGGCTGCCAGCTTGCGGGACTCGGCGGGAAGCCCCCCGCGGCCTCCGAGCGGCCCACGCCCAGCGCCAAAGGCCCGCAGCCGGCCGTGAACTGGCGAGCACGGCCCCACGCCCTCCCGCATCCCGCCGCTCCCGCCGCCTCGCCGGGGAGACGTCCCCGGTCCCCCTCACTCAGGCCACGCGCTTTGCAATGTTTGCGTTTATTCCTGCCGGACGCAGACCCAGAAGGCGCAGCGCCTCCCTGCCGGGGCCGGGGACTGGGCGCGGCTGCGGCCGAGCCGCCTACGGCCAGGGACACGCGGTGTCGGCGGGGGCGCGGGCCGACTCCTTACTGCACACCCTCCATCATCTTCAGGAACTCTGCAGGGAGGGAGCGGGAGAGGGCATCAGGGATTACCCACTCGCGACGCGGAGAACTGCGGCAGGGGCCGAGCGCGGGCCGGCCAGGCCTCGGGCCACGCGGAGGGGCCACCCCGGTACTAACTAACAAACCGCACAAACGCTCCCGCACGCCCGACCCGCCCGCAAGGGGGAGGGGCCTCGGTCGGGCTCCGACCGGCCCCGCCCACAAAGCCAGCGCGCGCGTGTGCGCCCCCCGCGCATGCGCCCCCCTCGACTTGGCTCCCGCGGCCCTCACCGTCGAAGTCGATGCGGCCGTCGTTGTTCTTGTCCCCGTCCTTCATTAGGGATTCGAGCTCCTCGTCCGTCACGTGCTCCCCGGACGCCCTGAAAATCTCGGCCAGCTCCTCGGCGTCGATGTAGCCGTCGGCGTTCCTTGGGGCGGAGCGGCAGCACGTCGCCCCGGCCGCGCTCCTCGGCCCCTTCCCGCGGCCCCTCCCTCCCGGGGACTCGCCCCCAGGCCCCTCCCCCCGCGCCCTGCGCACCTGTCGAAGATGCGGAAGCACTCCGCCAGCTCCTCCTCGCTCTTGCCCTTGGCGTCCTCTTTCATCTGGCGCACCATCATGACCAGGAACTCCTCAAAGTCGATGGTGCCGCTGCCTGAGGACGCGGGGCGGCCGCCTGAGCCGGAGCCCCGGACGCCGCCCCTCCTCGCCGTGCCCCACCCCGCCGACCCGGGGCCTGCACTCACCGTCCTCGTCCACCTCCTCGATGATGGCGTCCAGCTCCTCCTTGGTGGGCGTCTGGCCCAGCATCCTCATCACCGTGCCCAGCTCCTTGACGCTGATGTCCCCGCCGCCATCGGCATCGAACATGTCGAAGGCGGCCTTGAACTCTGCCCGGAGAGTAGGCGTCCAAGGCTGCGGCGAGCTGGCGAGCCTGCCAGCCCCACAGCCACCCTCCCACCTGCCCACGCACCCCCACACCCGGTGCCCCCCGCCCACTCACCAGCAATCATCTCCTCGCTGAGATAGGACCGGGCCTCAGCCTGCTGGTCCGTCTGCAGAAGACACGGGGAGTCAGGATGCAGGGGAAGCAAGCCCTCGGGCGGATTCTTGCCTTCACCCTCTTCCCGCCACCCCCAGTTTCTGTGAGTACTCCTGGGGCCTCAGGAAAACCGGGTCCACACTTGCCGAGCTGCTGCCTGGCCCCACAGCATCCACCCCAGTTGAAAAGAACTCAGGGGCAGACACAGGTTATGTCCAAGATCTCCTCGTTTATCAGTCTGAAGGCCAGTCGACAACCCCCACTGACCTTGGGCAAGTCACTTAGTGTACCCTCATTTTTTCTCTAGATTGAGATGAAATTACGGGTGTGAAAGGGCTTCAGAAAGCATCATTCCAGCGTGATTTTTCCTAGCACCTGATAATGCGGTCCTACTTCAGGCGGTGCTCAGTAAATGATGACGCAACACAAAGCTAGTGGGCATGTACTGTGCCAGGCCACAGGCCATACACGGACCCAGAAGACCTGGACTCATCATCCCTCCCCTCAGAGAACTTGCAGAGGTGGAAGGCAGGGCTCCAAATGGTAAGGTTCTTAGGACTTAGTCATCCCAGTAAACACTCTCATGCTAGGTAAAAGGTGCTGGTGGCCTTGAGAGGGCGAGAGTAAGATTGCCGTAGAGCTTTCCGGTCATATCCCAGCCGGACCATCTGTGGAGGCTTCATGGAAGGAGGGGCCATTGGACTGATGCTTGGCAGCGAGGAAGGGCTGAGATGTCCAAGGAGTTCTTCAGCCACTGCCTCCCCCTTGCCCCCCCTCCTGCCACCCTTCTTTCCGGTGCCAGAAGGGCAGGCTATTTTTAATCAGGCAAGGGCAATAGCAGCTGGTCTCTGGGGTCTAGTTACTCCTTGAAGTGAAGTGGGGTGGGGGTGGGGGTCTCAGGAGAAAATGACAGTCCCAAATCAGAGCCCCTTTCTGGGAGGCTGCGGTCTTCCCAAGTCTGGTCTGTCGTCTTCTGCCTTTTCCCATCACTCTCGAGGCTCTGGAGCCCTGCACCTAAGCTGGCTGCAGGCACCCAATCTTCTGGAGAAGCTTTTCCTACCATGGACAGTTGGAAGGTTTGGCCAGGCTTGAGGCCCACTCCTGCCACTCTCTCACTGGGACCTTAGTCAACCTGCTGTGGGTCTCAGGGTCCCCAACTCTACCGTGAGGGAGATAAGTGAAGACCCCTCACAGCTCTGTGACTGACAGTGCTGGGAGTCCCAAGGCCTGGAAGGAATCGGCAAGCCTTGAGCATCAACCCATGGAACATCCCAACCTTCCCCTTCCAAGAGAAGTAGAAGGCCTTCTTCCCAGCCTTCCCCCAAGACCCCTGGCTTCCAGGACACTTCACACCGCAACTGTAAAACTCCGACTTACTGACCCGCATCCTGCACACCCGGTCTGGCCTGGGAGAGGCCCAGAAGTGCTCCAGCAAGGGAGAGAACGAAGTCCATCCTTACCCTTACCATGATTGTCGTTGGCTTGGGATCCTCAGCTGCGTGTCACCTCCTCTGCACACCACCACCCGAGGATGCCCCAGCCCTCTCCAGCCCCCGGGATTTGTAGGGGCCCCTTCCCCTCCCGCCTTCCTGCTCCCCAGGACTGGTTAGCCTGGCCAATCAGATTCTGGGGTCAGCGAGCCCCACCCCTCCCAGAATCCTAGCCCATTACCTAATTTAGCCAAGGGCCCTTGCAGAGAAATTTAAGCCTCTGAGCAGGTGGCAGGCCTTGGCGTCCTAGATTCTTGTGAGGAGGACTTTCCCTGCTCCCTGCCTCAGGGAGCCCCGGCTCAGGAGGCACACTTGTGCCAAGATGGGTACCGACAATCAGAACAGAGGAAAATGGGGCAGCAGGGGAGATAGAGTAGGCAGAGCACAGCTATGCTGTCCAAAACCCAAGATCCAAAGTCCTGCCTCTGTGAGCTGTGTGACACTGTGCAGGTGGCAATGCCTCTCTGAGCCTCAGTCTTCTCATCTATGAGATGGGGATAGTCATAACCTCCCTTACAGAGAGATCGCTATAAACAGGAGCCCAGATATGCCACCTAGCCTGTGCCAGGTACATGGCAGGCAAGTCCTGTCTTTAAACCTTGGTAGACAGCTATGACCAGTTTGTTGAACCTTTATGACTTGCCACACACTGAGCATTTAAACCATATGAGCTCAGCTAGTTTTCATCCCATGAGGTAGTAACTATTATTATCCCCATTTTCCTGAAGTGCTTTGGAAACCATAAGCATCTGTATGCATGTTGGTGATTCTTATTATTAATCCTGACAGGGATAACCTGGGACAGATGGTCCTGGGCAGAGGGGGAGGAGGGGGAGGGGGAGATGATGGGGGCATTTGGAAGGGGTCATGAAGGGGGCTGTAAATAAGATAAGCATAGAGAGCAGACAGCCTGTCTCCTCCAGGAAAAGGGTGTTTGGGATTCACTTTGGTTTTGATTTTGGGTTTTTTTTGGTGGGTGGGGTGGTGGGGGAATGGGTGGTCCCAGGGAAAGTTTCTCTATAGTTGAAGGGGCAGCTGACCTCCTCCTAGAGCTCCATGAAGGTATCTGGAAGAGCTCAGCTGGCCATCTGGAGAGTGAATGAAGTGGGCAGCTCTAGTCTGAAGAGAGACCACCCAAGAATCCTCAGGTTCCAGGCTGGGCATTTTGGGGTAGGCCAGGCTCCTGGACAGTGGCTAAATCAATAGAAAGCGCACCAAGCTGGTAGGGCATGGGTCCTGGGGCCAGGGAGGGGGTGCTGCACAGCAGGGAAGGCAGATGGACAGTGACAACTGGGCTGCCTCCTTTCCCTATATATAGACATTCCCAAGGAAAGCTCAGCAGAACCAGGTCAGGCAAAAAAGGACCTCCCCCAGCCAGGCAAAGGGCCAAGGGGCAACACCTAGGGGCCTCCAGTTTGGACACAAAATACTTGGAAACAGAGGTTGTGAACCTGCAGAGATTGTTTGTTCATTTGTGTGTTCTTTCATTCAGAGAAATAAAGTCAAATTCCTCAGTGTGGCAAGCAGGGTCCCATCTACCCCTCTGATCTTACTCCTTCCTCCTCTCTCCACCTTGAATGCTGCTCTGCTGTGATCAGACTTAAATACTCCCCCAAATATCACCCTTTAGAACCTCCATGCCCTTGTGCATGTTGTTTTTTTCTACCAGGAACCCCTTCTTCCCTCTCTTTGCCTGCCTACTTCCCTACTATCTTTTTCAGCTTTAACATCTCTTGCTCCAGGATCCCCCCTCCCCTATTCTCAGGTCAGGGGACTTCAGAGAGGTCTCCAGTAGTTTCTTGAATCACAGCACTGAGCATGCTGTATGATCACAATGTGTTCTGTATCACCCTGACCAGACACTGTTTCCTGTTCACCACTGCATCCTCCAGGGCCTAGCACTTGCCACTTAGCAGGCATTCAATACATACATAGCTGAAATGACTGGGATCTGATTCAATAAAAGGAAGGACTAAATAACAATCACGGGAACCAGCAGCTTTATAAGGAAATGAGCTCCCTGTCACTGGATGTTTTCAAGCAGGAGTTAGGTAACTATCTCGCAGGGAGGTTGTAAGGAGATGGCATATGCAGTCTAAGAGTTTTGGGGAATTCAAAGTTGTGGATCAGAAGACCTGTTGTATGGGTAAGTCCATTCCCCTCACTAAGCCTCAGACTTCCCAACTATAAAATGGAAGCAATAGGCCAGATTTTTGAGAGACCCTTTTGGCTCTGGGCTCCAGTTTGCTAAAGCTGCGGGGATGCAATATATCAGAAGTGGGTTGGCTTTTACAACGGGGATTTATTAGTTGATAAATTTACAGTTCTAAGGCCCTGAAAATGTCCAAATTAAGGCAGTAACAGAATGATACCTGGACTCCAAAGACAGGCCACTGGCATCTGGGACCCCTCTGCCACATGGGCACACACATGGCTGGCATCTGCTGCCTCCTTTGCTCCCAGGTCCCCTTGCTTTCAGCTTCTGGTTCCAGCAGCCTCTTCCCTGAACTTCTCCGGTTCTCGTTCCACTCTGAGCTCTCTTTGGGTGTTCTACTCTGAGCCCTCTGGCTTTTTCTGCCTTTTATCCTCTCATAAAGGACTCCAATAGAGGATTAAGTACCCTCCTCCTTGAATTGGGTGGGTCACATCTCAATTGAAATAACCTAATCAGAAGGTGCCACCACAAAGGGCTCACACCCGCAGGAAGGAACTAAAAGATTATGGCCTTTTCTGGGGTACATCACAGCTTCAAGCCAGCACACTCTGACAGCCATGGTTTTATGAACACTATTTGTACTCGGTCTTTTGAGGCATTTATCAAAGTGCAAGGTAATATTCAGCCAATGTTTATTTATTGGCATAAAGAGCAGGAGGAGCTTTGAAATTACATGGATTTGTTCCCCTATTTCCTAGCTGTGGACCTTGGGAAAGTCAAGTTGCCTTGGTTTCTTCATCTTGAAAATGGATCATCATTGTCCAGTAATAGACTCCAGGATATTGTGAGGGTGAAATGTGACACCATGTAAGGTGCCGCCAACTGAACTCTGGACGCCGTGGCACCTAAGAAGCGAACCCTGCCCCGCCCACTTGAGGGAGGGCAGAGAGTGTGCTCTCTGTGCAGACACGTCCCTGCCACTCCTCTCCAGGCCCACTCCCAACAGGGTTGCAACTGCTTTCAGGGAGGTTTTGTTTAATCGTATAACTAAGATACCTGCCCTGCTAGAGACAGACATCTAGACCTTCTAACAGGAAGCCTCAAATGATTCTTAATTCTTATCAACCGACCCTTCCCCTCCACAGAGAAAATGAAACCGGCGCCCCAGAGGAGCTGCTGAGATGACAGCAGCCCTGCTGCGCGGGAGAAGAGCAGGATGCGGAGCTCAGGAGGCTCTGGTTCCAAGTCCCCACACCTAGAAATCTCTAGCAGGCTGTGGAATTTTGGGCAAATGACTGGCCTTCCTGGTTCTTAGTTTCCCCTTTGACCTACTCCCTACATGCGAGACTCAAATGAGCTTGTGAAAGCCTGTGAGCACTGTAGAAACAAAATCATGATGTAACTGAGCATTTCGTCAGCCCCTGCCTGGTGCTGGGCCCTGGGATCCCCGCCTGAGCTGATGCTACCAGTTGCAAAATTACAGTCAGATCAGACGCCAGCCCAGATCCCGCACCCACTCCAGGCCCGGATTCCTCACTGGAGAAATGGGCGTCCTCTGCTGCATAATGACTTCGGAAAGTTAGAGAGCTCCGGGGACAACGAAGTGGAAAGATGGGGCGGACAGGGCTGCTGGGAGGGGTGCGAGGGTTCGAGGAGGGTGCGCTCCCGCCCAGTTGGGGGACAACCCGGCCGAGGCGTGAGGCTCGCCCAGGCCGGCCCCGGATTCCCAAGTCCCTCCCGGGGCGCGGGGCCCGGAATTCCCGGGCGGCTCCGGGCAGCGGGCGGGGCCGGAGGCGGGGCGGCGGCAGGAAGCGGCGCTCGGAGCGGCCTGGGCCGGCGGAGCCGCGGCGCCCGGCCGGTTTCGGCGAGCCACAGCGGGGTTGCGGGCCTTCCCGGGGAGCGGGGCGCCCTGGGCGCTCGGCGGGGCGCCGGAGGTAGAGGCGCGCGGGGCGGGCAGAGAAGCGGGGAGGACCCGGTGACCCTCCGCGGAGGAGCGCGGCCCAGGCTGCGCGGGCGGGGGGATGGCGGCGCGGCAGGAGGCCCGGGGCGCGCGGGACCCCCAGCGGGCGGGGGCGGGGCCTCCGCGGCGCCCCTCCCTCCACCGGCCAGTGCCCCGCCCCTCCGCCGCGCCCGGGCTGGGGGCCACCTCCCGCAGGGGCCGAGGACCCAGCCCCGGGTGCTCCCCCCAGGGTGCCATGGCCTCCCGGCTCCTGTACCGGCTGCGGCACGCCCTGGCCGGCGACGGCCCCGGGGAGGCGGCGGGCGGCCCCGAGGCCGAGCAGTTCCCGGAGAGTTCGGAACTGGAGGACGACGACGCCGAGGGCCTGTCCTCGCGCCTCAGCGGCACCCTCAGCTTCACCAGCGCCGAGGACGACGACCTCGGGGACGACGACGACGACGAGGAGGACGCTGGCCCCGACCCGTTGCCCACCGCGCGCCGTGCGTCGGGTGAAGACGCAGGCGAGTGCGGGAGACGGGGCCGGGACCGGGGCCCCACTAGGCCTCCGCGCAGCATCGTCTCCCGGCGCTCGGAGCTGATCCGGCCGCAGCCCCACTTCTTGAAGTGTCCCAGCCACCTCTGGTCCTGTGACCTTGAGAGCGTCACGCTTCTCTGAGCCAAGTTTTCCCTTGCATCAAATGAAAAAAAAATCACTCCCATCTGAGGGTCTTTGGGGGCATTAAAAGTAGAGGACCTGGGATGTAAAGTATTAGTAACGTGCTAGAATGCTTTGCTGACTGGACTATTATTTAATGTCCATTATGTGCCAGGCACTGTTTGGCACCAGACCCCCCGCTAGCCCTCAGTTCCACCTCTGTAAAATGGGAATAAAGTGAAATAAGTTGGCACTTGGGCACGTGGGTCCTGGCCCGGTGCTGACCTGACTGGGCACATGTGTCCTCGTGCAGAGGGAAGTTCCCAGACTGATGGGCCGCGGGGTCCGCTCCTGGCGCGGCAGCTGCAGGATTTTTGGAAGAAGTCCCGGAACACCCTGGTACCCCAGCGGCTACTATTTGAGGTTACCAGCGCCAATGTAGTCAAGGACCCACCCTCCAAGTACGTGGTGAGTGAGGGTCCAAGAACCCCTAGGCTCTGAGTCTATAAACGTGGTGTGGCTAAAAGAGATAAGAGAAGGCTGTAACTGCCAGGGAGGGGATCTCTGGCTGTGCAGTTAGAAAAAGCTGCTCCGTTTTACAGAGGCCAGAAAGGAAAAGTAACTTGAGAAGTTCTTGGACAAATTACTGAGCTTCTCTAAGACTGAACCAAATCTTAGAGACCAGCCCCTAGCCTGGTTTTGAGACCTAGAGCTGGTGCATGAGCCAAGGGTTTTGCAAATTGTAGCAAGATACAAAGGGAAGGATATTATCTGATTATCTGGGTCAGACTTAAGACCCAAGTTCCACAGGATAGTGGTGAAAGAAATGGACTTCGGAGCCACACCAGCCTTGATTCAAATCCCGTTTATTGCCAGTTGCTTGGCCTTGAGTGAGTTGTGTGAGCTTGATGACACAGTTTTCTCATCTGAGCAATGGGGATAGCGATAATGATATTTACCTCAGGGGACTGTGGAGGAATTAGATGAGACAGCACAAAAAACTCTTAGCACTGAGCCTGGCATTCTGAAGTGGCAGCTGTATTATTATTTTACTTTGGATTGAAAATAGCTGCAAAAAGGGAAACTGTTGTGGCCTCCTTCCAACTCAGGTAAGTACATTCCCAAGCATCTATCCTGTGCAGAATCATCTGTCTTGATTTAGGGGATGGAGATGGGGGTTGAGGTGAAGAGCAACCTGGGGAAACTGTTTTCCTCACTGTGGAAGGAACTGAGAATGAGGTCTGCCAGATCCTGTTTTCCATCAGGCCTGCCCCTAACCTCCCTCCTCTTCCATACCATCCTCCACATCTGACTCAGCAGGAAGGGGGCCTGGAGCTCTGTCCCACATCTGGGCCTCTCCACCCTTCTCTGCTTCTGTTAGTAAACAGGGCCACGCCCATGGGAAGACTCCTCCAATTCGAGTAAGGATTGACTCTGACACTCAGGTGTTCAGGGGCAAAAGTCCCAGAGCTCTGGGGGAGGGGGGAGTCATGCACAGGAAGAGGACACCAAGGAGCAGCCACCAAGGAGCAGCCTGAAGGCAGGGAGGAATGGGGCGACTGGGTACCTGGATGGGAGACAAATGGCCGGTTAGAACACAAATGGCCCAGGTATGACCTGGTCCATGTACGGGGCAGCAAATCACCTCCTTTGTCCAATGAGGACCCTAATCCCCATTTGACTTATGGGAGTTAAGAGCTCAGGCTTTGGAATTGGATCTGTGTGGGTTCAAATCCCAGCTGGGCTACTCATCAGCTGTCACTTAGTGCAGGTGGTAAGTCCTTTGCCCCTTCTTTGAGCATTTCTTCAGCTGTCAGGGATAATGACCCCTTCCTTGCAGAACTGTTAGGACAATTAAATGATGTAATACATGTTAATGCTCAGCACAGCACCTGGCACAAGGTAAGTACTCATTAATGGAGCTACTGTACTACTTACCTCAGTGGGCGTGGCAGTGGGACATTACAAGGATGAAATCATGGATGTATAATGGTGTTTGGGTTGCTAATTAAAGATAAAAATAAAAGCTAGGTGGACATAAGGGGCTATTATAGACCAGTGCTTTCTGAAATGTGTCCTGCAGAAAACTGGTTTCTTATAATGCTAATAACTGTTCCTTGAAAGAAAAGAAAAAGAGGTTTTGCAGTCAATGTCTTAGGAATACAAAGTTGAACAAAAAGTAAAGCAGATTTCTTTATTGTGAGACTTTCAAATCCTTTATATTAACATGCACTGAGAATCTTCAAGAGAAGGCTAAAGCAGGCAAACCTAACTGAATAAGGGTGGCAGTAAAATTGGCAGTTCCACAAAACAAATTGGAGAGAAAAATCTGGGTTTGGTGTCAGCATGCCCTTAACACCTAACACTTGCTAATCCCCTTTTTATAATATGTTGACTAAACATTATTATAGAGTAACTCATATTCAGCTTCTCAGGCCTAGGAAAGCTTAGGTCATCTTATCCAGTGTTTCCCAAACCTCAGCCATTCCAGTACTGCCTTCACAATTCTTGTCATATCTAAATATGACTGGTACCATTATTGGCTTAATGTTTTTTTCTTTATATGAACCTGGTTTTAAAATAAGTTTATTCTAAAAAGACAATTTCATAGCACTGCCATGTGTGAAAAACCTCACTTGCCTTAAAGAAAAGCTCCCCATAAAAGTAAAAAGCAGAGAAAACTAAATAGTGTTATTAAATCCTGCCTAGAAGCTATTTCCTGAGAAAGCCTTGACCTGAGATTTGCTTTTTGTCTCTTTTCTAAAATGGAGATGGCATGTTGAAGAAACTGAGTTCCTCAATTGTAGTCAGCAAGATTAAAAGAGAATCAAAGGGGGAATCACCTCCCACCTATAATTTAAGAATATTTATTCTAGTACTTACCACCTAAAAACCACAGATAGCAACACTGTGTACATGTCCCGCACTTGAGCAAACACTGACCTGGTCCAAGAGGGAAAATGTCCTGCCAGAAGTCACCTAGGGAGGAGGTAGCTCACCTGGGCTGAGGAACTTGAGAACTGGTCCAGTGTCCTTTTCAGTTACTGCTATTTGGGCTGTCCCAAGACCCATCCCTGGATCTGGTTTGGAATAACTTGGTAGGAATGTGGGGGCATGTGTCCACAGTGTAGCAAAGCTCCAAGCTGGTCCTGAAGGTTGGCTCAGAGGCCCAGGAAACCAGCCTGGATTTCAGAGGGGTCGTCAGAAGAGCCAGCTGCTCCATGAGGAGGAAGTACTCCCTAGAAGGGGCAAAAGGGGCAGCAGCCCCAGGCACTGAAGCTCATCTCTGTCTTTCTCTCTCCGTGCTGCCTTGGGCCTGGGTCATTTCAGACGAGCCTCAGGTAAGATAGAACTGGGCTTTCCCAGCAGCTCCCACTGTCCTAGGCCCAGGCCTGGGGTGAAGGGAAGAGGTGGGGAACAGAGCTGGATGTGCATGGGCTGGGTGGGAAGTAGCCTGTGGACAACTTGCACCTGTCCTGACACCCACCCTCCCTGCAGCTCTACACCCTCGCCGTGATGGGCCCAGGGCTGCCAGATCGCCAGCCTACCCAGATCTCTCGCCGCTATTCAGATTTTGAGCGGCTGCATCGAAGCCTCCAGCGTCAGTTCCGAGGCCCCATGGCTGCCATCTCCTTTCCCCGTAAGCGCCTACGCCGGAATTTTACTGCAGAGACCATTGCCCGCCGCAGCAGGGCCTTTGAGCAGTTTTTGGGCCACCTGCAAGCAGTGCCCGAGCTGCGCCATGCCCCAGACCTGCAGGACTTCTTTGTACTGCCTGAGCTGCGGCAGGCACAGAGCCTCACCTGCACCGGCCTCTATCGGGAGGCTCTGGCACTCTGGGCCAATGCCTGGCAGCTACAGACCCAACTGGGCACCCCCTCAGGCCCTGACCGCCCCCTGCTGACCCTGGCTGGGTTGGCCGTGTGCCACCAGGAGCTGGAGGACCCTGGGGAGGCCCGGGCATGCTGTGAGAGGGCCCTGCATCTTCTAGGGGATAACAGCCCCCACTCTTTGCTGGCACCTTTCCTGGAGGCCCATGTCCGGCTCTCCTGGCGCCTGGGCCTAGACAAACGTCAGTCAGAGGCCCGGTTGCAAGCTCTGCAGGAGGCAGGCCTCACCCCCATGCCACCCCCCAGTCTCAAAGAGTTGCTTATCAAGGAGGTGCTGGACTAATCCTTGCCTAGACTTAAGGCCACTGTAAGGAGAGGGGCTGCCTCAAGATGGTGGAATGGCCCAGAAGAGAACACAGACAGCAACTGGGAGGCTAAAGGGCATGGTAGGAGCCCTTAGAAGTTTCAGAAAGAGAATGTGCAACAGTCTGAGAAAACTGGTTTCTTCTGTTCAACTGGGCTCAAGGTGAACTGTGGCTGGAGTTGCCCTGGGATGGTGCATGAAGCCTCTCCAGCTTCGGAGCAGCTGGGGACTATGTCCCAGTCAGTGTCAAAGGTCCCTTTTCCATGGGCCTCCGAGCCATGGAGGCAGCCTGGCCAAAAGGCTAGAGACTCTGCCCTTCGAGTCCTGGCGTGGAGGCATCCAGGGAGGACTGCTGTCTGGCCCAGGGGAATTAAAGGCCAGTCACTCCTGTGGCAGCAGTCTCTTTATTGGATGTGTGGGGTAGAAGGCCCAGCCCTTGACTATAACTCTTGCCTCTGGAGTAGGGGTAGAAGGGTGAACCTTGAAGCCCCAGGCCAAGCTGGTACCTCTGGCTAGAGCTTGCTTTCTGTGACCCGGGGCTTCACTCGGATCACACCCTCCTGGGCACAGGACACAGCCAGGACCCCATCCCGACGCCACAGCCGCCCATGGACCAGCCCCCGGGAACCACCTGTTGGGCGAGAAGGGTGAGAACTGCTTTCTCTCTGTCTCAACACAGCCAAAAACATTTTGTGAAATGGTTTGGCCCAGGACGGCTGCCCCACCACCACCTCCACCACCACGATGGCACCACTGAGTTGTGGCCGTTCCAAATACCCAAGTGCCCTTTTATAAGCCCATTGTGGCCAGTCACTGGGGGATAACCCCTCCCGCAGGAACTCCTCTTGCTGGGTAATGAGCACTTTCACATATCCACTGGCTTCCTCAAAGAGATCACAAAGGGAAGATCTCTGGGTACAATCTCACCCAGTGACCTGGCCAAGCAGATCTGCCCCACCACTGGACACTGTTAGGAAACCCATCAGTTCCCTTTTTAAAATCAAACCAGGTCCTCCAGGCTGGCAATTCTTGAAAAATATCCCCCCCACCACCACCACCACCCCCAGGGAGAAAAAGAAAACCACTAGAACCATGTGATTTGGCTGCCATGTGGAGTCTGATGTTTATGAAGGGAACCACTGGTTTCCCTTACACGTAACATGGCTCATTTAGTTCTCACCATAGCCAAGTGAAGCAGACATTTGTTGTCCCATTTTCCAGACAATGACACTAAAGTCTAGAGAGGGTCAGGAACTTCAGGAACTTAAATATCAGGGCCAAACCTAAACCCAAATGTCCTAAATTCAAGGTTGTTAATCCCCTATGCTGAGGCTGTCGATAATTTAGAGTATCCCTTGAATATGAAGAGAACCTTAAGTGCGGTTCCTGTTTTATAAAGCAGAACTCTTCTTCATTTGAAATATACTTCCTTGGAAAAGAACCCAGGGTTCTGAGACGAGTCACTGATGAATGAGTCTGGGTTTCTCCTTATCCCATAAAAGGACGTCCAAGTGGGAGCCTTAGAGACTATTGAGTGTCCTGACTGCCCCTACCCCTCAACCAGGGTAATCACCAAATTGGTTCCCCCCAGTGACAGTCTGATGGGCCATCAGGTTTAGATACCACTGCTCTAACACCACCCCCCATTTATTCACATGGGGAAACTGAGGCTCAGAAAGGAGAGTGGATTTGCCCAAGGTCATAGAGAATCTGAGGTGGTTCTGAAACTAGAACTAGTCTCTATGAATCTTTCCTTTGACCTTCCCAGCATGTTATAGAACTCTGGAGCTAAAAAGGTATCCCCTTCATAGAAAGCCCTACCTTGTCATTTTGAAGATCAGGATGCCAGAGCATGGGGTAGGGGCCAAGAATAACCTGCACAGTTTTCCCACAGGAAGTAGGGAACAGCACTGACCAAGAAGCCATGATCCCTGCCACCCCAGGGTCAGTGCCCTTGCCCCACATGGTCCCACACTCACCAGCCCAGGGGCTCTCGCACTCATAGAGCATCCACTGGTCAGCTCGGAAGGGGGCGTGGAACCACATGGAGTGGTCCAGCGAGACCATGAAGTGCACCTTATGCTGGCAGAGGTGGGGCAGCATGGCCGTGCCCAGGAAGGCATAGTCCGAGATATAGGCAGCCACACAGCAGTGCATCTTGATGTCACCCTCCCCTGCAACAGGTCCCAGCCCCATTAGCCCTGGGCTCCTGAGTTTTATGGCTCAGGAGCTGCAGGAAAGTTGCGGGTGAAAGAGGTGTCCATGCACAGATGTGCAGACTGTTTGCTGCACAAGGGCACTTGACCCAAGGTGTGTGCTGGCAGGGAGGGAGGTGGAGGGTGAGTGAGGCCTGAAATCCAGTCTCCACTCATCAAGCCTCCCACCCTGGGTCCTGGAAGGGGGCCCTTTTTCCAGTATGCACAAAGGCACATAATGATTAGCAGTGCCTTGCCTTCTCCAGAAAGGGTTTATGGTGGGACTGTTGTCCTCTTCCATTCTTCCCATCCACAGGGCTAAGAGAGGCCCCCACAAGAAGCTGAGTCACCTTTCTTATCATGCAGATAAGGAAACAAACCCAGAGAGGGAAAGTAACAATACCCAGGGTCACACAGGGCAAAGGAATTACAGGTCTAGGCCCATGGGGAGTGTCTTCCTCCAGCCTGTGAGGTCCTCTTACCAATAAAGCCCCGGGCTCGCACCCAGAACATCTGTTTGGGCTCCATCCTCTCCAGCTGGCTCAGGGTGGGTGGATTTACCAGCTTGATCTCAATGGGTACCTCCTGGGCAGTAATTTGGTTCAGTCCCACTCTGTATTTCTCTTGGAGGTTAGGGTCCCTGAAAGTAAAAGGCAGAGGGATTGAGGGAAGACTCAAAAAGAGTGGAAGCCTCTCATCTGAAATGACCCCTTTCGTTCTTCCACAGGAATTCCGGAATTATCCCAGAAGCTCCCTCCACTCCTGGCAGGCAGAATAGCATGCATACTATCTGAATCCCTTCTTTCCCACTTATGACCTATGTGACCTCATCCAAGTTAGTACTATCTCTCTGAGCCTATTTTCCCATCTTAGTTCCAGTGCAACTAAGGAACAGAACTGTTAATTCTGGATAATGATAATAACTACCTCATAGCAAACATGGAGAAGACAAGATAATGCATATATAGCTCACACATCACAGTAATAAGGTGAGCCCTATGCCCTGTTCTAAGCATTTCACATACACTCATTCCTCGTGAGGTACCGTCATTTTTCCCATCTGATAAATGAAATAAGCAGAGAGGCCAAGTAGTTTGCTCAGTAAGTAGAGAAGGCAGGATTTAGATCTAGGCTGTCTGGCTCCATAGTTTGTACTCTGTAACTACTTCACTATTCTAACTATTCAAGGAATAGGCTACCCAACTTGGACTGAGTTACCTAACCCTAAGCAGTTGGGAACACTGTCTCCTTAGGAGGGAGAAGCCCATTTCTAGGGAAGCCTCTTCCCCATGATAACCACCACTCCCAGCTCCTCTTGGAAGCTACCATTTTCATCCAATCCTCTCGGTTACTGTCTGATACAACCTTTTCCGATGATGGGATGTTCTGTTATGCACCGTCCACTATCGTAGCCACTGCCCACATGTTGCTACTGAGAGCTTGAAATGTGGCCAGCGCAACTAAGGAACGGAACTGTCAATTCTGTTTTATTTTAATTAAATTAATATAGCCAAATGTGCCTGGTGGCTACCATATTGAACAGCACAGCTGTACATCTAGGGCCTCTTATGAACAATGTCTTCATTTCATTTCAGCAAATAGTTGTTAAGCACTGAACACATATCGGTGTTTATTCCTCTCTGCTTACAGTGAAATAACTACAATTTACTGAAAACCCACTCAGTGCTTTATATCTCTTATCTCATTTAATCCCTATAGCAACCTTATGAGGTAGAAATTATTGTTACTACCATTTTACAACTGAGGGCTCAGAGGTAAAGCAACTTGCCCCAGTTCATATAGCTAGTATGGCCAGTCTATATTTGAACCATGCCTTTTGGGCTCCCAAACCCCATCATACTCTGCTTCCTCTCTAGCATTCAACACTAAGCAGAGGCGCTGTCCAGATAACACAGCTGTGAAGGAAGAGCATAAATGACTACTCCCTTGTTTTAGATGAAGAGAATGGGGCCCCTGAGAAGCTGGGGTGTTAGGCAAGGTCACACAGAAGTGGCACTAACAGAGGCACAACTTCAGCCAGAATCCATGTGACTGTCCTTTGTCTGAACCTGAGCTTTTCCCCCTGTATCAGCATTTTTCAAACTTTGGTAGCTGTGACCCGAGGAAGAAATGCACTTTACCAGATGATATTCAAAATATCTAACACCCAGTAAGGCAATTGGCAGTGGCTGATAGAACAGACACAGGCCACAGCTCTGCACCAGGACGCTAAAGGATTCCCAGCTTCAGCTGCTGGCTCATGGATGAGCCAGGAGGAGGAGATGGGATCATCTTAGGGGGCTAGAGAGGTGGTTATTTAACAAGTAGTTACACAAGTTTACAAGTAGCAAAGCTGTGGCAGAGTCTGTATTTGCTGGATATAAGCCCTGCATTTTACACCATGGTTCAATACCCCTGTGCACACTCACACACACCAGAAACACAAACAACCGAAAGTAAAGTTTCACAAAAGTTTTTTTATCCTTAGTGCATACAATATACTCCAAGAGTTTCTTTTCTGTTCTATATTTTTTAAATGCTAATCAAAGCCCACTAGAGGATTCTATGACCAGCTACTAAGTGGCAACCACAGCTTGGAAACACTACCCTAGAGCCTCCCAGGTTGCTCACCTTAAATACTGGTCAATGAGGGCCTCATAGTCAAGCAGCTCCTCCGGTGGGGGTACAGTGGGCATGGAGAACTGGTGCTGCACAGGGCTGGGCTGGACCCGCTGGAAGGAGGCCTGGCAGATGAAGATGGGCTTGCCGTGCTGCACGGCCTTCACGAAGCGCACCGAGAAGCTTGCCCCTGTTCGCGTCCGCTCCACCTGGTACAGCACTGGTACCTTTGGGTCCCCTGTAGTGAGCACAAGAGACATGGTGAGCCCCTGAATCAGCCCCATAGGCCCTATAATCATCATAAGGGCCAGCCAGGCACCTCTGCCATTCATCCTCCATTCCTTTCTTTAGTTCAGTAGATACTGGGCACACAGAGAAAACACCAGGCTTAGTCATTTCTCTTGGTGCGGGTGGAGCTCCTCTGTCAGCAGCATAAAACAATCTGGACATTGCCTGATTCCCTGCGTTCAAATACCAGCTCTGCCACTCACCAGCTGTGTGACCTTGGGAAAGTCACTTAACCTCTCTGGACAGTTTCTTCATCTATAGAATGGAAATCATCATAAGATTTGTACAAGAATTAAATGAGTTCATAATGGTAAAGTGTTCAGAATAATATCTGGCACATTATAAGTACTCTATAAGTGTTTGTTAAATAAAATAAATACTCCAAGCCTTTGTCTTGTTCTGTCTGTGTCCTGGATCCTGTCGTGAGTCCAGAGCAATTTCTTTTTATCAGGGAATAGCAAATTATGACCCATGGGCCAAATCCAGCTTGCTGCCAGCTTTTGTAAATAAAATTTTTCGGAACACAGCCATGCTCATCCGTTTATATATTATCTAGGGCCATTTTCATGCTATAACAGCAAAGTTGAGTAGCCATGACAGAGACCATATGGCCTGCAAAACCTAAAGTACTTACCATTTTCTGGGTCCTTTACAGAAAAAGCTTGTTGGCTCCTGCTCTAGATTCTCTTTTCTTTCTTTTTTCTTTTTTTTAAACATAACATACCAACACATACATTCTTACCATATGATCATTTCATTCTTGGTATATAATCAATAACTCACAGTATCATCACATAGTTGTATATTCATCACCATGATTATTTCTTAGAACATCTGCATCATTTCAGAAAAAGAAATAAAAAGAAAAAAACTCATACCATACCCCTTACCCCTCCCTCTCACTGACTGCTTGTATTTCCATCTACCCAATATATTTTAGCTTTTGTTTCCCCTATTTTTTTTCTCTACCCCTTACTACTCCCTTTCATTGATCACTAGCATTTCAATCTACTAAATTTATTTTAACATTTGTTCCTCCTATTATTTATTTATTTTTAATCCATATGTTTTACTCATCTGTCCATACCATAGATAAAAGGAGCATCAGACACAAGGTTTTCACAATCACACAGTCACATCACAAAAGCTATATCATTATACAATTATCTTCAAGATACAAGGCTGCTGGAACACAGCTCTACATTTTCAGGCACTTCCCTTCGGCCTCTCCAATATACCTTAACTAAAAAGGTGGTATCTATATAATGCATAAGAATAACTCCAGGATATCTTCTCGACTCTGTTTGAAATCTCTCAGCCATTGACACTTTATTTTGTCTCATTTCTCTCTTCCCCCTTTTGGTCGAGAACCTGCTCTAGATTCTCTTAGCTCTAAACCTGTTTAACAATTCAGATGATTCCTGTATTACATTCTTTTACCTCCTCAGAGAAATACTTAAAACACCTGCTGATTAACATTCTTCCCTAACTTTAGAAAAAGAATTGATATGATAAATGGTCAAGGACTCCCTCCCACAGCATCTCTTATTAAAAAATCATTGAAACATAATCATTAGTTATATTTAATGTATTTGATAGAGGCTCACATCACAAACTAAGAGTGCTTCCTTTTTGCCTTGCTGCCAGGAAACTAAGAACTAACTGCAATAATATGTCTTAGCCTAGTTTTGGTACAGTCATTTCCCCAAATCCCATTACTACTAGCCTGCTGTACTTTGATTTTTAGTAGTACTATATTATAAGCTGTCTTGCACCATTTCCAGAAGGTGCTTGAGGAATAAATAATTGACGATTAATTTTGAAATGGCAGCTTAGGCATGGCTAATTTCTTGTCTCCCCTGAGATGGAGAATTTCCAAGGAAAAGGATCTTTCACCCAGCGCCTGGGTGAAAGAGAAAGGAGCAGTCCACAAACACAAGGTGAAATCCTGACTCTGCCTCCCTAAGCAGCCATGGGAACTGCCACTAAACCTCTTTGGGTCCCAGTTTCCTTATACACAGAATGGTGGCAGGAGTGCCCACCTCTCATGTTACTTGGTGTATGCTGTAATATGCAATTTTTAATTATTTCCATGAGCTCATCATAAAAATAATTATTATTTATGGGAAAATATGCAATGTGCCAGTCCCTACATTAGATGCTTTACCTGCAAAGACTCACGTAATTATTATATTTCAAGATGAAGAAACAGATTCTGAGGGGTAAGATAATGCCCCACCCAGACAAACAAAACAAAACAGGTCTTTCACTGGCCCAGAAGGATTGCATCATCAAAAGGCCAACCTTTGGGACACTTCCTGGAAGATGGCGGCTTAGTAAGACGCGCAGATCTTAGTTTCTTCTCCAGGACACCTACTAGGGGAGTAGAAACGATACAGAAAGCGCCCAAAGCCACAACAGAGATAAAAAAGACAGCGTACCCCATCCTGGAACGGCTGGCTGGCTGAGAGAAGCAGCTCGGGTGAGATCGCCGAGGCGCGCGGGCCTTACCGGGCGGGGTGGCAAGCGGCCGGAGTTACTCCCTTCCCCCTTCCCGGGCCGGCTGGGAGAATTGGAGAGGTGGTCCCCTGAAACCAAGGCGACTGGCGCCCACACCACGCCCCGGACCAACTGAGAGAATTGGATCGGAAACCCCCAGGCCGCGGAGAACGGTGACCCCGTGACTCCCGGGGAACGTGCACTCTCTCGGGTGGGCCGCTGCCGCTGGCGCCCTCCCGCCACGCTTGTTGCCCAGGGCCGACTAGGAAATTCGGACGGGCTCTTTCCCTGGCTGCGGCGACCAGCAACCCTCCCTGCGTTCGGACCCCGGGCCGGCTCAAGCCGCTTCGGCTAGCGAACCCCCAGGACGGCGAGAGTTTTCCAAAGTTTAAGGTCCCACAGCACCTTTTACTGGTGGGACCCGCAGACAAACGTGTGCCACGAGCGCCACTTACTGGGCAGGATAAGAAAAACAGAACCCAGAGATTTCACAGAAAAATATTACAACCTTGCTGGGTCCAACACCAAGAGAAATCTGAATAAATGCCCAGACGCCAGCAGCAGAAGATAACTGTCCACGCTCAAAAGATTGAGAATATGGCTCAGTCAAAGGAACAAACCAATAGCTCAAATGAGACACAAGAGCTGAGACAACTAATGCTGAATATACGAACAGAAATGGAAAACCTCTTCAAAAATGAAATCGATAAATTGAGGGAGGACATGAAGAGGACATGGGCTGAACATAAAGAAGAAATAGAAAAACTGAAAAAACAAATCGCAGAACTTATGGAAGTGAAGGATAAAGTAGCAAACATAGAAAAAATAATGGATAGCTACAATGATAGATTTAAAGAGACAGAAGATAGAATTAGTGATTTGGAGGATGGAACATCTGAATTCCAAAAAGAAACAGAAACTATAGGGAAAAGAATGGAAAAATTTGAACAGGGTATCAGGGAACTCAAGGACAATATGAACCGCACAAATATACGTGTTGTGGGTGTCCCAGAAGGAGAAGAGAAGGGAAAAGGAGGAGAAAAACTAATGGAAGAAATTATCACTGAAAATTTCCCAACTCTTATGAAAGACCTAAAATTACAGATTCAAGAAGTACAGCGCACCCCAAAGAGATTAGACCCAAATAGGCGTTCTCCAAGACACTTATTAGTTAGAATGTCAGAGGTCAAAGAGAAAGAGAAGATCTTGAAAGCAGCAAGAGAAAAACAATCCATTACATACAAGGGAAACCCAATAAGACTTTGTGTAGATTTCTCAGCAGAAACCATGGAAGCTAGAAGACAGTGGGATGATATATTTAAAATACTAAAAGAGAAAAACTGCCAACCAAGACTCCTATATCCAGCAAAATTATCCTTCAAAAATGAGGGAGAAATTAAAACATTCTCAGACAAAAAGTCACTGAAAGAATTTGTGACCAAGAGACCAGCTCTGCAAGAAATACTAAAGGGAGCACTAGAGTCAGATACAAAAAGACAGAAGAGAGAGATATGGAAAAGAGTGTAGAAAGAAGGAAAATCAGATATGATATATATAATACAAAAGGCAAAATGTTAGAGGAAAATATTATCCAAACAGTAATAACACTAAATGTCAATGGACTGAATTCCCCAATCAAAAGACATAGATTGGCAGAATGGATTAAAAAACAGGATCCTTCTATATGCTGTCTACAGGAAACACATCTTAGACCCAAAGATAAACATAGGTTGAAAGTGAAAGGTTGGGAAAACATATTTCATGCAAATAACAACCAGAAAAGAGCAGGAGTGGCTATACTAATATCCAACAAATAAGACTTCAAATGTAAAACAGTTAAAAGAGACAAAGAAGGACACTATATACTAATAAAAGGAACAATTAAACAAGAAGACATAACAATCATAAATATTTACGCACCGAATCAGAATGCCCCAAAATACGTGAGGAATATACTGCAAACACTGAAAAGGGAAATAGACTCATATACCATAATAGTTGGAGACTTCAACTCACCACTCTCATCAAGGGACAGAACATCTAGACAGAGGATCAACAAAGAAATAGAGAATCTGAATATTACTATAAATGAACTAGACTTAATAGACATTTATAGGACATTACATCCCACAACAGCAGGATACACCTTTTTCTCAAGTGCTCATGGATCATTCTCAAAGATAGACCATATGCTGGGTCACAAAGCAAGTCTTAACAAATTTAAAAAGATTGAAATCTTACACAACACTTTCTCGGACCATAAAGGAATGATGTTGGAAATCAATAATAGGCAGAGTGCCAGAAAATTCACAAATACGTGGAGGCTCAACAACACACTCCTAAACAACGACTGGGTCAAAGAAGAAATTGCAAGAGAAATTAGCAAATACCTCGAGGCGAATGAAAATGAAAACACAACATATCAAAACTTATGGGACGCAGCAAAGGCAGTGCTAAGAGGGAAATTTATTGCTCTAAATGCCTATATCAGAAAAGAAGAAAAGGAAAAAATTCAGGAATTAACTATCCATTTGGAAGAACTGGAGAAAGAACAGCAAGCTAACCCCAAAGCAAGCAAAAGGAAAGAAATAACAAAGATTAGAGCACAAATAAATGAAATTGAAAACATGAAAACAATAGAGAAAATCAATAAGGCCAGAAGTTGGTTCTATGAGAAAATCAATAAGATTGATGGGCCCTTAGCAAGATTGACAAAAAGAAGAAGAGAGAGGATGCAAATAAATAAGATCAGAAATGGAAGAGGAGACATAACTACTGACCTCACAGAAATAAAGAAGGTAATAACAGGATACTATGAACAACTTTACGCTAATAAATACAACAATTTAGAGGAAATGGACGGGTTCCTGGAAAGACATGAACAACCAACTTTGACTCAAGAAGACATAGATGACCTCAACAAACCAATCACAAGTAAAGAAATTGAATTAGTCATTCAAAAGCTTCCTAAAAAGAAAAGTCCAGGACCAGATGGCTTCACATGTGAATTCTACCAAACGTTCCAGAAAGAATTAGTACCAATTCTCTTCAAACTCTTCAAAAAAATCGAAGTGGAGGGAAAACTACCTAATTCATTCTATGAAGCCAACATCACCCTCATACCAAAACCAGGCAAAGATATTACAAAAAAAGAAAACTACAGACCAATCTCTCTAATGAATACAGATGCAAAAATCCTCAATAAAATTCTAGCAAATCGTATCCAACAACACATTAAAAGAATTATACATCATGACCAAGTAGGATTCATCCCAGGTATGCAAGGATGGTTCAACATAAGAAAATCAATTAATGTAATACACCATATCAACAAATCAAAGCAGAAAAATCACATGATCATCTCAATTGATGCAGAGAAGGCATTCGACAAGATTCAACATCCTTTCCTGTTGAAAACACTTCAAAAGATAGGAATACAAGGGAACTTCCTTAAAATGATAGAGGGAGTATATGAAAAACCCACAGCTAATATCATCCTCAATGGGGAAAAATTGAAAACTTTCCCCCTAAGATCAGGAACAAGACAAGGATGTCCACTATCACCACTATTATTCAACATTGTGTTGGAGGTTCTAGCCAGAGCAATTAGACAAGAAAAAGAAATACAAGGCATCAAAATTGGAAAGGAAGAAGTAAAACTATCACTGTTTGCAGACGATATGATACTATACGTCGAAAACCCGGAAAAATCCACAACAAAACTACTAGAGCTAATAAATGAGTACAGCAAAGTAGCAGGTTACAAGATCAACATTCAAAAATCTGTAGCATTTCTATACACTAGTAATGAACAAGCTGAGGGGGAAATCAAGAAACGAATCCCATTTACAATTGCAACTAAAAGAATAAAATACCTAGGAATAAATTTAACTAAAGAGACAAAAAACCTATATAAAGAAAACTACAAAAAACTGCTAAAAGAAATCACAGAAGACCTAAATAGATGGAAGGGCATACCGTGTTCATGGATTGGAAGACTAAATATAGTTAAGATGTCAATCCTACCTAAATTGATTTACAGATTCAATGCAATACCAATCAAAATCCCAACAACTTATTTTTCAGAAATAGAAAAACCAATAAGCAAATTTATCTGGAAGGGCAGGGTGCCCCGAATTGCTAAAAACATCTTGAGGAAAAAAAACGAAGCTGGAGGTCTCGTGCTGCCTGACTTTAAGGCATATTATGAAGCCACAGTGGTCAAAACAGCATGGTATTGGCATAAAGATAGATATATCGACCAATGGAATCGAATAGAGTGCTCAGATATAGACCCTCTCATCTATGGACATTTGATCTTTGATAAGGCAGTCAAGCCAACTCACCTGGGACAGAGCAGTCTCTTCAATAAATGGTGCCTAGAGAACTGGATATCCATATGCAAAAGAATGAAAGAAGACCCATCTCTCACACCCTATACAAAAGTTAACTCAAAATGGATCAAAGATCTAAACATTAGGTCTAAGACCATAAAACAGTTAGAGGAAAATGTTGGGAGATATCTTATGGATCTTACAACTGGAGGCGGTTTTATGGACCTTAAACCTAAAGCAAGAGCACTGAAGAAGGAAATAAATAAATGGGAACTCCTCAAAATTAAACACTTTTGTGCATCAAAGAACTTCATCAAGAAAGTAGAAAGACAGCCTTCACAATGGGAGACAATATTTGGAAATGATATATCAGATAAAGGTCTAGTATCCAGAATTTATAAAGAGATTGTTCATCTCAACAACAAAAAGACAGCCAACCCAATTACAAAATGGGAAAAAGACTTGAACAGACACCTCTCAGAAGAGGAAATACGGATGGCCAAGAGGCACATGAAGAGATGCTCAATGTCCCTGGCCATTAGAGAAATGCAAATCAAAACCACAATGAGATATCATCTCACACCCACCAGAATGGCCATTATCAACAAAACAGAAAATGACAAGTGCTGGAGAGGATGCGGAGAAAGAGGCACACTTATCCACTGTTGGTGGGAATGTCAAAGGGTGCAACCACTGTGGAAGGCAGTTTGGCGGTTCCTCAAAAAGCTGAATATAGAATTGCCATACGACCCAGCAATACCATTGCTAGGTATCTACTCAAAGGACTTAAGGGCAAAGACACAAACGGACATTTGCACACCAATGTTTATAGCAGCATTATTTACAATTGCAAAGAGATGGAAACAGCCAAAATCTCCATCAACAGAAGAGTGGCTAAACAAACTGTGGTATATACATACGATGGAATATTATGCAGCTTTAAGACAAGATAAACTTATGAACCATGTAATAACATGGATGGACCTAGAGAATATTATGCTGAGTGAATCCAGCCAAAAACTAAAGGACAAATACTGTATGGTCCCACTGATGTGAACGGACATTCGAGAATAAACTTGAAATATGTCATTGGTAACAGAGTTCAGCAGGAGTTAGAAACAGGGTAAGACAATGGGTAATTGAAGCTGAAGGGATACAGACTGTGCAACAGGACTAGATACAAAAACTCAAAAATGGACAGCACAATAATACCTAATTGTAAAGTAATCATGTTAAAACACTGAATGAAGCTGCATCTGAGCTATAGGTTTTTGTTTTGTTTTGTTTTGTTTTGTTTTGATTTTACTATTATTACTTTTATTTTTTTCTCTATATTAACATTCTATATCTTTTTCGGTTATGTTGCTAGTTCTTCTAAACAAATGCAAAAGTACTAAGAAATGATGATCATGCTTCTATGTGATGATGTTAAGAATTAATGATTGCATGTGTAGAATGGTATGATCTCTAAATGTTGGGTTAATTTCTTTTTTTCCGTTAATTAAAAAAAAAAAAAAAGAGAAGGGATAATTGGAGATGAAGTCTGTACAACGGGACTGGATATAAAAACTCAGAAATGGACAGCACAATACTACCCAATTGTAATGCAATTATGTTAAAACACTGAATGAAGCTGCATGTGAGGTATAGGTTTTTTGTTTTTGTTTTTTTTGGTTTTTTTTCTTTCTATTATTGTTTTAATTCTTATTCTGTTGTCTTTTTATTTCTTTTTCTAAATCGATGCAAATGTACTAAGAAATGATGAATATGCAACTATGTGATGTTATTAAGAATTATTGATTGTACATGTAGATTGGAATGATTTCTAATTGTTTTGTTAATTCTTTTTTTAATTAAAAAAAAAAAAAAAAAAAAAAGGCCAACCTTTGAAGCTTACAACTAAACTGGAAAATAAAGTACACATCTGCTTCTAACTAGCATAGAGGTAAGAGTTGGGCTGGGCACGGGGTAACTACTGAAATACTTTATAGCAATGACTTTCAGGTAATACAAGGATGGGAAGTGGGGAGGCAGGGTCATGTGGTAAGAAAAAAATATATTTATTATAACATTTTATATCTGTAAAATGAAGGGGGAATCCACTAATTTTTGATAGTTTTTTTTACAAATCTCAGAATATAAAGTTCTACAAAATCTTCTCACCTGATGGGACTATACTGAAGTCAGTGACTCTTAAAATTATGGGCACTCTAGCACAGTGCATGGCACCAGAAGGTGTGAAGAATGAAGAACAAAAGACCCACAATGAACAAATGGACAACACGGTGTTGCTGGGCCAGATGACCAGCAAGTCTCAGCAGGTGTGAGGTCCAAGGCTTCGGTCCTCTCTTGGGAGGCTCCCCTAAGGACTCAACTAACTCACATTCTCTTTCCCCTCTTCCTTTCATTTTCCCTCTCCTCCCCTTTCTCCTCAGGCAGCCCCCCCAAGGCCAGGATGAGGTGGCTGCTGAGACACCTGAACGAGGGTGGGGGCAGGAAGGAGGTAACCTACCTGACCGAACAAAGTAGCAGTGCAGGGAATGCACGTGGATGTCTTCGCCCACAGACTTGGCTGCAGCCACCAGGGCCTGGCCCACGATCTGACCTCCAAACAGCCGCTGGGTGGTGGGTACCCAGTAATGCCTTCCTCTGTGGGAAGAAGGAAAAAATGGATGGGACTTGAGTGCTAGGCCTAATTCTATGGCCCCCAATAAACCTCTGGTGCAGACAAACCTCTTAGCATTATTGGGGTTTGGGATACTTTTGTGAACATGGCAAAAGCCATGGATCTTCTCTCCAGGTAAATATCTTCGCATTACTCTGCATATAACCTTTATGACCACCCTAATCTATGGACTTCAGTTAAGAATAACAATCCAACCCCTTATCCAAGTATGAGAACATGGATCAGAGATGGAAAGTGACTTGAGCAAGGTCATACGATCTAAACACTACAAACCCTGGACAATATGTGGGTCTTTTAATCTCAAGACTAGTGTTTCTTCTACTCCCCATACCGGGGTAGGGCTAGGTGAACCCCAAAGGCTGGGGGTAGGCTGCATTAAGGCCTGCCACCTGCAACCATCACCTACAATAGCCCAGTTCTTCCTAGAATCAGATTCCAAGCTGGAAGGGCTCTCAGACATCAAGCACGTCTAAGCCACTCACTGGACAGATGAGTAAACTGAGGCCCAGGGAGGTGAAAAAGTTTGCCCAGTGCTTGAGCTTTAAAGGTTGAAAGAATTAGGTCTCAAGCTTCCCACAAACCTGCCCCAGTGTTGGTCATTTTCCATTACCTACTTTGCTAAGAACCCTCCAAGTCACTGCAATTTGTTATGTCGGGGAAAGGAGGTTAAAAGACTAAGATAGTTTCTAATCGAGCCCGCAGGAGCTTTAGAGGCCAAAAATATGATATCCCCAGCTCAGTCAAAAGCTTAACTAATGTGGGCAAGAAAACAGGCAACGAGCTCAGGCCCCAGGATGTTATAAATTACCAGATCCCATCAACTGGTAATGGTGGGGAGGGGTTGCAAAAGGAAAATTCTGATGAATAGGCAAGAAGCTGCGAACCAAGGCACTTAAATTTGAAATCTGAGCTGCAAAGCGCCCTAGGGCAAATCACCGCCATTTCTAGGCTGGCTCTCCCAAAGGCATCACCCCTAAGAGCAGGCTTCCGAGTAGGTTCTCAGGCCACCACCTTATCTGTCCGGTCGACAAGGACTTCCTAGAGGTGGCGCTGCACGCCCCAGCACGGAGGAGGAGGGACGAAGCCGCAGCAGTAAGGACAGCGCTGTCCGGAGCACGCCCTTTACCAAACGCACAGTCTGCCTCCCCCGCCTAGCCCATCCTCGTGCCGGAGCTGGGCGCCCAGGGTGGCGACCGTCGAGAGCAGAAGCCTCTGTCCTAATGGGGGGTGCGAGTCAGGTGCGGCCGGCTACCTGAAGAGATCCTCGTCCAGCGGCTCGAGGTTGAGCACGCTGGTGACCAGGACGCTGCGGAGGTCCCCCAGGGGATCGCCGTCACCCTGTCTGCCCTCCTCCTCCGGAACCTGCGGGATCGACATCTCTCCCTCGCGCCGCCAGCCCGGGACTTTGCATCGGGTGGGGCACCGGGAGACTTCATCAGAATCCGCAGCTTCCGGCAGTTTATCCTAGTAATCGGAAGTCCCCGGCGGGCCCTGGTGGAGGCGGGGTTATGATTGGCTAGGGCTCCTGTCTGTCCTCGGGTGGGTGGGGCTAGTCTTTTCTAAGTATTGGAGGGAATGAGTGCCAGTCTGGGAATCTCGCGTGTGATTGGATGCGCTGGTGAGGCGGCAGATCCCTGGGACTGAATAATAAAGGCTGAGCGTCTTTTCCCTCGGTTAGACAGCAAAGACGCCTCCACCCCTTTATCAGCCCCTAGACCTTGGACTCCTCCTGTTAGGCCATCCGGGTGTGGCCGACCCTAAGGCCTCCTGTTCTCTTACAGTGTGACCTCTGACCCCTGGTGTGAGCTGAGGGGTCAGCCATGGAGCTAGGTAGCTGCTTCGAGACCTACAAGGACTTCAAAGAGTGCTTCAGCGCCTACAAAAAGGAGAACAGGTGCTCCTTCATTCTCAGGGACTGCGTCTCCGTCCGCTTCCACAACCTCAACCATGGCACGTCCATCCGCGAGGATATCCTGTAAGGGCAGGGCGGGGGCGGGGCGGGGCCGGAGGGTGGAGGGGGCGCCCTGGAGCACATTCCCAGCTCCAGGAGGGCGGCCTGGAGGAGGAGGAGGAGGAGGGAAATACAGTTGGGCCCTTATCTCATTCCGCAGCCATTCAGTCAAGGGGCACTTATTGAGCACCTGCTGTTTGTCTTGTGAAAAGAGAGCAAAACCTCAACAGGCGTAACATTTTGATAACCCATATCACCTTCATTCACTCCTTTTTTCAGCAAGTTTTTCTGAAATTCATGACTGCCATTTGTCCTTTTTTTTTTTTTTCCCCCTTTTTTGAGCACCTTCAAGATCCCAGACACAGTGTGGCCTTCACAAAGTAAAAAACACCTCGGCTATAATTTCCTTCATCAGTCCCCTCTTCACAAAGCAGTAACAGTCCATTGTTAGTTGGCTGATTCATTCATTCATTCTATAAAAACCATCCTAGAAATGGTTCTTGAGCTCCTGATATTCCCGCCATCTTCCAAGGCAGCATTTGTTACTTTGTGCACGCTTTTCCCTGCAGAGCTGTATTGAAGATTTTAGATAAATGTCATTTTTCCCATTTGACAGATGAGAAAACAGGAGTTAAAAACTCAAATGCCTTGAAGGCTCAGGCCAAACAGCCCAGTGTAAGAAAGTTTAACGTACCTTTTAATTTTACTATAAGAAAAAAGAATGATGAGATAACTGACACCAGGCCTCTGTGCTGGCAACAACAGAAAGAAGTGTGAATTGGGTCAATTGGAGAGCAGGCCCCATCTAATCAACTCCAGCTGATTGCTTCCATGTGCGAAAGATAAGAGGAGATCAGAAATTCTGACTTTCATGTGAACTTGTCCACCTTTTAAAAATTGGAAATCGGTTCAAATTTTAACTCTTTGTGGGCCAACTTTGGGAGTCAAATTATATCTGTGGGCCCCAATTTGGGATCTCAGAGTTGAGACGTTTGGCCAAAGCATCCAGGCTTGGTTGTTTCCACAACTCTGAAGTCCAATGTTGTGCTGAGTACATATGACATAATGATGAATAAGAATCAAACCTATCCTCAAGGAACTTAAGGATAGATTTGGACTCAGGTAAGCTAATTAATATGTGATAAAAGCTTTGAAAAAAGTTGTGTGCAGAGGAGGTAGCATATCTGGGAGGTAGGGAGAGGCTTCATACTGGAAGTAATGGTTTCTGTGGTCCTTGAATGAATTGCAGACCACTAGCATAGGAGGTCAGTGGTTAGTTATCTAGTAGCAAGGAGCAGTTTGACCAGGAAAGAAGGAGCTGCGGAAGCAAAGGCACAGATATATGAAAGAAAGTGATGTGTGTGAGAAACTGTGGCGTGCTGTGCTTGGCGGATGAGATCAGTTTGAGTCTTCCTGCCATTGTGAGGTTTGGGGACTCTGTCTTATGTGGGTAACGCCGTGCTAGAAAGTGAAAAGAATACCAAAAAATGCCCTTCTCTCAAGCTGTGTAGGGTCTAATTCAAATAAAAAGCAATAGCTTCTAGTTGCCTTCAGGGTCTTTAACTGGCTGTCCATGCCAGCTGACTTTTCTGACCTCTCCATCTTGCCCAGTGTACTCCATCCTTATAGGAGCTGCTCCACGCTCAGTCCCTGTCCCAAGCTGCTGCTGCTTTACATTTATCATTTCCTCTGGCTAGAATGACCTTGCCCATTCGTTTATCTTAACTCACTTTTCCTTAAATGGTCAGTTATTTTGTGTACCATTATCTCAGTTTTTGCCATGTCTTGTACTATATCTTAATTCACATTTTTCTGTAAATTCATCCAGTCTTAATAGTCAAACCTATTTTAGCCCCAATCTAAGCCATAATATTTATGTGGTAACAGTAAAATAGCAAAAAAAAAATAAGTGTACTTTAGGATCAGATTGACCGATTCAATGTAAAATGAAAGAGTGTTCATGTGAAATGAATGCTATGTGTTTAGAAATAATTATTAAGTATTCTCTTGCAGTCTGATGCCACTTTGGACCACATGTAGAAAACAGTTTTGGTTAATTACTACTTTTCATTCAGGTCTCAGTGCTTCTTCGAGGAAACCTTTTTGACTTTCCCAAGATGAGGTGTGATGGCTCCTTCTTTTTGTTCCTACTGCACCCGTTACGGCTCTTAGCACATTGTTTTGGAATACAGTTTTCTGGAGTTTCTCTGGATTGACTGACTCTTGCAGAGAGAGGTTCTGTCACTAGTGTATCCCCAGAGTCTAGCACAGAGTTTGGCTCATAGCAGGCGTTAAATAATTGTTTGTCAAATGAATGTATCATTAGGTGATTAGTGCTGGAAGAGAGAAAAATTGCTGTGGGCTAGAGAAGAGCAAGGAAGTCTGAACAGATCCTGCCAAAATGGGGAGTTGTTGGGAAGTATCTTAGTTTTTTACTTGCTGCTATAACAAATTACCATCAATTTAGTGGCTTAAACCCACGCAAATTTATTATCATAAAGTTCTGTAGATTAGAAAACAGACAACGACTCTCGGTGTTAACATCAGGGTGTTCACAGGACTGCATTCCTTTCTCAGAAGTTCTAGAGGAGAATCTCTTTCCATGCTTAAAAATATATATATTGTGGTAACATAAATGCAAAATAAAATTTCCCATTTTAACCACTTCCAAGTATCTAATTCAGTGGGAGTATTTATATTCACAATGCTATGCAGCCATGACCATCATCTAGTACCAAAACTTTTCCACAACCCAAACAGAAACTCTGTTCCTGTTAAGCAGTAACATCCCATCCCCACCCCCGGAACCTGTAATCTACTTCCTGCTTCTGAACTCGCATACTCTAGTTATTTCTGTAAGTGAAATCATATACTATTTACCCTCTTATGTCTGGTTTATTTCATTCAACGTGATGTTTTCAAGATTCCTTGCCTTTCTCAGCTTTTAGAGGCTGCCCACACTCTTTGGCTCATGGCACCTTCCTCCATCTTCAAAGCCAACCAATGGCAGATTGAGCTGTCACTTCATATCACTCTGACGTTGCTTCTGTCATCACATCTCCTTCTCTTCCTTCCACTTTTAAGGACCCACTCAGATAATCTAGGACAGTTTCCCTATTTTTAAATCAGTTGATTAGAAACCTAAAATCCATCTGCAATTTTAATCCCCCTTTGTCCTGACATAACCTAAACTATTCACAGGGTCCAGTCATTAGGATGTGGACATCTTTGAGGGCCACTCTTCTTACCACAGGAGGATTAACATCTGGAGGGAGAAATGGTATGCATTAATATGGATGTTAATGTGGTGTTCAAAAGGCAGTGAGGAGACTTGCTTAGCCAGAAGTGAGATTTATGCTGGAGGACAGCAGGAAAGACAGTTGGATTGGCCCAGATATATAGATAGAGGCTTGGGTATAAGTTTCGTTTATTTTTGTTTTTGTAAGTTGAAAAACTAAAAAAATGAATTTGTTTTCGAAGGATTAATATAGTCATGTCATTAAAAAAAATTCAGATCTTACCAAAAGGTCTAAAAGTCATTGTCCCTTCCACTGCATTATCTAGAGACAACCACTGAGAAGCCCTGTGCCTAAACAGGCATACTTTGTATGTGTGCATGCATCTTACTTTAAACATAAGTGGCAGCCTACTATTTATACACATCATTTTGTACCTTGCTTTTCTCACTTATTAATGTATGTTAGAGATTATTCCATATTACTTATTCCACTTGTTTGGGCAAGTCAGCCTTATTATAAGTTCTACTGTTTAATTCATTAACTTCAGCAAATTGCTTACTGAAAATTTACTCCATGCTAGTGTCAGAGAGTCAGTGTTAGAAAAGACAAATGGGGCCCCTGCTCTCACAGAGCTTACCCTCTAGTCAGGAAAACAGATATTAAACTATAATCACAGAAATAATTATTTACTTAAAATTGTGGTAAAGGCTCCAAAAGGAAAAGGGAAAAGTTCAAGATGCTGGATGGGAGTAATACAGGAAAACTTAACCTGGTTTTGGGGTGGTGGGGGGTGGTTTGTTAGCACATTGTCATTCCTGACTTTTTTTCTTTAACTTTTTATTGGAGAAATTGTGGATTTACAGAAAGATCGTGTATAAAATACAGGATTCCCATATTCCACCCTAGTATTAACACCTTGCATTGGTGTGGTACATTTGTTACAATTGGTGAGAGCACATTTTTATAATTGTGCTGTTAGCTTAGTCCCTGGTTTAACTTAGAGCTCACTGTTTGAGTGCAGTTTCATGGACTTTTAAAATTTTTTTATCCTATTACCATATATACAATATAACATTTCCCTTTTTAACCACATTTAGATCTATATTTCAGTGCTGTTAATTATGTTCACCGTGTCCTGCTACCGTCATCACCATCCATTACTAAATATTTTCATATTTCTGGCAGTTGGCAGAGATAGTTTACAAAGCATGTTCACCTTCATTGTGAATAACCTTGTTCTAGTTTCCTAGCTGCCAGAATGCAATATACCAGAAATGGAACGGCTTTTAACAAGGGGAATTTAATGAGTTGCTGGTTAACAGTTCTAAGGCCAAGAAAATGTCCCAATTAAAACAAGTCTAAAGAAATGTCCAATCAAAGGCATTCAGGGAAAGATACCTTGGTTCAAGAAGGCCGATGAAGTTCAGGGTTTCTCTCTCAAGTGAGAAGGCACATGGCGAACACAGTCAGGGCTTCTCTCTCAGCTGGAAGGGCACATGGCGAACATGGTGTCATCTGCTAGCTTTCTCTCCTGGTTTCCTGCTCATGAAGCTCCCCGGGAGGTGTTTTCCTTCTTCATCTCCAATGGTTGCTGGCTTGTTGACTCTCTGCATATCATGGTTACATCGTTCTGCTCTTTCTGAATCTCTCATTCTCCAAAATATTTCCTCTTTTATAGGACTTCAGAAACTAATCAATAACCACCCAAATAGGTGGAGACATGTCATCCCTTAATCCAGTTTAACAACCATTCTTGACTAAATCACATCAACGAGGGAGATGATCCAATCACAGTTTCAAACATACAGTATTGAATAGAGATTATTCTACCTTTATGAAATGGGATTTATATTAAAACATGGCTTTTCTTAGGGGGCATACTTCCTTTCAAACCAGCACAAACTTCATCAGAGGCAAGTTTTGTTGTTCTCATTAAGTGAGTTAACACTTGTAAAATGCTTAAAATTGTGCCTAGTACTAGAAGGTCTTTCATAAATATTAGCTGCTTTTATTGTTATTATTATGCTACAGATAGGAAAACTGCAGATGAAATCAGATGTTAAGGGGAGACTAATAGTTTCTACCTCCCTGCATTATATTAAGGCTCAGAGTTTAGTTATGTTACTCTTTGAAGGCTGTATTTTAGGAAACTAAAGGAAAGCATCTAGGTGTTAGAACTGATGGTTAGATCCAGCCTGTTTATTGCCAGAGCTCTTAGCTGCCATACTTAACCATTAGAGTGTACAGCTTTCTAATATCCTTTGTTCATTTATTCATTCAGCAAACTTTTATTAAGAGCCTAAAAGTCAGGCTTTGGGCTGGTACAAAGATGAATAATTTGTGATCTCTACCCTTGAGGACAATAGTGGACTGAACTAGCTTATGAGATAGTGAATTTATGAGTGACACAGGCCTTTAAGCAGACACAGGTCGACAGCTTGTTAGGGGTGTTGTAAAGGATATTCTTGGATTATTTATTGGATACTGGCTCTGTAAACAGTGCACTGTGTTGGGCTTTTTAGTGACACAAGAATACGAAGAACATGTGCTGCTCTTTGGGTACTGGGGACAGGTTGGGGAAATTATTTTAGGAGACAGTTCAGCAGAGTGCAGTATTTCCCACAGCCACGTATACATATACATACTGCTGGTGGTCAGGCAAGATTTTAGTAGTAAGTATTTATTTAAATATGTAGACATAAAATCTTCTTGTAATGCAGAGCAAAGCACGTGAGCCGATTTGAAGAAAACCACTTGAAAATAATATGCAATGATATGTGGGTGGCTATGGCAGATGTAAAGATGGCTTATGATTTATTGACGTTCCAGAAACTCTGGTGCAGTAGTTAAGATTAAGGCTCCGGATTCAGAGAAACAGGCCTTGCCCTTGCTAAAAGAAAACAACAATGTACAATGTAGATTGAAGGAGAGACTGTTTGCATGCCTGGACATCTCAGACTGAGTGGAGTGAGTCTCAATAACCATCTGATCACAGCTCCTTATAAAAGCACTTAGGGATGCATGGGTGATTCGGTGGTAGAATGTTCACTTTCCATGCAGGAGCCCCGGATTCGATTTCCAGACCATGCATAAAACAAAAAAAGGATGTAGGAGACTTCTAAGTGGAAAGTTACAATAATTGGTTGACAGTTAAATTCTTCATTACATGGGAGGTTCCTACAAAGCAGGGAAGAGGTACACTTAGTTAGAATGGTATACACGTCCGTTTCTAAAGCGCTGTCCCCACGGGACCAAGATCAGTTTATCACTAGAGGTTGGTCACATTGCACCGTTATTGGGATTGTTCTGCCATCTCTGAGTCCTGTCCTTGTAGTCAGTTTTTATCATCTGGGAAGTCCCTGCCATTTCTTGGAAAGGGATGACTCCCAGCAATGCCATACAGGCAGTGATCTTATTTTATTCAAAACCCTTAACTTTGGGCAAGACTTTTTAACCCCTGAGACACAGACTCGTCCTCTGTAAAATGAGGAGGGTTGTGACGAAGATTAAATAGGAAAATGCACGTAGGTGCTGAAGCATAGTGCTCAGTAATATTTGTAAATTGACTCATATATCATATATTTCTATATGATAGAAGCGGTAAGTACTTGGGAAATATGTTGTAGGAATTGTAAGCCTTGGAAGGGATTTAATTAAATGACCCAAAGTCCCTGTCAATGGAGAGATTCTATGATTTTTATGACCAATTTCCCCTCTCATATTTTTATGGCTGTTGAGTGTTTCTTTTTGTTAGGCCTTTTTGGGAATTAATGTTCTTCAAGCACTCCACAGTATTCTGACGTCGCTCTCCATTGCTACTCAGTTTGACAGTGACCATTTTTGGATACTTTTTGGAACACATTCCTATACTTTGCTAAGAATTTCATAGGCCTTGTCTCACTGAATCCTCATCACAGCCCTTTCAGCTGGCCTTTGTTATGTGAGTTTTCATTGTCCATGCATCCAGAGCTGTAAAGGAAAGCAAATACAAAAATCTTGCTAATAAATTAGTGCCTGTTTAGCCATTCCCTCCTGTATCTCCTTCCAGTCCCATCAGCATCTTTGGTAGTCAGTGCCTAGCTGATCCATAGATGTGGTAAACGTCAGGATAATTACAATACAGAGAAAACTGGTTGCACTGAATTTGCACATCTCCAGTGGGCTGCAGGACTTACTGAAATCCCTGAAAGTAAGAAAAGAGAACTATTTACATCACCCTCCACCTTATACCAGTTAGCAAATGAAGAGGGCAATTAACAAGGATATGATGGAACTTGAAATGCAATAAGATACACCCTTGGAAACTTGATAAAGACCCAGAATATTTTGGCAGAACTGACCTTTGCATATTAAAAAAATGAGAGAAAAATAAAGTATACTGTATGGGATAACTATACCAGAAAAAAAAAAAGAAGTTGCTTTGAGTCATTCTTTGATTATTTTCAGAATTGGCATATAGTTGCCATTATAACCTACATTTTGTTAATACAAGATAATAGTAGCATCATAATTTTTGTCTTTTTTATTTTTTGCATGGGCAGGCACTGGGAATTGAACCTGGGTCTCCAGCATGGCAGGCAAGAATTCTGCCACTGAACCACTGTCGCACCGTCTGTTTTTTTAAGAAAACATTTCACTCAAATCTTTTTTTTTTTTTAATTTTTTGTTTAAATTTTTATTGCTACAATAACATATAAGCACATACATTCTTAACATACAAATATTCCGTACATGGTGTACAATCCCTGGCTCACAATGT
This sequence comes from Tamandua tetradactyla, assembly GCF_023851605.1. Classification (NCBI taxonomy): domain Eukaryota; kingdom Metazoa; phylum Chordata; class Mammalia; order Pilosa; family Myrmecophagidae; genus Tamandua; species Tamandua tetradactyla. The sequence goes on along the minus strand of NC_135327.1, from coordinate 6,359,010 downwards.
CATCACATAGTTGTATATTCATCACCATGATTATTTTTTAGAATATTTGCAACACACCAGAAAAAGAAATAAAAAGGAAAACACTCATACATACCGCACCCCTTACCCCTCCCTCTCATTGACCACTAGTATTTCCATCTACCCAATATATATATTTTTAAATTTTAGCATTTGTTCCCCCCATTATTTATTTATTTTTAATCCATATGTTTTACTCATCTGTCCAAACCATTAGATAAAGGGAGCATCAGACACAAGGTTTTCACAATCACACAGTCACATCACAAAAGCTATATCATTATATAATCATCATCAAGAAATAAGGCTCCTTCAACACAGCTCTACATTTTCAGGCACTTCCCTTCAACCTCTCCAATATATCTTAACTAAAAAGGTGATATAATGCATAAGAATAACTGTAGGATAACCTCTCGACTGTTTGAAATCTCTCAGCCACTGACACTTTATTTTGTTTCATTTCTTTCTTCCCCCTTTCGGTCGAGAAGGCTTTCTCAGTCCCTTGATGCTGAGTCCCGGCTCATTCTAGGATTTCTGTCCCATGTTGCCAGGGAGGTTTACACCCCTGGGAGTCATGTCCCATGTAGAGAGAGGTTCACTCAAATCTTTTTTCCACTATTTATTATGAAATGTTTCTAGGGATGTTTTTGGCTGCAATTTGGCTGAAAAATATGGCTGAACTTCGCGTATTAGTTCCCCAAATCAGAAGCCCAGAGGTGGGCCTCTGAAGGTGATTGTTTCAGTGACCGGAAGTATTTCCATCTTTCCACTCTGCCATCCTCAGTTCTCAGCTTTGCCCCTGGGATGATTCCCTACATGGCACAAAATAAAGGAGGCACAGCCAGAAAAAATAGTCTACTTTGGTTTCTTACAGACTTCTCTCATGTTTCTTTGGCCAGAATTGGGCCAATAGCCATGCCCATTCCTTATGGGATTATTTTAATTGGTTTACACTATTCCTGAAGTGTATAGGTATGTGGGGGGAGGGGTAGCATTTTAAATAAAATTGAAGTTCTTTTGGAGGGAGGGACAAAAGGATGAGCCAACAGAATCTGCTACGGCCTTTTAAATGCAGTCACTTTAAGTGGTACTGATTGTTCTTGGATCAGGAGGTGCTTATTTTATTGTTATTTGCATATTTAGAGTAAAGAATTGAAGGCTTAAAGGAAGTAAAGTGATTTGCTGAGGTCACACAGTTAGGATCTCAGAGCTAAGATCTTCTGACTGCTGTCTTGTTCCTAACTCAAGTTACATTGTCTAAAATGGCTTTGCCCTTTCTTCACCTATAAAAATCCTTCTCATTCATTGTTCAAGGTACAATTGTTCAAGGACAAAAATCTTATGTAAAATTAATCTAGAGTCTTAATCTATGCCAATCCTATAGTCAGAGCAAATCACTCTTTCTTTGGTTGTAAATATATTGCTTGTACCTCTATTTAACATTCACTTTATTTTTTTTCATAGATTTTTAAAAAATTTTTATTCCCATTACCATATATGTACAGTATAACATTTCCCCTTTTAACCACATTCAGGTCTATATTTCATTGCTGTTAATATGTTCACAGTGTCATTCTACCATCATTACCATCCATTACTAAAACATTTCCATCGTTCCAAATAGGAAAACATTCACTTTATTTTAACTTTTACTGGCCACCTATATAATCATGTCTCTGTTCACTAGACTTTTGTTGTTGTTGTTGCTCACTACACTTTGAGAGTAGGGATTGTTTAATTTGTCCCTGTAGCTTTCCAAGCAACTAATACAATGTCTGGTACATAGTAGGACTCAGTAAATGCTTGAAATTAGGCAAAGGACTGGTCCAGAGTTACATATAGTGCTAAGACTGGGAACCAAGTTGTCTAACAGAACTCTACTCCTGTGATCTTGTGTTGTAGGAAGAACTTTCTATGTCCTACATTCACTCATTTGACATTTGTTCAGTATAAATCTGTAGGGCTGCTGGTATGTACCAGAGACAGTGCCAGGCACTGGGGGCACAGTGGAGGCACGGTCAGGCCCTTGCCTTCTGGGTTTACAGTCCAGGAAGAAAATTCAGAGTAGACTAGAAGGAAACAAGACTGACTGACTTTTCCTTCCTCCAGATCCTGGTTGAGCACTTTTAGAAATCAGCATTGTCCCTGCCTCTAACGGAGTCTGTTTTTACTGGAGAGACAGAGATAAGTCTAGATTAAAATAACTACAATACTGAATGAATTTTTACAAAACAAGTGTGTACTTTACTGCATATAAGTTATATCTCAATTTTAAAAATTAAAGGGAGCAGGAAAAAAATAACAGGCTTCAACGTAGTACCCATTAAGTCTGAAATGCATGATGCCAATGAGGACAGTATGTTTAGAAACCATCAAGGAAGTTATTGAAGCTGACCAAGGTGTATAGGAGGAGGTCAAGATGAGGAGGGCAAAAATGGGAGTTCTGAGAAAAGAATCAGAATGAGGAATATTTTAAAGGAAGAAAGGCAACACACTGGTGAATTACACGCTCCGCATAATGGTAGTCAGACAGACTTGGTTAAAATTTCAGGTCCTCCCCTTGAGAACACTGCTGAACCTCTTTAAGGCTGCTTCATCTTCTATAAAATGTGGATGATAATAGTACCCCTTACCTAGCTTAAAATGATGCATGTTATGGCTTAATATATAACGTGGCATATAATAAATCTTCAGTACTTGGAGTAGTGGTAAGGAAGAATTTTAAAAGTTTGTTAGCATATTGGATATGGGCACCAAGGAGAAAAGGAGAAAGGAATTAAAAAGAATGCCAAGGTTCCCATCCTTGGAGGTGTGGTCATAGGGGAGCCAGAAATGATATAAAGAGCTTTTTGATTGGCAGTCATCAGTAACGTTCTTTGGAGTACCTCATCAAGCATTCACTAAGTGCACATAAAATCCATATGAATTGACGATCCAGAGTTTTATTCTAAACTATTGAGAACAGAATGGTAGGACACAGTCTAAGGGCATGGAAAACGCTTTCTAGGAAAGATGATGGATGCCTATGATCTCTAAGGCTGAGTAAGGTCTGAGATAAAGAAAGGTGGAAAGGGCCTTCCAGATAGAGGGATAAACATGAGCAAAGGCACAGGGTGAGATGCAGCATAGTGAACACAGGAAGCTGTGGGCAGTGTTTTTTTTTTTTTCCTAAGTCATAGAAAACAAGATAGTGAAGAGTGGAGAATGGAGCTGAAGAAAAAGGCAGCAGCCACACTGTGATCACCCCCCACTGGCCTCACATGCTATTGGGCTGTCCCAGCCCCTTCTGGCCTCAAGCTAAGGATGGCAGAGCTGCCCCACAACTGTGTACACAAGAGGTACAGTCATCCTCAGTCCCAGGCCCCTCCACCCTCTCAGTGATGAGCCTGACACATCCTGTTTTTCTAAGCTTGCCCCACATGGTGGGCAAACAGGATCAGCTGGATTACGGTATTTGGAAAAGGGTGCATCAAGTTCCCTGACTGCCATGTCATTCCAGGGGTGAGATTTGTGTCCCCTCCCCTGACCTTTGGGCTTGAACACTCCCTGAGGAGGCAGGGGTGTGACCCATCCCACTCACCTGTGGTCCGTGATTCATCGATCCAGTAAGCCTTTGATAAGCATCTGCTGAAAGTATGGCACTGTGTTAGGTACTTGGAAAAATGTGAGGTGTAACTTAGTACTGCCACTTGGAGACTTCTCCCTCTAATTGGAAAGGGACTGCATAACCATTTGATAAATTAAATAGCAGAACAGACACCCAAGATAATGTCACAAGGTACAGAAGCTGTAAAAAAAAAAATAATAGCTAACTTATATCGGCTATAAAGATAAAGCTGAACCAGCCTCTGGGCCAAATATTGTCCTTGTGGCTCATTTAATCCTTACAACAATCCTAATAAGATAGTCTTATTTTACAGTGAAGAAACTGTACACAGAAAGATGAATGATTTGCCTAAATTCAAAGAGCTACTAGGTGACAGAACCAGGATTCAAATCCTGGTGGTCTGCCTCCAGTAATCCCTCTAGGCACTAGGTATAATGTCACTCAGTTAAGCCTTTTAGAGAAATGTGTGAATTCAGAGAAAAGAGCAATTATTCTGGCTTGGGGACATCACCAAAGGCTCTTGGAGAAGGTGGTTCCTGATTCAGACCTTGAAGCATGGGTAAAATGGGCATAGAGAGAGAGAAAGGGCAGATGCTCAATTTAACTACCTGTCTCTTTCAAATCATCACTTTCAGCCTAGAATGCCAAATGTAGAAGGGACCCTGAAGACCATTGACCCCAGTGATTATCAAACTTTTTTTTAGGGTGCTGAAATTTTTCTTTAAATGAAACAGATAAGCAGAGCTCTTTCCCTCTTAGAGAGGAGGCCTTGACATGTCCTTAATCCCCAGAGAACCCCAAAGAGCTCAGCTGAAAACCACTGATCAAGTTCAGTGTCCTTAAGGCCTCTCTTTTATCATTGATGTCTGGAGGAGGTGGAAACAGTGGCTCCCAAAGGACAGAATGAAGGGGACATTTTAAACCGTGAGCAATCTGCTCTGGTTAATCTGCTGCTGGCCTCTTGTCTTATTTTCCCTTGTATCTTGCTCAGATTGAATTGTTGGCAACTACAAATGGACATGGAGAGTGAGTGATAGTAGTTTGGGCTTAGAGTTGCTATAGCTGAAAATATGAGGAATTATATAGTTAGAAAGGATCTTGAAGAAAAGAGCTGAGTACTTTAGGACTTGAAAGTTAGCCTAAAGCTTGTTTCTCTGCACCCTACGTTACATTGTGGCCGCCAGGAAACACAAGTCAATTTAAGTCCCTAAGAGAGTCATGTACAGGGCCTTAGAAGGGGGTGGTCAGCACCTTTCTGATTGTCACCTCTACCTTCCCTAGATATGTGCAAGTGAAATTTGTCTGTATTCGGACCCAGTCCAACAGGAAGAGAACACCGGAGTCAGACATGTGCCCAGCATACTTGCTCCTGCAGTACAACGAGAAACTAGATAGACTATTTATCAGTGAACTGAACACCGAGCATATACACCTTGACTCTAAAACGGTTGGTCTTGGAGGAAACACTCCGGGCAAAGTGCAGAAGACAATGTACCTGCAGAAACCCCAGCCTGTGTGGCCCACAATCAAGAGAAACCTTGACATAGCCAAGAAGTCCCTAGTTGAACCATCGCTTCTTCTAGATAAGGTCCCTGTGCCCTCAAAGCCTGAGCAAGAGGGCATCACTCTTTCTGACCTGGGCAAGATAGCAAAGGTGATGAAGAACTTTCTCAAAGTAGATGAGGGTTCCATGGCCTCCCTCAGTGTGGGCAACGGCCAAGACCTGGACCGACTCAGCTTCCAGAGCAGCAAGATGAGCTACCTGTTCATTCGCTTCCCAGAGACTCTCCTGCTGCACCGGGTAGAGAACGCCCAGGGCCATATCCTCTATGCTTTTTTGGTGGAGAACAAGGAGCGAGAAGGTCGAGTGGTACACTTTGCTGTGCTTAAGGCTGAGACAGCTACATCTGTGGCCAAGATGCTGAGCATCTTCACAGAGTTCAACTCTGATTGGCCTAAGGTCAAAGTGGTCTTTGTGGACCCATCCTTCCCTCACCGGGCTATCCTGCAGGAGATCTTTCCTGCCGCCCGCATCCTCCTTTCCATCTACCACACGACCCGACTCTTGGAAAAGAAGTTACATCGTAGTTCGGCTGAGCCATCCTTTAAAAGGCTCATGAAGGAAGCCCTGAGGAAGGCTGTGTTTGTCACTTCCGAGGCCAGCCTGCAAAATCTCTCTCAGATGTCCCAAGCCCTGCTGGATGAGGATCTCTTCAGTTTCCTGCAGGCCCACTGGTTCTCCTGTGAACTGCTGTGGTATATGCATGTCAGGAAGGGGCTGCATGCGTGTAACACCTACATGGACAGCCTGGACATTGTCACCAGCAAAGTGTCAAGCCTCTTTCGGGAACAGCAGTCCCTGCTGGACTGCATCCTTAGCTTTGTGGATTACATAGATTTATTTAATACCAAAGGCGTGAAGAACTTGCCCACAGCTCCTCCCAAGTTAAAGCGGGCTCGGCCAGCAAGCAGCATGCTACCGACGTCCAAGAAGGCTTTCGGAATCTGTGGAGGGACCCTTACCAAGCCTTCCTGGATCCCAGGGGAAGCAACAAAGTTGGACCCACAGCAGCAGGTGCAGCCCTCCCAAAGTGATATGCTCAACAATTTGCACCAGTGTGGCTCCCCGCTGGCCTATAAACTGTGCCACAATGAGTGGGAGGTGGTACAGAACTCCACCCATCTGGTGGATGTGGCTGGCTCCTCAGTGGATGTTCAGCTGTTAGAGAACTCTCACCAGGTTAGCAAAGATGGCTGCAGTTGCAGCTGTTCCTTTCAACAATGCTACCACCTGCCATGCCGGCACATTTTGGCCCTGTTGCATACCAGCCAGCAGTCCGTGGGTGAAGCCATGGTGTGCCGCCGGTGGCAGAAAAGGTATCAGCACCTTCTTGGGCCCAATGGGGACACAGTTTTGGTCCCAAACACAGGCCAGCCTGGGAAGCAAGGACAACAGGACATGATTCAGGACCTAAGCAGGGAGCTGGCCAACCTGCTAATGCAGAGTGAGGGGCCGGAGCTGGAGGAGCGCTTTTCCACCCTGCGCAAGATTGTGGACATCTGGGCTGACCCCTGCAAGCTGCCTGAGTCCAGTCAGCAGCCAGGGGACTTCGAGGATGTGGGTCAACTCCCTTTCCTCTGGGGAAAGCCAGAGGAAGGGGAAGGCTCCATCCTGGTGGAGCCGTGATTCATGATTGAAGCTCTTGAGCTGGCACACTGGACTACAAGCCCTTCTCCTTGGAAGTCTGAGAGCTCAAAGTGGGGAGGTCACGCTGGGGTCAGCTTTTTATTACCAGTGTCTTCCTAGTTAGGGCTAGGAAGATTGTTACAGTAGAAAGGAGAGGAATTAATTGTACATGACAGCCCATTTCTGTCGTATCTTTGGCAGTCTTCGAGAGTCTCATTCATTGTTCAAGGCCAAAGCTATTTCCGTGCTGAAAGATCATCCCTCTTCCACCCCCTACCCCAAGATCAGATCCTATTCACTTTACAGAGGTGAACCCCTGCCCCAGGAGAAGGTGAGACAAAATGGGCCTAGCAAAAGGGCCTGATTTCAGGGACAGAGGGAAGAAGGGTGATCGTTGGCTGTTGCTGCTCTTTAAGAATTTGTCATTTGTATCTATTTTATTTGTATTAAATAAAGGTTTTCCGTTTGTTTTTAATAAAATCAAATATGCAAGGGACATGTATTCTACTTGAATAGGGAAAGATGTGGGAGTTGCTTCTGGGAGGTGGATTGCCTAACAGGACTGCTGATTTTACTGTCAGGAAGCGGGCGCTGGAGGTTGGATTTGATAATTTTAAAGGAAATTTAATATCATCCATGCAATGGATTTAGGGAGCCAATTAAAAACATGCCTCAAATTTCAAAGATTTACCAATTTCCTGATCCACCTCTTCCTACCAACCAAGCTTCATCATTGACTTCAGGCTGCCCATATTCTAACAGGAGGATGCCAAATAGACAGGGAAGTTAGAAAACAGAATTCTAGATTTGACTGCTAGCAATTTGCTAGATGTCTGTGGGGAAGTTCCTAATTTCTTTGACTCTAATTTCCTCATCTGAAAATTAGCATGTTGGCCGATTCCAATCCTGAAGTTTTCCTCTAGGTCTATATAAACAAAACTTTTACATTTCAGCAATAAACACAATGACTTCTGTGTTATTGTTAGTTAGCAAACTTTTTATGTATATCCATTAGCTATTTTAGTGTGAATTACCCATTCACATCTTCTCTCATTTGTCTTTTTCTGGGTCATTTGTCTTTTTCTTATTGATATGTGAAAATTCTTTATATATTAATAAAGTAGGTCATTTTATCATACATGTTCGGAATCTTCCTTTTTAATATGTCTGTCCTTTAACTTGCTTTATTTCCTTTTTGAAAATATTTTATTGTGTTTATATAGCATTTCCCATTTTAACCACTTTCTAGTGTCCAATTCAGTGCTTTTAATTAATTCATAACGTTGTGCTACCATCACCACCATCCAGTACCAAAACTTTCCCATCACTCCAGACAGAAACTCTGTACCCATCAAGCAATTACACCCCCTTCCCTGCCTCCATCCCCACAGTTGATAATCTGTAATCTACTTTGTCTCTGTGAATTTGCATATTCTAGTTAATTCATATAAGTGGAATCATATCATTGTTCTTTTGCATGTCTAAGATTTATCCCTGTTGTCGCATGGCTACTTGTTATCTTCATCATCTAAGCTTTCCATGATTGCTGGAGGTCTTGACTGACATCCTCAGGGAAAATGAGGCCAAAACATGGCAGTCTGTCCTGGCCCCTGCACTCTTTACCATGACCTTACGTCACAGCACCACGTGGGCCTGTCTCTCTAAAACACTGGAGGGGTTTGACCCTGCAACGCCACGGTTCAGGTCTCTCAGGCGGATCTGGATGTTCTCATCCCCGAGGGTTGGGCCCCTGGGCCCTGAGGGACAGAGTTGGGCCCTGGCCTCGGTCTCCCCACAAGGCAGAAGACGCCGCGCGACTGCTCATGCACCCTTTTCTAACCCCCTCAGACTCGGGTTTGACAAAAAAGGATTTCCTTATTTGTAAAAGTAAAACACTGCCATTTATTTTCATTTTCGACCTTCAAGGGAGTTTGCGCAGAAACGCGGCCTTCCAGTCATCTTCCAGACGCGCGGGGGCTGCGGCCTCAGGGCTCAGCCTCTCCTTCATGCAAATATCCTTACGTTTGCGTGGTTACGGCCTGCCGAGCCCCTTGTAGCCCTGGTAACAGTGCCCGCCCACGGCATTCTGGGCAACGATTGGTCTGTGGCACCAAAGACCAAAACTGAACTCCTCGGGCCATTGGCCCGAGTCGCTGGGAAGCTGGCGCCGCAGTTGGTGAGCCTACAGGTCAGTTAGAGTCGGGGCAGGGTCAAATGGGGAGAAATGGCGTCGGAGCCAGGCTGTGGGTAAGTGATTTCTGAAGCGGTGGAAGTGTGAGGCAGCTGGTCACTGAGGTCAGCTGTGACACAGCTCCTGCTCGGGCTAGAGGTGAGAGATCAAAGGCCGCGCCTCCTCTCAGTGCCTGGTCTTTTGACCCCTAGAGCTGTGGAAAGCGGTCAGAATCTGGAGCCAAAGATTCTCATCTGTAAAATGGGGGCAATAATCCGGCTTGAGGCCAAACAGAGGGAACATTAAAGAGAGCATTGCACAATGCAGTTAATACAGGATTTCGCCTAGAGGTAGGAGAAGCCATGGAATTTGTTTATTCCATTATATGGTTGAAGGGATTGAGACTCAGAGTGGGTCACTGACTTGCTCAAGATCACACAGTAAAGTTGGGGCAAAGGCAGTTATCTTGTATATATCAGGACCAAATGAGAAAATAGAGGCCAAGAAGCAACTTGTAAATTGCTCTATACTGCTATACAAATATTTTAAATGGTATTTAAAAAAAAAAAAGTCATGCAGCGCTGGCCTTCACAGCCATTTAAATCCCCTGGAGCCAAATCTGTTTCTGGATGGCTTCTCCTTATCATCTGGGTTACAGCTCCAAGGTCCCCCCTCTTTCCCCCAGAGAGGCCTTCCTTGGCCACCTTAGCTCAAGTATGTCCCCCTCCTCCAACTTACTTTCTGACCTGTAACCTGGTTTTATGGTCTTTGTAACATTATCTGATATAGCCTGTTTATTTGTTGACATGTTTATTGCATACCTCCCCCAAAACAGTGCTGGCACATAGTAAGTGTTCAATTAATATTTTTTTTGGTGTATAATTGAAGAGCCAAGTCCCCACTGATTCCTTAAGCCCCCTTTTCTCTCTGTAGGCCCTTCTTTGGAACAAGATCTTAAAACTACTGTCCAGCCTCAAGCCTAAACATAGTTGGAACTTGAGAGACCAAGAGCCTTCTGGACAGCAGCCTCAATAGGAGAGCATTTTGACTTCAGCATCTAGACACCTCTCATCTCTCCCATGGCCTCAACAATACTGAATGAACTCCTGTTTGAGGACCCAAGCGCACCCATGCTGCTATACCAGGTTAGCAAGACTGCCCAGTTGGTCACCCTCAACTACCAGAGCTGCTATATGCAGGGGGTCTTTGCCCATTTCCCCGAAGTCTTATTTATCCACCGGACCTATAACCCAAGGGGCAAGGTCTTATACACCTTCCTGGTGGATGGACCTCGGGTGCAGCTAGAGGGTCACTTTGCCCGGGCAGTCTACTTGGCCATCCCTGCTAGGGAGGATGCTGAAGGCCTGGCCCAGATGTTCCAGGTGTTCAAGAAGTTTAACCCAGCATGGGAGAGAGTATGTACCATCCTGGTGGATCCTCACTTCCTTCCGCTGCCCAGTCTGGCCATGGAGTTCCCTGCAGCTGAGGTCCTTCTCTCAGCCTTCCACATCTGTAAGTTCCTCCAGGGCAAGTTCTATCAACTGTCCCTCAGACGGCCAATAGAGAGGCTGCTCCTGACCACCCTGCGGAACACAATGTGCTCGGCCACAGCAGGCAACCTGAGGAAGCTGTATACTCTCCTAAGCAACTGGATCCCCTCTACCCAGCTGTCTGAGCTCCATTTACACTGGCTGCTCTATGACCGCATCTGGTTGGCCCACCGCTGGAGAAGCCGAGCCGAGAGCAGCCGCTACTTCCAGGGCCTGGAGATCATCACCCACATCCTCAGCCAGGTATTCGGCACCACTCCGTCTGTAGAACAAGGCTTGGCCTCCCTACTCCGATACATACAGCAGAACTCTGGAGACAGCTTCAGCCTGGGTCTGAGTCCCCAGAATAATCACACCCCCTCAGACGCCATCCCCGAAAGCCCTAAAGTGGAGCGGTTGATCGAAGCCCGTATCCGGCACTCTCTCAATGCCATCTGCACTGGTCCAGCAGCCCAGCTCTGCCTGGGCGAGCTTGCTGTCGTCCAGAAATCCATGCACCTTATTGGCTCTGGCTCAGAAAAGGTGAACATACAGATCCTGGAGGATACCCATAGGGTACAGCCCCAGCCCCCTGCCAGCTGCAGCTGCTACTTTAACCAGGCCTTCCACCTGCCCTGTCGCCACATCCTAGCCATGCTCAGTGCTCGCCACCAGGTGCTACAGCCCAACATGCTGCCGGCGCAATGGAAAGCAGACTCTGCCACCAGTCTAGAGGGCATCCTGGACAGCAGTTGGAGTGAAGCCCTGGAAAAGCACCTGGCAGTGGCTTTCCTCACTGAGGAGGTGGGTCAGCTCTTACAGCATTGCGGCCAGGAGGAGTTTGAGCGGCGGTACAGCACCCTGCGGGAACTGGCTGACAGCTGGATCGGCCCTTATGAGCAGGTCCAACTCTGATTCCCTCAAGGCCCAAACGTGCTCACGCACTTGTATACACTTATATCCACCCCTACAGACACAGACACACTCACACAGCCCCTGTTGTATTTCCCTGAGCCCTCCTTCCAGGAAAGGAAGGACAGGGGTCTTCTCCACTGCATCCACTACCTAGTATGTGTTTGGTTTCCTAAGACAAGAGTCAGTAAGGTTTCTCTGAAAAGGGACAGATAAATGTTTTAGGCTTTGCTGCGCATATATGGTCTCTTTTTCTTTTTAACAATCTTTTCATAAGGTAAAAACTTGTGGGCCTTACAAAAATAGGCAATTCCTGTCCTAAGAGGTTGAAGTTGAGGGCTGAGGCTTGGTAAGTTTCCTGAGTAGTAAGAGACTTCCTTAACCCATCCTCCCTGAGTAAGCAGGCCTAGGAGCCTTCCTACAGAGGAAGAGGCCTCTCAGGGAAGGTGGCTCAGCCAAGCTCCCAGCATTCTCTCCCTACTCCATCCTGGGGTCATTAAAGTCAAATGTTGCACTTTCCAGCACTTGTTTAGTTTTTTGTAGAAGGCAGTGTGGGTAGATGGTGGAAAGAAGGCAGATTTTGGAATTGGACACTGGTTCCTTCCCTGCCTGATCTTTGTATCCTAATTCTGCCTTTTTATTAGCTTTGGGACCTCAGGCAAGTCACCTCATGAAGCCTCAAATGGTTCATCTGCAAAAATGGGGATCTCTACAGGGCTGTCAGGATTAAAGGAGAATGGGCATAGAATGAGCCTGATGCCCAATAGGTACTCAAGTAAATATTAGTTTCCTTCTTTGCCTGAGGCCCCATTGCCTGCCCTCAGCAGGCTGGAGATTTAAGGCAAGAAAGAAATCCATATTGCCTAATACAGAATTTTGTACAAGAAATTTTGATTTGAGTCCCCACAACAATATCTAGTATGTGGAGAAACTTCCTGGGGTCTGGACCCTAATGAAGGACTGGTGGTTGTTTGAGCCACTCAAGCAACCACCCTATACCATCTCTGTCATGGGCCCCCAACCTTCTCTGCCCAAAAATCATACAGAGAAGCCACCCTATATGTCTGGTGCTATTTCATCCAGCTACAAGCAGGAGCCAGGAGGCTGGCCCCTCCTGGATCTCACTAGGGCCATCTGCCCAGAGGCATTGTGGGAGTACGCCTGCTCCCACCGTGCCCCTTCCACAGCGCCCTCTGGCTCCGGATGGGCCATCATGAAAGCTTGAGCAGCCCGGATCAGGTCCTCTTCCCGCAGACCTGGGACGGGCACAGTGGGGATGCCAGCAATCATCATGGCCAGGGTAAGGATGCAGATGTTGGGTTGGCAGCCAGCTTCCTTCCCCCCTGCCTCAGGGGACATCTGCAGCACCCCTGGTGACAGCCCGCACAGCAGCAGGGGCCCAGGTCTGCTGGGGGCCCCCGGCTGGGGAACTGTGCCCCTGGAGCAGCCGTCCTCCCAGCCCAAGCTCTCCGGCTGCCTCAAGTGGGGGAATTTGTGGCAGTATCGGCTGTACTCCTTCCACCGCAGTGGCTCCCAGCTAGCACCTCCAGGGCAGCCCCTGGCTTCTGGCACTGCCAGGGCTGGACCCCAGGCCTGGGGAGCAGGTACCAGCTGTTGAGCTTTCTGGCTCAGTGGGTCTAGCCCACTGGGGGCCACCACCACTGGCTCTGCAGGGCTATAGAGGCCAAGGGACGAGCCTGGAGAAGCAGCCCCACCTGCAGAGACAGGAATGAGATGGAATGTTATTCTTGGCCTCCTGGAGGAGGCCCTGCGGGGCAGGGCACGGGGCAGACCATTGGGAACAGGTACAATTAAGACTGGCCTGAGAGCGCTGCCTGGAGGCTAGGGACCAGGTGGCATAGCCACATCCCCAGTGCTCAACACTGAGTGATGAAGAGGTGTTTGTTGAATGAATGAGCAAGTGGGCAGTAATTGGCAGGGACTTTTGGAATGTCTTTTCTTCTAAGAAGTGGCTCAAAGGCCCAGCAGAACCCCCACCTCCCCAGAGTCAGAAGGCAGCATCTTAGGGGAAGTTGCAGTACCCCTTCCAGTTCCTGGAGCCCCTTTCTCACCTTGGGTGGAAGCTAGAAGACCTAAATGAGCTTGTGGAGACGTGAAGTAGGACATGGCCACCCCAAGGCCCCTGGTTGTGAGGGAACAGTCATCTGCCTCCTGTCCTACTCTCTCCACCCTTCTAGAACTTCACCTCACAGTTCCTCCCCTTTACACCTAGAACCCACCTCACAGCACCGATTTGTTGATTCTAGAATGTGTTAGGACAATAGGGATAAAAGAGTGCTGGGCCAGGAGCTGGGCATTCTAGGTTCTTGCCCATCCTTACCTTGGGCGAGTCAAGCCCAAATCGTCTGTAAAGTGGGGTGATGACTGTCCACCATCTCACCAGGAGTTGTGAGGATTAGATAAGATCATTTGTATGGAAGCAAATGGTCAGAGATTCAAGATTAGGAGTCTAGTGCTCTGTGCCCTGTGTGTGACAGAAGAAGATTCATTCATTTTCCATGTGATCTTGGACAAATATGGTCCCATCTCTGGGCCTCGATTTCCCATCCACAAAATGAAATAGCCCTGGTTCTTAAAGCCAGGGCTGCCCATTAGAAACTCTTGGGGAGCTTTGAAAAATCCTGATGCCTGGTCTCATCCCACAATAAGTAAATCAAAATTCCAGGGTCAGATCCCGGCATCAGGATTTTTGAAAGCTCGTCAGATTGATTACAACACATGCCAAGGTTGAAGACTTCTGTCCTGGGGAAATGCTTCTGTACCCTGGCCAGACATTAGAATCTGCAGTGGAACTTTAGAGAAAAAAAAAAGTGTCTGGACCTAATCCCCTGATAAAACTAAATGAGAACCTCTGGAAATGGGGTCTGGGACTTCAATACTCTTTAAGTATCCCAGATGATGACCGAGTAACCAGGCTAAGACCCACGGCTCTGGGTGAGCTCTCAACTGCTCTCTGTTACTCTACTGTCGACCTGCAGTAATTCTAAGGAAGGGCCTCTCACAAGCTGCAGGAGCAAGGACACCCTCCAGTGATCAGAGTGTCAGCACTGGCTGTGTTTATTTCTGGTCCTGGCAACCATGTGGCCAGCTCCAGACCAGCCACAGCTCCAGCAGCCCTGGGCCAGGGTGGCCTGGGCCCTCACTCGTACTTGCAGAAATCCTTCAGTCCTTTGGGAAGGTGAAGCCCATCAATGGCCAGCCGGTGCACCACGTTCCTCTGGATCACCAGGCGGCAGAGGGTCTGCAGGGATGGCACTGTGGAAAGAAGACTGTCAGAGGCAAACTGAACTTTACAGGGGGCCTGACACTGAGGCCCAGAAGACCTAGGTCAGAAGATCTAAAAGATCTAGGCCCACTTTGCTATTAATTTGGACAAGTCCCTAGTTCTCTCCAGACCCAGCCTGCTTCATGAGGCTGCTAACATGGCTGAGAACTCCTCTAGTGCTGCAGCCCTCTTTCCATCACATCACCGAGTGCACTGCCTAGCCCACTCACCCAGCAGTGTCCAAGAGGCAGGGGTAGTGTGATTTACCTGTGCAACCATAGCCTTTACCATAAGCCTACCAGAGTGAGTTTTTGTTCACTGAATTCATCAAATGAGATCGTAGACATGAATCAAGGGCTTAACAGGACTCCAGTGAAGCTCTCAACTGGCGTCTGTGAAGCCTCTTCCAAATCGATGAGTGTTTTTCTAATAGAGCACACAAATCTCAAGAAGGCTGATTAGAATCCCTGCCTAGGTTAATATAGAACATACTGTCAAAGCCAAAAGGGCCCTTGCAGGACATCCTAATCAATCACAGCCAAGATGGGTAAACTGAGGCCCAGTGTGAGGGAGGGACTTGTCCAAGATCACAAGCAGAGTGGGATTTGAAGCCAATTTCCCTGATTTCCCAGCTACTGTTTGGGCAGACCAAGGTCAAGGTAGCTGGCTAGAAAGTCCTAGGAGGTTTTTGTTCCCATACTGGGCTGGGAGGGGTCCTGCCGAGGGGCGGGATACCTACAGCCGTACTCGAGCTGCACCAGGCGCACGCTCTTGGTGGAGGCGAACACGTCCACCACCGCGTAGAGGGGCTGGGTGGCTGGCAGCCCCCGGGCGCTAGGGCCCATGTCCTCGCCGTTGATGACGATGTGCATGTTGGCGGTGCCGTCGCGGTGGGGGCAGAAGAGAACGCCGAGGCGGCTGCGGCGCGCGGTCGGGGGCAACACGTTCAGCTCGTAGAGCTGGTCCAAGAGGTGGCTGTAGAGTCCAGGCCGGCTGCGGCCCACTAGGCGGTCCCGGGGAATGCGAAACTGCCCAATACACAGATAGGGTTCAGCCAGCAGGGCCGGGGGGCGGCTGGGGACCGCGGCCTCCGCCTCCGGGCGGTCCTCCGGGGGCACGCGGTTGTGGTGGCGAGTGATGGCGAAGACCCAGGTGTGGCCCAGGCTGACCAAGTCGGGCAGCGAGAACTCGGGCACCGCGGCCAGGCTGGCGGGGTCGAGCGCGGTCAGGCCGAGGCGCAGGTGTCCGCACCAGCCCAGCTCTTTCTCCTCGATCTCAACCAGGAAAACCTGGCCAGGGGCGAGCGGCTCGCGACTGAAGCACACGCCGTGGGCGAAGCTCTCCACGCGGGTGGCCCGCGTCCCCGACGAGTCCACGCGGATGTTGGCACCGTGCACCGGGTGGAAGCGGGTGGGAGGGGGCTCGGGCCACGCGGGCCTCCAGGGAGCACCCAACCCTGCGGGCTCAGAAGGAGCTGCCATCTCCCGGCCCGGAGGCTGGCCAGCGGGCGCCGGGGGCTATTTTAGGCGCCGGGCTCAGAGGACCACAGCGGGGGCACCTTGTAAGGTATTTCCCCCCACCCGATTCCCTTCCCCGAGGCTCTGCCCCGGGGGTCCTAGCGCCGCCTGCTCAGCCATCCGGCCAAGGCGGGGCCCCCCGGGAGGCTGCGGCAACGGGGCCGCCCACACCCGGGTATCTAGCCGCGTGTGCCCGAGGTATGACCCGCGAAGTTCGCAGGTTCTGACCGGACTGAGACCGCCCCTGTCCCTCCTCCCACCGCCCCGCCCCTCCCCAAGACCGCAGAAACCAACCCGGGGGCCCGGGAAGACGGTCATGTGAGGCCGGAGCTCACGTGGCCCGGGGCACACGTGACCTCCAGTCGCCCGGCACCTCCCGGAGAGGAAAGACGCCAGGGAGCAGTCGCCGGGCACCTCGTGGAGAGTAAGAGCGGAGGTAGGGGGACTTCGTGGGCCAGGCGAGCTCTCCGCACCCCGGTCCGCGTGCAGAGGAGGCGGCTAGGCTACTGGGAGCGGGGCTGCCCTCGCCAGTGCACCGCCAGCTCCTCCCCTGGGGCTGCTGCACCGAAGCGCGGCGGAGCGAGGGAGCGCGTAAACAGCAGGCATCCGCTTCTTCTTCCCGCAGATGGTCGGGGCCGCGCAATCGCCACTGCTCCTATTCCTGCTGCTCCTCTCCCGGGAACCTCGAAGCGAGGCCGCGCCCAAGGAGGACGAGATCCAGTGCCTCCCAGGGCTGGCCAAGCAACCGTCTTTCAACCAGTACTCGGGCTACCTGAGAGGCACCGGCTCCAAGCGCCTGCACTACTGGTCTGCGGCCTTGCCTCCCTAGGCGGGTGTGGGGGTAGTGGGGGTGCGCGGCAGTGGGGTACCCCACCAGGGGATGCGACAGGCCCGGGGTACCGGGAGCAGAGAGGGCTTGAAGGAGGTGGGAGACTAAGTGGGCTGGACTAGCTCTCCGTGCCCCCGAGGTAGGAGGAATTGGGGCTCCGGGCTTCCATCTGTGTTGACCCTTCCCTGACTCCCCTCCAAAGGTTTGTGGAGTCCCAGAAGGATCCTGAAAAAAGTCCTGTGGTGCTTTGGCTCAATGGGGGTCCGGGTTGCAGCTCCCTGGATGGGTTCCTTACAGAGCACGGCCCTTTCTTGGTGAGTGGAAAGCAGCTGCTTCCTTCAGTAACTAGGAAAGGGAAAGGGAAGAGGCAGTTCCCAAAGGAAAAGTCTGGGGAAGAGGGAGAAAAGGACTGTGATTCCCCAAACTTTTTCCTTCTTCCTAAGCCCGTCTCTTCATCTGTACATTGGTCCGACTCTTGACCTTTGAGGGTTTTTGCCCTTGTGTGAAGTGCCCAGAATGCTGCTCCTTTCCCACCACCCAGGTGGCCCTTGGGACTTAGCCATCTCTTTTCTCCCCAGGTCCAGCCAGATGGCGTCACTCTGGAGTACAACCCCTATTCTTGGAACCTGGTACAACTGGGGCTGTTGGTCCTGTGGGGGTCTCTGGTGACCTGAATGTGGTGGGGAACCGCTTCAGCTTGTTACCTCCTCCTTCTAGATGGCCAACATGCTGTACCTCGAATCCCCAGCTGGGGTGGGCTTCTCCTACTCCGATGACAAATATTACGTGACCAATGACACTGAGGTGGGTCCAGTGCCCACCAACCTCCCCAGCCTCCCTGGCTCTCTAAAGATGACATTATGGGGGGAGAGCATGGCCTTGGAGTCCACCTTTGACTCTGCCACAAGCTGTTTGGTGTGGTCTTAGCCAAGTCACTTCCTCTTGCACAAACAGAATGGGTTGGTCTCATTATCTCTGGGATTCTTTCCAGATCAAATACCAAAGCCTCTGGATTCCCTCCATCCTCCCATTTCCAGGTCGCCCAGAACAATTTTGAGGCCCTCCAAGATTTCTTCCGTCTCTTCCCGGAGTACAAGGACAATGAACTTTTCCTTACGGGCGAGAGCTATGCCGGCATCTACATCCCCACCCTGGCCGTGCTGGTCATGCAAGACCCCAGCATGAACCTGCAGGTCAGGGCTACCATGGGCGGGAATGACAGTGTCTCTGGTCCTAGCTTTGTGGATAGCAGATTCAGAAAGGTCAACTTCCCCTTCCAACCCAGCCTCTTCCATAGCATTCCTGCCACGAACTGGCCTGTCTCTGCTTGTGGACTGCCCATGCCCACCTGTCAGGCCGCGAGTTCTGTTCTTTTCACTGAGTGGCGACCCCCACCTGCCCACCCTCACAAACCGTCCTCGGTTTCAGTGTCCAGATTGCTAAAGTTTTGGGTGGAGGTCATGGGAGGCTCCACCTCTTCCTCATCCTCCCCCTCCAGATGAGTTGAATGCCCTTGGATGTTTCACAGGGGCTTGCTGTGGGCAATGGACTCTCCTCCTATGAGCAGAACGACAACTCCCTGGTCTATTTTGCCTACTACCACGGTCTCCTGGGGAACAGGTATTGGGAAAGGGGCAGTTGGGCAATCTCCAGGGTGTGGTGGGTCATGAGCTCTCAGGTCTGTCCCCGAGGCATGACATCCCAGAGCTTTGCCCTGGTTTATGAGTTGAAGGTGTGGGTGGGGGTTTCTGGAAGGGTTCAGTGCTCAAAGGCCAATAGGAGAAATCAGAATGTAAAAGGACTTTGTAGGGTTGACCACATGACCGTGGAGCACTTCTTCAGGAGCTAGGTTTGGTGACCTCCCCAGCCTGTGATGTATTTCCTAATCCCCTGGGGTCAGGTCCTGATTAGGAGTTGGAGGGGAGAGCTGGGGTGCTCACCCTCTCTGCCCATGATGGGCCTGAGCACCTTTTATGTGATCTCCTCTAGACTCTGGTCTTCACTCCAGACCCACTGCTGCCCTCAAAACAAGTGTAACTTCTATGACAACAAAGACCCAGAATGTGTGACCAACGTGAGGTTCAGCCCCCTCCCTATGTCGGCCCAGCCACCCCTAACCCTGGGAACGGAACCACATCTCCACTGCTTTCCTAGCCTGCACCTTTCAGCTGTTTGGGATGCTCTGGGGCGTGTGTGTGTGTGCATGCCCCACCCCACCGCTTCCTGTGGTTTTTCTGGGAAAATCCTATAACTCCTCCAGGGGAGAAAGGACTTCACATTTATCAGATGTCTCCCCTGTGCCAGGCACTTTGCTGAACTATATATAGGTGATTTCATCTTTGAGATTTCCTTCAAAGGAGATGGTACTAGCCATATTGTCCAAATGAGGAAATTGAGGCCAAGAAAGTTGAAGTCACCGTGCTGTGGGTCAGAGTACAAGGAAGTCATGGGACTGGGAGCTGGACCCAGGACTGGCAGATCCCTCCCCCGAGCCTGTGTCCTTGCCTCTGAAAAAAGTGGGGGATGGTGATGGCAGTGGGTGAAGTGGGCGAGTGAGAAATCTCGGGGACAGTCGGGTAAGGTGGTGGAAAGGCCAGGGAACTATAAAGCACGGTGGCTCGGTGTGTCACTGCAGCTTCAGGAAGTGTCCCGCATCGTGGGGAACTCCGGCCTCAACATCTACAACCTCTACGCCCCGTGTGCCGGGGGGGTGCCTGGCCAGTTAAGGTAGGCCCTGCTGTGTGCCCCTGGGCCAGCCCCAGCCTCCTCCGGAGGCCCAGCCAAACATCTCCCATCGCACATTCAGGTATGAGAAGGATGCCCTTGTGAGCCAGGACTTGGGCAACATCTTCACTCGCCTGCCACTCAAGCGGATGCAGCATCAGGTGTGTGCCAAGGCATGGGCTTCCTCCCAGCAGGGCGTGGGAGGCAGGGAGCCACAGCCCTGACCTTCCACCCATGCCCCCAGGCACGGCTGCGCTCTGGGGCTAAGGTGCGCTTGGACCCCCCCTGCACCAACACCACAGCCCCCTCCACCTACCTCAACAACCCTTACGTGCGGAAGGTCCTCCACATCCCCGAGCAACTACCCGGCTGGGAAATGTGCAAGTGAGGCTCCCTGACGGCTCGCGGCCTGGGGGCGGCGGGCTGTTGGGAATGGCAGGTGCCAGGTTCCCAGGCGACCTCTGGCTAGTTAGAAGGGACACTAAGGGCATTCAGGGGCAATCAGTTGTACATCTCTGACCCTCAGTGGATGACACTCAGCTGATTCATTCTGAAGTGGGCCATACTGGTTGTTGAAATATCAGTTATTCTCACGTTTAGTAAATAGACAATGTCCCATGGCCCCCTTACTCCCAGCCCGACATCATGCCCAGCTGTCCAGATCCCCTCTGATCCCAGCAAATAAAGAGGTGATGCCCTGCGCAGATCCATTCTGATTGGCCATTGCACATAACCTACCCTCCTTTATATGCTGTGGCTTCCACACCTGTTGGCCCCTAAGCACTAAGTGTCAGATGCATCCCAGTCATTGTGACAACAAAAAAATTGTTCTATACATTTCCAAATGGGGGTGGGTTAGAGAACTCTCAATTCCAGCCTCCCATCTAGGGAAGTCCTAGAGAGATGACATGCCTGAGGGGACTGGAATCCAGCTGCCTCCCTCCTGGGCTGCAGTTGGGGATGGGAGACAAGGTCGTATCTAATGCTTCCCTCCTCTCTGGTTTTCCTGGGGCCCTGGCCATGTGCTCCTGGCAGCTTCCTGGTGAATTTGCAATACCGCCGTCTCTACCAAACCATGGACTCCCAGTACCTTAAGCTGCTCAGCTCACAGGTGAGTGGGGGCAGCACAGCTGAATCTACCAGAAGCCTCAGAATCCTGGAGCAAGAGGGCAAGGCAGGGGCTCCTTTAGCTACAGATTCCTAGGGACACATGGGGAAGGGTGGTGACTCCAAGAGATGAAGTCACTTGCCTGAGAGTCTGGTTGGCACGATCAGGAGGTGAGCCCAGATCTGTCCCCACCTCGTGCTGTTCTGCTAGGGAGCCTGAAGGGTAAGAAGAGCTAGTTAGCTCATGTTAGAAACAGACAGATGGAGGCTCAGGGTGGGGGAGGGCTTTGTCTGAGTTTACATACATTAGAACCTGGCTCTGGGCAGCACAGTGGTTAACAACATGGGCTCTGGGCTCAGGCTGCTTGGATGCGAGGCCCTTTACTAGCCATAGGACCCTGGGCAAGTTTGGTAACTATCTTGAGCCTCTGTTTCCTCATCTGTAAAATGGGTACAATTATGACACCTGCTTTCATAGCCAAAGCATTTAGTACAGTGCTAGCCGGGTGGTAAGCAGACAGAAAACATAAGAATTTTCTGCTTCATGCTATTTAGCTGGGCCCCTTGAGCCCCTGAGGGGTAGGGCTTGAACTAGGAGGGGATGGGGCCTGGGCTTGCTCTGGACCACCCATTTGTCCCCTGTCCTGCTTCAGAGGTACCGGATCCTTTTATACAATGGAGATGTGGACATGGCCTGCAATTTCATGGGGGATGAGTGGTTTGTGGATTCCCTCAACCAGAAGGTAAGAGAGCATTCTGGCCCTGGGATCAGGCTGTGAGAGGAGGAGGGCTTCCCTGTGCCTGGGTGTGGCTGGCTGCTTGAGAGCAGTTTCTGGCCAAAGGTCTCCCTGCCAGCCGTGGGCAGGGGAAAAGGGGTTGCTACAGGCTGATACGAGCCTTTCGGGTGGGGCAGATGGAGGTGCAGCGCCGACCCTGGCTGGTGGACTACGGGGACAGCGGGGAGCAGATTGCTGGCTTTGTGAAGGAGTTCTCCAACATTGCCTTTCTCACCATAAAGGTATGGCGGGGGCCTGGTTGGGGCCAGCAGGGAAGAGCGTGGAGGGCTAGGAACACCCCTCACCCGTCTTCCTTCCCACTTCCTTCTGGGCTGGGCTACCATCTGACCCCTGTAAGGGCAACTTTGGTGGGGCCGAGATAGGAGGCCAGAGAGCCAGGGCCTGGGGAAGGGTCGGGGAGATGAGGAAGTCCTCGGACCTGAGGATCCAGTGGGGTGAAGGAGCAGCCCAGAGTACAGGGGCTCTAGGGGAGGGGCACGTGGGGGTCCGAGTCTCCACAAAGCTCTCTTTCTCAGGGCGCTGGGCACATGGTCCCCACCGACAAGCCCCAGGCTGCCCTCACCATGTTCTCCCGCTTCCTGAACAAGGAGCCTTACTGATGAGCCCAGACCCAGCACCTCCCAGCCTCTCTCAGCCTCTCTCGCTAGGAGGGGACCCTGCTTTAGGCGCCATGCTCCTGCGGGGCAGGGCCCTGCCTCCAGAGCTGGCCCGCACCATCCACCACCCTGTGCTTCTCAGACCAGGCACCAGTGCCTCCCGTGCACAGCCCGGGGGTGAGTTAGCACTTTATTCCTACCACAGACCCCCATGGGGTGGGGCCCGTGCCCTCCCCTGCTTAAGGAATGCCTCTCTTGATGCACTGATCCCACCTCAGGAACCTAGTAGGCTTTTGATTGTCCTTGGGGGGCGGGGCAGGGAGGGAATAATTATGGATCGAGTGTGATTATAGAATTAAATTGGGCACAGTTCAAAACCCTGGCTTCTCTGTGGGTTTCAAGAGGGCTGCTGCAGGCTGGGCGTGGGGCCAGAGGGAGGGGCTGGAGTCCTGGATGTCAGCTCCCAGGGTGGGGCCGAGGGCTTAGACAGCTGCCGTGGATGGTGGGGGGGCACTGGGTGCCTGGGGCTCCCTGACACGAGCGGGACGGTTCTTCTCAATCACCTCTCGCAGTCCTTTGACAAAGTGGAGGTCAGCCCCGATGGTGAGGAAGCCCTGTGCAGGGGCAAACAGGGGTCTCATTGATTCATTCAATTCCTGAGCCCAGAATTTAGAACTAGAGACCTGGATCCTAGGCTTTGAGGGTTCCCAGTTTAGGAGAGACAGAAAAGCAACAGAGATCCTACAACTCTAAGTTCTTATAACCTGAAGAGAAAGGCTGTGGGAACACAACCTGTGGGGGTCGAGGGTTTCCTGGAGGAGGTGACAATTAGCCAGAGCTGAAAGATTAGTTAGGGGTTGGGGATGGACTCAGACAAGGGTGATCCAAGGGAGAAGGCAAGGCCTGTGCAAAGGGCTGGAGGAGTCTGGTATAAGATTAAAATGTGAGAGGGCAGCTGATAAGGGGGGGGATCTGCCCTCCTTCCCCAGCATGCCCCCACTCACCGCATGGTTTGTCACCACCTCACGCACAAAGCTCATGCCTTCGGGTAGTGGGATCTGCACCCCACGCCTGGTCCGCTCTGCAGGTGGGAGTAGTTGGTTCAGCTCGGGCCGTTGGGCCCAGCGCCCCCTCCCTCCACCCTCCTACTCCCTGCCCACCAGCCCTACCATTGAGGATGGGCATCACCACAATCTGCAGCATGGTCTTCAGGGGCGCCTGCAGCGGGATCAGCTGGGAGGGAAGAGGGGAGAAGTCAGAGGAACAAGAAGGGTGCAGGCTTGCCGCCAAACTCCCAGCCTGGCCCACCCAGCAGGCCCAACTCACCGCCAGTGACTCAAACGCAGACTGGTTCGAGTAGACTCGGAACCTGCAGGAGAGAAAAGCACCCGGTGGGCACGAGCTCTGGAAGCTGCCCTCCCCTTTCTCAGGCCGCCCAAGCTAGCCGCCAGAAGCCCCTGAGGTTCAATCCTAGATGTGCCACCTTTTTCTCTTTCCAGGCGGCTGTACCACTTGCCAGGTGCGTATCCGTGGGCAAGTCGTCTCTCCTTCTCTGGGCCTCATTTTCTCCAAATCTGTTACTTATTATTTTTAGCTCCATTTATATGTCTAGCACTTCCTATAAGCCAGATATATTTTTATTTAACAAAACTTACAGTACTTACTCCTTGCCAGATACTACGCATATTAACAAAAGTTAAATATTCAAATGCCTTTTTAAAAAATCAACTAATTTAATCCTCATGACCTCTGGAGACCTTGTGCTACTGTAAGTTGAGCCTTATGAGGAAAATGAAGCCCCGATGGTGAGGAAGCCCTGTGCAGGGGCAGACAGGGGTCTCATTGATTCATTCAGTTCCTGAGCCCAGAATTTAGAACTAGAGACCGGGATCCTAGGCTTTGAGGGTTCCCAGTTTAGGAGAGACAGAAAAGCAACAGAGATCCTACAACTCTAAGTTCTTATAACCTGAAGAGAAAGGCTGTGGGAACACAACCTGTGGGGGTCGAGGGTTTCCTGGAGGAGGTGACAATTAGCCAGAGCTGAAAGATTAGTTAGACCCGGATCCTAGGCTCAGCGAGGTTAAATGGTTTGCCTAAGGTCACACGGTTCATAAGTGGCAGAACCTGCCTCTAGAAAGGCGACTATGAACCACCTGTATTGTCACTTAACGTCTTAAAGAACGTTCTGGGTTTCTGTGCTGTCCAATACGGGTAAGCCACCAGCTACCTGCATTTAACTGAGGACAAAAAGAGGCTTCGGAGGTAGGTCACAAAGCCAAGATGTGCTGAGGTTTCTGCCCAAACCCGTGTTCCTGGCCGCTCTGGTTCCCCGACGCCAGCTGTGTGCCTGGACAGGACCTGTATCCCCATCTCCTACCACCTGCGCCTTTGTAGGCAAAGAGAGGCCCAGCTGCGACGCGCCTCAGTGGGGTGGCTGCATTTCAGCCCCGGGACTCTGTGGGGCCCGCGTGCTCGTCCCGGCGCACCCCCGCAGTCCCCCCAGTCCCTGCGTACTTCCGGAGGTCCAGCTGCGCGCGCAGCGCCTTGCCCCGCAGCGCCATCTTCGCGCCGAGCCGGGCGTCCTGTGGAGAGCGTGGAGAGTGTACTACCGCCCCGGGCCCCGCAGCCCCGCCGCCCTGCCGTCCGCGGCCCCGCCCGGGCGCTCGCACCATGCTCATGCTGGACAGCTGCACCTCCGGCTGCTGGGGCGGGACCAGGGCGATGGTGACGCGGGCAGTAACGAAGATGGTGGTGCCCGAGGGCTTGATGGTGCATCGCGGCGGCGCCGTGACCCGCAGCTCCAGCTTCAGTGGGGCGTCCATCACTGCCGGGCTCTGGGGCAGGCGGGAGGAAGCGTGAGCGCGGGAACAGGAGCCCGTACTTGCAAAGAGCAGACGGGTCCGGCTTCCAAGACCCCCAGCTCCGCATCCTGCCTCTGTCCCTTTGCCCACTGTGTGGCCCTTCTAGCAAGGTCTCCTTCCCTAAATTCTCACCATTCAGGATTCATCTCCAATCCCAGGAACACCTTCTTGGCATGAAATATCCCAGCCCACCCTCATCTGTCCTTTCTCTAAACTGCTGCGCCATTTCTTCTAGTTAATAACTAGCGTTGAGCCAGTGCTTCCTCTTCTACACGAGGCTCTGGACATTTCCCGTGTATTAGCTCATTTAAACCTCCCGATGGCCCTTGGAGGCAGTCCTATAATCCCATTTTACTGATGGGGAAATTGAGGCACAGAGAGGTTAAGGAGCTTGACCTAGGTTATGCTGTTACTAAACTGCAGAGCTTGGATTTGAACCCAGACAGTCTGGAAACAGAGTCCCTGTTCTTAGCCACTTGGCAGTAAGTTTGGTGATGATAATAAAGCAGCTGGCACTTCTTGGGTCCTTTGCCAGCTGTGGTTTTAATTGCTTTACAGATATTAATTGATTTAATCCTCATTACACCCCTGTGACATTGTATAGGATAGAGGAGAAAGCCAGCATGATGTGGAATCACAGATTAAAATCCAGGTCCAAATCCCAGCCTTATCACTTGCAAAACTGAACCTAGGACTTAGTCCTCTAGCTCTTTATGAGAACTGCAATATTTCTTTATAAAATTTTTGACACTCCGCTCCCTTTACACAACTGAAAATAAGTAGAAATATCTTCATCGTCACTAAAGCCCCCTTTGGCTGCAAAGCTTGGGTTTTCATCCCATCAGGACACGGTGAAGGAGGCGGGGCAGAGGCAGAGAGGCAGCATGCCTCCTGCAACGACCAGGGAGCAGGCTCGGCCAGGGGCGGGGCTTTGGCCTTGGGCAAGAGACCAGGCCTTCTGTCTACTGTGCGGCCATGGAGGGGGTCTCCGCCTGCACCCTCAGTGGCCCCCCTCATCTGGAGTGCAGGTGGTGTGCCCCCCAACCCGGGCGCCATTCCTCCGTCCTGGCCGCGCTCACCAGCAGGACCAAGCTCCCAAAGAAGGTGGCCCGCAGCAGCATGTCCATGTTGTGGGGCACCTGGAGACAGGATGGGGTGGGGGGAGCAGGGTCATCACAAGCTCCATCACTGGCCCCTCTTGCCCGCCCCACATCAGGGCCCTAGTGTACCTTGTCCCCAATCAGCGACAACCGCAGGACCCCCGCCCGGAAGTAACTCTCCATTGCAGAGTCAAAAAAGAATTCGGAGAAGGCCATATACACCATCCGCTCCTCCTCCTGCAGCTGGGGCTCCACGGCCCGGTTGGGCAGGCTCCAGTTCCCCCCTGCCAGGGGGAAGAAGGCCCCCTGGGGTGGGGGTCAGGCTCAGGCTCAAGGCAGGACCCAGGCGGACAGCCCCTGTCTCCCAGCCCTGTGCTAGGCACTGCAGGGAGATGGTGGGGGGCCCAGCCCTGCTGCTGCCCTTGGGGGCCTCATAAGCACATCTCTTAAAAGACATGGAAAGGAGGGCAGTCCCCTCAGACCGGAGGAGGGAAATCAGGAAGGAGTTCCAGGAAGAGGTGACCACTGAGTGAGCCCTAAAAGCAATAATTACTGTTTGCACAGTAATTGTGTGCCAGGTAGTGTGTAAGCCCTTTACATAAATTTACTTTTATATACTTAACAACCCTATGAGATATGTTTTATTACAGTATTGTTTCCATTTACTTAAGGTTGCGCTGCTCATAAATGGCAGAGCCAGGACTTGAACTCCAGGCATGACGTCTCTGGCATCTGCTCTGAAACCCTCTGCTGCACTCCATCAGGAGGAGCAAAGCATAGTGGTTCCAAGCAAGGCTGGCCACTCCAGCTGTGTGACTTTGGGCAGGTGATCTCACCTCTCTGAGCCAGTCTCCCAATCCTTAAAACAGGTGAAGTGTTACTACCTGCCCCAGGCTTGTTAGAAGGTAGACTGAGATTATGTGCCTAGAGCTTTATGTCCACCTCCTTCAAGGAGACTGGGAAAGGCAGAGCAAGCAAGGACCTCGAGGTGAGAAGGGAGGGGGGCATATTTGGGAAAAGAGCAGCTGCAGGGAAATGGGATGAGGCTGGAAAGATGGGGCCATACAAATCTGACAAGGCTCGGATTCCAGACACAGGAGGCTGAACCATGGTCTGAAGTGGGCCACAGGAGCCACAGCATTCTAGGAGATGGCGTGACCTCACCAGAGCTGGGCTTTTGGGAGATAAAAGCAGCCACTTGGGGAAGAAAGGAGGAAGGCGTCTGATTAGGAGGTCGAAGGTCACACGCCAGCCCCGGCAGCTCACCCGAAAGTCCATGTCCAGGTTGCTGGTGGAGGCCACGGGGTCCTTGAGGAGGGAGTAGTCAATGCCGACGAACTCGTCCACGGAGCTGCGCACTGCAGGAGGGCGCCCGGGCCACTCAGACGGGGCCTCATGCCTCACCCACCCAGCAGTGACATGGGCCCTTCAAATTAGTGTCTGGTGTGTAGTGAGTGCTCGGTGATGTCAGCTGGCTAGTACCGCTAACTAGGACTACTGCAGAGTTCCATCACATCAGAACAACATGGCAAGGAGCCCTGCCCTGGCTGCTGGTCCTTCCTTCCCTGGCTACGTGTGGACCGTATCGGGACACAATCTCTGCCTTATAATAGGTAGAGGTCCTGGCTTAGGGGAAGAGAATTCACGTTAATTGAGCCCCTGTTAAGTGCCACATGATGCACATATTGAGGACCTTGACAATTGTCTCCTGTCCCCTTGGCTCATCATCCCAACCACCCCTGGAGGAAGGCATTACCGGCCCAGTGAAAGACAGAAATGAGTACTCACCCAGGGCGACAAAGCATGGCGGTGGCCACCTCTGAGCCCAAGGCTGCTGGACAGCAGGGCTGGAAGGGTGCCTGGGCTGCCAGCCTCGTCCCCACCCCTACACCAGCTCCAGGGCTGGCCCTGAGCTCCTGGCCCAGCCAGCGCCAACTCACCAGGCACCGTGTCCAGGAGAGAGTTGAGCAGGACCATCCCAGCATGGTGGACCACAGGGCAGATCTGAGAAGTGTCAGGGCCCGGGAACAGAGAGGCTGCACTCACCCCCTGCCCCCTGCCCCCTGCCCCTTGCCCCCTGCCCCCTACCCTGCCACTGCCTGCACCTGCTGGTTGAGCAGGAAGCGCATTCCTGAGATGATGAATGTGGAGAGGAATTCATACAGCTTCCTGCGGGGAGAGGAGAGGCCAGCTGAGCCCAGACCCTGCCCCTCATTCAGCCCAGGTCCAGGAGAAATCACAGTGACCACAGGTGCTAGTGGGAGCGTGGATTCCTCGCCTTCCACCTGAATTGCCAGCTCTTTCCTGGCAGTTTCCCAAGACCTGGGCCCAAATCTTTCCAGCCTGATTTTCAAGATCTCTCCTATTCCCTGTCCCCCACCCCTCCTCCAGCCAAATGAACCCATCTGCTCCCTGAACCTGCTCTGAGTATTCCTACCTCCTTATGCTACGACCACCACCACCTCCTGCATCTGGAATGTGCCCCGCCCTGTATTTCCCCCGTCCTGATTCAGATGCTTCCTCCTCCAGACAGTCTTCCCAGATCACGCTTCTCTGAACCCCCAGAGTATTTTCTTGGCTCCTCCCTCAAGGCCTTGATGACAAATGTTTTGTCCCTCCAGCGAGGCTCTGAGCTGCTTTCTGGAACCCCAGGACCTGACAGCCAATTGTTTGCTGAATAAATAAAAAGCTGACAGTGCCACCACCAGGCGATAAACCCACCATCTTCCCCCCTCCCCAACCCCCTCTTCCAGAACCAGCGCAAGGTCCCTTCTCAGCCCAGAACTGGCAACTGTGTTATTTTTGTTATTATTAGTAAGGACTGCCAATCACTGAGAACCCACCTCCTGTCCCACTGAACACAATCTAATCCTCACTATGACTCTCACTGAGCGGCTGGCACTTGGGAGAGCATTTATTAGATGCCAGGAACTATTCCGAATATGTTTTCATATATTGACTCAAATTATCCTCAGAACAATCTTAGAAAATAGGTTCCCTTATCACCCCCATTTTAGCCATAAGGAGAAAGAGGCTCAGAGCTGCAGCGACCTGCCCCGGGTGGCGCAGGCGGCTGGTGGTGGAACTGGCCTGACTCAGGCCCATGCGCTTTGCGTTGCACCAGACGGGTGGGCTGCAGGGCTGCGGGGGGGGGGGGGGGCGCTGGGGTCGGGGCTTACTTGAAGGTTCCCCCGAAGACTGCGTGCATTCTGGAGACAAAGGCCTGGCAGGAGACGTTGGACACCTTGATCCGGCCAGTGGGGTCGCGGGAGAGCTGCAGGGCCGTGTGGATGGACACGCCCTCGGCTGAGGTGTTGATGTAGCCCCCGTCATAGCTGCCAGGGGAGGGGGTGCTAATGCTCACCCCCGCTGGGCGCCTGACTGGGTCTTCACTCGCCCCCATAGGTCGTGATACCTCTTAATAGGGCTTCGTTTCCCACAGCGCACCAGACAGCCCACCAAGCCCTCCCATCAACTCCCGTGACAGGGTTCTGACTGTCCTATGCTTCCGATGAAGAAGGGGAGCCTCAGAAAAGCTTAGGGCTTGCCCGCAGTACCCCAGGCCTCCTGACACCCTCCCACACACACACTATTCCTTGAGAGTGCGGGGTCCTCACAAGAACCAATAGAGAAGCTGTCTCCGGAAGCGCAGCCCTAAGGAGGCGTTGGTGATTTGTAGCATCAGCTCCTGCTCGGGTTGGAAATGGAGCTCAGAGTCGGTCAGCTCCAGCTCGGTGACCTTCACCCTGGGTGGGGTGGGGGTCACGGTGAGACCCAGGGCCCAGATCCCTTAAATGGCCTAGAGACCGGAGCCTGCCCGCAGCCCCCAGGGCCAAGAAGAGGCGACCCCACCCAGCCACGGGAATGTCCATCCCTCCTCTTCCAGTCCACCCTCGGGAAATTGGGATTGTGGAATGCTTCCTCGCTCCTCAAGGGTCAGAGATGAGCTGACCCAGGCGTTACAGGTGATCTGCACCTCATCTCCTAGAAATTGGGGCTTCTAGGGGTGTCGCTTGACCCGGTCTTTAAGTGGGTCCTTTGACTTGGCCTCCATCACCTAAGCCCCTTCCAATTTCCCAGTTATCGGGTCCCCCACCACCGCGGTCCCATCCTAAACCAGACCCCGCTCTCGTCTATTGGTCAAGTTCCTCGACTCCGCCTAATTCCATTGGTCCCGCTTCATTCCTGGCCCCGCCTACACTTCTTAGGCCACGCCCACCGCCTTGGTCTCTTTTATGTCAGCTGCCTTGGCCTTGCTCCCGGGCCTGGTCCTGCTTCTTAAGGCCCCCCCATCGATTTAGTCACAGCCCATTTCCCTTTGCCGTCGAGTTTCCCGAGACCCCGTGCTTTGGCCACGCCCGGCCTTCGCCCCCGAGGCCCCGCACTCACTCGGAGATGTTGTAGTAGAAGTGGCCCTCTCTGCCCCGCAAGTCCGGGATGCTGATGGTCTCCAGCTCTTGCTCCAGAAAGCGCAGCCCTTCCTGCTTCACTGAGGGGCCAGCGAGACCCTTAGCGTCTGCATCCCCGGCCCCGCGAGGGGACCCCACGGTCCCCCCGCCCCGCGCCCCGCGTTCTTACCGAGCTCCAGCGCCTTGGAGGTGATGCGAATCTTGCAGCCCGAGAGCTCGGCGTGAGCGCCTACCAGCAGGGTTAGGAGCAGGGCCCCGAGGAGGGCCATGGTGCGCGGGCCTGGGGATGGGGTGGGGCCGCTGGGGTCATCCGACCCCCCTCCCCCGACTTCCAACCAGAGGGGGGACGGGCCAGATCGTTATCCCGAGGTAGTTCTTCGGGGAACTTGGAACTGATAAAATTGCCTCCATTTGGCAGATAGGGAAACTGAGACTCAGAGAAGCAAAGCGACTAGAGCTCTGGCTCCTAGAGGATTTGGGGCAGGGAAGAGGAGACGTCCCTGTTCACAGCCTCGTGACGGGTGTGGACTTCCAGGGGCCCAGCACGTCCCTCCACGACCTCCCGGTTCCTCAGCAGAGGGTGAGCGCGGGCTTGCGCGTTGCCATGGAAGCGGCTGCACGCACCCTCCGGCACCACGGCTCGCGGTCTCGGGGCCCCGCGCCGGGGGAGGGCAGGGGGTGGGCGGCCGCACCACGGGCCCCCGGGACTCGCGGCCCCTCCGAATCCTGAATCTCCAGCTTCCGAGCTCTGCCTAGTGCCCCCAGCCCCCATCTCAGCACCCTGCTTCTCGGCTCTCCCCCCCACCCGGGGTTCGGTCGGCGAGGCGGCGGGGTGAGGGTCCCGGGGCGGGGTGGGACGCGTCCAAACTCACTCAGCGGTGGCGCTGGGGATCCGGGCTGCGGGGTCTGGCCGGCAGCGCCGTTCTCGTCGCCTTTATAACGCCAGGCCTCCCCGGCCCTGCTTCCTCTCCCCCCTCCCTCCCCTCCTCCCTCGGGGCGGGACGCTGGCTGTTGGAATGGTGGAGAGGGCTGTCAGGAGCTCCGCGACAAGCCCGGCCGCGGTCTAGACAAGTGGGGTACAGAGCGAGTCCGGAGGGAGTGCGGGAACCGCTGCACCCCGCCCCCCAAACTCCCTGGAACTCGGAGTCCCTGGGTTCACGTCCCAGTTACTCATCTCTTCCTGTGTGGTCTTGGGCAAGTCACTTTGCTTTGGATTGAGCCTCAGTTTCCTCAACAAGCACATGGGTCTGACACGAGGAACTTCCCATTAGGCCTTTACTGCAGCCCGGGCAACGCCCAAAGTCAATGTGCAAAGCGCATTTTTTCTTTTCCTTCCACCCACAATCATCTCAAGAATTCTCCCTTCCAGGCCTCTCTCCACGCATCCCCAACTGTCTCTGGGTCACTGTCTGGGCACCTTACAGGCCCAGACCCCTCTCTCATGTGGGCCCAAGTGCTGCAGTCCAGGAGATGGAGACACAGAGGCAGAGGATGGGAATAACCCAGAATGAGGTTTGGTATTTCCCCAGGACCTGTGGATCTGCACCATATCCTCCACCTACTACCTACTGTGTGCAATGTTCCCAACTGGTAGGTCAGGGCACAGAGTAGGTGCTTGCCACCCTTTTGTTTGTAAATGGATGCAAGAGCAAAGGAGAAGCAGTCGTGGCTAATGTTCCTTCACCGTGTATTGAGCACCAGGCACTCATCTAAGTGGGGTGATCCACTCATCCTGCTTTGCTCAGGGCTTTCCCAGTTTCCAGGCTGAAAGTTCCCCTTCCCAGAAACTCCTCAGTCCCCAGGCAAATCAAGTTGGTCACCCTAGGTCTAGGTTATTTCATTTAACCTTCTTAACAACTGATGAGGTGGGTACATATGAGTATCGACCTTCTTTAGCAGGAAACTAGAGGTGAAGACAATCCTGTGGCTGCTGTGGGGAAGCCCAAAGATGGTTCATGGAAGAGTGGGAGATAGGTTTTTATAAATGCTGAGGCTCTTGCACCTGACAGGCCAAGATTAAAATCCCAGCATGGCCAATTCTTCTTGGACAGGTTACTTAAGCACTCTGAACCTCAGTCTCCTCCTCATCCTAAAATGGAAACAATAATTTCAGGTTATTGCAAGAATAAATTAAATGGAATCAGGCAAGTAACGTGCTGGGAAGGGTGCATGGCGCACCACAAGCACCTAGTAATTGCTGGTTATTATGTTAGGAGCAGGGACCACCAGTAGAAAGGGTCGAGGAGGAAGAAAGTACTGAGGGCATCCAAAGGAGGAAGTACTTAAGTGGCTATCTGAGATTTCTTTGAACTTCTGTAACCCTCACCCCTCCTAGAATCCTCTCATTTTTCCAACTGAAACGGAAGCTCTATCTTTGTATAATTTTTATCTCCTGCAGGGTTTTGTCCTCTGCAATGCAATGTCCCCAGAACAGCCCAGGTGAGCTTTTAATGTTTCCATGAGACCTTGGGTCAGTAGTTTTAACAACTTTGGGCCTCAGATTACTCATCTTTAAATAAGGATAAAGTACCTCCCTCTTAGGATCGCTTATGAGGATTAAATGAGTTAATGCACTTAAAGGGCTTAAATAAGCATCTGGCATTTAGTAATAGATTTAAAAAATGTTAGCTACAATCATTAGCCATCATCTAGTGGTTTTCCATGGTGCTGGGAATCAAATCCTACCTCCACACCTCATTTACAGGCATGTGACAGGGCCAGCTCATCCACCACCCCTCACCCTCTCCATTCCACTCCAACCATGCTGACCTTTCTCTGCCTTGAATATGCAAGTCCTTCCTGCTCAGGGCATTTGCCTTTGCTGTTCCCTCTACCTGGAATGGCTTCCCACCTGATCTGCCATGGCCGCCATGGCTAGCTCCTTGCACATTTGATCTCAGCTTAGGTGCTG